>NC_143445.1:6327500-7527500 GCF_987193195.1 Phasianus colchicus
GAGACACTTTGAACACAATGCTGCTGCTACTGAAGTCAATGGAAGCTTGGTTTTGTTTTCAAGAGAGCGTGCATACTAACTGGCTGTGTTTGCTTCAGAAAGAGAACCTAAATTAGAAACTCTGATAAGCCACAAATTAAAAAAGAGAAATGAGAACTCACTTTGCACTCTTTCACTGATCCATACCACTATGGACTGAGGGATTGTCACAAATTCTATTATTTTATTAATTTCTTTTGATTTAAATAGTTTTGAGAATGTACTCAAAAGAAGACAGTAACTGAAACATAAAAAGTGCAGAATTTTCCCCATCATTGTGGATCATTTGATGCTTAACTGGAATGAGCTTTACCACTAGCCTTTCTTCAGTGCAGCTCTAGGGAGTTTTTTCCCCATCTACCTGATTTCCCAGCTACATATTTTCTCAGAAAATTATACAGTTGTAATATCTTTGTCACATTTGTAGACAGTGGCCAATGTAGACAATGCACTCAAAATTATCAGGTTAATTGGGAGAGGCAACCAAGCAAGGAGAAGCAAAGAAAGTAATTGTGTGTATATATTAAAAAAAAACTCAACAACCTAGAATATAAAATGTATTGCCATAATGAAACATTTAATCTGTTTCTAACATGTGATGCTCTGTTAGCTGTAGCAAAACTTTGGAATTCAATGCTTCTGTTGTGTAACCACACATTAAAAGAAATTAAAGAAGCAGTCTAATTCAATCAAAAGGAAAAAGAAAAAAAGACAAACCACCAAACCCAAATTCTTTCATTCCTTAAAGGAGAAAGGTCAAAGGGTATAAAAGGAAAGCAGGAATTAGTAAGCCAAGTAATATTAGCTAATGTTGCTCAGTAGAGGAAAACCTGTTTTCATGTTAAAACACTGCGCTGCAGGAAAAGTGAGGAAATGTATCTGAGAAAAAGGAGGTAGGTAGAACAACAACAACAACAATAGAGTGAACATAATTCTACCTTTCTACAAAAGCAGAGCGATGACACATTCCTCCTGTAGGCAATTATAAAAATGGTGTAGGACTCGTCATTTCTTTGGTGTCTGGGCAGAAAACTGGGTAAGCTTTGGGATTTTTTTTTCTAGCAGGTCTGAAAATATATATCCAATTGCCTTGCTGCCTTTTTATCCACCTGGGTAATTTACAATGATTATTTTGTGTCCCCAGTTGTGCTCTCTCATGGTGCATTACTGGCTGGCTACTGTTGCTAATAACATTGGTAGCATTTGTTGGCTTCATTAGACACTGCAGAAAGCAGTGCTAGTTAGGGAGGCTGATGCCACTTGTGTAGAAATAGCATTCTTGGTGTTTTTTTAAATGAATAGCACGCAATGAAAACTGACTTGGGCAGACTTACTCAGAGTAAGTCTGCATTATAGTGTCAATTTATGAAGGCATATTCAATCCAAATAGTGGAAACTACCTGGGTTGCTACAAAGCTCAGCATGCATACAAAGCCCACCCAAGAAGCACAGTCAGTGCTCAGACATTTAGCCTACTGTGCTACAGCTGCTGTGAGAGCATTCCTTCAGCTGGTTAGCTCAAAGCAGGTGTGGGAAGGCCAGCCTATACTGCAGTCCTTGCAGGTGGTGTTGTCCAGAGTGGTGGTGCCTAGTGAGCTGGCTGAAGTGTCTTCTTCCATGTTCCCATATGTCTAGTTGAAAAATGGTAATTTCCCTCTGCAGAATTTTTTTTAATCTTCACTTATTTCACATGTTTGATTCACTAACATGAGTTACCTAGATGAGGGAAAGAAGAGCAATAAAAGCAACATGTTTAAACTGAATTAAAGAGCTTGTATTTAAACACTAGGCTAACATCTACTTGAGCTGTTAATCAAATTTAGTTGCTAAATGTTGTCATTACTGCTCATCCAACCTGAAGTATTTCAAGGCACGTGCACCCTTCTTCTTGTAGTATGGATAGCAAATTTTAATTTTGTCAGATCTTTTTTTTCCTTTCCCTGTGAATCATGTCTAGCAAGTTAGTTTTTAAATTAATTCAATAATAGCTAAGTCATCAGTTCCTTCTTACCTGCAAGTCAAAATTTACAAATAGCCAGGCCAATTTAAGCCTCCTAACAGTGGAATTAAGATGGGTCTCAGTATCACAGAATCACAGAATCATAGAATCGTAGGGGTTGGAAGGGATCTCCAGAGATCATCGAGTCCAACCCCCCTGCCAAAGCAGGATCCCTACACCAGGTCGCACAAGTAGGCATCCAGGTGGGTCTTGAATGTCTCCAGAGAAGGAGACTCCACAACCTCCCTGGGCAGCCTGTTCCAGTGCTCCGTCACCCTCACCTAAAGAAGTTCTTGCACACATTTGTGCGGAACTTCCTATGCTGCAGTTTCTGGCCGTTTCCCCTTGTCCTGTCTCCGCACACCGCTGAAAACAGTCTGGCCTCACCACTCTGCCCCCCACACCTTAGATATTTATAGTCCTGGATCAGGTCTCCTCTCAGTCTTCTCTTCTCAAGGCTAAACAGACCCAGTTCACTCAGCCTTTCCTCATAGGAGAGATGCTCCAGGCCCTTCACCATCTTTGTGGCTCTCTGCTGGACTCTTTCCAAGAGATCCCTGTCTTTTTTGTACTGAGGAGCCCAGAACTGGACACAGTACTCCAGATGAGGCCTTACCAGGGCAGAGTAGAGGGGGAGGATCACCTCCCTCAACCTGTTGGCCACACTTCTTTTTAATGCACCCCAGAATGCCATTGGCCTTTTTGGCCACAAGGGCACACTGCTGGCTCATGGCCAACCTGTCGTCCACCAGGACACCCAGGTCCCTCTCCGCAGAGCTCCTCTCCAGCAGGTCATCCCCCAACCTGTACCGGTGCATGCGATTATTCTTCCCCAGATGCAAGACTCTACACTTGCTTTTGCTAAACCTCATCTGGTTTCTTACTGCCCAGCTCTCCAGCCTGTCCAGGTCTCGCTGAATGGCAGCACAGCCTTCAGGCGTTTCAGCCAATTCTCCCAACTTTGTATCATCAGCAAACTTGCTGAGGGTGGCCACTATCCCCTCATCAAGGTCATTGATGAAGATGTTGAACAAGACCAGACCCAGCACCAATCCCTGGGGAACACTGCTAGTTACAGGCCTCCAACCAGACTCTGCACCGCCAACAACCCTCTAACCAGCAGAACTTGAGGTGTTCTGGTTAGACATGCATTCTACTCTTCAAGGCACTCAGAAAGCAAACCAAAAAATGGTAAGGCTTTGAAATGGCAGATTTGCTACTACTTCACTGTAGCCTAACAGCCAATAAATCACCTTCTTTTTTCTTCATACACTGACTCCATCCATTGGCACAATATCTCTTTTCAAGTTCTAAAATGCAATTAAAGCACACTGTGCCACCATCTAAAAGACTTTTCCTCTCTTCAAAATTGATCATTAGAGCACAGATCAGTGCTCAAGGCCAGAGATACGGCACTCCACAGAGCGTCACGAGGTTGTTACAAGTAACTGTGACTCAAACCTTGAGATTCACATTGAGTTAAAGTGAATGTCAATTACAGAATGCAAATGTATATATACAATGTTTTGGTGGATTACAGTAAAATAAATTGTATAGGGAGACCAGTAATGCAATATATTTGAAAACTGCACTACACCCATCTAGTTACAATCCTGTTTCCACTGCAAGTAATTATGTAAAATCAGTTCACTACAATAAAATTGAAACAACAGCAGGAGACTTTGTAGGAAAACTGCCATATAGCACATTGAGAAAATTTTCCTGCTGTTTACATGCTGTAGTGGCTAAATCTGAAACAAAACCTCAGTTACATATATATATATAACCAAGATTTGTTGTTTTTATTGGCATTGGTGAAGTTTTTATAACACCAAAAATATGTCACAAATAATATTCAAATTTTCAAAGTTTACTCAGACATGTTCTACTTCCTATTATCTACTTTCTCTAAAAGAGCTTAGTAAAGCAATTGTTGATCTATCACAAGGTGGGAAAGCAAAGATGTAGCATGGGTTCATTTCTTACTCCCTCAATAAGAAAACTCAGTTTGGAAGTTGATCACTCTTTGGTGTGAAGACACAGCCAAGCCTTGATGCCTTGGTCAAGCTAGACCACAGTTCCCTTATTTGCAGAACTCTGTTCTCTTCTTAACACCATTATTATCCCACAACAAAAAATGAAGATCTCAACACACCAGTATTCTGTAGTTTAAAAGCTTTTGTGTTATAAAACCACGCTGTAGATCTGTTCATTTGTTAGCATTGCTATTAGTATTGTTAGCATGAACACGTTAGTATCTGCTGCCAGAGGTGTTGTGGGGGCTGGGATGCTGGAGGGGAGGTAATTACAGAAGGGTAGTTGGCTCTATTAATATGTCAGACATACTCCTGCAGCAGGGCAGGTGGCGTGCGAGAACACTGGGAGCTGCCTGAAGAACTCTTTGTTCTCCCTTCAGTTCTAGTTTACTGACTGTGGTAAAACTACTCATTAGAAGGGAAGGTAGGGAACGTTCTTAAATGAGTCATGTTTGTTCTGTGATTGTCAGACTACATCCGTAACTGGTTCAGTAGCTCTATTCAACTGGTGAGCCCGTTCCCATTACGGCACACGACACAGGGAGCCTTTATATAGACAGCTGTGGGCAACATGCTTCACATTGACTCTACGTGGGATTAACAGGTACTTCTCCATACTGATGTGTTTGCAAGAGAGTACAGGAAAGACCTCATATACATGAGAAATTCAGAGCCTTCCCTTCTAAGGTGCATTTAAATTATATACTTTAAATTAAAAAATAAAAATAAAAACAAGAATTGAGAGTTCACTGAGGACAAATGAGGCAACATAATCAGAGTCACCCTGTGCAATGCAGAACTTGAAAATGCTGGAGGCAAACCTGGAAGTAACAAGAGAATACAAAGACTTTGATGGTTAACATGTGCCAGCTTTATGGCCAGACCTCAGTCTTCTCAATGAATTTTTTTAAATAGAGAAAGTGGAGAACTTAAGTGAAATTACTTGTGGCATAATAGCCCAGGCAAGAGGGGGAGCAGCATTTCACACAGCATCACAAAACAGAGAACAGGACACCGTGGGGTGGTGCACAGCAAATGAGACAATGCCAAAAGTCATACTCCCAGAAACGCTGTAAGTTTGAGAGCACCTGAGAAATGTGGAGGCTGTCTGAATTAACTGATGTGCAGGAGAGCAATCTGAAAAGTGTTACAATCAATACCAATTACAGCACTATGGTTAACCTGAGGGGCAGACAACGCAGATTAATTCCGTGCAGACCAACTGCGACTGAATCTGTTTTGAATGTGCAATTAAGTCTGACACTGCTAGTCTATTCGGCATAAGGTGGGACAAATTCCCTAGAACAACAAGCGGTGGGCGGCAGTGCCCGCAGCACAGCAACACCGCTCTGCAGAGCTGCTCCCGCCGCCGGGAATCCCCCGAGGCTCGCAGCAGGGGGAGCCCCGCGCAGGCTCACTGCGGGCCGCTGGCCGGCTGCGGCGTGGAAAGGGCTGATTGGTGGTGGGGTTTTCCTTCATTGCGGGAATTTAAAAGCATGATTTAATTTGATTTAAAAAAATAAAATAAAATAAAGAGAATCTTCTTTCTGACACTGCATTGCGATGTGCCTGATCGTGCCAGCACATTAAGAAAAGGGAGAGTTCTGAAAGCTCTCACAGATTCTCTAAGGTCTCATAAAGAAAACAACCAGGAACAGAAACAGCCAATTAAAGATATTCTGAGGCTCGACTTCTCCCTGTTACCTGGGTCAAACGAGAGCAGGAGGGTTTTGTTTTTGAAAAGCTCACTTTTTGATAATGTACCTTTCTGCTCTCCTAGTTAAAACTGTTTGTAGGTGTAAGAGCTTCTCATAATAGCTGCCCAAATCACAGGTGCCATTACGAGATTACATTCTTCTAGATTTGAAAGACCTCAGAAAGCAAAAAAAAAATATTTTTTTTACCACAGCCATCATCACCAGCTAGCTTATGTTTCATATAGACTCTATTAGTCTCAAGATTAGAGGTTTTTTTTTTTTTTTTTTTTTTTTTTATTATTATTATCATCAGCTTGCACGTTTTTATATTTTCCCTAAATGGTGAGTTTTTTTTTGAAATTTTAAATATGTCAGGAGCACTTAAAAGCATTGCGTTCATTCACTTACCTCCATGTAGTTCAGGTCAGAAAGCAAAGTATATATGGTCACTTCAAGGTCTGCTTTGTCTTCAAACTATATTCCAAAGCATAAGTATGTCCCAGAGCTGTTCGTCCTGTTAACTTAATAAATCCTAAAAAGCAGCCCTTTTTTCTTCCTGAACTTCCATAAATTATGCAAAACTGCTATCCATACAGCATGCAAAAATACATTTGATTTTTCATATAAACTTACTAGTCCTGCTATCTTCCCCATAATCACTACATATAATTTCATTTTTACTTGATTTCATCACTTACTAGAATTCCATATAAGCTGGAACACTGGAAATTGAACTATTATCTTTCAACAAAACTGAGCTAACTAGCTAACCTGTCTGTAAGGGAGCTAGCAGAGGATTTCTTCATACCAGCATAAGCATTATTTTGGCTTTGATCAGTTTCCTGTGTTCTTCATATCAATTTCACATTTACATGCACCACGCAGCCTAATTCACTCTCAGTCCTTATATGCTACTTCATGTAGATGAGAATATCCATTGTATGAAAAAAAATCAATGATTACTTTGTCCTAGCTTCTTATAGATTCATAGTGCACCCAATTTACTGCCAGGCATACTAAGAGTTACCAAGGAAAAGGCTGTTGTTTTACTAAAAGAGCACTATCCATTTTGGTATTACCTGTTCTGGTGTCAGGTGGGGAGGTGATACCATGCCTTCATATGCACTGAGATGATTTGCAGGCAGTTTAAAATTACTGAATGATATCCCATATGCATGAAGGCATAGAGCCATCTAGAATTAGCTAGCTGTCTGTGATGCTTATATATTTAAAAATGTAGGTGTAGTCACTAGGAGGGGACAAAAGCAGCTTCCAACTCTTGTCCCTTCAAGGAGCTTAATTACTCATTAGTGATAAGGATGGTAAGCCATCACACTAGCTGTAAGCATCAGCAGCTGTTTCAAGCTAAAGCTTGAATCATGATCCTGAAAGTCTGTATTCCTCTCACAAAAAAATCCTTCTTTCTCCATTTAAAAATGCATCTGAAGTACACAAAATTCCTGAACTAGCAAAACTCTGTTGCAGTGAGTACCCTTAGTTAACTGTGCTTTATTAACAGGAAAATATATTTCTCCTTAGGGAAAAGTAAGAAGGTCAAATGTAATAAATACATTTTCTCACGTTTTTCTCTTTAATGACAATTCTTTAATGATTATACTAGTTTCCACTGCTTCCCTTCTCCTTTTTTGTATATGGATTTCAGTGTTGTCTTACAACAGAAGTGTTTTACTTTTCTGTTAGACCAAGTATATAAAAATTCAAGGTGACTTAGAAAATATGAGTTTCCAGAAGTGCACATAACACAGAGAGGGAATGAAAGCTGAAACTGCTTAACTCTGCTTAACTGCGTGCATTCAGAATAGAAACAAAACAAAAAGTATCTACTTAAAACAAGATTTATTGGCACAAACCTACATGTTACAAATGTGTACAGTATTCTTGGAAAATATGTTCACCACTTCAAGAAAAAAAAAATCACCGCCCACAGGAAAATACAGTAATATCAAATATCTTAAGTTGTCACAATTTTAGCATCAAAATGTATGTAGAATTTCATCATTTATAAACTAACATCCACTGACCTCCAAGTAGAGCACTTTTCAGAAATTTCCTGGTCTCCACAACATTTCTTCCTTCTCAGGTAGCTCTAATAAGACACAGATGGAATGTTTTCTATAGAGGCACAAATCCCAATTTCTTGCCCAGTACAGTTGAGTCCACGAGGTCAGAGATGCTGTTCTCAGCAAAGGCTTTCAGAGCCTTTTTGAACTCATTACTACATAGCTTAACACTACTGTGCGGCATTTAAAAGGATGCAATTAATGGTTTGGTCTGGAGTTTAGTTTTTAAAATGGCAACTGAAAATAAATCACTGGTTACTCCTACTAGTGGAAAGAAAGCTTGAAGAATTAAAAGAAAGGAGATAGAGGAAAAGGTTTTGTTTTGCATTGCCATTCCAGTGGCATTGAACAGGGACTGGCATTGTTAAAGTGACTTGTGAGGAAAATTAGGATGTCAGTAAATTCCCTTCTTTCTCTTGTGCCACTGTAGTAACTTAGTAACTAGTCAGTGTTTTGTCACTGACCTCAAACAGTGCAGAATCAGACTACCAAATGCCTTGAATCTGACTGAGTGCTACCGATAGCCTCAGCTTCAGCCTCAGAGGTGTGGGCTTCATATATGCAGGAGGGAAAGAATACACTGATATCCTCAGCTTCATCGGACCTGGCATAATTCAGTTTAAAAGAGGAAGAAAGAACCATTGTGGTAGCGAAAACTCTGAAAAATGGAAGTTGTGCTTATTCCCATAGGATCTGAGTTTGACTCCTGCCAGAAGGGTGCATTAAAAAAAGCAGAAACATAGAATCACAGAATCATTAGAGTTGGAAAAGACTTCTGAAGGCCACCTAGTCCAACTCCCCTGCAGTGAACAGGGACACCACAGATAGATCAGGTTTCCCAGGGCCTGATCCAGCCTCGCCTTGAAAGTCTCCAAGGACAGGGAATCAGCCACATCACTATGCAACCTGTTCCAGTGTCATAAATCACAAAGAATCATAAAATCTCCTGAGTAGAAAGAGGACCCACAAGGATCATCGAGTCCAAGTCCTGCTTCTACACAGGACCACCTAAACCCTATGTCTGAGAGCACTGTTCAAATACTCCTTGAGCTCTGGCAGCTCAGGCCACGCCCTGGCAGCCTGTTCTACACCCACCGCCCTGTGCTGCAGAACCTCTCCCTGCCCCCAGCTGCTCCTCCCCAACACAGCTTCATGCCGTTCCCTCAGCACACAGCTCAGCGCTGCCCATCTGCTCCCACTGATGAGCTGCAGCTGCCACGAGGGCTCCGCTCAGCTCCTGTGCTCAGGGCCAAACAAACCAAGGGATCTCAACCACTTCTCACAGATCTTGCACTCCAGATCCTTCAGCATCTTTGTAGTCCTTCTTTGGATGCTCTCTAATAGCTTCTTGTCCTGCTTGTATCACGGTGCCCATTGGCAGAGTTGACTCTTGAATCACCCACCATCCTTGGAAACTTTCAAAACTTAGCATGACAAACCCTGAGCAATTTGATCCAACCACACAGTTGGCCGTACTTTGATTGGAATAAATAAACCCCAGAAAACCATTCCAACCTAATTTTTTATCATTCAGAGGAAAGGCTTTTCCTCTCCTGAATTAGAACATAGCATGGATTCTTCATAAGGCCTGGATTTAGTAAGGATAAATGAGACTTTAAATTGTCTCTCCCCATTAGCATTGTGTGATGCAGTATGCCCTCGATCTCAGATGGTGGTAAAAGACACATAGCTACGTTCTTCTTCCCTTTCCTTCGCTTCTATGTCAAAGCCCCCAGAGAGTAGAAATTCTCTATGTGCTTAAGCATGTGCTGAAGTAGCTTCCAAAACAGGGCATGCTTTGTTCTTTGCTCAATGTGAAATACTCAACCATCTGTTCAAGTCTACATTGCTGAATTGCATGCATAGCACCTTCAGAGGCTGCTTTTCAGCATTAAAACTCAAACATAAGTGATTAAGAAAAATAATAATTAGCTGGCTACAAACTCTTATTTCCTGCATTGGCTAAAATAAATTTATAAGAGTTAATCTTTGGACACTATGAGAACTTTTTATAATGTAAAACTAAGTAAAGATTGCCCATGGTAAATATTGGTTGTACTTTACCTCTTTCATACTTGGGAAAAGAACATATCACCCAAATGGCAAATGTTTGTCTACATATATGTATGCTTTTGGAGCAGGGGTGGAAAAAATAGTTGTGAAATAAAAATTTAACCTCTACAACAGTTGATGTTTCTCCCTCAAAATGTATTTTTGCAATAGACAAAGGAAGCTTCTGGGCCCCACTCTTGAGTAGGAGGTACTAATCTTTCTAATATCTAATCTTTCAGTGGTGCTGATAAACACAATATGACTAATATTTTACCATGTGGTTGAGGAGGGAGGACCTTTCATTTACAAGACAAAGTAATAATGTATTTCATTACAAATAGTTGACTACCAGTAACATTTCATTGTGCAGACCTGTGCATGTGTCTTAGTTACATTAGCATTTAATCTTATATCCAAGTTGGGAAAAAAACAAATGGAAAATATATTGAACTTCGCATTTCTAATGAAAAAAATATTCTGTCATTAATAACTGGGCTTTGGAAGCTTACTATTTGTCTAATTTGTATAGCTGCTAATAACTTAAATACAAAGAATATTTAGAGATAAACTGTATACCCATAGCCTTTATGATGCAGTTCTACTTTTATTCTGAGTCAGTTTTCCTTTTAAGTTTCATGAAAGGCTGAACTTGCAGTATTTAGCACGCTGTAGATTGCTAGTGGCACGGGGGCCACACTGACCACATTTTCAGGTCTAACCAACACGAGCCTGACTAATGGAGAAACTGTTGCAGCCTTTCAGGTAAATTCTATAAATATTAATAGTTGAACTTCCAAAAACAATTGTGTGTTGTACTTCTGTGAATTCACAACTCTATCGTATTTATCATCTCACATCTTACAAAGAAAACAATGGCAGCTACAGCTGATGGTTACACTTGATGATCTTTTCAAGTCTTTTCCAACCTTAACAATTCTATGATTCCACATTATTTGGTCTTACTTTCAGTAAATCTGCAGCTTATCAGAGGGAGAAACTAATTTCTAAGGATACATTAACATAATGAAGACTTTTAGCTCTTTTAAACTCTTCTCTTTCCAAAAGCTCAAACCACCACCACATGTCCAGAATGTCAAAAATATATTGGATTCAGCACAGAGTTTTTCCATCCTTTCCATGGACCATTTAATAGTGGAAAAGAATAGATATTAGCGTGGAATGAGGGTAAACAAAATGATTATGCTGTGTTAAAAAGATGTTATTACTGGCAGACTGAAGTTGTGTACAGCAGAAGGTGTATATATCTAATGCACCAATCACTCTGGAGCCCTTATTTGACTCAAGTCTTTCAGCATTTTTGCAGCACATGGGCAGCATGCCTTGGGGTGGTACATCCCAAATTGCTCTCCTTGCAAAAAACCCTAAATCATTACTGTGTATGTCTCCTGTATTTTCAAGAAAGAAGGTGAAAGGTAGTACATTCAGCTACCTCATTTGAAGTACTAGTGTATATACATTTCGACAGACTAGCACAACTTAGTTTTAGCATATGAATGGCACTCTTAAGAACAGGCTCTCCAAGGAGGCTACAGAATGTTGGCTACATTTCACTTAAACCATTTCCCAATTTACTACTTTGCCATTTCCTCTGTCTTCCAACAAAAGTGATAGAATTACTGTTACAAGAAATACTAAAAAATTAATTACAACTGCAGTGTTACAATCAAAGTAGTTTATCAGACATGCTGTTGTCTAGCAGTCAGGAGCACTGTGCGCTATCACATCATTTCAAACTGAATTAAGAACCAAGAGCCATACCCTGCCTTCAGTGTTCTCATCCCATCAGTAGCGGCTAGTTTGAGGACAACGGGGCATTATGGGAAGGAGGCTGTGCTCCACTCAGGCCTAACTCAGCTATGATTGAGGTCAACAATAACAACAGGACAGAAGGCAGGGAGTCAATTCATAGGGCAACAGAACAACCCCAGCCCCAATATGCTACGCTCCAAATACATTATGCTCCAAAAACACAAAGGCTTTAAAAGAGAACAAAGATTTGAAGAATAATGGTGAAGCCAGCTACTGTGAGAATAGCTAAAGAATGGACAGCCTTTCATAATTATCTTTGTTGTTCTCTACGGTATTCTCTCTTTGAAAACAAATAATTTGCCCTTTTAAACTTACAGCACATGGCTTCTTTGCTTGAATAGAGTGTTACATATGAACCATGAGGCTGTATTCAAGTTTTTAACCAGTACAGGTTATGATTTTTGCTTTGGAGAGTTAGCAGATGTGATACAGTCATGACAGAATGAGGTTACTGCAGAAATGACTCATTGTTAAATAATCAAGTGTTTACCAAAACTGCTTGTAATCAGACTGCCACAGTTTTGCTTTATTGTAAGATGTAGCTTTTAAATGTCAGTGCATTGGGAAAAAAGGTAAACTTCTTGGGTGGCTCAGATCTCTTTTTATGCATGTGACAGTCTTCTGGTTCTCAATGGAGAAAAAAAACAACTGAGAACGTCAATGGAAACATAAATTAATGAAATAAAGTAAGGGAAGTTAATTGAAGAAGAAAAAAAATCATTTCTTGAAGTGGAACAATTTCTGAAGGAGAAAAGAAGGAAAAAGAAATGCGAGGTTCTGGTTGGACTGTTTTATACATCTCGATCTACTGTTCCTACTGAAAGTAACAGCAACCATCTAAGACATTTTCAGCCAATTATTTCTCTTGATACAACCACTTTTTTCAAACAATGTTATTCAGCCTTTTTGGTTTTAGCTTTTAAAGAAAGGTGCTTGTACTTTATCTAGCATAGAGAAACACAAACTCAAATAAATTCCATCTAACAAAAGGGCCCTAGATCAGCAGGGGAGAATAACTGCCAAGAAGAGCATCTCAACTCCTCTGACTACACAGGGAACCCAGAGGTTAAGTCTGTTACTGTCCTAAGGTTCAGGTCAGGTCAGATTCAGGTCTGAATCCAGACCAAAGAGACTTTGGCCTCTTTGAGACCTTTCTCCAATACTCACTGTGTACATTGGGAGTGAGCCCATTGCCTTATATGGCTACTGCTTAAAAGGCAGGAGAGGTGGGGTCAAGATGTAAGCCCTTGGTCACACTCAAGTGCCCTCTGATCTGTTTTGTGAAAATCTAGCAGATCTAGCACCAACATGAGCAACAGAAGCACTGCCATGAAAAAATAATATAGATTATACATACGCCCACTGGGTCTATAACCTCGCATAAGACAGAGAAAAGAAACTCCATAAAAGTACAAAGATTTCAGTAATACCTGAGCTTCCAGAAGTTCCTGAAATTTCAGTCTGCCATGACAGATGCACTTCGGAGAAACAGACATCACTGTTTTACATGCATGCTCTTAAAAGACATGTCAGAGTCATGAACTTGCTAATAAGAGCTAAAACCCATTTAGACAAGAAGTAGTTTGACTGTTCAGAAAGTTACAGGAAGGCCTGTTGGAGAATCAGGGACAGGAATGAGACACAGCAAATGAAGAATTTCAAAAGGTCTTGCTAACCAAGAAAAAAAGCCAGGCCTTACTTGCAGGTTCCAATGGAACTGAAGTACCAGCTTTAAAAGTCAAATTGACTAAACTCTGAAATCACTTCTTGTCCTACAGACCCTAGAGTTACATTCAGAATCTTCATCAGATTCTCCCTTCTCCATTTAATAATACTGGATTATGTTGAACTATGTTGAACTGACTGTGCTGTTACATAATGTGGTCAGGTGAAAAGCAGGTCAGGTGTCTCTGTTTGGACTTCCACACTACTTGCTCCTGCAAGTTCTGCATTTCAGATATTTAAGTTTAGAGCCATATTTATGTTATTTCAAGGTGAGCTGAATTAGAAGGAAGAAGGTATAATGACCAGGCAAGACTTTACTACTCTGTGAAGAGTGGCTGCAAATAACACTACTTAAACGTAACATATTGATGTGTAGTCAAGCTAAAAAGCAGCTATGACACAAACACAGACTAGCTCCTAACCACCCAATTTCAGCAATGATGTTTCTGAACGTCATTATCATGCCAGAAGTGCAGCTGTAGCCCAGAAATCAGGGGAAGAGTAAGTGCTTCTTATAAGTACTGAGTATGCAAGTCTCTTATGTTATTAGTGTAAGTAGTCTAACTCTAGTTAAAGCTACCAAAATATAAACTAAAGCTATGAAAACTCTAGCGAAAGCTTCCAGCCAGAGAAGTCTTCAATTTGGTCCCCAGGATGGCAATCATAAGTTAATCAGCCTTGCAGTCTCCTGAGGGTTTGCCATGAAGTAGATAAAAGGGAGCTGCTTTGTGCCTTTTTACCAGCATGAGCCTGGGCAGTAATTAGTGATGAAGAGTCATAGTTTAAATTCTACTCAGTAACTGAAATTCTAGCCAGTACTGACTAAAGAAGAATGAGTTAACCTTTATATGGGAAATTTGCTATTATATATAGGGAGCTGTAATTATGAATGGACATTTTAAATGTAAATGCAGTGATTGAAAAACAAATCAATCCTGGCTAAAACACAAATAAGATCTCCAACTGTGTTTATATAGATTGTCCTCTGTATCACTCTATGTGTATGTGATGGTATTTCACAATCCATGACCTTAAATTGTTCTCTATTACTGTATTCTCACTGCGAGATAATTAACCATCTGCAGGAGCAGTAAGACTCCAGGTCTCTACAGTGCAGGAGGACATAACTGTTCATGTTTCTTGGGCTGAATTAGAAATGTTACATGGTCTACCAGCTGCAAACAAACAGCACAGCTAGCAAACATTGGGCATGCACAAGCACACCATAGTGCAACCAATTTAAAAACATTAACTTAGCAAATTTATTAGAACACAGGAGGAAATTGCCTCTTCACGAACATTTTACAGCCCACTAGAGGCTAGGTTTCATGACTAAACTTGCAAATCCTTACCAACATCTAGTAGTCAACCCTGTCAGTTGCTATTTTGAGGGAGAATGAATACACATTCAGCAGTTTACGTTCTCCAGTGCCCCCTAAAGCTCCCATTTTGATTACTAACTTGAGATTAACTAGCTCAGAGGACTGAGCCCTTCCTCTTTACAGATTCATTATAGCTCCATTTGTAAACTTTGCATCTTCATAGCTTCTTCATGTGTATCTCTTGCTTACAGCAGATAGTCACTTTAGACTTATGGGTATGATGGTATCATATAACCTTACTGACTGTATTATCTCCAGTGAAAGCTATTTGTATCTCATGAGATGTTTCAGCATTCCTCTAGAGAAGCCCTATGAGGATCAAGTCACGCTCAACATGAGTATGGGCGGCAGGGTTTCACCATCATGAGGTAGTTCTTTCTAGCTGTTATCCAAATATCTTAATAGTCTAAAAAGGGTCCTGAAGTTGGATAGCTTATTCTTGTTCCAGAAAAGTTTCAGTTACACACAATAATAGCATTTCACAAAGTCAGACCCTTTAATTTGACAGCATAATTTTCTGTCCAATCCATGAGGATGTTAGAATAGTTCATGCACTTAGCTGATGAACTGAAGCAAGCAGGGCATACCAGTAGCACATCAGAAACTTTGAAAGTTACTAATGTTTGAAGATTACTTTTATTACGACCATGGCCACCTGCTAGTTAACAATATGAAACAATACACGTGAAAATGAAGTAATAAATATATAGAAAAGCAATGCAGCTGGAACCATTCAACTAATTGCTTTTTCCCTCCACAAAATTCTACTTAAGATCTACTGCAATGAACTTGTCTGGTTCTCTCTTCTTTTAAGTCTAAGATCATGTCAAGGGAGATGCTCTTCAATGAGCATATCTGCTAATATAGCTATTTATGTGCCTTAACAGAGTTGCAGGCAAAAAACAAACAAACAAACAAAAAAAACCTAGAATTCTTAGAAATTCTGAAGATCTCATCTTAAAAAGGCGCTGTCAGAATTGCCTGGCTTAAAATCTGAAAATTCGTTTCTAGTTTAAATAGGTAAGTTTAAAATTGGTATAATTGGTATTGGTAACTGCAGTATTTTAAAATGAAGAAGTAGAAATCAAACACTTGGGTTTAACCTTACAACAATAGCATACAACTTTCCCCCCAAATGCAATATATCTTTTCCTTTAATTGTATCAAATGTTGGTTTAAGTACGAAAAATATCTGAACTGAGTACTTTATTAAGATGATAGCTTATAAGATAGCTTATAAACTATACAAACACAAATTAAATTGTAAGTAAGCCTACTAACACCTCCAGTTTATAACAGTGTTTCTCTGCCTTCCTCTTCTCAAAGAAGGCTTTGTTAGGCACCCTCCAATTTCCATTCCCTGGCCTCTGTCCCCACAGTTCCTTCTGTTTACTGCATCCTCCTCTTCCCGATTTTTAACTGATCCTCACAAAGGGAACCATTTCTGCAAAATGGTGTAGAAGCAGCTTCTTACAGTTGTAATGGGAAGCCACAGATTTCACCAAAGTCATTCATATACTCAAGTTAGAGCTGTAAGTATTGGAGTTTGTCATTCAAGAGAGTTCAATGAATTGTGACAAACACTACCTTCAGTTCTTAGCAAGAATCTGCATCTTGGTTATTTATGGTGCTTGTATTACCAATTTTGCATTTCACTTTTCAAGATCATGCTAGCTAACATTTTTTGGTTGTCGTACGGTCTTCTTTCTGTCTTTCACACTGAGGCTATCTTAGTTGCTCAGAACATACTGCAAGGGAAAATTTAAATCCATAAAATGCAGTCGTATTTATTTTCTGCAGGTAATGTTTTTAGATGGATATCACAATTTCAAAAACATATGTGATTAGTTGGCTAAGTAGAGATGTTTTATACATTCTATGAATACTTGCAAGTACCATTCTCCAGTGTAGCAGACACTTGCTACCTCAAAAAGCTGCATCTGATAGTGGATTTTGCCACACAACTTTAGGTACTCAGACTAAGAATTTTGGCCCTCATGTTTGCTGAAACCTTAATTTTGGATCCAGTTCACCTGACAGAGTCCCTTTATGTAGGAACTCTCCCACAGCTGCATTCTGCATTTCTGAGATATTTAGGATGCTTTCATATACTACAGTTTCTGAAGGTCAGTGTGTGCACATTTTAAGACACAGTGATAAGACAGTGTATGGAACTACTTGGCAGTATTTAGCTGGTACAGTTTCTTGTGGAAACAACAGAATTCCAAAACACACCACACTGAATGCTTATACGTTATTAGAAGCAAAAATCCCAAGACACCAGGAATTAAAAAGCGGAGTTCAACAAAGGAACACTGATATTGTTGGTTGATACGAACAAAGTTGTGCCAAGTCTTCCTTCTTCATTTTTTCAAGTGGAGAAATAAACTGAGAAAGGAAGCAGAAGGGGAAAAATAAGACATACAACATCGGTTAGTACAGAGTTACCATTGTGCTTCATCTCACAGAAGCTTGTTCTATCTGAGGATGGCAAATACCTGTAGCACATCTTTTGCTGAAAGAGCACAGGCTTTAACAGTGTGCCTTCCTGCTTGGAACAGAGCTGAGACTCCCCTCCCAAAATGCATTTAAAGGGAGAACTGGAGTGGAAAGCAGGGAAACTGTGGCTCCAGAAATAGAAAAGACAAGAACTGATGTTGATGTGAGCAACCCCCCCCAGCAATACCTGCAGTCTCACATGGAGTAAATGTTCCTTGGGCAGCCAGCCTACTTTTCCAGGGCCTCAGTACCAAGATGAAAGGTAGCTCAGCTTGGATCACATTACCAATTGTAGTTTGTTGCTTTGTCACTGTGAGGAACTACCCAATTTATCTGTGTCTATAACCAGCCCGGCACTGCAGATATCTTGTTCACTTCACACTGATTACATGCCTTGTCTCTGGCAGCCACTTGGACACTTTATGATAACTGAATTTACATATATACTTGAGAACTGCTGTAAATGAAGACACCATTGAGTTCAATATACAGAG
Organism: Phasianus colchicus; assembly: GCF_987193195.1. Classification (NCBI taxonomy): domain Eukaryota; kingdom Metazoa; phylum Chordata; class Aves; order Galliformes; family Phasianidae; genus Phasianus; species Phasianus colchicus. The sequence goes on from NC_143445.1 coordinate 6,345,335, forward strand.
TCATGACCCCGGTTTGATGATGTAACACTCACATTTGTGATTAAATACCCTGAACCCAACCTAAGCATGTCAAACTTGCTACTTCTGTTTTCAGACTTATTAAGGCAGGCATTCAGCATTTAAAACCAGGAGAAAAACAATGTTATTACTTATATATAATTTCAGATGTAACTTTTAAGGAGAAATCATTAGCTATCTTGTCTGTTTTTTACTTTCTTGTTAAGATATAGAGTGCTCAATGATACATACATGTATACACAGCAAGCAATTCAGTGGCTGCACATCTGTCTTCTCAGGTTGCTCACTAAATTTCAGAACAAAGGCCTATCTTTCTCTCGAAGCCACTCACCTCGAGTACCTGGTTAATATAGTTAATTAATATCTAGCCAGTTCTCATTCTTGCTGCATTAGTGTTACGAAACCCTACAATCATTCTGGGTCACTCTGGTACCAGCATTCATAAGACTAATAAACTTCCACGTGTATCTCAATCCATTTAGTTATGTTTACAGGTGATTCTGTAAGCCTCCTTTACAGAAGTAACGGGAAAATGGAAACATGTCAAAGGTGAAGCATGTAATTTGAGAGCTGAGAATTAATTCCCATCCACAGTGTAGCCTCCTGGTGAATCACTTCTGAATTCACCAGCTGCATCATCTAACTCAAGAAATCTCCCTCTTTGGAGTTAATGCCATGTTACTGTTATGTCATGTAACGGCTGTTGCTAACCCAGAGGTTACATAAATAAAATGTTTAATTCCTGTCATTACGAGATCCCTGGCTCCCAACCAGCATGACTGCCATTATTCATTTATATGCTATCTTTCCTACAATAAATATGTAAAATGAGATGATCTTTAAAGACATTAAAGCAACATGTCTTTGCACCATCTTTTACCAATATTTAAGTATTTATGATGTAAAGAGATTTTCAGAAGCAGCAACATCTCAAATTCCAACTGATTTGGTGGGAACTAGGAAATTCTTTAGATGCCCATTTGCCACGTGGGCCTTCACTCTCCTAGTGATAGGTATGAGCTAATTCAACAATTACTGTTCTCACTAGAAACAACTATGTCTGTAGCCCTGATTCTAATTAAGATATCTGAGACTGCATAAAAAAGGTATATAAACATGAATAGGGTGAGCCTTTAATCCTGGGGAAAGTTACATAATAAGCTAATGTAAAATACATTAAACATCAACAAATTCTACCTATATGTGTCTAATGAGCTTGCAGTAATTCTCACTGTAACAGCATGACACTTGAAGGGGAATTTCACAAATTAATCTATTTAAATATTTTATATCCTTTTAAATTTTGTTTTGTTTTCTAATACATCAGCACTTCACAAGTGACAGAGCTATTCAGATCATAAATGAAAGAGAAAATGAATTACTCACTTATAATTATAATGAGAATGGCTGTGCATACTACGCCAAGGATGATCATCATCTATAAAAAGAAAGTTACAAGAAAAAAAAAAAGTCAGGTTTTCGGAGGAAATACAGTGGTAGAGTTTTTTGCTTTTATTTAGCAGCCCTTTCTGTGTGCCCTTTCTTCTTGCAAAAACTCAGTGTAGAAGACTTGTTAAGGCCCCAGACTTGGTATCAATTCTAGGAAGAGCTGACCTCCAGCAATGGACTTATCCTCTTGTCAAAGCTATCAAATTCTTGCTCATCAGCTAAGATGCAATGACCAAACTTGTCCATTTCCAGCAGTAAAAATAGACTTCTAAAGTAATACAACTCCAGATATGACTTAAGCAAATGTATTCCCTCTGGCTGGATTCACACATGGTTAAGAGTGGCAGTTAGGAGAAGGTTCTTCGAAACTAAGGAGATGGTTGGGCTCCCAGGGATGGGAACAGGCTCCCAGGGCGGTAGACAAAGCCCCATGCTGAAGATGTTCAAGAAGTGTTTAGACAACGCTCTCAGACATATAGTTGGAATTTTGGGAGGTCATGTGTGGAGCTAGGAAGTGAAGTCAATGATTCTTGTGGATCCCTTCTAACTTGGGAGATTCTTTGATCTAGGTACCACTTTATACCAGAGTATCTTGACCACTTTTCACCATGTTTCCCTAGTCAGGAAAGAGGTGGCTGGAGATGTCTGATTTCTAGCAGTTATTTTTGCTGGTTTTGTGTACTTGTGCTGTTGAGAGGTAGCCCACGCTAGCCAGTACAGTTTCCAGCACACTAGCCTAGAAATGTCTTACTCGATAGGAAGGAGCAGATTCATCAGGGGCCAGCTGTGCACAGACATGTACCAGCACTGAGTTAGAGGCCCTATATTAGATTTGCTGGATGCTAGTGAGGGCACCAGAAATGCTGCAGTCCAATTCACATCATTAGCCCAGTGAGAATGAGAAGAATAATATCAACTTAAAAAACATGGACATTTCGAATCAAGATCTTCATTCCTCCCAACACAAGTCTAGAGGACAGAAAAATTGCTGATTTGCAGGAAATCTATTTATTACTCTCCCTACTTAATGGAGACTGGAAGTCATAGAAAAGAAAGAAGGGTTCTGCTTGTCAGCATATAGAGAAAAGGAGAATGAAAGGAGAATGAGAGCTGGTTTGAAGGTCTAGTGTGGTATAGATCACTATAGTGACTGCATTCAGTGTGGGTGAACCTAGTTAAAAATCTGGGTCTGTAGGTCCAGAATGCTCTGCTTCCTGCATACCTGGGCAAAACAACTGGGTAACAGTTTAGAATAGGCCCAGAGAAACTGCTTAGCTGAGTTTCTAACCTAGATCTACTTCATTCTGGAGTGCTTGTGTATGTAGTTTAAACAGAATATTCTGCCTTGCTTTACACATCATAGCACTGCGGACTGAAGAGATAAAGCAAGCAACAACAGATTAATAAAAATGCATTTTGGATTCTCCTTTGGGAACAGGTTATATTATTTGAGTGGCCATCAGTAGTCAGCAGCAAAGATATTGTTGAAGAAAAATGGGAAATAAGGTGAACTTTTACCACAATATTCATATCCTGCTGGTGGAAGTGGTCTGAAATGGCAGAGGAGAGAGTGGTTCCCTCAGCTTAAGGGAAAGAATGAGACTTTGAGGACAGTAGGGAAGACAGATGGTTGATTCAAGATCTGCTCTGTCCTAATCTAACCCACTTTAAAAGACACTATCATTTCCTCACTTCTCACAGTGGTTTGTGGTCATGCAACATAGAGGGCAAGGCACTTACTTCTCCCCTTGATAAAAGACCATTTAAAGATCCCATCTTACAAACAAAGTCCCAATACATGCAAGAGAAGGTAATGTCTTAACAAGAGATCCTTATACTCCTTACCTTGCAATTTTTCCACCAATATTTTCTCTTCAGTTTGGCTGCGCTGGTTTCAAACTGTGAGGCACCTGCTTGCAATGCATCTGCCCGGTTGTCAAGCTCTGACAGCTTCTGGTCTCTTTCTAGCACCTTGTCCACGTTCATTCTCATGATGTCTACCACCTGCAAAGGCACACTCCCACTTTAGATTCAACACACAGTAAAGCCAAAGGTCACCCATATGTTCACACTCTAACACATCATACTGTGATGAAACCAGGTTTTTGCCATTACAATATGTGATGGCAAATACTTGGACAGAGCCTCAAAAAACATGTCTATGAAAACAGACACAGTGAAAACAGAATGAACAGAGCTATTCCATACTCAAATGCCCTTAAAAGTAAAGGGACATTATGAAATACAGTAATTAAATTCATTAAAGCTTTTGGTTCCCTTTAGCCTACTAGGTGCTTCACTACAGATGCAAAAAAACTGACAGAGATCTGTACCTCTACTACAGTTTGGTTGGCAATTGTCCAGTTATCAATAAACCCATTTTCGTTATACATTTAATATAATTAATTCAGTTAATATAATTTCCTTATTTCAATTAGAGAAATCGACTAGATAAAGCCATTGTAAGAGGAAAGGTATGCATTTTCTGACCAAGGACTTTGTTTATTCTACAGGTTTTTCCAAGACAAGATGCCTTCTCAGCCAAAATTTGAAGTCCTGCTGGAAAGCAGAGGAGGATTAAATACCTTACCTGCCAAAATTCTTTCAGAAGGGTAGCAGGAAGCTCACATGCTCTCAGTGCACATCTTCAGCAAAAAATGTGCACAGCCAGTACATAATAGGTAAGGCCTATTCATGCATACATTTTATAATTTGAGTTAGAGGAAAACCCTCTCCAGAAAGCCTATAATCCTAAATAGAAATTCTGGATAAATTCATCACTAGTATAAAAGTTAGACAGCACACAAATCTCAGTAAAGTTGTGTCTACTTATTCTAGCAGTGAAAATGGTTGCTGGTATGCTGACTTCTCCTAGTCTGTAATAAGGAAATCCATGTTATTTATATATAATGCAATTTAACTATCATATAATGCAATTTCACCTGAAAACCAAACCAAACCAAAACCAAACCAGAATCATAAATATACTTGATTTAAATACTTTGAGTAGACACCAATTGTGAAAGAATATTTAAAAGGATTGACACTGGTCTAAGTGCTACTCAACTCAAGAGACTTGTTTCATTTGTCCAAATTTAGAACAAAATTTCTTACTTGTTTTTCCAAATCAAAACTTTCCAATCATTTGATTCCATATCAAACTTAATAAAAAATAAAAATAAAATCATTTATCAGCTGGTGTTTCATTAAAATTTGTCTTGGTACACTGTTTCATAGTTAAAATTTTAAAATCTCTTGGAAATGCTGAAACACAATACTCTAAAATTTCTATTTCTTCTCTACTTTTTTTTTTTTTTTTTTTGCCAGAACTATTTATTGAATTTAACCTGAGTGTCCAGCCAAGACAGTACTTTTATCAAATAAATGTTTGTCTAGCCTAAAAGCAAGATCTAAGCCTTAAAAAATAAGATCTGGGATGCCTAGAGAAATCACAGAAGAAAATCCAACAGGATATAGCTGAAATGCTGATTTCAGAGGACTGCCAATCATTTTAATAATGTCAAAAATGTGCTCTCAATCAAAGCTGTGACCACTGAGTTTAGGGTTCGCATCTGGAGTGCAGTGCACAGCACTCCAGTGCTTGGAGCAGAAAAATAGCCAGTGCGCTCTGCCGTGGTGTTTGCTGCCACCTACAGATTACTTTCCCACAAGACATAAAAAGAAAATGGCCAAGATAGATCTAGCAAGGAAGATCATCAAATGAACACTTCACAGATCAGAACCTTAGGTGCTATAATACCCAGTGACTTCATAGGACAGAAAGTCTAGCAGTGTTTTTGTCCCTTGGCTATTCCTACAATTACATTCAAAATGATGAACAGTATCTGCTCACCACATGCTAGCCACTCAAAACTAGCTCATACCAATCTCTGCCTTCTTCTCCAACTGGAGTTGAAAAAAATTCAGGCCCTCACTGTTATCTGTATAATTCTCCAATCCAAGAGCTACACACTCCATGCTCTCCTACTGGATAAGAGTTTCTGTCAAAATAAATTTTTAGTTAGCACAAGAAGACAAACTTGCATTGGCTTGAGTGAAAAGTATCAGAATACAAATTATCTCAAACACAGAGTGGGTTTTCACTAGCCTCACTGGAGCCTTATCCATTGATTTGTTTGAAGAGCCCAATGTGTCTGACCTGCATCATGCTTTTTAAATAATAACTAGCAATTATTTGTCATCTTCCAGGGACAGTTACTTTGGTTGTCACTCACATAAACATTTACAGCACCATCATGATGTAGTATGTTCAGGACAAGAAGTTTATTTCAATTATTCTGACCTTCGACTGATGCTGAAATGTAATACTCTTTTCCCTACTTCAAGAGGCACTCAATTAACATCAGTGAAGTTACACTGAAGTGAAAATTGGTAATAATGAGAGAACTGAGCTTAGGCATTTCTGTATACAGAGGATGTTCTTGTGATCAACTCCAAGCATCAGCAAAAGGGAGGAGAAAGAGTCTGGTTCAGACCTTCAGCAAAAAAACTTCTCAGAGACAAAGCTCAATTTGACAGGTGTATTTAATTCATCTTCAGAAAGGCATTTGAGTTCAGGTTATGAGGTCTTTTTTAGTTTATCCTGAGCTTTTGAAAATAGAAGCCTTTATGCATTTTCTAGCTTGTATTTTATTGACTTGGCATAAGAGAGTCATACAGGCCCTGGTAATTTGCTTATGGGCAGTCAGCAATTAGTTACTTAAGTGCCTGCAGGGGTTCAGCAAAACTCTACGCTAAATATCCAGCACAGCAAATGTGCACAGCAAGTGTGCAGGGATGCTACAGCTGGCGCTGGATGGCTGGTACACTCAGGGATGATACTCACAAGCAGTGGTATCCTCACTTATTCCTATTTCCACAGCGATTAGTTGGACACAGACTTTATAGGTTAGGGAACAGGAATTTTCTGCATATTATATTAAATAACTTAAGAAGCCATGCCAAAATAGGCACATATCCCTCTAAGGTCAGCCAGAAGGAGTAAGGACTTGTTGAAGATGTTGTGATGTCATGTGTGGGTGCCCTTCTGCGGGGGTGAATTGTAATGATTAATCATTACAGCTCTGACTAATGAACACAGCCCTCACCAGCACAATTTTCAAAGCCTGTATGAACAAGAGGCCAATGGTTTGTTTGTATGAAACAGCCTGTGAGATTAGCATTCAAACTTTAGGAATACAGGAATACATTAAAGAAGCTGATTCACTATGACATCTCCTCCTAACATGACCATCTGGAACAAATTCCTGAAACAGTACTGATGTCCATATCCATTCTGCAGAAGTGTGACTGGTACGTTAGTACAACAGATGTTCTGAGCACAGTCTGCCTCCTCATAAATGCTATTCTTTGGTAAGTATCATTTCCTAGACCCAGTGTCTTCAGACAAGGAGTTGCTGGATCACTAGTGAGGCAAGCATCTTAAAGGAAGAAAAAAAAACAACAAAACAATCACATGAGCAGCCCTGGGGTGAGCAACTTATCATGTGAAGCCACTTACTTCATCCACTTGGGCTTGCGTCTGCTGCAGCCGTTTGTTACTTGACACATTGGTAGCAGGAGGTGGTCCTGCAGCTCCAGCACCGGTGGGTCCTTGGGTAGGAGCTGGAGCAGACCTAGATTAAAACCAGAGAACATAAAAAGTGTCTGAAACTATTTTCATTTATTCACTACTCCTTTTTTAGGATAAGTTGAAAGGAGGTGCCCATTGTGTGACAACACCCCTTCTGCATTCCTGAATCACAACGCTGATGTCCCATGTTCCCATGTTCTGCAATTCATTTTCATACATTTTGTTAGAACCATATCAAACTGTTTGCCTCTCTTGCTGGTATAGGAGCCAGGACTGCAACCCCATCTTCTTCCTCAGCACACCGAATGATGCATTCCCTTGATCCTCAGTGTCAGGCCGGAGGATAACCAAGTAAAGAAAAACAAAAGGAAAGGAGAAAAAAATGGAGGAGGAAGTGGGTCAAAATTGCACACAGTGTGACATTAGTCATCTAAAGCACTTAGCAATGCTTAACCAACACACTGGTGGTCACCAAATGCCCCAGCAGAACACCTAGCCAGGCTTGAATGCTAGCCTTGAACACTAGATTAATATTTGCAGCAATGCTGTTAAAAGAGCCTTGATCTTATAAGCATCATCCCCTTTTTAAGTATCAATGTTTTTCCCCAAGGTTGCTTTAAAACAACTTCAGACAGAACAAAAGTCCTTTAGAATGCAAAAGATCAGGTCTGTCTCCGTACATGAGCTTATGAAGCCATGACACCCTGCCAGCCTGAGCAGGGTCTGTCAGCCTTAGCCAGTTGTTATTCACACCCACACTTCTATGTGTGAAACCTCACCTTTCCTTTCAAGGGACTCTGCCACTGCTTCCTGCAGGGAAATAAAACCTTTCCTGAAGCTGCAGAGGAAATCCCTAAGCATGTGAACTGAAAAATATCACAAATCCCACTCATGCATTATCAATGCCTTCCCACAGTGATGGACTGAGAGAACACAGTGTTTCTCTATGAATCATTCCCTATTACATCTTAGGGTCTGATTAATGCTGCTAGAATTATGGTCCCATTAAGACACTGTCAAAGTGCCTAGAGGCACCTAAAGTCAGTTCTCTAAAAGTACCTTGAGCTGCAAAATTCAGTTTGACAGCAATGCCTCTGGGCTGAGATCCCTACAGATAATTCTGACCCTCACACAGACTCCCAGTGATGGAGCTGCTATTTGCAGCAGACCTGGAGCACTGCTGCATTTTACACTTTCTTTTTCTTACTGCATGTGAGAATGTCATCATCGAGCTCCAGTTGAAAGAAAATAATTTGAACTGTACACAAATTGCTCATGCTTTGAGGATCTCACAGTCACTATTAAAAACAGAAAAGACCGGATGCTGCTGCCACCTGTAATGGGATTTATTCCAAGTTTACACTGTTGTCACAAAGGATCAAAATCTGACCATAACATATACAAGACCAAATAATGCAAAGCATGATCACGTTGGAGCATTATGGACTTCAAAAGGAGTTCTTAGTACAACAACTGAATAAAAATTTAAATTGTTAATATTTTTTTCAGCAAGGAAGTAGATTGGCTTTTTCTCAGTCAACACAAACAGGTATTTTTTTCTAGGGAAATGTGTCATGATATTCACTACTAATAATGCTAACAAAGATCTCCTCTTGTGCTACAGACTGCTAGCGTTCTGTACACTACAGAAGTGAAATAGATAAGAAGAAGTGTTATTAACCACATGTTTCCACGAATAAGCAGAGATTATAAATGCAACAGTGTTCTTGGTCATATCTGTATGCTGCCGTATACCTTTTCTGCCAAGTAATTTTCACCTTTTTTTTTTTTTTTAAATATACTTCCCAGGCTGGCCTTAAAATGATATAGCATAAAGTAGATACTTCCCAGTTTGTTCACTTCCAGCTCCTTGCTATCATCTAATTTTGTTTCAGTTGTATTTCTTGGAGTTTCTCTGCTTTCTGAATAACAAAAATGTGTATTTTTACATCTGCCTTTATTATCCAGCAGGAGCTAAGCTAACTACCAAAGAGAATCTTTCTGCTAAGGTACAGCAAGCTTGTAATTAACAGCCACATCTTAATTCATTATGTAAAATCTAATACAACCAGATCTGGGTGCTGCCTTCAGTGCAAATCTACTCTTACCAAACCTTTTACTCAGAGGCTCTGCAGGTAGGTCATTCTTTTATGTAACATCAGTTATGTCCTTGCTTCCCAGCATGCCAGTTAGCACATGAGCAATCTCACCAATTGAAAGCAGGTGCTGGATCTGTGTATGTACACAGACATCTATGAAGAAATGTTTGGCACTGTCCTAGTGATTCAGTAAAATGATCTCAGCTGACTCAGACTTCCTCAGTTCTTCTGGTTACTTTCAGGGCCTGAAGCTGGTAGGTAAAATTCCTGACTGACAAATTTCTCATCTCACCTGCATGTTTTGGAAGCAATTTACTACTTAGCTCTAACAGTAAAAGGGAGCTGCAGCTCTAATGAAGAGAAAATTTGAAGTATCTAGCATTATTTTCTCCATTCCAGCACCAGTTGAGAGAATATTAAGGATGACCATGTATCTAACGTTTGGGAACATTTGACGGACATACACTTTTATTTTTCTTCATCTGTATGAACTATATAGGAGAAATTTTTGTGTTAGTCAGATTAGGGAAGGAAGACGCATGATGCAGAGCCATCACCACACATGAGAGAAGCTTTGGTATGGTTTACATCAGAACTTCAAGAGCTGTTTTCAGCAACGTTTCACACACCCAAAACACTTACGGAGTATCAACTGTGGGGCCTTCAAAGTCATTATCTAAAATCACTGCAAGAAGCAAAGGAAAAGCTATTATCCCTGCATACGCCTGGGAAATTGAGATACAAGGAGATTAGACGACTTGCTCAGTGGTACAGGAAGGCAGAGCAAAGCAGACTAGGCCCCTTCCTTACCATCCCCCTGCTCCCCTCTTTTTCAGTTACTGAACACAAACCAAAGTTCACAAACTACTTCTAAAAGCAGGAATCATTTCTGACCATAAAGAGTGACAAACACACATCGTTAAGGGTTACAGCAAGAAGAAAGTGTGAATTATATCAGACACCTTAAGCTGGTATCAGCTGGCAAAGCTCAGCAGAGGGGGCAATGAAAGTGAATCAGTGCAGCAGCAGATTTGACTAATGATTGCTATAACAAGTCAAACGAAGGAAGCAATTTTCTGTAAATCGCAGTCTGATTCCTCTTTCCTCAAGCCCTTCTCCCTGTCATTCTAATAAGATAGGAAATTGCACTGCTTTTCTTCCCCTTTATTTTTTTTTTTTTCCAACTGTCCAGGTACTATATTTTTGTAGTACATATTTGCTGTTGTAGCCAAACTTAGGTATATTTAAGATGGTGTTCTTGCATTTTTATTCCTCCAAAAGGCATTTATCCATTTGGGCAAGTCTGCGTAAGTGGGGTTTGTCAAAAGGCATTAAAACAAAACAAACTGTACCTAATAATAATAATCAGACCACTTCCATAGCAATGTACTGTTGTGACTTAATTCTAAAACAGTGATGCCACATGTGCAAATTCATACATTATTTTAGTGACATACACTATTTTAGTGACTACTACTTCAGTGAAGTAACTGTAGAAACAAATGGCTCACCATTGTCCCTGGTGCAGTGTTTATTTGTGAATTCAGATGCATCTGAAAGCTGTAAGACAGGGATGATCTCTAAGGAAATAATAGAACTCTACAGCACTGGGAGTTTGCTGTTAGTTTTGAATTTGCTTTATTTATTCTCGTGCAGCAATAGGTAAAATAATTTTTCTACTGATAATTTGCAAAGGAGAATTTCTACTGAACACATTGACAGTCTTCTGCTTCATAGAGTCATTGAGGTTGAAAAAGACCTCTTGAAAAAGATCATCAGTTCTAACCAACAACCAATCTCCACTATGTCCCTCAGTGCCTCATCTCCATGGTTCTTGAACACCTCCAGGGAAGGTGCATCTACCACCTCCCTGGGCAACCTATTCCAGTGCATTTCCACTCCTTCTGAGAATAACTTTTTCCTAATATCCAACCAAAACCTCCCCTGACGCAACTTAAGGTCATTACCTCATGTTCCTTCCTGGAAGGATTTGCGAGTTCCATGTTTTCTGACAATTAGATTCTTTCAAATGGGATCTTATTTCCACAGTAGGTCAGTTTAGCCGACACCAGAGCAAGTTTTTCAATCAGTTTAACTATGTGCAGTTTGACACAGTCCCAACAAAACCCAACCTAACCAAACTAAAATTCTGTGCTAACCTATTTACATGCCATCTTCAGCTCCTCAGGCCATTCACAGCTTACGTTTACCTGTACAAACTTAACAATAATAGTGGCTGGTGCAGTGGGTGGGCTGCTATGATTCTGTCTGGGAAAGTACGTGTTCTTGTGTGTATCTAGAAATCTGGATACATTAGCTATCCACCAAAGCACCTCCTGCCAAAATTTTTACTTTTCCTTTAACAAAGTAAGAGCGTCAGATTCTGTAACTCTTTCAGAATCATGCACTAATTATGCCTGGAGAGGTTCAGAAAAAAAAAGGCCAGTTTACTTCCAACAATAACAAAAATATCAAATAAGTGTCCTGCAGAATTAGGTTCTCAGCCTCTTACAAGTAAATTGTCATGCTCTCTGCCTGTGAGGTGACAGGCCTCTTCAAAAGAAAACCCTGGTTAGATAACACTGATTAGAAACCTACTGAGTTCAGAGATGCATGCACTTGATAAGGAACTTCAGTTTCAGACCTGTTGCCCAATAACTGTATTTCCTTCAGATTTCTAGCTGATCTTCTCTCCTCCAGTCACTATTCCCCAGCTCCAGGTTAATTTTATCCTTGCTCTCATTCTGCTAATCTCACTTTCTCAGGGAAACAGAGCTGCTCTATGGAAGTAAAGAAGGTAATGATACTATAGAATGGACAAAGTGAAAAGCTAATTAGGCTGTTGACAGAGAGGTGTCTCTACTGAATTAACGGACATTTGCATACCTGGGGATGGAAATGTTATAGAAGGGTGTTTCCAGTTCTCTGAAATTTCAGGGGGAATAGAATCAACTCCTAACAAGACCAAATAGGCTTCCCTAACTGCCAGGGAACAGTCACTGTTTTAATGAAGATGCTGCTCTTAATTCTGCTTCGCAGTGTTCCACCTGAGACCTTCCTTATTCAGTAAAAACATGATCATTGCCAATTAAATGGCTATAGGCTAACTTAGGCTCACTGCATTCTAGGACTGTCAATTTTAAAATGATTTCTCATGCTATTTGTAATAATTGCATAGTAATGAATAATAGTGGTGGTAAGAAAAATAATCACATATAAAAGAAATTAGCATTTTGAGATGCGTTAATTTGGTGAAGAAAGTTCTGCTTTGAACACATTTCTGTTCCCAAATGTGATTTTTATGTATTACTGGCAATATCCTACAAGGGCTCTCCCTTGTTACTAAATATTTATGCTGCTCATCAGCCGAAGATAATACCCTACATTTAAAGTCCTGGGAACACATTTAATTAAATATTCCCATCAGTTTATTATGACTGTGTTGACCATATGGTGTGCAAAATACACACATGGAGGAAAAACAGAGGAACCTTAAGACATCATCTTTAATTTGATCATCACTTGTTACGCTAGTAATAACTGATTTATTTTCTCAGGCCCAAAGCACCTGAATTCTTAAGCCAATTAGTACAGGCAAATGGTTTCTGTGACAAAAAATGTGCCAGAAAGAGATGCATTATTTCCATAATTTTCATAAATTGCAGTCTTCACAACAACCAGTTGTGGTGACTCAGGTGAGGACTCTATTAGTCAAAAAAGTAACACAAAGCAGATTCCTTTTCTGAGATATTGACACTCCAGATTTTTTAGATCCTCTCCCCTTGCTGTCATCTTTTGCAAAGGCTGAGGCTTAAGATGAGGTCAACACAATGCAGGGATATTAATTCATGTGTTAATCACTGACCAAGCAGAGTAGTCAGACAGATTTGCCTGAAGGATGAAGCAGGGTGTTGGCATACACATTTTAGGTTCACAAATTAAAATTGAGGATAACACCCCAAAGCCAACTGTCTAATATATGCTAGTGTCAAGTGATGAGTTATTCCAAAATTTCACAGCTACAAGGACTACAAATATATATACTTAAATACAGAGCACTGAAGTAATTAAAGAAAACAATCTTCTTTTGAGGTAACTTTCCTGTATTGAAGAAAATGTTACCACCAACTGTAGTTCCATACTGTTCAGGTGTTTTTTTTTTTTTCTCAGAAAAGGATTAATTCTCATAATTTGATTATTTGAAACTACCTACAATCTTTATCCTAAAAAAAGATTTATTTTAATTATGGAATTAAAGCAAATACAGGTATAAAAATTATCCTACCTATTTTTTAACATGATGTTTAGACTGACATTAACACTATTATGTAAAAATACATTGATCATTTATTGCCTCCTAAATTTTGTTTAATGTCTTAATTTGCATCAAACTACTTCTAGATTGGAATTAAAAGATGAGTAAAAAAACCAGAAAACTCATAATATGAAATACTAATTATAGTTAATAACTAAAAACACATTCAGTACAATGTATCAAAAGACTGCATTGCACTAAAAGACAAGTTTTCAAAGGAAGTATTCTCTTCATTTTTTAGATAGGACTGACCATACCATTATTTACAAGATTTCAGAATTACCAGGTCTCAGGTGCTTACAAAAATTTCTCTTCATCTGCTGAAAAACTTTCTTTTTTCCCAAATAAAACTGGTGCAAAAATCAGCTCTTCAATCTGCTTTTGTAACAAAATGGTTACTACTCCAAATTGGTAGAAGAAAAATACTTCAACAACTCAGCACTCAGCTGAATCTCAAATAAATTTAAAGGTGTACATAAACAAACTGCTCTTATAAGAAGTACCAGATTCTAGTTAAAGATCCTTATCTTCCATCAGCCCTTTCCTTGAGTTTGCTTCTTAATCCATTCCCTTTGTGAGCCTTCAGCTTTGCCCCTGGGTATTAAAAAACAAACAACAACAACAAACAAAATCCAAAAACAAAGAAAAGTTTCAACAGAGAAATCAAATCCTGGATAACTGAAACAACGTTGGATTCTAGGCTATGGGAAGAAGAAACATAACAAAACAAAGCTTTGCTCAGTGCCTGGGTGACTGAAACAACTCAAGAATGAAGTGATAAATACACTGAAAATGCAGTCAGGATCATTACTGTTGTTTTACCCTCCATATTAGATGGAAACACAGTTTGCCTTGGAAGCTATAGAGGCAACACGTAAATATCTAACAAATGTTTCAGAAATACAGGAGTCTATAGCCAGTGTACATTTGAACAAGACAATAACACTAAACATCTTGATCTGCCAGATAATCCAGATTCAAAAAACTATATTTTCAGCCTCTAGATCCTTAAGCAAATATCCAAGTCCCATCTCTGAACAGTACTGATGAACTTGAAGTTCACGCTGACATGGTGCACTACATTTAGACTAAACCTCTGTTCTCAGGCAGAGGAGTAAGAGCATCCACTATTTCTAACTTTCTGTGTAGGCTGCCAGGATCATGGGCTAAACCCAAAGGAGTAAACAGGCAGCAGCTGGGTAGGGAGTGGGAGGAGAGGATCTAGGCTGAGTTTGACTCAGTCACCCCCCCTACTCACTGACTCACGTACCAGCACAGTAGAAACTGCTGTAATTTGTGCTGGCTGCAGTCAGGTATAAATTAGCTCTGATACAGAAGAGCAAGGAGTAGTAAGACTGACGTGCTTTCCCTGCTTTTAAGGAATAATTTTTTGGGAGGGAGAATGCTTCCTATGCCTGTCTTTTGAAATGTCCACGCTAAAGCCTAGGATTCTTTAGGACTTTCTAGTGACCTGTAAATTACTGCATAGCATTCTCACTGGGCTTTAGAAAAAAAATAACTATTATCATTTCCTACTCACAAAGCCAATCTTTAAGCTCTCTCCGTCTTTCCATTCGTTGGAAGGCAAGGTATTACCCCTCTACAATTCTGAGTGGGATACAGATACAAAAGTTTGGCAAGTATTATTTCTGGAGTTCCTTTTTGTTGAAAAAGCTATACAACAACTATCCCAACTAAATACTGGGAATTAAATCCACCTGGCTACCTCAAATTCAGCCTATCCACAACAAGATTAAATGCACTGGTAGAGCTATTATTATTATTTCATTATTCTTTGGCTCCTGCATGTTTTCTGCATGAGTCATTGTGCTGGTGCCAGTACTGCAATGTAGGCCTGGCACAACAGGTTTCAGATGTACAGTACTTTAGGCACTGTAGTACCTGGAACCTTGAGCATGGCATCATGGAGTTCCAAAGAGGAAAAAAAGTACATGGCAGTAACCGTTCCCTAGGTAACAAAGAGATACTATTAAAAGAGAAAGAGGGATACAGAAGTAAATAAATAAATGCTTGACAGTAAATGGCTGCAAGCATAACTAACACTACTGGATACTGCAGAGAACAGAGTGGAGCAGAGCATGTAAATTCATGTACCAGGGAGAAAACAGGGAAAATTCTTCCCCTAATTAGATGAAATGATGTGCTTTTAAGCAGCCAGGATCACCCTGCCTCCCAGCCCTCTTCCTCTTTTACCTCCTAACTACTTTTGCAGCATTTTCACATTACAGCTACTAAGCAACAGGAGGTTCGCAGAAAGTGAGTCACTCTCATGAGGCTGATGGGCTGGAGTGCAAGAGGGAGATTAGTGACCTGACAATGCACAGCCCCAGAAACGTTGTACTGCCAGATAACCAACATGGCCACTGAATGTAGCAAAACTTAATAAATTGTAAGTGCTTTAAAAGGATGTAATTATAGTCACGGTTTATAATTATCACAGATAGAAGAGGTAGGCTAAAAAGAGTGGCATGTGTTAGATGCACAACAGACATGTGGCATTAGCCATTCCATATAAATAAGGTATTCCCTTAGTTAACTAGCCAATAGTTAAATTAGATTTTATGTCACAGTATGAACGTGTTGGGCTTTGGACTGATAGCTAAAATTTTTCTACTAAGAAAAAGGGAAGTGGGGCAAAGCCACACAAGGTTAATTACCATTGTGAGCAACAGATTTTGACAGAATTGGGAATATGTGTGGCAAGAGACGTCCTTTTGACTGATGTTTTACTATCTTTTTTATTTTAACAGAATAATGGAAGATAGATCTACCTGAAAAAGGCCTCAGGAGGTCATCTTTGCCATTACCTTATCTCCAGGCGGGACTGACCTCTACTTCAGATTTGAAACAGGTTTGTCTGTCTCAATCTTGTCTGTTGTTTTTGTTGTTGTTTATTTGTTTGCTTTTCCTGAAAGAGATCTGCATCAGATGTTTTGGTGGTTTGTTTTTTCTAATTCAAACAAAGCTTATAGCAACAGACATTACCATCAATCTTTGCAAGTACGTTTTGTAATACTTAGATTTCGGGCCCATAAGTGAGGGCCAAACAAAGCACATCTGTAGAATAGACTGAATCAACTGTAGAATAAACGTAGACTATATAGAATAAAAACACTTGTGAGTATGAAAAATTTTAGTGCCTGCACATATTAGACAACTGCAAATCAGAGCTGTTCTCTCCATTTTTAAATTGTTACACTCTGGGATGCTTGGTTATTGGTAGATATTCTGAGAATGCCTTCATGTCAGAAGTTTGTTGTATCATTTTGTACTTTCATTTTGGTTTTTTGTTTGTTTTTAAGAACTTCAGCTCAGCCTTCAATCTTCCAACATGCCATTTTATGTCTGGAATTAACTAGAAATATTATTTACCTACCCACCTGAATGTATGTGCAGACAGTTCAGAGACTTTTCTTGAACACAGTAAGATTATTCTCCCCCTACCTTTGAAAATAAAAAGTGGCTAATTTGGCACAGGCATTTTACTTGGGAAAAATGCCTTGATGAACTGCATAATATGAAGAGCTGTCTAATCATGCAAATTCAGAGCATTCTGTCAAATGAATATGCCTGAATTGCACACACTGAGTTTAACTCACACTGAAAAAATGATAGCAATTGCAGTGATCTGTCATTTTAAGAAAGTAATTATAGTAAAATATTACTGTCACAACTCCACGTTGTATCAGGCCATGTCCAAAGGCTTCTCATAGTAGGGTATAACTCCTCCTTACCGTTTTAGATGTCTTCTGGTGCAATTGTCGATATTCAAGTATAAAGAATGCGTTTGCTTAATTCATTAAGGGAAAAAAAGGGAACAAATAAAGAAGACATTCAACTATTCTGACTGCCTTGTATGAACAAATGCACTGAGTTGAACAAAAGAAAGCAGATGCAGACCTGCGTCTTCTAATTGTTATTTTTATTAACTTGGGAGTTATTACCTTGAAGATATGAATTGGATTCATTTAGACATTTTTGTTTTACACATCACAGAATGAAGCACAAGATTCAGTAACAGGTGCCAGTAAAAAAAAAAAAAAAAAAAAAAAAAGTCCATTAGTAATGGCTTGCTTTATTTTTATCCTTTCTAGATTAACTTGCTTGGAAAAAAAATAGCATCAAAGCAGCACAAATACTCAATCCATTGGCTTATTTGTAGAGCAAATTTTCATGATATATTGTCATAATTCTCAATTTTGTGTTTTCCTGCCATTTCTGTGGTGAGTGTCCCCAAGGAGGTTTTTTTTATTGGTACCAAGACTGAATCTTATCCCTTCCACTTGTCTAAAACATCAGCAATATTCAGAATTATTTCATTTCTTTCCTAGCTTACAATTTCATTAATTAAAAAAAAAAAAATCCTTTGCAGACTATATTATTAACTGTTCCATGAGGACTCAAACCAATAAAGCTTGGATTCACGCCCAAAATTGCTACATTACTCCCCAGTCAAACAAATACCACCAGCTTACCTCCCTTACCATCTTGCAAGACCAGTAGTGTTCCCAGTTCCAGCCACATCCACTGCCCTTCCCCACCCTTCCACATCTAGTAAACATCAGACAGCATAGAGAACATTTGCTAGTGTGGTAAAACCTGGACCATCCCTGTATATAGCTGGAGACAGTAAGCAAGATCTCCTGAGCTTCCCTTAGAGACCTTCCCTCAGCTGGAAACTGTAATTTGGGTCTCATATCTACCTAGCTAATGATATTGCAGCAACATTTAGGAATTCGTATCTATGAGGTCTTCAACACTCCTCCACGTTTAGCAGAATAGTGAAGATGCAGTCACATAAGTTGAACTTCCTTGAGAGCACAGGCTCCATTTAAAAGACTTGCATCCAGACACTTTTTTTTCAGCCTCTAGTTTTGCTCTTGTTATTCTAACACATCATAGTTCTCTGGTAGAGGAAGAGGCTTCATTTTCAGTAAAAGTGATACAACAAAGGAGCAGCTAATAATTCAGCTCTCAAAGGACATAGCTGCTTCTGTTCTTTTCTTCTGCATTGTGTCTCAACTGCCTTGAATGAAATAAGAACATGAAAAACATGGAGCATTTTGAAAATACAACTAAAAGCATCCAACTCAAATGTTCGTGTTGATTTAACTTTAGAACAAAATTCCAAATATTTTTGCCTGAAAATCTATCCGTACGTCCAGTGAATAACAATAATTAGACCTAACACATTGAGAAAACCCTCCTGGAGGATTGTGGTGAAACTGTTCAATGCTCAATAATCAGAGTACTTTGAATTTTCCTACAAACAGCAGTTCCAATGAGCTTCTATCTGCAGAACAAACTCTTACTGTAAAATAGCAGTTGAAGAACATTTAACTTCAAGCTGAAATAAAGTGGATGATTGAATATGAATGAACTTTCTATATGCCTACACTACTGACTAACCATTCTCATATGATCAATTAGATGATACATTTTAAGGGGCATTCGGGATTTATTTTATAACATCCCTTTCAGAAGAGAATGGCAGCACACACAGACTTACATGTACAGCAGTTAACATGATCTCCAACTTAACAAACACCAGTAATTTACCATTTGCCCACTTTATGCATACTATTTTATATTCCACTTATGGTCTTAATTTTTTCCAAGTATTTTAATAACCCTAGGGGAAAAAAAAAATGATACTTTATATATAAAATTACGATCTTCAGTTGAAAAAAATGCTTGTGGCTTCACAGTTCTTTCAGTTTAGAGCAACTCAATATCTGCTTAAGAATTTATACAGCAAACATACCAATCCTCAAGCACCATTACGAATTTGTTTTTAATTAGGTCAGGACAATTGATGTGAGAAAAAAAGATGAATATAAAACTGTGGAGAGAAAAAGAATTCTAAACAAAGAATTGCTTGTAACATCATTTCCCCAATTTCACTCCCCACAAACTCTCCAGTGCAAAATAAAGAGGGAGAGCTAGTGATACTTCACTTAATTATTGTTTACAGATAACACCTCAAAATAAAAAATTCATTTCTTTAGGACAGTAGTTTTAAGTTAATCCAGCAGGAGGTCCACACTGACCAACTGCACAACAGACTTCCCAGCAAGGACAACTCTGAAGCTATATATGGATAGTCTGTCTACCTGGTATGTGCTATGCAGTGAGATACGGGCTTCTAATCTGCATGCAACTAAAACAACCTCCAAAGATAGATTTGTACTAAAAAAAAAGAAGAAAAAAAAGAAAATCTGTAGCAGAAAAAACGACACGGATGTTTAAGAGTTTTTAATTGGGTGAATGAATCCTCATAGGTAACACATGCCTTTTGCAATAAGTTAAGAGGTTTATAGGACAGCAGTTTAAGAAGAGATTCATTTCCAGGTTTTCTTTAAAATTAATCTGTTACTACCTCTTGGAGACTGCTTTCTAAACTGAACAGACCTTACAAAGAGCACTGGCTATGAGAGTTACAACTTATTCAGTGCCTGAGTATTCTACACGCTGAATTGGTCTTGTTACATTGACAGTACAGACAACCCAAATGTATTTCAGCCTATGGAAAACTTACTCTTCCTATTCACTATCAGGGCAAGCTGATACTTATGCTTGATTTTTTTTTTTTTTTTTTTTTTTTGTAACTTGTGAACATCTAACCAAATCTCTTGAGATCAAGAAGAGAGTAAATGCACTTCTGCAACAGCTATTGCAGGAGAAGAGTTGTTTATAGTGGGATTCCCATTATTGCTTCTATTTGTAATTATCTTTGCAACTATTTAACTCCCATCCAATTAAGCACAAATTCTGAATAATGAGACACCTCAACTTACAGTGTCTGTAATGCAGATGAATCTCTATCACTGTTTTTTTTTTTTTCAGCTGTTAGCTTACAGGGACAAGGAGCATCTCTTGCAATATTTGTATATGATCAAGAAGAGCAGTGCCTCTGAACTCTGTTTCACTGTGGATCTGTTGTTCCTTTCAAGCAAATATAAAAAATGAAGGAACGCCTAAAACTCTGTCTCAGCCACACTAATCCTGTGAAAGCAATGACTCACCTTGTAATGGCTTTCCATAAATTAGACAGCTAAAAATGGGTAGAAAGCGTGAAACCATTAACACTTCCTGTAGTGTAAATTCTCTCACCCCTTGTGAAGAAATGCATAGCAGTAAAAATAAGAGATAAAGGTGTCAGCACCCATCACGTTTAGATATGTTGTTAATAATTCAAATCTTCTCCTTTGGAGCATACAGCTTTAGAATGAATCATTCTTTATTTCATTTTTCAAATGAAAATTGAAGTTGTTTTGTTCAGAGTTTCTATGTGTTTTCTCCCCAGCTATTAAAAGAAGAGATTAAAATGGCTAATTACATGTGATGCCAGCATCATCCCATAGTAGCACCATGCCGTAGCAGTGTTTGGTATGTTATCATGTTCCATGCATCAGCACAGAAATGAAAATGATTGGTGGTAAAACTGTCAACATTGGAAATAAAAGCACTACAAACTTTGTGAGCCAGAAGGATGTGGAAGAAAGGGGGACAGTGCACTTTGTACCTGTGAATAGTCTTTGGGAGTATCACTCCCTCTCACTCACAGAGCAGGTCAGTTACCTGGGCCTGGCAAGAATAGCATGTGCTGGCAGGGCTCCACTGTGGTTACTACTTTGTAGAAGTAAATGATAAAATACAATCTGAAAACTGTTGTTTCAGATGCTCAGAAGTTTAGATACTTGGCTGCTATACCAAGATTGGTGGTTAAATAAATAAATGAAGCCTTTATTCCACATCCTATTTTATTACTTTTGAAGGAATTAAGGAAATCTGCTAACTACAAGGTGCCAGTCTTCTAGCCTTTATAGACACAAATCTCTGTAAGGTCCAGAATCTAACTGACAGTCATCAATTGCTGAAGAGCATGGTTATGCTCCACAACCCTAAATATCTATTTCAGATTCTAAAAGCAAAAGATACAACCAGATGCCAGGCATAAAGCGCATAATCTCATGAATCTCATGATACAAAAAGACTATGGCACTGACATTCTTCTTGAAAAGGTGAAAGAAGCATGGGCCTCATACCCAGAGTTGGCAAAAGCCTCAATACCCTGACAGTTCTTTACATACTGCTTAAATTAGCTATTTTCAATTACTGCTTCTATATTTCTTTGTATCTTGTTATCAAGAACTCTGAATATCAATCAGGTCAAGGTCTCTTGCCTGCTCATTACATCACAAGAAGTTTTTCCAGTGCTCATCACACGTGAACATTCCCTAATTCATGAGGAGGGTTTCTCTCTTTTTTCTCCTTTCATAAACTCCAGGTATTTTGTACTCTAGCAGGACCTTATCAGGCTGTTGAAGTGACTTTAAGAGTTACTACACACAGTCATCCTAAGAGGGTCTGCTTGCATTACAGGATGCATTAGTCTGTAGTTCAGCAGCACAGAAAGCTGCTGCAGAAGAGGATTACAACCCACAGGCTACATTGACACCACAGAAGTGGAGTCTGGAGGCACGAGGAAAGAAATCACTACTCCCACTCAGAGAGCTTTAGCTACAAAAAGCTACAACATATAATCTCAGGTATTTAGCTAGCCATCTAACTGTATCTCCAGCAAAAAACACTGGTCTATTTTCCCCTTTTATGTTGAAACCTATTATTTTCTTCAGGTTTTTTTTTTGTTTTTTTTTTTTTTTTTTTTTTAACGTTAATCCATTAACTTTATGTGCTTTGATCTTTCCATAGGGAATGTATTTTCTCTCTTCAAAGACAGAAAGAGAAGATATTCTCCCCAGCCCATAGCTTATATTCTCTTCACATGTCACAGCATGACTGCTTTTTTTCTTCTTCTCTTCTTCTTCTTCCCTTTTTTTCTTTTTAATTTATTAACATTTCTTTAAGAAATCAAATTTCAATTTAGAAGTGAGCCTGACAGGTTTATTCCCGATTACAAAAGGTGAATGTGGTCTCTGATGAAAAATCTGAAAGACATTATGCACACACTGCTAGAGCAAACACTCAACAAAAGGTTCGTTGAGGCAGAGCAGCTGAGAGCAAAGATAGTCAAAGGTAGTCACAGACCAACGGTGAGGAAAGAGGCAAAAAAGAGCAAGGCAAAGATGATTATGTTTTACCCCAGTAACCCACTTTCCCCATATACAAGTCTTACTGGATGAGAATATCTCCTCCTACCAGCACCATGCTATTACAACCTACTGCTCCTCTATTATTAACTGGTGTTTATTAACAGATGCATCACCAAGCACCAGGCATGCTTGTAGGAGTTAAGAAAATTGTGAGTAACAGAAGCCATCACCCTGAAGCCATCTTCCTAGACAGTGAGCAAAAGTAGCTGCAGACTGCTTTATTTCCTGGTACCTTGTGAGGAAAAAAAAAACTCAGAAAAAAGGTACAAGTTTCAACTTCTTCATTCTTAGAACTTCAACAATGTTAGAAAATGTGTCAATTTCTGGAACGTTGTGACAGAGACACAGTCCCACACCAACTCAGTTCTGTGAGACAAATTTGGAAGACATCATCAGCAAAGGAAAGATACTCATTTAAGCTCTGGGACAAATATAAATTCTACTCTCTATTTCTCTGATGCTATAGACAAATAACAAAATATTTGTTAGTGTTTTCTTATCAACAAGCAAAAAGGATGCTTACAGGCTTGCCATAAAGGATACCTATAAACTTGCAATAAAGAGCAGATAAAAAGATAAGCACCAATAACACATCCAACGTAGAAAAAAGCACTACTGGGAAGAAACCTAGATTGCCTGAACTGGGACAAACACCACCTCAGTGAACTGGAGATGAGGCTCCCAAAAGGGGAAGCTCAATTCCAGTACCATCCAACAGCCAACTTCTCAGTTTTAGATAGTCTGAAAAACAAACAATTAAAACAAATTGCCTATCACAAAACAACCCATTAATTCACATACATGCAAAAACACCAGCCTCTCAGGATTTTATTTCCAAACAGAACAAAACACTGAGATGTTAAGAAAAGTATGCTTTGCATCATAACATCCATATGCAGAGGATAGCCCTTGCATAGCATCATGGAAACATCTAAATTGGGTGTCCACCACACTTGTGCACAAAACAGCTGCCACTAAAAAACATGAGCAATTTGAAAAAAAAACTTCATGCTCCTAGGCAAAAATGTTTGTTCCAGTTCTGAATATCTTCTCACCTAGAAATCTCACACTTCTCTCAGAGCATTAAGATCTTCACTCCTAATTCTTGCAAGGCCAATTTATTTGTTTCTAATCTCTGTTTCTAATCTCATTGTGTGTGTTCATCTGAAGAGCAGTTCTATATAAAATCTGTGGGTACATGGAAATACAAAGCATGTTATTTTCTCTGGAAGGCTTTACTTTTCCAGAAGAACCTGATTTTAGCAATAACCATAAGGAATTGTCAGTTCTAAGTGCCCCCAAATTACTGTGTTAACTAAATATAATCCTTGAGTCTTTTTCTTAAGGGAATGAAGAACCAACCACAGTATGTTCCTTTTTTTTTTCTTTTTCTTCTTCATTTTGAAGACAGAAGGACTGAGACAGCACTGATTTCCTTCTGTGTGTAATACAGTGAGACAGTGTGATGCCTCATGTAGCAATGAGTTGTGCTTGTTCACATTCTACATTCCAGTCTATCCTTAGATTTTCTTCACTCAGTCTATCTGTATTAATAGTAAAAATAAAGCAGAAGCAATCTACTCCATCTCAAAGGCACAGGACCTCAGTTCAGCCCTGCTCATTGACAGACATGGGTTAGCAACAGAAATGATGGTATTGCCTCAGTAATTATTCCTGCCTGAATATAACATAGAGAAACGTATCACGTTCCTTCATTTTCAGCAGGACAAAGATCCTATTTCTCTTCACTATACTCTCAGTGTACACATATAGTACAAACAAAGCTTGTCAACTTTTGTCCAAAAAGCCCTTTAACTAGGAACTGGGAAAGAATGGCTTAGCATGACCATCTCTACTTGAGATGAAAAATTACTACTTGATGAAAAAAGTTTGGGAAAGAGAAAACCTGAAATTTCAGTCTTCCTTAAGTGACAGTACTGGGCTGTTAATCTTTTCAGCGATCACATGCCTTGCATTTCTGCAAATGCTGAGGCATCTACAATGCTGCTGTCTGATGTAGGAAATTAAAGTAAAAGAAGTAGCCTCCACTTTAATGAAAAGGTCTTTCTGGAATTCAGAAGTTCTGCTTGGCTTAAAAAAAAAGAGTCAAGGCCCTCATCTTAATTCTTCAAATACTCTAAGTGAATTTTCTTCTGACCTCAGTTTGCAATCAGTCTTGTCCCACATGAAAGAAAGAAGCCAACTTTGCCTAGTTTATTCTCTCAATAAGAAAGTCCAGATCAATAAATGCAGACTACTCTACTTGGACCAAATTAGAGGAAATTGTAGTTCAGAGCAGAGGGATTCCCTTTGTTTATTTGACGGCACCAAGGAATTACAGCAGTCCTGTTTCCTACCACCACTGGCTGCCTGTTAGATATATTTCTGCTGTTAGAGCCCAGAAACACACTACTGCTATGACAGCACAGACTCAGAGGAAGGCCATATCCAGGGGAATTTAGGCTAGGAGCCCTGCATCCCTTGGAGGTGTAGCGATGCTCGGAGGTTGATAAATCTAAATGAAGCAGCCTCAGGAAGGGAGAAGTCTCAAACATGGACAGACAAGTCGCATTCACCACGGAGAAGATTCAAGATTTCAAGTTAGACCATCTGCAGTGAAACAACAGAGAACTGTATTCAGTGTATGAGTCACTGCCTAAGACACCTGGCTGCCAGGGACTTATGTGACTGGTGCTGTCAAGAGATGGAATGTTTGTTTGGCATAGCAATCTGCAAGTGTAAACACCTATATTAATCTTCTCTTCCCCATACACTTACTGAGTTGCTATCCTTGCCTAGTACTCACAATACTTTTCTACTACCCTTCAAATGAGAGACATTCCTCATTTATTGCAACTTTTTTCACGGTAGGTCCCAAATGTCAATTTTTTAAAGATATGAAGAAATATTTATTAAACATTCTCCTTTGTTATCTACAGCAATGACCATCAGTTTCAAGTAGAAGTTACAGAAATAAACATAAAGCTTTCAGAAAATCTTTTCAACTCAATAGTTTGAAAATGGTCACCACTTTGGTATATCCAGACACCAAAGCACAACTACTCCAATCAGGCTGGATGGGGAACAGCTTCCTTTACTGTCAACCAGATTCACTCCTTTTTTTAAGCCAAATAAGCAATGATAGAACAAAATCAGACACAAGCAGTATGACCACACTTAATATAACAAATAAAATGCAGTTTTAAATTAACACTTGGCTAGTCACTAGTTAACTTGTTAAATGTTTTTACAATATTTGGAGATTTTTCAGGTTCGCTCAGCAGAATATATAATGCTTAATTCATAGGGAACAACTTCCCATTTTTTCTACATTTTTAATGCTTTCCATCAAGTTATGCTGTGCTGCTGCAGCATCTCAGAGTGAAGCTAATTTGTACAGAACTGTTTAGCTACATGACCTAGAGCCAGTGAGAATCCTCCACGGATTTCAGATTTAACTTCCTATGTAGATCTGATCTCTGGGACTGCTTTTTCCTCTGCTGGTTAGCACTTCATCTTCTAAAGGGCTTTAGTATTAGCAACCATTCAGTGCCTTATGGTGTCTGGAGTACTTGTTACAAGAACTACCATTTTCTCCAAGACTACTGCAAGTCACTCCAGAATCTTGATACCTCTTGTACACTCACAGTACTAATGGGTGTGAAGCTCTGCTCTTCTCCCTAGGAACAGTATTTCCTTTCCCAAGGTGCAGACCACCTCTTGATTCATCCACACTCCTTATTTGACAAATTAAACTAATGCATTTCCTTCCCTTAATGTCCGATTCTGGAATTGTTTTATTCTAAGTCAAAGTCCCTTCGTTCTTCATGGTATATGTCACTACCCTGACTCCTCATGAGATAAGAACAGTGGGGAGAATGGGCTCAGGACTGAGAAGAGGCTTTACTTCTAAAACTATATTGAAGAAGGTCCTCAGCAACCAGCTTTCTGGGAGTCAGCAGTGAAAACAGTATCAGCTTGTATAGTTCATAACTGGCTTTGCCAGATGGGAGTTGAACAAGAAAGCACCTGTCAGTTATGGTTACAGTTAGGAGCTCATTCTACTGCTAAAACATTTCAGTCTCTGCACAGAACTTAAAATCAAATCCACTTACCCTCCTTAGAGTTAACTGGATAAAACTGATTGTCAGAACAAGGTCAGAACAAGGGCAATGAATCGGTACTGCAGGGGTCTCAGCTGTAGCTTTGCTGCTCTAGACACATAGACATTATTTAAAGATAAAATAAAATAGATCATATTGCTTAATGCACACTAAGCAATTGGGAAATGACATGCAAAATGTGTGGCTTAGTGTCAAGATGCCATGACGTGATATATTCTGCCTTTTCCTTCCCTTCTCCTAGTCTTAGTAGAATTTGTTCACTGCAAAGAAAACATTAAGAGACTTGAAATATTTCTGTATGTATATCATCTAGTAAACAAAACTGCTGAAAAAACATCACCGTGTGATCTTCATGGATGTGTGGGAGAAGGTATTGCAGCTGTCAGGGAATGACTGTACCACTCCTTGCTGGAAAGAAGTCAAACGTTTCAGAAGCAGACAATTATAGCCTGGTGGGATTTCTGCTAAACACATGGGATGTACAGACTGCCGATAACTTCCAGGAAGATAACTGCTGATTCATCCTGGCAGTACCCGCTCTCAGGCTGAGATCTCCCTAGATCCCAATCAACAGAAAGGCTCCCAGCTACAACACTGACACCAGCTCAGAGAATTCTACCTTGAAATTCTCACATAAGCTGATGGTCTACAAGCAATCACTGAATCTCAGGCTGCTTTAGAAGTGTGGGAAACAACTAGAAAGCCAAAGTCTTCCGGAAAGATTCTTCTGCCATTTGGCGCATCTGTGATGGAAAACAAAACCAGCCATATTTATACACAATTCTGTCGCCTGCAAATATGAGTATTTGGCCAAAAACAATTCTAGGAAATGCAGCCTGCAGTATTCACCACTCCCACCCTTTATAAGGGATGCAAAGTCATCTTGCCAGAGTTTTGCTTACTAATGCTCAATCTGAAGCCTATTTAGGAATCTTTGCATTTTTACAAATAGACAAGTCTAAATATCTTATGTCAACAGTTCTGAAAGATTTGATCCCATTGAGGATGTTTCAGGTACACAAAGTGCCAAACATTTTAGCTGCTCAGTGATAGCACAAAGCGCTCTACACTTTCCAGGATTAGGTCACAACCTTCCTTCTGCTGTTATTGATTAAAGCTCTTTGTTTCTTTGCTTCCCTCCCCCTTTCCCTATCTGAGTTGTCACCACGGGTGACAGCTGTCAGGTGCAGCTATCCTCTGTGCACACACTGGAAATTGATGCTATTGGAGACACATGAAGAAAAGAGAAAGGGGAACATTCAGCAGCTATCAGCAAATCTAACCAGAATTCAAAAAGCTTTTCCACAGATCAACCTAAATGAGTTGCTTTTTTTTTTTTTCCTTATAAGCATTGCTGTGGATCAGAGCAGTAAGAAATGTCTAGTATTAGAACTCCTTTCTAAACTCCTTTCTAAAGTCCAAAAATTATGCACAAAACACCCTTGTGTTATAGGAACCTTTCCATGCAGTAATCTGTGCCAACAGCTGGAGGATGACAGTAGATAAGTTTGCGTTTTCAAGCAGCAGTGCCCTTTGCCTTACTGCAGCTCACCATAATTAAGGCCCTGAGTAGGGCCAGATTCACTAGCACATTAAAGAGGAGCTATTTTTATATGTGAACGCAAATGAACAAATGTAATTTCTAACCATTAACCTCCCGAAGAAGACAGCAAGTGAGCTCAAGGATGATTAGTGATTTTCATAGTTTCTAGGGAAACTTTGCCAGGACTTAAATGTATATAGAAAGTCAGTACACTGCCTGACTCAGGTCTAAAATGGCAACTAGCCCATTACGGAAAGTCTGCCTCCTCAAAACTGGTATCCTCAGTGTGGAGAAGATGCTGAGAAGCTCAAGGAGCCAATTCTTAAGTCCTTTCCTTTGCAGATTCCCACTTACGCAGAGCTTGGTACTTTGGGCTTACTGCTCTCTGATAATTCAGAGATGAATTGCAGCAAGAACTTCAGTACACATGGCTCACTGGGAAGACCCACTCCTTACCTCTTCTTCTGAAATACATGAACTCTAGACCTCTAGACTGAAGGAGAAGGTCTGAGTAGACAGGGAAGATACTAGGCTGAAGATCTGTCCTGCTTTTGACAGTCCACAAAGAACTACTAGCATGGATGTAAGCAGCGCTATCCGCTGAGCATGACCATGAAGCTCCTGTGTGATTTTCCAGTGACCAGACCCAAGGGAATGGCACAGAGCTGCATCAGGAGACAGCTGAGTTGGTGTTAGAAGAGGTTCTTTGCTGACAGGGCTGTTGGGCACAGCACATGTTCCCCAGGGCAGTGGTCATGGCCCAGAGCTGCTGAAATTCAATGAGCATTTGGCCACTGCTCTCAGACATCGGGTTTGGATTTCGAGTGGTTCTGAGTGGAGCCAGGGATTGGCCTTGATGATCCTTGTGGGTCCCTTCCACAGCCATTCTCTGAAGCAAGACTACCACCACACACAGTGGTTATACTAGCTTAACAGCCAACACGGTGCTAAATAAATCAGTGAGTAAAAAAGTAAAGGACCTGAACTGCAAAAGCCATACCTTGTGGGTCATAACCAATAAGGTTTTGGCAACCTCACCTAAAACCAGCCTGCTGCATGTGACAGTGAGATTTGCTTTTCCTCTGTTATGGGTTTAGACACCCTAACTGGATATGAACACATATGGTTTTACTAAACATGCAGTCTACTGAGACAGTACTTACAAAGGAAGAGAATGAGAGGTTTTCCCCATCTACCAAATTTTACCAAGCTTTTGCAAGAGGTGGTTTAGAGCGATAGAGGCAGACACCAAGTTAGAGAAGATTGCAGTGAATATGAAAAATGAGGAAGCTTGCTTGCAGGGAATCTGGATTTTGTACTCTGTGGGAGGAATATGAGCACTTGAATTCAAGCCAAATTTAATAATGAATTCCAGTGATCTGCTTTCTTTTTTTTATTTATTATTTATTAAAAAAAAATCTCCAACACTTCCTCTCTTCCTGAACACTATACGTAAGGGTTACAGTAAAAAGGATGAAAGATCCTAAGTTGTAATGTGCAACCTTTGGTCTGATTCCTTTGTACTTGAATGTGCTGTCCCACTTAGGTACAGCCTTGTTTCTGTTATTCTGATATATATATTATTCTGTTATATTATTGCTGGGACAACTTATCCATTCTACAAAAACTTAACATTTAGTGAAACACAACAAAATCCATCTTCTAACCCTCAACCTGAAATTTCCATCCATAGTAGATGAAAAAGTTGAATACCTGAATGCTTGGGAAACAGTCAAATGTTTACCTTCAACGTATTCATCTGTGAGTGATGTTTTCAAATAGAATCACGGAAGGGCTGAGGTTGGAAGGGGAGGTCATCCTGTCCAACTAAAAACA
The DNA here is from genome assembly GCF_987193195.1 of Phasianus colchicus. Classification (NCBI taxonomy): domain Eukaryota; kingdom Metazoa; phylum Chordata; class Aves; order Galliformes; family Phasianidae; genus Phasianus; species Phasianus colchicus. The sequence goes on from NC_143445.1 coordinate 6,375,449, forward strand.
GGGCCCACCACACCAGGTTGCTCAGGACATCTTCTGGTCAGATTTTTTAGTATCTCCAAAAACAGTTCTCCAAACATTCCCAAACATACATGTAACAGTGCTTTGAAAGGTTATTTAAAAACCAAAACTTGCAACTTCATTTCAAAGAATGCAAAGAAGCCTGTTTCATAATTTTGTAATGCAGAAACGTGAAATAAAAAAACCTTTTCCCTGCAATGACTGCATTTTTAACGCTGTTCAAGTTCTCAATTTCATTCTCCAATTAAAATTTTAAAGTTCAATCATATAAATATCCACCTTGATCTGATAGGAACGTCTTAAAAGAAAATCAACATATCTGGTATTACGTACTAACAGCAGTTCAGTACAACACTCATCACTGTGTATTGCCAGGAAATACTCTCTTCACTTCTTTCGTTGATCATGTAAGGAGTTTGTAAACTGTGGATTCTTCCTCTCCTACTTAACTCCAGAATAAGGACACATCACAGCCTCTGGTGTATTCCCACTGCCCATCAGTTCTATTTCTGTGACTTCTTGCAAAGGCTGTCTCAACTCCACATGCTGTTTGCCATATTTTATAATAATAAAAACTAGAGAAAAATTCACAGCACTGAATCCTCACAAATACAAATGGTCAGCTACTTGGTGCTTCCAAAACACAGGCAAACTCCAGCTCTGATGTATAAATATGTGGTGACAATACTTGGTTTCAACATGATTACTGATTTACACTTAAATACCGCTGAAAAGCAAACCAACAAAAAAATACTGAAATAATATAGTTTTGATTTTCTGAAAAGTCATCCTTTTAGGTGACCTTGTGATACTGAGTCCAGCAGATGTGAGTTGCCACTTCAGAAATTTCTCTCATTTACTCTTAAATAGAAGACTTGCTTTTTTTTTTTTTTTTTTTTTTTCCTGTATACTTCTCATTAAATTTTGTATCTGAAGTGATCAAGGAACTTGATTAGGTATTTCAGATCATTTGGTCAGAAACTTCCATTCTAATTATTTCACCTACAATATAATTCAAACCGGCAAAACACTTGCAGAAGTATAGACAGATCTATTTCAATGAGTTACCACCTTTTAAGAAAACACAAGGTTGCTCGGTGATGATGATTGCTCAGTGGATAAAGGAAATGAGTTTAGAGGGGTCAAGTCCAGACAGAGAAAAAGCAACTGCATCATTAAAAAACACCATCATAGTTAATTCCTGGTAATGGCTACGAGTAATGACAGTACATAGCACTGAATGACGCAGGTGAGAGGATATTCTCTGTAAGTCATAATTGCCTAAGATGAGCTGTTCAGTCATTTGTACTTATTTAGGACAGTCTGTACTGCCCCTTCCAGGGCACCATAAACATTTTGCTAAAGCTGTCAGTGAGAATCTACCATGCATCCTGGCTGAAGGGCAGTGAAATGAAGGGAAAAAGGACACAATACCAAGCTCTTTTCTTGAGCTATGCAGTTCCTCCTGGGAGCAGTACATACCTGTGTATGCAAACATGGATTTGCCTGGTGCTCTAAATATCCATTTTTCAGCAAGATCTTAATTAAGTAAAAAGCATTTAAAAAGGAGAAATGCTCCTTTGGCAGACTAGTTCAGCTTGTAATAAAACCACTTCAAGTATCCTATAAATTATTCTGCTGCTAGAACTATCTATACAAACTACCTGCAGGTCAACTCAAACACGTTCCAAGGAAAGGGATCACTGAATTAAATATATTTGGGTTTCACCTACCTCATATTAGCCTACTTAGCCTATTTTCAAGATTATTTGTTGTGAAAAATATTCACTTTGCCTGTACTTATCACAGATAATTTTCAATTGTCTCCATTCTGGTATTTATTTCTTCACAGAGGTCCTCAAAACAACATTCAGTTTGATTTCCATGCTTTCAATCACTCATCATCTAAATACCCAAAAGATTTGCGACTTGTTTGGGACACCCTTATTTCAAAGTGCAAGTGCATGCAACAGGAACAATGTCTAACATGAGTTGGAAGCATTTATTGCTACTGCTGCACACGAAGAACTCTGCATGAATCAATACTACAGAACCCTCAAACCATTAGACCCTTTGACTCTCTGTGCAGAGAAATATATGTGTGAAAATGCCAAAACAATCTAGCTTCTCTGATTCTGAGGCACCTGACCATAAGATGCAAAAGCCTGAGAGTACCAGGGGACTAAAATCTTCCTGCCACCATGGATTTTCAGAGCTCTTTTGGAAAGTATTTCTAGGGCAATGCAGACACCTACCAGCATGGAAGTGCTGCCTCACTTACAGAATTCGTCCCGTCTATAATTTCCTAGGACAAACACCGGACATACTCACTTTGCAACCCACTGAACTCCCTATGCAGTGGATAGGGATCACAAAGAGAGCTGCACTGAATTGATTTGGCTCTGCTGCTCAGTATGAAGGAGTGGTGTGGTAGAGAAATTTTGCTGAGTTCCATAAAATTACATCCACAGGAGGAGGGCTAAGTACAACTCTCCTAACAGCAGGAGATAGTCATGCCACTCCTTTCAGAAAAACTGAACAGAAATTCTACCTGAACATATTCATTATGATTGGTAGAAGCATTTTAATCCCAGCCGTCTCCCTTAGGATCTTCTCCTTGCTGCTTCGAAGCAGCCATAATTTTATTCACTTATTTTAGAAACTACTGCCCTAGGAATGAGATCTAGTGATGCAATTCTGCCCTGGGGAGAGCCAGGTGCTTTGTTTTGCTGCTTGTCTCAAAAAGTAGTACCCTGAAATAGAGCACACTTATGTTGGATTAATGCAATCAAAGGCACCCTGCTGTCTGGTCACTGACCTATCTGTAAACAGCAGATGACATGATGCCATAAGCTTCTATTAGATATAATTACCTGTTGAGATGTGACCACTGTAAAAGAAACAAAACCAAGCATCTCACCTGCTGTTAGCTTATTTTCCAGAGCTGAACAATGCCTATAAGCACCATTTTTGACTGCTCATCTCCCTTCACTGCTCCTCATATCTCTTCCAAGCAGATTTTTGTCTTCTCCCTTACATCTGGAACAACCCTCCCAGCTACACTGGGCAAGGTCCAACTCTTCTTTATTCTCACTGTAGATCCCTTTTATATCCCTCTTCTTTCATTCAACCTTTTTATGCCACAACTTCCTCTCCTCTGCCTTCACCAAAGAAAAAGATGCCTGTTAGCTGAATGTGTGTCACCTGCCCTGGATTCTGCCCACTGCTACAGAGACCACAGGGACAGATTCTCACCTGATGTAAAGCAGTGCAGGTCTGCTGGAGTGCACAATCATGAGCCACAGAGAAAGTGGTGAATGTTGTTCACTGATTTCCAATGACAGAGTAGGAGATGGGAGTCAAACTGATACCTGCTGGCTCAAAACCAACAGAAAGCAGTTTTCACAGCCTGCACAGCACAGTTGTGGAGCTCCTTGCTATTGGACACAGCCAGTGGAGCAACCAGACACCTTCATGAAAGAGAAACAGCACAATCCACTGAGAATCATGAGATACAAAGAAGCTCCCTCTGGTTCAGAAACTCACTGAGCCTTGAGTCCTTGAAAACTGGGAAAGTGCTCTGGCAGTACAGCTGTATACCCACAACCCAGTGAAAGAGTTCTGGAATGAATCATAGAATTGTTTGAATTAAAAGGGACCCTTAAAGGCCATCTAGTCCAACTCGCCTGCAATGAACCTACAGCTAGATCAGAATGCTCAGAACCTGGTCCAGCCTGACTTTGAATGTCTCCAGGAATGGCGCAGGCACTTCTCTGGGCAACCTGCACTGTAAAAAACTAATGATGCTACTTCACACCCGCTGAAGACACAGCATCCTATTTCAAATGCACATCCACATCCACATGCAGGAAACGTGTCCATGTTTGCAACATTCTATAGGAGTAACAGCAGAGATAACCTCTAATTGCCACTAGCAGTTAGCTGCTACAGTCCTGTCAAGTACAAAAGTAGCTGCTGCTACAAGTCTGTAGCTAAGTGCACATTTATCTCTCATGTTCATCACTAACACAGAAGCCACTGGGACATGATATTCATGCAGATGTTCCCCACCCCCCAAAAAAAAAAAAAAAGTCTTCATAACAATACCTGGCAATGAAACAGAAGCCAGCTGACAGTGACACTGCCAATTATGAGCAGCTTATTTGTTTTGGATTTGTTTCAGTTATCAAACTGAAAGTCTATATTGTCAAAACAGACAAAAACTGCTTTCTCTTTTCCATCTTACTCCTGTCAGAAGTCTGATGCAAGTCCCTTACAGAAGCACAACCCAGCTCTACTAGCATCACCTCACTTTTTCTGCTTTTATTTACAAATTCTCATGAGCGCCACACTAAATACCCCAAGACTGAAATATACACAGGTTAAGACAAACATTATTCAAGTCATTGCTTCATGTTGAACAGTTTCAATTGTGTAACGCCACAACAGCAAGCACTTGTATTAATCATTGAAGAACAGCTCACATACAAACAAAAGTATTTGACGTCATCACCTGCCTCTCGATATAAACACAACTAGGCAACAAAATCTTACAATGAACCAGCTTTTTACCAGATCAAGTTCAGTGTTTACATAAAGGATTTCCTTTAGATTGCAGTTCTCTGACTTCCAAAGAGCACCCTGCCTTGAAAACGTTTCAGGCAACGTGGATAAAAGCTTATTGTCTAAGACAGCGTTAAGAAAAAAAGCCAGCAATCCAAAATGTGTGCCTGTAGACTCAAGGCTGTTTCGACTTCTTCTATGAATCAGCCGAGCCCAAGTTCTCCCACCACCACCCAAGTCCACAGCTTTCCAACCCCCATACTCTCCTTTCTGCTGGTAGCACTCCCTGAGACAGTTTTAGACGTCTTCTCCAGCTGGCCCTTAGGAGTGACTGTGAACGAGCAATGAATTGAGATGATAGTAAAATCGCGCGTTTAGGCACCAGATTTTTTTTGTGAATGAACACAGCTCAGATCAATCTCTACTTAACTAAGCACGGTTCTGATTTAAGAATTGACTTTGGGGGTTTCATCACTGTCTAGCAGAGAGCACTGCTTTTGTTAATGCTGAACTGAAAGATTTGGAAGAGATTTAAAGGGATACAGACAAGAAGCAATAGATAATCACCGAGCCCTGCAGACAGCGGCCCCTGGTCGTGGGTGCGGCGCGGCTGAGCGGATCAGCCAGCGACTATTTGCGAGCGCGTTTCATCAAACGGCGAAAACAAACAGGACTCGGCAGCCGTGGCTCAGCGCCGTTGAGTGACTCAGACTGTTCAACAACCCCACACCTGTTGAGGATCCCGGCCCAGCATTTCGGCTATTCACCCGAGTTAGCTCCCCGCTGCCCGCCGGCTACGCGCACGACGCTGACAGCCCCAGCCGGCGTTCCGCCGCCCGGCTCGCGTCCGCCCAGCCCCGCTCCCCAGAGCCGGCGGCCGCGCGGGTGCCACCCACAAGCGCTGCGGCGGCTCCAGACACCGTCTCGCCCCGGCCCCCGCCCGCCCCGCAGGCACCGAGCCCACCGGCGGCCGCGGGCGAGCCCGGCTCTGCTCGCTGCTGGCGGCCGCGGGCACTCACATGGCTCCCGACCGCCGCTGCCTCCGCTCCCGCAAAGATGGCTTTCCGGCCCCGCTCCGGCTGCCAGCGGTCTCTCAGCGTTGTAGGCACTGTTGCCGAGAGAGGAGGGGTAGGCACCAGCTACTGAGCATGTCTGTGCCTCACATCACGGAGTAGGACGTCGGCACAGAGGTACCCCCTCCCCACCTCACGGCAGGCAGCAGAAAGTCCTGGAGTGACTCATGGAAACGCAGCCGCCGCTCCGCCCGCACCGCCTCTCCGCGGGGAACAGCTGGAGCCTGGGGTGCGGCTCCATGGCTGGGCTCGCTCCGACGGCAGGTGTGAGGAGGTTGCCTTTGTCTGTGCCACCTTCTTCCTTCCTCCCCTTTCTAGAAACAAAACAAAGCAAAACAGCGGAGAGGTATTGCAGTTAGGTCCACGCTGTCATGAGTGAGTGCTTGTGAACAAACAGCAGGGTTGTAATCGCTTCTCATAGTGTACAGCAAAACCAGAGGCAGGTGAGCTACTGGATCGACCATTATTTTCTAACTGTGATCTTCGAAATGAAGTATATCAGCTGCCAAGCCCATGTGCTTCTGGCTTGGGTTTCTTGCAGCCTTTGACTCCCACTAAACCTAGGTTGGGGCAGCCACTCTCTACTTTGAATCTCCTTCATTAAAATCAGCATTTCTTTAGCTCCCTCGCACAGCCAAACTTCCATTGAAGCAGAATATGCTCCTGTGCACTTGAACCATGGCCATACCTGACATAAAGGCCAAAGAGGACGAAAGATAACACAGCTTTTAAAAGAAGTGGGAACTTAGCCTTGCTGTCCCCACTGGTGGTTTGTTCTGCTTTACTTGTGGAAGCACCACACCAGACACCACCGCCAGACACTTCACAAACTTTCCATTTCAGCGAGAGCTACTGTGAGCCTTTAGAAACAGGCATAAGCCAAGTAAGGTAATGGCTTACCTAGAGAGCACTGAGGAGCTTTGTACATATCTAGACCCCAGATCTTGGGGTGCCTGCTGGGGATAAAGTACAACAGCATCATCAGATTAAATCTGTGTTCTCCACATGTTTGAAGCCAAGGACAAGATGACCTGTTCCTCTAAACAACAGGCAAGTGCTGAGGTGGAGGGCAAAGTGTCAGTCTCAGTTCCTAAGCTCGCTATCAACAAGTAAAAGATTTTCATGGGAAGAAGGAAAATAACCGGGGAATATGAGAACACCCATAGGAGCAATACACAGCCCAGATATTGGGATGCTCAGCTGTTCCTAAGTCAAAGTCCAGGTCACTAGTTTCATTCCAACCCTTGATTTCATTTCCCCCACCCCCTTTTCTCCCTCCCCCTCCACCCCCCGAAGAAAACTCTCATTTGGACTATTCCTTCTTCCACAAGTAGTTTCACATGAAAAAGGTTGCAGAAACTGGATTGTGCTCAGGGCAGAGATTAGTGAGTAAGACCACTTCCAAGACAAACACTAATTAAGTAACATGTTAGAAGTGGTTGGAGAGGTAAGCTAAAGTCTATAAAGAGCAACACTTCCATCTTCTAGGACACAAAGATGTTACGCTCCTGCATTTATGATGACCACTGATGGACAATCATCACCTCCATAACTGTGCAAATGATGACTTCATTCTCAGACTGTATTTACTTACTGCCAGGAAAAGAGAATAGGGCTTTGGAAAGAGATACACAATTAGGTAGACAAAATTTAATCAGCCTCTGTTTTGTGAACTGTTAGTAGTTGAGCTAGTGTATCTCAAGTGTTTTTCAGTTTTTCTATTGTTCTGCCCTTAATGATGTTAGAATTAACTTGATCCACATCTGGTACAAGCACACAACTTTATTTCTGTCAAATTATCCTAAGCACATGAGCACAAAGGTAAAAGGGCAGAGAGAGATTGTCTGCTTTAGCAGAAAGTGTGTCAGTACAGGGAGAGTGCCTCAAACCTTGCTAACCCTGCACCAGCAGAGTGAGGTTGATCTAGGTCAGTGTGCCACATCACATGCCACAGCTTGTTTCAGTCCTGCAGGGGAGAGCCCTTAAAACCAATTGAGGTGCATCACTGTACTGTGGCTTTATTTTCAAATGAAGAAATTCCCACTAGCAAAGGCATCACCATTTTACCCCAAGCAGGCTTGTGATCCTGAAGACAATCTGCTGCTAAGAGGGAGTTATCTCCCTTTAACCCTCCACCCCCTTGAAAGAGACCACGGGTTGGTGTTGAAGGCTGCCAAAGCCTTCAGTGTTTGAGGAGATGCAGAGACACCCTGTGGTGGCAGAAAGAATATGGTCGGAATTCGAACAAATCTTACTTGACACAGAACTGGATCAGAAAAGCTGCATCCTGGGGGCACAGAAATCTTCCCCAAGTTGCTGTCATATCATTTCCCCTTTGCCGACCTCCCTTCCTGTTTGGCACCCTTTGCCCTGCATGTTTGCCTGACAGTCCCTGCCACAGAGTTTTACCTATTGCTCTGTTCTTTATCTCAGGATCTATCATCTGGCTGCAGCCTGCTGTGTGCTACTGCAATTGGAGGGGTAGCTGTGGAGATGCTCCATTCGTGGAAAATAATTTTCCTACATCCTGCCAGACCTGGGTAGGGAAAATTGTCAGTATCGTTTGTAATTTCCTTTTCTTTACCCCTTCTGTAATTCACAGTCAGTCCTGAAATCATAGAAATATGATACCACTTATAGAGACGCCAATCTGCTGTTATCACTGTGGATCAGTTTTGACATCGATAGTCTATCAGGTACCAGATCTTGCTTTTCAGAGACAGCCTACAGAGGTAACACAGAGGCTCCTGAAGTGTTGTACACCATTGTTTAACTGAAGGAAAGTAATTGTCTCCCAGATCTCAAGCAGGATTCCTGTTGTAAAGAGCCACTGAGCTACTTGTTAAATAACTGATTGCATAAAAATGTGAATCTCAGGGCTGATTATGATAACATTATTACTGATTACTTTAGTTAACAAAGCCAAAACCTGCTATCGCAGTTGTTAAATATGAAAGTTGTGGCAATTAATCAGTATATTGAAGGCAACAGTAGCCAAATTTCACAAGAGTTAAGCCAGGAAGAAAAGCAAGACATTAAAATTCTGGATATTCAAATCTTCTGATATAGCAACACATTTAAACAAATATAGAAGGAATTCCACCTACATCCTTAGAATTGCATTGGATAGACAGCCAAATAATAGCATGTTTGAAGGAGTGAAATTAAAATTATTCAGTATGTTATTATTATTGACTAAAAGGCTTTAGAAAAGATCCCTTCTGTGTATCTTCTATTTTTTGCCACCAATTTTCATACAGTTACACCTGTACTTTCAATGTTACATTTTCTTCTCTTGATCTTTTAGACAAGAGGAATTAGTACTGAAAGATCATGCAGCAAAAGCTTTTGAAGCTCACTTCTTAGAGGTAAGACAGATTCCTGCCTCCCCAGCTGCTGCTTTTTGTTTGCCAAAGACTGGTCTGTTCTGCAAGGCTTCACCTCAGTGCCACTGTATGCCTAATATAGGCCTTGAACTTGCAGACTATTTTGATACAAATTAAAAACTGAATTCTTTTAATTATGAAGGGGATAGTTTTCTTTTATTTGCTCATCAATTACTGCCAGTTTCCTTGTGCAGGTCAATGAATGGTTTTAGTTTATTTCATAAAAATATTTTCTGCCATTTGTGAAGAAACAGTTCCAACTTACCTAAGTTTTGTTAAAAGCTGGAGGTCTCACTACCAAGCATGACAGCAAGATGTATTGCTTATTGCTCATTCTAGGAGTTTGTGTTTTTCTTGTAAATAGGTCAATATATATTCTTGGTAAATAATTACGACAATGAAAAACAGTTTTAGGGACTGATCTTGTAAAGCACTGGTGCACTGAGACCCTATTTTCTGCGTTTATCCTACTGTAAAAACTAGTTATGGAGCACTGTATTTAAATATCTGGTTTCAGTGGGTAGTTGAGAGCAAGGAATGAAAGGGATAAAGGATAAAATCAGAAAAGTATGTAGTTCAGAATGGTTGGTTTTGGTTTTGATACAGACTACAAAGTTTGTGTTCCTTGTTTTAGAGGAAGATCCATGGAAGATTAGTGGAAAATATTTTAAACAACAGGTAGAAACAGACAAGCACTTCCAGTCATTAGGAGGGGGTGGGCAGTACCCTCCAAGCCAAGCAACCAAAAGTTAATGCAATTACTAAGTATCAAATGTAGAGCAGAGAGACTAATTTGATCAGTGAGGCTGAAGGGATAATTCTTGGAGACAAAGCAATGCAATGCGGAAATGCAGCCTAATCAACTGCTTCATCAAAAGAAAGAGGAAACAATTTCCAAGCCTTAACTAAAATCCCCAGTTGGTTCTTCATCTTTCCAGGGTTCTGGTTTTTGCATTGCAGTGTATGTTCCATCTCACAACATTTGTTTGTCTGCTTCTGTTCTCTGTGTAAAACTGTTTTGTTGGCTCCTGGCTCCTTTATCAAATGAGCCTCCTCCTCCTTTCTTGCTTTTCACCAATGAGCCTAATCATGAAAGAGTGCATGGAAAAGGAAGTATTTGTTATATCCAATGCCCAAGTCTCCTTTCCATAATCATGTGGAATAGCGGTTGAGGAAGAATAGCTAGATTTGCCTTGTGGCTGCAGGATTTCTTGAAGCACACACTTGTTCCATCTGATGGAAAGCATCTGCTTGCTGATCTCTGCTAAGCCTTCCGCATAGCCAGGAACCTTACAGGTTTGTAGAGAAACAGAGCGAGAATTTGCCAGGTGCAACACAGTGAGGGAGAGACTATTGCAAAAAGCTATTCCGACTTCTGCTTTCATCTAAGCAGGTGCTGCTGTTACAACAGATAAAATGAGCTGGCAGAAAGCAAAGAAGGAACTTACAGAAGAAAGCATAGGAGATGGGAAACACAACCGAAAGAAGCGGGAGCGAATATTTAAGAAAAGATTTTCTGGACTGAGTTTCTTCTCTGGGTCTCGTAGGAATAAACTGTAAGTACATCTGAGATTCTATTTTGTGAACTTATTCAAATGAGAAATTTATTTATAAATATTTCCAGTGCACCTCAAAGAGCCAGAAACACCTTTGTATGTTCTGCTGTATTAACAGTTTCACAAACAAGGAAATTGTTACAGGCTAATTCACACTTCATCTGAACAGTAGCAAGCCACTCACAGACGTGTGTATGAATTTAAGGTCTCCAAGTTTTGTGTATCTGCATATTCTTCTTTTAATCATTTCTTACGACTCCTCTCCCCATCCAGTCAAGAAATTTGGAGGGGCAATATCCCCGTATCTCCACATACATTCTAGCTGCCCAGGGCCATTTCCAGAAAGAACAGGTTTTGTTGCACCAAATAAGTAACTCTAGCTGCAGGGTGCCACAAACAGCAGCAAGGCAGCAGCACCCAAAATCAGTGTTGAAAAGTTACAGCTACCAAGTCCTACTGCATATCTTCCTACAATAGTGTCTTTGTGCTTGCTGCTTTTTGGAGGAGGGATTAAAAAAAAAGACAACTAATGAAAAACTATTCCTTTTATCACCATGTGAGCAAGGAGTCGAAAATGTACTAGAGTTACTGCTCTGTGGTCTGTTAGATTTGAGATAGTTCCATCATTCTGATAGGATTTGAAATTCTCTTCTTGAGTACTTATGTTTGATGCTACTTTTCCTTAACAGTAGGCAAACGTAGTGTATGTATCATGATAAAATCTTAAAGTGACTTTCCTCATCCATTACAAAAGCTATTTTCTATGCAGACCTCCTAAAAAGAGTCTGTCTTTGCTAATGATCATGAAATTACTGTCTTAGCAGGAAGTACACGCAAGTCGCAGCAATTACTCAGCTAACTACATTAAGTTTGACAGTCACAGCAACTGGTTACAAGCTTGATATAAGATTAAAATAAACAGGCCAGAATAAAGAATAAAGAATAAAAGAATGAAGAATAAAATAAACAGGCCAGAAATGGTTCTGAGAGCCAGATTCTTTTGATCAGTCCAACTGCCAAACAATTGATACCAGCTTATCTTGTTGCACTCATGGGGAACTGGACTGGAAGGTGCAAGGATCGAAGAAGTGAACTAGAGCTTGAATTGCCTTTATTATCCACGATTCTACTAAAGCATGCATTCTAGAGGCAGATGTCACCTTAAACAGTAAAACCATGCTGTGCAGGCCTTGACAGTAATTTGAAAGTGACAGTTTTTTTCCAGTTTTATCTAAAAAAAGCAATAACATTAATCACATTAATGGAAAGAGAGTCTTCAGATTTTACTGGATGTTTTTTGCAGACATATTGCATGGCAATGTTTCTAAAGATTCAGGCCATCAGGGCCTACACGACTTTCACAATGGTGTAGCTAAATCAGAAGATTTATTCAGCTATTCAGCACTGGCTTGTGAGCTCTTGTTGGTGAATATGAACCATGACCCTAACCTGCAACAGTACTATTTTGTATAAAATGTAGTATATCAAAGCTGCTTTTCTTCCAGCCCTTCAAACCCTATCTAAAGGCAGTGCAAGATAAGGCTTGTCTATGAGCTAGCATAATTATTTCTGCATGCTAGGAGAAAAATAACCCTTGCAATAGTATCAATGAAGTCTTTTATATCAGGAGCCTTTAATTTAAATGCATGTATCAGTATGGAATATGTTTTCATGAGGGTATGTCATGATTACTCACAGAAAAAGTGAATACTGAAGAACTGAAGAGCCTATCTAACCGGCTAACTCGAGTTTTCTTTTTTTTCTTCTTCTTTATTTTACATTTTTGCTTAAGTAATGATGGACAGTCCTTGTAATAATTCTATGTTTAAAAAAACAATGGCTTGACACTGCTGTCATAACACCAGAGCCAGTTTTCTCTGTTTTCTGTCCACTCCCGTTCTCTGCGGGAGATCAAACGCTGCACCTGCTCGTAGTGTGTCACAGAACCTCAGTAAGGGTTCATAAATCAACAGTAACAGCTCCTGGTGATGTCATTTATTTAGGAAACATGTAGGTTAAACTTGTCACCTTTCTTTCCTCTGACTGTTCCAGCCCTCAGGGAAGGACTCAGAGTTTTGAAGACAAGAAGAGATGCTTACACAGGAAAGGTTCCAAAAAGCTGAAGCCAGCACGGGAGGAAATATGTTCTTTAAGGCAACCACATTCTGGAAAAATGTGTCCAAAATGCGAAATCCTTGTCTGCCGAAAATGTGAGACACTGCATTCAGAAAGCAGCTTCATTGCTCACAGCCTACTTGATCACTACGACAGAGGAGGACATGGCAGCTCTACTACATTGATTACAAAAAGCCAGAAAGTATGCAGAGGTGATTAAAGAATTACTGTGGGTGCCCTGTTGATACCTGACTACATCAAGAAAGTTGAAGCTTGGATCCATTTAGGCTGAACCCTCAGTTTGCACAGTCTGTATGCAGCATCAGCAACTGCAGCTATAATGCTGTTCATACTTCACATATGTAGCAGACACACATTCACTCATTTAACCAGTATAAAGTCTGTGAATAGGAACTGTAAGTGTCTCAGATATTAAGAACAGGAAATAATTTCAAACAGCTTCAAAGAGTTTTATTTTTCCCCTCAAAGAATCAAGATTATCACATTGAGGTGCAAAAGAGAAAACAAGTATTAAATACAGAACATTACCATTGTTTGTAATGTGTAGGTATGTTTCAGTGTTACTTGTGGTCTGGAATATTAAACTTATTTTTAAATTAACTGGCATGGGTATGTAATTTGATGGGGGAAAGAGAGTTTCTAAAGGCTATGCTGGCCACAGAAGTTGCATTCAAATTCCTTTCAAGCATTCAATGCACAACTTATGACTCAGCACCTCTCCTTAAGAGAAGGAGTAACTCACAAATAAAGTATTTAAGCCTGTGTATCGCAGCACTGGCATTCAAAGTTTAAGCTTATTAGTGGAACCCACACCTTAAGCTGTTCATGTCCATTCCCTTCACAGCGACAATCAGAAAGCTGACTAGCCAATATACAATGCTGGATGGTGGGTGGCTTCAAGGTCCAGCTGTACACAGAACTATTTGTCTCTATGGAATTTAGGAATGCAGGTTAATTGTACAAGTAACCTCTGCAGCAGATGACCCTTGAGCCTAGCAATGGGCCTCTCTTCCTCCCACACCAACTGCCCCAGCTCTATATGCAGGATATAGTCTTTGCTCTTTGGTAGGGAATGGACTAAACAAACTTTGTCTCAGCAATACAAAATATTAAGGGTCCTTTTATTCAAGCAAAAAGACCATGGGGTGGAAAGTTTGGACCTTTGCTTAATCACTCCTCTTCGTAAATTCACAGATCACTAGCCCATAGGGGAAAGGAGTCTCTCTTTTTTCGTCTTCCCCACTTCCCCTTTAAAAGTTGTTCAGTTTTGATTTCAAACAATGTTGGGTACGAGGACTGGAATCCACATTGCTTATCTAAGGAGCACTGTTAACCATGTTGTCATCCATTCTAATATTGTTGGCTACTCACCCTGCTGCCCCATGGAAAACTGCTTCTATAGAAGAAATTCATAGCCATGGAAACATCTTTCCCACACTCCTGAGCAGTAGTGCTCAGCACCCTTTGTGATATGCTAGGTGAAGATTCAATATTCCTTATGCAGAGGAGGTAAAGAAACAACTTCAGGAATCAGAATGAGCTGCTTGGGCTGTGCTGTACAGTGGTCACATCAGAACGTGCATCCAGAGGTTGCTCACTGAGCAAAGCTTGGAAGATAAATAGGAGCAAACCTCAGACAGGATTCACAAAAAAGAACAAACCACTCCAGTTCCTCACTTCTCCCTGGACTTCAGTGGATAGAGGCACTCCCAGAAGAAAGAGCTGTAGAATTCCCAGACAAAAAATTAGATCTTACATCCTTACACTACAGAGAGTTGTAATCCCTTGGAAACCATGTTTCCATGGTGCTCAATTGTTGCTTCCACTCATTTGCTTCATAAAAGCCAGATGATGCCTGGCAAATCAGAATTAATCTTTTATGCTTCTCTGTGATCATTGTTCTTAAAATTCTTAAAGTGTGACGCTTCATATATTTTCCAAGAGTAAGCCATACAACTACTTAAGGAATATAAATTAATCCCCATCCCAGTTCATCAAGCAAACCCAGGAGAAACTTCAACATAATCACCTGGGGAAAAGCAAAGTGACAGGCTGAAAGGATGAAGGACTGACTCATCACAACAGCATCATTTAAAATCTGATCCAATATAGTAAAACCTGTTAAAACAAGTAATGTAGTTGAGCTTTTAGACAGATGTTCTGGAAATGCCACAGCAGATAAGGTTATGTCAGCATCTGACTGGCAAAATCTTCCCTTGTGGTTTACCAGAGGGCAGACAGTGGTGGTGCAGTTCCCCACGTAGGCTAATCTGGCTGGAAAGGCATCAGCATAATAGTAGCACACAAATTCACCTCATTAAAGAAAAAAAGTTTTCTTGTCTTCTCACTTGGTCAGCAGTAAATGCTATTTTGCCACAACATTTGAGGAACAGCTACTAATATGAGCAGGGTAACTGAACTCCCTGGGAAGCAGTGGCAGAAGCACGTACTCTCTTCGTCAGTCAGGAAGTCATGCTCAAAAAGAACAACTCCAAGATTTTTATTATGCATTGAGGTAGAATGAACAGCACAGTACTCAGATTTTCTCAGTATTGTTAGCTATTAAAATTACTGCACTCTTCCTGGGGTAAGCTACCAAAATCTGCTTCAAATATCTGCTTGCAATTGCATATTCCTGAGACCACATTTATTCCTTCTGCTCACTCAGACTTCAGCTAAAAAGTCTCCAGTGTCTTCATGGGAATGTTAGAAAATCCAGCTCTGCTGACTCCTCAGTCCTTGCACTAACTGAAAATTAGCTGTGCTCCCCAATCAGAGATCCACATGGGCTACAGGTTATGCATGCTGTTCCCACAGAAGCTGTTAGAGAAAGCTTACATATCCGTGTGATCTAAACTCCATGTGATCTAAACTAAATTCTACGGAATGGCAAAACTAGCTCTCTGAACTGACATGCCAAAAATATAAAGGATCAGCAGTTTCTATGTCTATTTAAATCCCTTGAGATTTTATCTGTTATGATATTCCTATGATTGATTTGCATAGATATTCCAGTTCCAGGAATAATTTCACTACCTTACATCCTGACTACATCCACCAACAGCCAGCTGGAGACAAACATGTCACAAGCAGAAGTTTTGCAATGGAGATAATGGAGTAGTTAGTGTGATACTGTGGTTGGGAATACAATAATAGACAGTGAAATAAAAATACCACTTCCTTGGAAATTAGTCTGACTCCCACCTATTGAGCCAGTCTACAAATAATACAAAGCCATATGTAAAATGTTGCACTCCAGCAGCAGTGCAGCACTTCCAACTCGTACAGCAGCACCTGCTAAAGTGTGCTTTCCATCAAGACAGCTCTACTTCCTAATCTCTCAGCTCTAATACACCAGATTTTTATTTTTTTTTTAATTTTAAATTTCAAATGTTTTAAAAATCTTGCCAGAAGCAGGAATGCATTATGTGGACACAAGATTTCAGTACTGGAAGTTAAAGCCAGCTGAGACACATATAATATCAATACAATGTATTTTGAAGGAGCAGTAATAGAAATACTGACTACATGCTTAAAAGATTTAGGATTGGAGTCATTCCTAAGAAATAAAATCATGATCTTAGCCTGGCATCTTAATTACTGAGAGCCTGTACAATTTAATTATCTCATTTCAATAGCTTTGGGAAATTAAAAAGGAATACTGGACTGACTGTACTGTACTAAATATACAAATAGGCTTTGTCAAAGGCATTCACTAGAATGTGAACAATTGAACCATCATATCAGTGCACCACTGTCACTTAAAACTGATACAAGCATAAAAGAAAAAGGAAGCAGCTCTACTGGTGAGGGACAACTCCATGGGAGCTCTTTGCTTGGAAAGCAAACATAAGGCAAGCAGGAATGTAAGAGCAGCATTTGCCACCATTTGTCACAAATCACATAATACAAGGTAAAGGAAAATCATACAATCAAAATAAAAACCAGAACTAACATATACATTATACAAGGAGCGTACACCCAGTTTCAGCTGTTTCTAAAAGGAGTGCATAGGTGTCTCTCCTCTGCCAGTACCAATGAGGTACTTGGGAAGCAGGACTCATTTAGAAGCAGTCATTTTCCTGGTGGAAATGTGTGGATCAGTTTAGAAGTAAACTTGGAGAAAAGTAAACAACATAACATGCGACAACCTGCACTGTAAGTGTTTTATACCAGAATTCACAGCTTACAATTAGTTTTTCAGCAGCTGCATACAACTACATCCCTTCCAAAGGCTTGGCTGACTTGTTCCCAGTCTCACAAGAGGCCTGTGGAAGAACTTGGAGCTCGCCAGCATTGCTAGTTATGGGTGTAACCATTCAGTCATGCTCCCTCCTAATATCCACCTTGCTCACCAACCCCAGAAGTCAAGATGAATTGGCCAACTGTATCTCAAGTTCTGAGAAAAGTTATGTGACCCTGAACACAACATACCAGAGAGACATATCAGAGATGTTTGAGTACTGCATCCCACAGACAAATGTAACATGTCTAGGAATTACTGCTTACACAAATGTACACACTTCTTTTAGCAGCTGAAGAGTAGTTTCTTTCTAACACTTGTCTGCTTCTACAACATAAATAAACAAATAATGACAATGCTTTTGTTACTTCTACAACATTTTAGAAGCAGAGATCTTGTTAGACAGATTAGCCCCAAAAGTTAGGGCAAGAGAATAAAATCAGTACCTAAAATGCTATGCTGGCCCCAGACAGGTCCTTAACCTTTAGAAGGCTCACACTAAAAAAACAGAACAATGAAAAAGAAAAAAAAAACCCACTCTCAACAAAGTAAAACCACTTTTAATTAAATTCCTACATAAAACATTTCTATGTAAAACAACAATTTAGCCAAAAAGTAAATATATGTTTTAATTATCTTTCAAATGTCAACAAGAATTGAGAGCTACCAGCGTTCTTTGGAGAACAAGCAGTAGTTAAAGTCTATCTTGCTGATGTTCAGAAACAGTATGTTACATCTTTTAACCAGCAGTTCCTATTGCACGTCACAGATTTGCTCTCCATTTAAGCACCTAAAAGCCTGGTACCTCACTAAATAAATTAAAACAAATCCAGTTTCTTCAGCAAACATCTTCAACACAGATATCTTGGTATAGCGACATTACTGCAAGATTTAATAAATACAGAAAAGATTAATGACCTCTCATTGGTGTTCTACGGAATTGTCTTTTCCCACACTCACTCATTTTCAAAAAAATTTGGTTTCTTTTGGTATTTATGCTCTAAAAAACACTGTGTATGATACGGATTAAATTTTTCCATCCACGTTTATAAGACAGCACGTTTGCATGGCACAAGTAATCTGATGTAAGAGTTTCAATGAAGGGCTGTAAGGAGCTTCTTGTTGAAGCTGAACTAAACACATCTCCTAGGGAGTAGAAAAGCCCCAGGAGCTGAATGGGAAACTATTCTCAAGGGGGGGTTTCGGACATATCTGAAATCAGCCCTTCCTCTTTCAGAAGACTTCTTTGTGTGTCCTATATCAGGACAACAAAACTGTGCAACCATGACTATCCAGATGCTGCAACATTTCAGAGGTCTCTGCCTCCCACATCACTCTGCAAGAAACCTTACAAATACCTGGTACTCTTCTTTTGGCAGCAGTATAAGACATTAAGCAGCTCCCTGTAGTACAACGATACTGTGGTTGCTATTTACAGTAGAATTAATGCATCTGTGCCAGTATGGCAGAATTCATATGAAAAATATACACATGGTCATTTTTAGCTAGATTAGAATAAAGAAAATTTTACTCTTCAAGTCCCAATTTTAAAACAAAAAACGGTTCTTTTAGAGGTCTTCAAACCTCCTGAGCATGTTAGAGTACATTACCCTAACGCATAAAACAAATATTTACACCTCCATAAAGTACCAAAGGATATTTAAAAATGCCTAGTAGCTCTCAGCGTGCAAAGTCAGCAGGAACTGATTATCCAGCTTGGTCACTGTTTGTGGAGACAGTCTTGGGATCAGGCATTCAGAAGCAGAGTGCAAAAGAATCAGGAATTATTTCAGCCCATTTCTTTTAGTTGTTGTCTTGTTTTCTTATTTAAAGTAAGTATTATTGGTCCACACTACAGATCCCATTTAAAAACACTTATCAAGGTAACATTCAGTTTAGTGCAAATCCAAAACTCTTCTATGATCTGTAATCCTTGCGAACAGTGTGAGCCATCCAGTTCACTTTAGTAGTCCAACTTTCCCGGAGTGCTTCATCAAACTTTTGCTTAAATTGTTTTAGTGCTTCTTCCTCACTCTTTCCCAAGGCAAGAGAATCCTGAGACAGGAAAACAAAACAAAATAAAACCACATCAGCATTATTCCAAATTTTAAAATCCACAGTTACGTTCTTCACCTCTTAACACAAACCACATTCTGCTCTTTCCTATTTTGACAAATTTTCACCCATTATTTATTTTGCAATATATCCATGATATTTTCTGAGTTTAAAGGTAAAACTAAAAAAAGAATTAAGCAAATAAATTTCACCTTTACAGGTCTATGCTTGTGTATTGAACCAAGAGGCAAACACTGCTGAAATGACTACATGTAAGATGTAAGCTGCAGGAATACCAAACTTGTCACAGAATGGTTGGGAGAGACAAATATTCATCATTTCCTTTTAGCCCCCAGAAGGAATATGTACCTTATTCTACATAGGTAAAAAAGAATGCTTTGAGAACTTCATGGAAATCTTGAAATAAATTGAAATAAATTTAAAATTGTTCATCTTAGAACCAAAATTCACATACTAGAATAACATTAAGATCATGCTGAGCTGTAGATCTTAATTTTACCTTGAGATACTGGATGTCCTTGACAGAGGTTAGCTCTGGAAGCCCTGCAGTTAACATCAGTGCAAAAAGTGTAATAAATAGGTTTCCATGTTTTCGCAGAATCAGGTATGCTTCCTCACAATACTGGCGGAACCTTTGTATTCACCCAAAAAACACATGCAATGATACAACACATGAGAACCCACGCAGGTGACAAATATGCAATCATTTCAAAAAATTGCTATCTGGACTAAAACATATATCTGAGGAACACAGCAATAGAAAAGGCAATCAGCTGTTATAGGGAGAAGCACTGAGTCTATAGAACCTCCACTGCATTCTCACAACATATCCCATACCTCTCTAACCTGTCCTTAAAACATTGTTAGAAAAGACTAAAAGCTTTACAACAGGCACAGTTCTTCAGAAAGGCAAAACAAACAAACAAACAAAAAAACCACCCAAATAACACTAATGTCACTGTCCCATCTCTCTGATAATTCGTTATGTTAAATGCCCAGATGATGACACAGTGGATCTATGGTTGGAAACAAAGGCACTAAAGCACTCTCTTCCAATCCTACCTATCCCTGTAAGGTAATTCCTTCCTGCTAACATCATTAACTGAACTGGCTGCTAAAGCTGGCATCAGGATCTCCCATTCAGATATTTCAGAACTTGCTCAGTGTCCCTCAGTGTGTCACTGCATTATGCCTACTGTCCAATCTGTAGATTTCCATGAGGGCTAGACCCCTTCAGACTAAAAAGTTACACTTGAAAGAAAAATGATTTTTTGAGGCATTTTTCAAGTGGAATCCAACTGCTGTGTAAACTACTCCATATTCTACAGCTCTTGCAACAGCACAGTCACCTTTACTTCAAGCTTTTTAAAACAGAGCTACAGGTTCATCTTATTACTGTCCAGGACAGAAACGGCAGCTATTTGCCATTTCTCCTAATACACATACACCTTCTACTTCCAGAGATAGCCACAGAATTTGTCAAGCCATATCTGAAAGCCTAATTTTATATCTCTGCCAATAAACGCTTCCTGATAGCAGGGAGAGCAAAACATGCAGAATGACCATCCTGTCAGGTGGTGGGAAGGATACAGAAAGGGAAAAGATAAATCCTCCTCAGAAAATAGCAGCTAAGAGGGGAGCTTTCCCTTATCACATACCTTTGTCTTCCACTGCAGCTCTCTAACCCAAGATGGGAAGGGCATGCAAAAACACTGGACTGTGAGACCAAATATGCCTAAGCACCAAAATAAGGCCATGACTAATTAGCACACTGAATGTGCAGTGATGGACAGAAAGGGCAGAAGGAAACCTGTTCTTCAAGAACAGCATTCATCTTGTTGAACAACAGTCTGTGGAGTCACTCCCTAGTGCCTCGTGTGCTGCTGAAGGCTTAAGGGAAGACACAAACAACAAAAACAACATAACAATCACAGGAGAAGATGCCACCTCCTGCATCCCCTGCTGGAGGAGATAAAAAGGAACTGTATCTTTCCACTGCAGTGTCTAATGTACAAAGTAATCTGTATATAAATTCTAGCTCAAGCAGAGAAGCAGATTGTAACAAACACATTAGCACAGTTCCACACATGAAAAGATTAGCAAAAGGAACTGGACAAGATGCTGCTGCATTGCAAACTGTCATCAGAGATCATCTCAGTTACAAAAAGATAAGATTAAAATAACACTCACCGACCAAATTTTTCAGTGTTCCCTGTTTTCCCTTGTTGAATAACATGAATGAAATCATAGGTAAGTATGAAAGGCACCCTTTCCCTTTTAATTCCAAACTTGGACTTGAAGTTTCCAAGAATATGCCCAAAATCTATATGAAAGAGCTAAAATTAATAAAAAAATTAAAAATTAGTTTCTCTAACGAAATAATTAGTTTTTCTAATACCTCTACAGGATGCTGCTACCAAGAATAGTTAACTCATGATGTTACTCCTCATAGCATACTGGAGTATGCCTGGAGTGCTTCATTTTACAATGTGTCAAGATTTATTTATAAATTGACACTAATACAAACTGATGTGGAAAAGACAACCTCTAACTTGTTTTCAAGATTCTGATCTGTAGACATTAAGTTCAGGAAAACTACACAGCTCAAAACTATACTTCGTGCATTTCTAAAGATGGTATTTTGCAAGATGCTCTGAAAGGAGCTGATGCTCTGTGACTCTGGACCATTAACAGGCCTTTCAGGTGCTCTGAGAAACTTCTATAGAACAGTCTCACTTGGAAAACAGCTGCTCATAAAGCAAGCAGTGCTTGCTCCTTCCACTCCCCTTACATTTCAACCTTTCTTTAAATTAAAATTACTCTCTGCAATTTTCAGTAAACAAAAGAAACCTCACAACTTTCAGATCTAATTCTGCTGATGCACAAAAGAAACTGGAAGTTCTCACAGAGATTCCCATTCAGCCACTGTAGTTCTGCCTACTGAAAGGATTTTTACCTGGCCGTTTTTTCTGACCATAATATTGTCACTGTGTCTGTCACCAATTCCCAGCACGTAAGTAGCTACACAGTAGCCAGCACAAGACAGAGTGAATTCTTCAATGGCTCGGTCCAAGTCATCTCTAGAAATACAAAAACAGCT
Source organism: Phasianus colchicus (assembly GCF_987193195.1). Taxonomy (NCBI): domain Eukaryota; kingdom Metazoa; phylum Chordata; class Aves; order Galliformes; family Phasianidae; genus Phasianus; species Phasianus colchicus. The sequence goes on from NC_143445.1 coordinate 6,397,600, forward strand.
AGTATCAGCACACTGTACTGACAGTTCATACCGTGACTCGACTTGAACAAGAACTTTTGGTTTGGTAAAGAAAATCCCCTTACAATACTGCAAAATCAGATTTAATTGAGAGAAAATACTGTAAAAACTGGATATGGAAAACAGGAGAAATCCAACTGTGAAAGGCAATGGCTTCCAGATTTGAGACCCATGAAGTTGGTTTTTTGTTGTTGTTTCTCTTCCTGTTTGTTTGGTCTAACTTAGTACCTCTTCAACAACGTGAAATCACATTGCTGCAAATGTCAGAAGTTCTGCTGGACCACTGTTTGATTTCCAAATGTAATCTGAAGCTGAGTCCGAATCTGACAGACTGAAAAAAGGCGATGCACTGGCAGAACAGACACACGTTCCTGAACACTGGAACACAGACCTGCAGGGATTTTGTAGTTTACACTACAGATGAGAAGACAATTGTAGAACTTACCCTAAATTGTATTCCTTCAGCCAGTTTAAGAGAGCATCTTTGTTGAAGGCAGCGGCGGCAGCAACATTGCTACTATTTAACTGAATGTCAGCAATGGTTTCTGAACTGGAAACAGCCTCAATAAGGCCAGAATGATCTCCAGTTGCTAAACAGCCGTATGGCAATATCCTGAAACAAAACAAATGCAAGCCAAAAACAATAAGAATGCTTCTTTGTGAATATTTTCAGAGGGCTGAATATCGATTTCATTTGAACATTACACTCTTGGAAGTTAATATACAGATTTGGTTTGCAAATTTAAAATAACAGCAATTCATTCAGACATTCATTTTTCCTACTGCATATTTGTATGCAGAAGAAATTAACCACAACCTTAATTTTGCCATTATACTAGAGAATACTGCTACCTGTAATTTTACAGGAGAAACTATAGAGGGAGCCCTTTATTTGCATTTGATAATTTCCTGGTTAAACGGCCAATCAGATTTACACTCGAGTTTATTCTATACTGTAGGTTATTTGTGTAAATAGAAACAATGGACTTTTTCCTGTTTTTCCTATTTCAACTTAAAACGCTAGAAAGCCCCTTTTCAAGTATAGAAATGAAATAATATGTTTCATCTCACCTTCATTTTAAACCTAAAAAATAATGGAAAACAGGAATACATCTTCAGTTCACCTGATACATAAGAATACTCCTGTGCATTTACACACTGTCGAGTAAAAGTATCTACAGCATCACTGCATTAAAGCAAGACACTGATAAACATCTGAATCAAGGGGAGATATGCCTAAATATGTAAGTGACTTTTCCAAAGCATTTCTTTTATCTTAGAGAAGTGAAGCCATCACAACTGCTTTCTCCAAAGGCACTGCATCACAAGTAAAGTGCCTACTATCATTTCAGCCATCTCAGATCACAAACGTTCTCTCAATTCTGCTCATCCTTGTATTAAAAAAAACATATATTCATGCAAATCTAATTGCAGTGCACAATTAGTAAGTAGTTCTCACTAACTTACACAGCTGTATAAAAATGTGCAGGACATAAAATTTGTGGGGGTGTACAGATAGAAAGAGAAAGCTTTGCTGCTGGATGTGTCATCATTTGCATTTAGAAACAGAACAGTTATTAATCCTGATTTCTACAAAGCAAAACTGTACCTCTTGTGTGAGACAGACTATTATCTAAAGCCACAGAAGGAAAATAAATAAAAACCCAGGCAAAATTAATTGGAGCTTCTTGGCATAAGAGCTATTAGATGGAACAATTTCTCTACTCCAGTGATAATGCAGCCTTGAAGGGCTGTAAGTGCTAAGATCACATAGTTGGGTACTCTTTTCCACCAGCAACAAAGTGATCAGAAGATGAGATTCAGAAGGGTATTTAGAGAACATCCAACTTCAAATCAAAATAAGAAATGCAGATTTGGAACCTTCATTCATTCCATTACTATTCTAATGTATTAAATTAAAAATCCCAACTCTAGGCCAGAGGGTTCTCACAATGAACAGAAGCACATCTGTAATTACTGAAAGCCAGCATGCATGACACAAGGAAGCACTGCCCATCCTTATCATGACATGACAAACGTAAGCCAAGCATTGCCAGGTTAAAGTGCACGCTGGCCCTCTTCCATGGTATTTCAACCCACCCCACTTGCAGCTTAACTGGGCACATGTCCAACAACTTCCCCTTCAAAAGCAAGCAATGATGAAAGCCTTCAGCCCCTTGAGGACTCTTTGCTTACAACTGGAGGAAAAAACATCCTTGTCAGAGAGCCACTTTGACAGGAGTCAAGTTAGGGACAAATCTGCTCAGCCTTTTCCATCTCATCCCAGTCTTCATGACTTCACCATCTGTCAGCAGGATATGGGCCCTGCTTTTTTAACACCATGTGAAGACCACTGACAGATCAGTGCAGCATTTCTGGGCAGGACAGATATTTTTCCTCTTTCTTCACTTCATTTTCTCAAACATCAACATAAATGAAGGGGGAAAACTGTTAATACTGTTCTTTATTTCAATAATCTAGTTCTTCCTAAAAAAAAACCCCAAATTCTGGTACTTTATGAAGTAAATATATTATATTCTCTGTAACTACAGGCCCAATTTCCAAACAATGATAAGCTTCAAACTTGTCAAAAATAATTTTTTCAGTGATTTTATGAACCTTTCATTCAAACAAAGCCACTTAACATGAGATTTCACACACCTTTTTTGCAACACGCTGTACCAGTCCAAAAAGTAACTACATACTAAATACTTCTGTGACAATTTACCACATTAAAGATTAATCAACAAAGATCAATGTCCTCAAATTTAGGATTTTCAGCTGTTCCTTACTAATTTCTCCCCCAGCACAAATGCAATGCTGCCATACAGGTACAGCAACAGAAATACCTTTTGGAGAAACTTGCTCTCATTAGAGCTGCCACACTGCAGATCCCACAGCATGGTCAGTGTTCTGGTAATAATTTGTTTCAAAAGTGAATAGGTAGGGCTTTTGTTTGTCTGTTTAAAGTAGGCAGATTCATTAAAGAATATGCTTTTTTGTTTTCTAATTACCCTCTGCACTGAAGTGACTGATACCTAAGCAGAACTCTGAGTCAGACTTCTCTGAATAACAGAGTAGCATTCATCCCCGCTGCCGGTCTTTGCTGTCTAATGGTTGCATCTGTACTGAAAAGCAGAAGCACCTGAAGTTTTATTCAGTTGGGCACTCTACGATGCACCCAGTGACAGCCCAGGACGAAGGAACTAATGGAGAGCACTGTTGCATCCTGCTGCACACTTCCTTTTCTGATACAAACCCTGGTCTGGTTCCAACATTTGGACAGAACGCACACACAGGAACCTAAACAACAGAACGTACCATGTGTGCGCAAGAGGCCAGTTTACCCAGGAGACAAAATAGTTGACAGTGAAAAGCAAACTGGAAAAAAAAAAAAACCCAAAAAGTTCCTGTTCACCTTTGCAGATCTCAAAACCCTCACACACTGTCCCTCTGCAGAGCAGAGAAATCCCATGGCGACACTGTGCTTGCTTCACACTTCTAGTAAAAGACACAGGCAGAGCCAAGGTTTCATTTTATAACACTAATGAGTAACTGATTAGGGACTGCAATGCATGTATACGGAAAGCAATGCTGCCCCCAGCACCTCCGTGGCAGCACACTTTGCCATTTGATCCGTGCTTCACAGAAGCCACACATTCTGACGTAGCAAGATATTCTTGATTGGGAGTTACTTCCCCAGGAGGATAAGCAAGCAGTGTTTGTGCATTCACGTTGGTGAAACAAGTTGGAAGCCTTGCTTTTACTTTTTATCAAACACTCTGTAGTGGAAAATATTCAAAGCGTGAAATCGATTGTGCATCCACAAAAGAAAAAAGGGAAGCTACAGCTTGAGGGAAACTTAAACCTCAAAGGATGATAAAGAGCAAGAAAAAAAAGACTGCACTCATTGGCACTGATGTATGAACTGTATTTTTCAGAAAATCAGAAATATGTAACACTGCTTTTTCTCCTGTTACAGATGTCTCCTAACCCCAGCAGTGGGAGGCAAGCCAATAAACAAGTCCTGACTCACTAACAGGGCAACAAAACCTCTTACTGCTGCTACTGATTCATGGAGTTTGGAGTTGCCTCTTCTCAGGAGGCATGCAGACTGCAAACAAAGATTAGGGAACACAGAGTCTTCTCTTAACTACATCCTCATCCTCTTGGTGTTTAGAGAGCTGTTTTAGCCAATCCTTTGCCAGTTAAGGTCACTTCAGAGCCCTTCCTTGGCAAACGCTGGTTAATACCTCTCTGATAGATACAGAACTATAACCCTGCCTCAATCCCAGAATTTTATTTCATAATCAGAACTAAGAAAAAGATGAATGGAAGGAAGATGCTCTCAGTTATGTAAATAAATGGAAGAGGCCAATTATAGAACTTTAGTTCCTCCTGGAATTTCCCTTTTATACTTTTTTTTCTTTTTCCTGAGAGCTTTAAGACAAATCTTTGGACATCAGAGCCACATTTTGGTTTTCCTTTTTTGAGGTTAAAAAAAAAAATGCATTAGTCAGGAATGAGTCCTGATGATGATTCCTGTTTGCTTTGCACGGTGTGTGGCCCTGCCTGGAACCCCAAACGAAGCTTCTGGGAAGGCAGCGAGTGAAGTACGCCCCATATGGGATTCCACAGCTGCCAGAGGTTGTCCTTGCCCCTAAATGCTGTCTCCTCACAGCATATTTATGACATCGATTATCTAAAGTTTCAGTGTTCAATTTAACTCACACTCAGCAATCTCATAGCAAACACACACTTCCAGAAACAATTTATTGTTCACTTTCCCCTTTTATCCCATACTTCACTCCAAGGAATCTTGTAAGTAAGTAAGTAGCATATATTCCTGACTGTTAAGAAGTTTCTAATTTTACTTATTTGGATGGGCAGATGTTATACACCTTACAAAAGTCACACTTATGCTTGAACCACAAAATTTGAAAAGCTGAGCATGAAGAATCCAAATGAAGTCTTTCAAATAATATTTAAGTACTTTTCCTCTTTGGAATCCTCTAGTATTCTGATAAAGAAGTCATGCTTATCCTACCAATTATATGAATGTAGGAACATTGCAGGACGCTTTAAGATAAAAAGATAATTCTATTCTGAATTTTTCTGACACCTAAATAACATCATTTTCTTGCTAAAACACAAAAGTGAAACTCCAGAATGCACATTAAAGGTTCCCACAATGCTTGCAAGCAAAAATAGAAGCTTTAGCACAAAATGTTGCTTATTCTCCACCAATTTTTACATTAGTTGGGTTAGAACTACATGACTGAAATGGCATCAAAGTGTACAATTTGAAGCAGAAATATTGAGGAAGCTGCAAAATATTTTTCCTTCACTTGCATATGTGTATTAGAACCTAGGAGTTCTAATTCCCACAAATCACTAAGTGAATCCCCATTTTTACTTATGTTCCCAAATCAATGACAGTTAATAGATGTGTTTGTTACATGAGAAAACAGAGACAAACAGAACAAATGTTAAAAACAACCAACCAAGTAATAAAAAGACACAGAACCTGGTTGCTGGACCCTTTTTGAAGAACTGTTTTCTCACCTCATACAGTGCTTTTTGCCAGCATGAAAACAGGAAACAATGTGATTTACAATCAGCATGGCAACTGAGATACACCATGAGATGCAGTGTACCAGGTCAAATATCCTGCTTGATAGTAAGTAAAAATGCAGTGTTTCACTTCACTTCTTGCATTTCTTTTCATGGAGAAATTACTTTGTAATGTGGGCCATCTAGGGAATAAACTGCAGAGAAGCCATCTCTGTAGGTAAGTGAGTGCCTCCTACAGCCTGTTCACCCTGGCTATGACAGCTGAAACCTTTGGCACTAGTATAGACATTTAGAAAGAATATGGTAGGGAAAGCAAATAAATAGGAAAGCTTTACTGGTAAGAATGGACTCCCCATCCATATAAACCAGCCCACAAGAGTTCCTTACCGGAGATCCAGGCCAGCTTCTTTCCAAAGTACATCCATCAAACGTAAAATCTGGAGTGTCAACATGTCCTGTCGGAGATCTGTAATGGAAGGTTGGAACGGCTGCCTCAGTTTCTCAGTGTGTTGGAGACAAACTTCCTAATGGTCATAAGACTTTCAGAAAAAGCTATCTAAAAATCCTCATCAATACTAAATGTTAAAGAGGAGTTGATCAGGATTATATCACCGTGATTGGCAAAATCTATAATTGGAAAACTAGTCAAAAGAAGATGCTTAATTTGTTTATTGATGCTACAGTAAACACTGTTAAATTCTGGTAAATACAGAGCGACACAGCTTCAGTGCAAGCAAGTGTGAGAATAATGAAGAAAGACAAATTCCAAGTGCTCAGCACTGCTTACCATCGCCGTTTTTAAAGATGATGCCTACAAGATCTCCTCCAAACATCTTATTGTTGTACACTATCCATAGAGGCTTCATTTTAGAATCCATGTACTTACACTTCTCAACACTGGAAGAAAATACGACAAATGTTATAGTCCACTGAAAATAATTCAGCTGAACAGAACTGAACACTGTTTGAAACAGTAGAAAATGTAGACTTCCAGTTAGGAAGTGCTTACATACTACCTCAGCTTTCTCTCTACTACTATGCTGTGAGTGCATACCAAGTATGGATGTATCTGTTACACACTGACTACACTGGACACCATGAATAGCATACACACACCTAAATTAACACTCACATTTACACAGAAGATGTACAGTCTTCTCTGTATCTTCCTACTAATTTCTAGACTTCCCATTTAAGTGCTGTCAAATATTTTAATCACGCTTTTGTGCTTACTGTCACAAGCAGAAGTCAGGAACAGTCTAATTCACATTTAGGCTTATATTTTAAAATGTTTAGCTATGTAATACATTGACTAAGAGTATTAAGTTACATGGTGGACCACGAAACATCTTCAAGCTTAACTGCTATTTGACCGCAGGAAGATTGCCAGCAGACCTTCTCTCATTATAGAAAGTGTGTGCTGTGACAGCATATCTGCTAACAACACAAGGGAAGTTCAAGCAATAGGCGTTTCTACTTTGGCATTTCCAATCAAAATCTACAGTGAAACACTATTCACTCATTCTTTACTTACTGCAGTTCTGAAAGTATAACAGAAGGATTCAGAGGAGACTGGAGGTCAGAGAGTGCTTCTCTGTAAGCATTTTGTTTCAAACATGTGTGCATTGCATCTTTTCCTTTTGCTTTGCTTTGTTTCATGGCATTCAGCTTAATTAGGCTGTTTAAAGTCTTCATTTTATTAAGAGCTTCTACCTGAAAGAAATAGTTTATCTTCAAGTTATTGCTTTGACTTTGCACATCATACAATACGTAAAATCTCATTTGACAGCAAAAAAAAAAAAAAAGAGAGAGTTATGTGAAGTATTAAGTAATTTTACAACATCTTTTACAATGGAAATTATAATCAGTAAAAATAAAAAACTGGAGAATAGCTTTTTCTAAATTACTCATGTTCTAGAAGCACCATTTTTATAAATAACAAATACACTGATGGGATGAAATCTCAAATTTCAAGTCACTTTTTAAAGCAGAACTTAACATTTCCAGCAAAATTAACAGGACATTTTCATGTATGGTAGATACATTTACTGAAAGTCCTACAAAATTCAATTTTCATCAGCAGTCCAACAAAGCACAGCATAGATACTTCAGTCCACGTTGAAGACAACAGAAACTGAGTGCTGCATACTTCTACAAACATGAGTTGATGGATGCAGATACTTCACTGTACACTGCACTTAGGGGCATACAATTCCAAATGCCCAGATGACTGATTGCAGACAATTTCACACACACAACTACACATGCTTAAAACACTTAAGCCTGCCCTGCAAAAGTTTGCTCATTAAAACCCTGCAAAATTTAGGCTTAAGTTAAATGCTCTAATCAATTAGGATGCTTTAAATTCTAAGGTATCACCTAAACAATCTATTTTTACTTTTAAAATGTATAAAAAGGAAGGGTTAGGCCCTTTATTTTTCCCCCTTCCCTCTGTTTAAAAAAGTTTTCTACAGGTACAATTTGTAAGAAAACAGCTAACAATGTAAATGTACATAATGTTTGTTAGCATTTTGGTAACAAAGCCAGACTGCACATACAAAGATCAAATCTTCCATGCTGCACCTACACCTAAGCAGTTAACTGAATATAAAATAGTATATCCATCAAGTGCATTTACAGTAGCTGTAGTTAACATGCTCAGCAATATGTATATTCTCTAGCAAACAGTATCAAACTGTCAAAGCTGATTTCTATACAAGGAAGCTTCAGTTCAATTCATAAGGTGCTGAGTCAAGACTTACCACGTTTACAGACAGACTGAACCCTGTCAGGCAGGATGCTGTGGAAACTGTATGCAGTTTGATTATAAAACTGAGGCAGTGGAGAGCTGCCAGGTCAGCCATCTGTCAAAACCAAAAGCACTCTGCCTTTCCACTATTCTTGGAGCTGTACAAACATCAGTGACAAGGGAACAAAATGGAACCTGCGCTGTACAAACAGGAACTTTTTGAAGTATTTCTACTTTGAATTTCTTCCGTGTTTGCACAGTTGGGAATTTTTTTGCCCCTTCTTTGATTGTACTGACATTTGTTTCCTGTGAAACGCACAAAAACTCTACTGACCTTAGGTCTATTGCTGCAAGCATTTCACCACCTAACCTTTTTATGATTCTGACAATACTAACAAGCACTCATGTAAGACATGCTCTTTTCTATGTTCTGTGAATGCCAATAATAAAGTGCACAACAGTGCATTCCTGTTTGGTTTGTCACTTGCAGTACATTTTCAATATTGGCAGTATCAAAACATTCACCAAACATTTATTGAGTTGCTTTTTCTGTCCTTATAGAGTAATTCCAGGAGAGCTGTAGTTTTCAAAGTTTTCACAGTAACAATCCAAATTCACTTGCTAAAACTGCATTGGAGCCTTCATAACACGATGTGTGAGTCTCCTTAATAGTCTGCCAATATATTTACCAAGTGTATTTAAAAGCAGATATCTTTTTGTTGTTGTCATTAAAGAAAAAAATAACAAATCCATATTAACACTAAATGATTTAGCTCATTTCAACATCTTTCTTTCCAGGTAGAACTACAATTTATATTCTACAGCTTCAGCGTTTTTTGCATCACTTTTTAGCAAAAGCAAAAGCTGTAGGAGGTTGTCCTGGACTCCTCTATATAAAGTTTAGATAGAAACATAATAGTTTCTATTGGGCAAGCAGCTCTGACATGGGGAAAAAAATGTCACAAGTTTCAAGTGTACATAATCTCTTCTGCTAATACTCTAGGCAGCCTACTGCTCAACCTAAAACATATGCACATTGCTGAAACTATCTTGCACTTCTCAGAACACTGCAAAGCAGCCCCTAAGATCCCACAGCACCAGCTGCTCTCTGTACCAGGGAGAGCAGCTCCTTCATGACACCCATTCAAATGCACTTCTCCCTCTCACTCATGCTTTCTTCTCTTCATCTCCCCTTCCTCTTTCCTAAACAGATGGATTTGTCAAGGTAACCTATAAGCCCCAGAGGAAAATGGAAAAGAATGTGAGTTACAAGCTAGCATGTCAAGTTTAAAGGAGGAGGGGACTGTATACCTGTTTAGCAAGCACTTTCATGTGAGCAACACTTCCTCGGCAGTAAGCTTCAAGTATCAAACCAAACTGTACTGAAACAGCAGGTATGTGAACCTCTGACCTACAAGGGAACATCACAGCAGAAAGGCTTCTCATTTATCAAAACAGACCACATGATTTTACAGATTAACATTTAAAGTTGTTGATACTGAGAATAAGAATAAAAACAAAACACTTCATGGTCATTTAGATAAAAGCTAGATTTGTACAAAATAACAGTACACACATGCTGAACACCCATAAGGAACAGCCAGTTTCAATGTAGCACTTGTTTCTAGGTCTTGGACTGTTGTAGATGCAAAACAGTTCAGAGGTAGCAGTTGGATATTTGTTTTCAGGATCCGCTTATAATTAAAGAAAGCAGTGCTAACAGATGATATTGAGAGTTAGGGCTAATGTTCAAGTGTGTGTTTTCAAATCTTCATAAGGAAAAGCCAAAATTTCTCTGAGGAAAAACACTTTGAAAGCAACCACTGAACTTTATTGCAGTGCCAATTATCCTCCAAAACATTTTCAAGTAGAGCCTGCTCTTTTTACTTAGAAATATTAGCATAGTAAGTTGGGTTCTGAAAACAGAATCTACATGTAAGTCAATTCTGCAAGGTACCTGCAGCTCATGGAACTGATCAACGCATACAGCAACAGCACACAGAACTGCTCTTCTGTTATTTTCTGATTTATTTTGTTTCCTTACAGTTGAGGTATAAATACTGTACTTTTACTACACGCACAGTCAAAACAAGTGCAGAAATCAAACACAAACCTAACTTAACAGTTACCTAGAAAGGAATTTTCTTCAAACAGTAGATTACAAAGCACAGTAATAAAATTTTAATTAGAGGCTGGCTTTGGTCTATAAATGCCAAGGGTGTAAAAATAAATAAATAAATAAATATTAAAACCTTTATCTGCATACCAGAAGTCCCATCTAGATCAACAGCTTCAGAAAAATATAAGGGAAAGATTCCTACCTTAGATGCCAGAACAACATCTGTCCTATTCTTCTATTAGCAAGAGCTCTCTCTAGTAGAAATCTGGAGAGAGCACAATCAAGAAAAGGTTCATATTTCAGGACTTGCACAAGTTGAAGAAGATACTGAGAAAGCTCTTCATCACTAGAATGAGGTACATAAAATCAGTTAATAACAGAATAACCAGATTAATGACATTCCAGAAATTCAGACGCATACGATAAACCCAATTAGGACAGACTTAGTTTCAATAGTTTCAGTGAGTTCATCCCAGCTTTTCAATCGTTTAGAGAAGAAGATGAATACACACACAACGTACTGCAACAGCCAGATTTGATCACTTAATCAGCATGTTATAATTCTAAAAGACTGTTAAAGCCATCAAACCTGTAAGTAAAACCTGGTATTTTATCATGGTCCGTAACATGATCAACACCTCAGCCTGAGTGCCAGGTGAACCAGCCAGGAGATTAATTGCTTCAGAAGTTTTTCAGACTGAACATACACTCTTCTTTGCCCTCAACTTCTGATTAGAAAACTACCTTTGGAAGTACTGTAACCTACCAGTTATCTAACTGCAACAGGCATGGGCAAAAAAGGCCCCTGAGGCATACCTAAGAATATGTGCAAACCTGCTTCAAAGTTACCCAGCTTAAACAGAGAAGGAAAGCAATATTCACTCTACTGAATGTAATTTAAATAACCTGTCTTAAGAAGTTACTACCTGTAAAGTGCTGATTTACTAAAATATATCTGAAAAAACAATCAGTTTAGCCAAAATGCTTTTATTTTTGTTGATTTTGCTCTTAAAAACCATACCAGCATGTGATTTTCCTCATTGTCTTAAAAAAAAAAATTAAAAAAACCTTCATCTTGCCCACAGTACTTCAGGAAGGCAAATTTAAGCACTTAGCAACAGTCCATAGAAACACTTCTCTTAAAAGTCCATGTGTTAATTAACTAATATAGTAGTTTTAAGTACTTTAAGTACTTAATATTCTGATATAATAAAAATAATTCCAATAATTTTCTATAAAATCCTGTACCTATCCTTCCCTTCACAAAAAAACCCTCAAACACTTGACAGCTATGTTAATCCAGAACAAAACCTGAAATTTCCCAGACTTTTTACATTCAAAAATCTTCCCTTTTCATAAATGGCCTGTAGAATTCAAATCCTCTGCCTAGGACGAAAGGAAAAGAGCAGCAATTCTTCTGCGCATCACCTGAGGACTTCAGAGATGCAAATATTCTTCTGTTCTCTCTCTCTTACTCTGAAAACCCTCACAGACTCAGAGGGACCTCTGCAGATCACCTAGTGCAACTCCCTGCTAAAGCAGGTTCCCTTGGTTGAGTTATACAGGAAAGCATCCAGCTGGGGTTTGAGTATCTCCAGAGAAGGAGACTCTGCCTCTCAGTGCAGCCCATGTCAGTGTTCTGCCATGCTCAAAGTAAAGCTCCTTCTCATGTTCAGGTGGACTTTCCTGTGTTCCAGCTCAAGCCCATTGCCCCTCATCCTGCTATTGGGCACCAGTGAAAAGAGTGTGGCCCCACCCACTTGATTCCTGCCCATTTACAAGCATTGTAAATTCCCATCAGTCTTCTCCAGCCAGAACAGCTTCAAATCTCTCAGCCTTTCCTCGTACAGAAGATGCTCCAGGTCCTAAACAACTGTGTGGTCCTCTCCTGAATTCTCTAGGTCTCTGCCTTTCTTGAACTAGATTGCCCAGAACTGGACACAGTGCTACAGATGTGGCCTCACCAGGGCAGATTACAGGGGGAAGATCACCTCCTTGCCCTGCTGGCCACGCTCTCTGTAATACACCCAGGTTGCCACTGGCCTTCTTGGCCACAAGGGCGCACTGCTGGCTCACGGCAAACCTGTTGTTCACCAGGACACCCAGATCCTCCTCTGCAGAGCTCCTCTCCAGCAGGTCAGCCCCTAACCTGTACTGATGTACGTGGCTACTCCTCCCCAGGTGAAGGACTTTGCACCTTCTGTTGTTTGACTCTCATAAGGTTCCCCTCCTCCCAGCTCTCCAGCCTGTCCAAGTCTCACTGAATGGCACTGCTGCCTTCTTCCATGTCAGCCACTCCTTTCAGCTTCCAAGTATCACCTGGAAACTTGCTGAAGGTGCACTCAACCCTTCCATCCAAGTTGTGTTATATTTATTTTTCCCTACTTTTCTTATTTCAGCTATTAGGATTCACAGCTTCTACCAGCTGTCGTCAGCAGACTTTCTAAAGTTGGAAATTGATACCCAACTGGACACAATTTTGTTTCAGAGCGAGAACTAAGAATTCTAGAAATAATTCCAGATGTAACAATTCAATATTATTTGGATAGCAGCTAAACTGCTTGTTTACATTTGAAAGAAGTCAAAATATTTTTTTCAAACACATAGCCTTGACCATTAAAAAATGAATCATTAAACTATTCACCACAGAGACATTAGAATTCAAGGACAGGAAATACAGTAGTCCTGCAAATGATAATGGGAAATAAATCTTGCCCTAGGTTACACTGAAGAGTAATATGTATGTGATAAGGGAAGAACTTAGATAGCAGAGGCTACTGGGAAAATCAATCAAAGCAGGAATTCTCTTTTGTAGCCCATTACATAAAGTAAAACATTTCCATTAAGTGAAACAGCAAATACCTGACAAAAAGCATGAAGTAGCAGGATGGACACTTTTGCATTATTTGACTACTGTGATACTTCATCTTTTCATCATTAAGAAGTTCTCACAATACTTTGTTCACCCTTTGTCCAAGAAAGGAGTGAACACACACTTTCTGGAACAAAAGTACACCAGTTTTCTTTAGAAGCATGGAAAATAATGATCTTTGAATACAAGCCATCAGAATAAGGAGATTTCATTTGGCTGCCAATTTGCTAATCGAGAAAGATTGCTTTATTTGGTCATTATTTACAGCTGGCTGTCCACTTAAATCTTTCCTCTTGAAGCTTTTTTTTTCTAGAGACAACCAAAATGCAGTATTCCTCTGCACACACACCTCCAGAAATTCTTGCATGCTGAATAAATAACACTACAAACTCACCTCATTTGCTTTAAACAACCCACTGCATATTCTCTCACATACTGGTCTGGGTAATTGAAATCCAACAATTCTAAAGCTTCTCTAGGCAGCAGCTTGGGCCATATCTGAAGGAGAGCTTGAAGCTGTTTTAAAAAGAAGACTGTGAGGTTACAGTTAAAGTAATTACTTAAGCAAACAATTTGATATAACAGTCCATTAAAGCATTTGTTAAAGCATCTGAAGGTTTCATGAAATGAACCATGTTTATTGCATTTCAATGAAGATACCCACGAAGGATATATTTTTAACAATATGTACATACTATGACTGAAACAGTACACTATTAGATAAACTAAACAGGCTTAGATGTGTAAATGCAGTATCAAGCATATGTATTAAAAATAAAGATGTTTTTAAATATAAACATGATCTTTCCACAAAAACATACGCTCAAAATCTGTTCAGTCCTTAGCTCAGAAGGGTCAGCACCACAAGTCTTTACATGAAGAAACACTACTAGCCATCAACACTTACTTACCATGAACACTTGTACTGAATTTCTAATCTAAACACTGAGCAGATACTTAATACCATAAAACAGATGTTGAAAATGCAAACAGCAGTTCTGCCTGCCCGACACAAAAGAAATTTCAAAACAAATGTATCAGAATTTTTAGACAACCTACTTTAAATCAGGTGCAGAAACAACACAAATACAGAAACGGTTTCTTAATAATGAATGTTCAAAATGAACGGAGAATCTGAGTTACAAGTTGAAAAGGTAAGTCAAAGTGGCATTACATGCTTCATATCCAGGAATGAATTTTGAAATTCATCATCTACAGTGTGTACATTCACTGTGAATTTTATTTGAAGACACAGATCTCATTTTGACTGCCAGCAGTACTCAGTTGCTGAAATCATTTGAGAGGTTAAAAAAATGAGAAAATTTTATCTGATTATGACCTAGAGAAAGCAAGATCCAACTGACCTATGAAACAGCCTAGAAAATTCCCCATTTGACATATTTCCCTACAATGGAACTTTTATTAAAAGAGGTGCAGCCCTGGCTCCACATCCAAGGCATTGCAAATAAATGGCGCAGAAGGGCAGCTCAAAGGATATCAGAAATGCTTGTTGCATTTGGACAGAAGAAACCTGCATCATGAAATGCTCTCATCTGGTTAGACAGCAGAGAGGTTGCCCTCACGTACAATTGTGTCACTTGAGTGACAGTGGTTGGATATTATTTTATTTTTTTTAACAATGACCAATTTCTATTCTGAGAATAAATACTGTCTGTGAATCCTGCCAACGAGTTCTGCCATCACACTGCACTGCATGGTGAGGAGGTCATGGTGACATTAAGGACAAACATTTGGAATTTGTTCACTGCAACTCCACTACTAAAATGCTACAATACGAGAGTTTGGATGAAATCTATGTGGTAAATAATACAAGAAAGCTGCTTTCATCCACTGCACATAACACCATGAATTAATAAAGATGATTTCAAATCAAATATAATATTCCATTTCTAAAAAAATTTACTGTATTTGAGCCACAACAAATCAGAACATGGCTATTTAATTCATTTTTCTTGTCAACAGCTATTTTTTGCTTTTTTTTTTTTTTTTTTAACTTACTTTTTGCTTTGTCAGACTCTCACTGCAAAGCACTTCTGCTACTAAGGCACACATTCTGTTGCAGTGGAACAGTTACTGCAACACACAGCCAGTAC
This sequence comes from Phasianus colchicus, assembly GCF_987193195.1. Taxonomy (NCBI): domain Eukaryota; kingdom Metazoa; phylum Chordata; class Aves; order Galliformes; family Phasianidae; genus Phasianus; species Phasianus colchicus. The sequence goes on from NC_143445.1 coordinate 6,413,046, forward strand.
TGTATGATTTCAATAAGAGGCAAAGCATGAGTCCTGCTAGTTTGGGAATTCTTACATTTCCATGAGATTGCTGCACCTCAGCTGAGGTGAAGCCAGTTGGAATACCTGCATGTCTAAGTACTACAGAAACACTTAGCACGCTTAGGGATAACATCTCACTTTACAGATAGACAGTTCTTGCTGCCAGCAACAGCTTTCAAATATAAACCACGATACCATCTATGCATAAGCAAACAAACACTGCATTCCTTTTCCAAAATAACACAATAATAACCAGGATTATTACGTATTTTCAACCAGGAGCTTAAATAAAATGCCTTGTACATTCTTTTTTATATACTCGAATTTAAGGGATTTTTTGAGCTGTCAAAAATATCCACACTCAAAACAACTTTTTCAATATTTAAAAGCCCTCAGCATGTGATCAGAATGCCTGTTTCTTCACATATTTTAATGACTAAACAATAAATGCTTCCATTTCTACAACTCATATTTCCAGACAACTTTTAAAAGTGAACAATTAATTCAGAAGCACATAATGGAATTAATAAAGAACAAGAAAGAGAGTGGATGTGAAAAAGAACGAGGGAGTGATGACTGCCTGGGTGCTGTACTTTGTTACTACAGTGTTCATGGCACAGACAAAATAAATTTGCATTCTTCCCTGACAAAAACATATGCAGGACATACACATCTAACCGTACAACACCCTGGTTTCTGCATTAGTGCTGTCAGTGTTCACACCAGACAGATTTTTTCTTGTTTCTCCCAACCTGCTGTGTACATCATCAGACAAAAAACTTCCCATACATGTACAGTGATATGTTATGTTACTATTTAGCCATCCTGAAGCAGGCATGCTATCACTACAAATATGCTATTTGATCAAACTGTCAATGTGATGAGAAGAGGTATTTTCTACTATGAGTGAGTGTTGTCCCTCTCTTTAATAAACAAACAAAGAATGTCTGCTTCAGTGAGGTTTACTTACCTACGCTGGGACACAGACATTTTCCACACCATCTCTGCCTTCTGTCTTACCTGAGCAACATCTTCAAGTTTGTTCCATTTTAAGGAGAGCAGCAGCTTTGGCAACGATTGTGGAAAATTTTCACGGCAGTCATATCGCAAAGTCCAGATGAGATCCATTTCATTTTCACAGAGCTGAGATAAAGGATCTCTTTCCATTATTTCTTTTAGCACAATATAAAATTTTTTACCACCTCGACCCTAGAAAATGAGAGAAGTACATTTTGATATATTCAGTAGGATTCTTAGATTTTAGCTCAAGTACTGGGAATGCTATACCAAGGAGAACACGACATAGAAGGGAATGAGAATCAAGCCTTTCCTTCAGATTGTCAAACTCGTTCTAAGAACTGCACCCAGTACAGTCATTCAAAATTCAGTGTACAGAAGTTCCTGAAAAATAACTTCAGAATTAAGGACGCTAGGTGGCAATATTGCTGTATTCCAACTCCAACATGGAAAACGCTTGCTAGGATGCACAAATTTTTCTTTTTTTTTTCAAATGAGTAAATGTTATATATCTGTAACATCTATCTCTCTATATATTTTTTTAAATTAAAAGCCAAAAGACACTTTTTCAATAATAACCAAAGGGAACTGTATTTGCTAAGCGTGCAAAGAAACACTTTTGTCTTCTCTTCCAGACCTGTCTCTTTCAGACAATATGCTGTTCTACCTCTCTGAAACACTGATGTAAGTACTGATTCTGTACATCAGTTTGCATGAAAGCATCTTTGCAAGTTAACTCTTCCTTTCCTGAGCCATACTTGAGACTGAAAGGCTGGAAATGAAAGTAATGATATCAGTAACGACAGAATTCCATAAATTAATGGGAGATGAGTACCGGATGCATCTAGGTAAGGATGCAGTAGTTGATGGGAATAAACTAGTTCCAATATAATATTTAGATAAGCAATATCTCAGTTTTCTAATACTGAAGCCAACTTTACTGGAAAAGCCAATTGAAGTTTCAGCATAATTTTGAGAGTTTGGCCAAATGGTCTTTACATCAATGGAAAATGAAAAAAAATCAAAGTAATACTGAGAAGAAATTGTAGTAGAAATCAACTAGGACTGATAACGGAAACAAACAATTACCATTAAAGTAACATTCTGCATAGATTTCCAGCTAACAACACCTACACCTGATATACACCCAACTTTTTCAGCTCCTCCTGGAAAGGATGGGTGTCAGTCCAGTGCTGACGCGTTTTAACTATTTTGTTGTAAGCAGAAATTCCTTGGATGTGAATAGACTTAAAATAATTAGTTGAACTGAAAGGCTTAGTAGTAAAACTACGTAAACATTATGTTTCTGTATGAAAATGAACAAATAAACAGTCTTCATAATAAAGTGATCCTTGTATCTGAAAATGTTTCTCTTTCAAATCCAACCACAACGCTACTGAGTTGACATTCTGCTACTTGAGATTTCCAGTTATTTATACACCGGGGTGTTCATACCAACAGCAGTAGTGAGCTTTCACTTTTCCCAATCATTTTATGCACTCACTGACATTTTTTCAACTATCTGCTGTATTCTTACACACAGTGCAGTTCTTACTGCTGCTAAATCCCAGTGCTTTCACCTTCTTAAATTAGAATCTTCTGCATGCTTACAATGACATTTTCCCCCAAAGTAAAAAAAATGATACAAAGGAAACATCTTCAGATTTTGGTGATTGTTTTGAAGTTTGTCAAGTTAGAACTATGTGAATTCTGAAGAAGACCAAGTAATGCCCATATTTAAGCAATATTTGCACTTATTTGGAAGCATCTGACCATCAAACAAATTGTCTTAATCCAACGGAGCAGTTTCCCAACATTTTAGGCACCCTAGGAATGCTTTCCAGCTCTAATGGAAACCTTAGCTATGTTCCAAATCCATGAAGAGTTTGCATAGCAGTTGAGTTATTTGATAAAAAATAACGCAGGTGTTCCTTCAGAAGTCCAAAACATATTGAAAAAGAATGAACGAGAGTGTGTTTAATGCAGTTCAACAAAGTGGATTATGTAAGAAAATAAAGCCCATAGAATTACAGTTATTCAAGCAGTTGAATTACTTTCTGCTGGATTGATGCAGAAGATTAAAAGAAAATACTCCCCCCCAAAAAATGTTCAAGTGCTGCCTTCAGCAGACGCTTACCGCCATTGCAGCATTGTCACTGCTTCTTGCAATCTCAGCTGCCTTTTCAAGTATCTGCAAAAAGACATTTTAAAACAGATCAGATTTAAATACAAATCTGACATTGAAATAATCACAGATAAGTAAATTTTACCATCTTTTAAATAATTACAACACTATCATATTGTATATACGAGGAATCACGTGCACTTCTATGGAACAAATAACCAGAGTTTACTGCCCTGACTTTCCCAGTCCATTTTTATACAGTACGAAGAGTCTTGAAAAAAAATTTAGCTCATAGAGGAGATAAGTGTTCCAAAAAACATTTAACACATTTGTACAAAGTAGTAATAGATCTTTATAGTCACAGGCAGGCAAAATGTGAAGTTTTCCAGTGTTGTACCAAAGTTTAGCTTTTTAAAAGATCATCGGTATTGGAAAGTGATTGATTGTGCTGCTGACCCTGAAGAGACCATGCAGAGAGTATTTTAAAATGCATATGTCTTCAAAGATTATCTGAAGACTCTGAAGGCAGAGCACTGACATTATTGTGTACTGCAAGCTCAAACAACTCCGGAATAGGGAATTCAGTGACAAAAGCAGCTGAAAGTAAAGAAAAAACTATTTGCACATAAGCATTCTTGACCACTCTGTCACATCTTACCTTATCAAAGGGAGGGTAATTAATAGGCTGTTTTGAATATTCTTGAAATCTAATGTGCAAAGCTGTTGCATTTTCAGTGTAAGGGTTAGTCTGGACAGTTCCCATTGGATTTAACATTTCTTCAAGCTCATCTAAAATGTTAGCAAGAACAATTAAAATTAAAAAAGATAATAATAATCTTATTGTGTCTCTGTCTTTCAGTCCAAATGATTGACAGTGGTCTGCACAGCACCTCTCCAGTGCATGCTTCTCTAGCTTAAGCATTTCATACATTCTATATACACAGATGCTGGATTATCACAAAAGGAAAAAAAAAAAAAAATCTCCTTCCAGAAGAAATGTAACATCAAAGCAACCCTGGATACTGCTGAGCCAAATCCCTAAATGCAGCTTCAGTCCCAGTAACATCAGTCTCTGTAAACCCACATATACACTGCCTCCATATCAAACAGCATGAAAAAGAGTCAAGTGTTAAGCTTTTTTTTCCCCTCAACACCAAAGCCAGATGAATCTGCAATTCTCATGATTAACTGAAGAGTGACATGTAGATTTCAGACTGTTTTACTAATCAATCCGAATTCCAGGGAAGGAATTCTCAAAAACAAAATTCTAACTCACATGTTTTGCAGACTCCAACATTGTCACACACAATACAGCTCACCTAATGAGTTTAAAACATAGCACAAGTAACCAAATGAAACCCGAAATGCATTAAAAAACCCAACCAGATAACACTAGATTTAAGTATGCACCTCTAGTTTCAAGTGATCTTTCTGTAACGTCACCCTTTCAGAATACTGCTTTCAAGCATGCTCTCATTTGTCCTCCTGACAGATAAACAGTTCTTTCATGAAAGACATTAAGACCTCATGTATTTTTCCACATAAAAAAATACATGTAGCAAAGAAATTATGGCAAGAAAATTGCACATGCATGTGGCCAAAATTCTATTTGATACTGCTCTTCAATGTCAAATATTTCAAATATAAGTACAGAAAGTTAAACTTTACCTGGAAATGATGACCAGCTGTGCAGTACGAATTCTCCATTCTTCAGCTGTCCTTTGTAATCAAATACCATGGTATTTACCCAGGCTACAGGGTAGTGCTGTTAACAGAAAGAATTTCTATGTAGAAACTAAGATGGTAGGGGTTTTAACGTGGGGTTTGTTTTTCTTCATCTTAGTGTTGCTCTCTTTCAGAAAAGCAATTAAACATGAGCATAGTTTTCATACGTGCTCTGGGTCCTCTGAGACAATAGGACTTAATTCTGAGGAGCCACTCTGCCAGTCTAAAAACAGACATTTCTCTGAACATAAGCCCAGATGCTCACATTTTTCCTCCATCAGGATTCATCTCGAGTTCTAGAGATGAGAACAAAACTCGCATCTTAAAATACAATTTGTTAAGTAGCCATTTGCCAACCTGCTTAAAATCAAAACGTTTGTGTCTTTTCAATGTCTGAGAAGCAGGAAAAGGGCTTTTTTGTACCAGGATTTGTGTGTGTGATTCTTCACATATATACTTTTTCAGTACCTTTATTTTTCATTTTGTATTCTTGAAAACTGAAGTGATGACAACTGAATACCAAACATGTTATATATAGTTCAGAGGTACAAAAGGAAAAAAAAAAAAAAAGATAATTATAATTACCACTTTTCCTGCTTTCCTAATGGTTTGGTATTTGGAGGGATTCATTGACTTAGTTGACTTTTTAGTTTTCATCTTATCCATCACAGCATAAACTGCAAAGCAGAGTCTTGCCATTCTTGGTAGATCACAGACATTTATTTCAAACTCCAGTACTTCATTCCAAGCATGGTCACTTCTCCCAGATATTTCTGTGCTTACAATGGTTTTACAAAGGAGCTCCGTACCGTGGAAAATACCAGCCCTAACATGAACCTGCATTAAGGGAATTAGAGAAGAAATATTAAGACGTGCCATGGAACCTAATACATACATTTAATCAGCATTTCTAACTTGATAACAAACAATTTTGATATTTTAATACAGGTTAAATGAAGCCATGCTAAAGAAAATCTGCCATCAGCCCAGAATAATCCCTAGGCAAAGTCTCAGCAGCACCAGCAGACGATGTCCAAACAATGCCCCATCTGACCATTCTGTGCAAAAACCTCCTGCCACCGATGAAGAGGCTGCACTCACTAGACAAGTTCAGGTCCTGGAGAACGCCCTGAGGTGAGTTATACTCCTTCGTACAGGTGCCATAGGAACACCCATTGTTAAACTGACTCAGGTAACTTGCATACCTATATAATAACAATTTTTTTCTGATCAATCACTGAAAGGAAATAGTCAATTTAAAGACATTTCCTTGAGTCCCAGTGATATTCATAAATTTCACTTTCACCTCTTTTTGTCACGTTTCACCTCTGTGAGCCAATGTCAGGTAAGAACAGCTACATGAACATCCATGAAACACAGCACGCTGGAAAGAAATCTTCAGGAAATCTGATGTAAACAGACTGTGCATGTGCACGTACATACATACATGTAATAATTTATGTATATATTCACATACAGAGTCAAAATTCCTGTTTTAGTTTACAGGGCTTTTTTTTAATGTTTCTGTACTTACAGATTGCAGCATTATATTCGTCAAAAAGGAAATACTGGGGCTGATACCAGAGAACTGGTTAAAACTGTTTCAAATCAGCTGTGAACCAAGTCATCAGAAGGTCCTTGTTAATCCATTTGGAGATTTACTGCACGTTCAATTGAATTCACACCAAATTCCTGTGCTGATTTAGAGTTATCTTACAGACTGTAATCTATTGTAGATTGTCATCTATTGTAAATGTTCTAAAGTCTGTCTGAATCGTTTAAAACCAGGTTTGTAAATTCACATTTGCATAGCTTTCAATATTATTGACATCTTGGCATCTGATATTATAAGCTCTGTATGGCCCCAGTTTTCCCTGACTTTTCTTTCACTTTATAATATAATAAAAAGCCAGTGGAAGAAAATAAGTGTAGTGGAAGAAAATAAGTGATCAAGTAAAACGTGACAGTAACAAAGCAGCTTGGATATACCAGCTAACTGCTTGCCTCTGACCACTCCTAATTCTACGATTTCCATTCCTGTTAAAAATAAGGGATTGGATACTAAATTTTGTTCTTTTTGTTTTGACGTTTCCTTTTTACTCCTGAAATTGTACGTAACAGTGGCACAGCCAAATAATGAGACCAAATGCTATTTCAAATGTCACGTGTTTGGAAAACTGGGTGTTAAACAGCTGAACAAAGTCAATGGTGCTCTAAGAGAAAATACTCAAATGCAGCTCACATCTGACAGATGCTTTGTTTCCACCTACAAACACTGCACGTAGGAATTCTGTTGGTGCTCTCAGCAAAACTGAATACTGGGCTGGTATTCTGAGTACTGACTCACACAACAGCAGCCAATCAAACATTACATTCTAAGAAGTCATGAATGGGAAACAAAAACATTCTCTACAGTGACACAGTTCCATAACAGCACAGACAAACGATGCAGACAAACATGCACAATTCTGCAAGGTTAATGCATGACACTGAATAACTAAGGCAAATTTAGGTTTTCAAGACTGAAAATGCATTCAAAATACCAAAAACTCCTTAGATCGTTTCCACAGGTACCAATTCTGAAGGATTATCATTTTTTGTTGTTTCTCAAGCTTCTGATCAACATATTTTATTTTTTCTGGAGAGTCACGTTGAAATTGATTAAAGTTCATTTTTCATATGTACTAAAAAAATATCTAGTAGCTACGTTGCTTCTGGAATCCATCTTCTTTTCCCCCTTCCATTTTAAAACTGTAAGAGTCCACAGACTGTAGAGCTAAGAAGACAATACAACTAGCTAAATAACAGTTCAGATCAAGAAAAGAAGAATGCCTGGTTTTGCAGACATCCATTTCTAAAGCCACACTGCTTATATCTGACATCTGTAGCCATGGCCCATTTAGCAGTGCAGTACCATGACATATTCTGAATGCACATGGACATCATGACAGTAGTTTTGAAGAAAAAAATGCAATGTGTATCATGAATAAAGCATCAGAACATCAGCTTCAATGGCTAACTGAATTTCTCTCCGACCTGATTAATTAATTGCTGGTCAAATACAACAAAGGATATCAATGTTGTTCCACTTCACAAGTCTTGTAAGGTCTTAAAGTAACTGTGCAAAAACTCCCCACGTGTTAACAGCTTGTGGTCTGTAACACAGGCAGTAGCCCACTCATGTGCATTTTACAGGAAGTGATACTACAGCTTCTTTTGTGTGTGCAGCATGTTTAGAAAATAAAAGACAGATTGTATAGAAGCACGCAATCCATGCTTAGAAACACACAGAGTTTATTCTGGACTACAAAAAATATCTTCAGTTCCAATTAAAACGTATAATATTTAATCTACTTTTGCTTGCCAGATGTTTAAGGAAGTTTGGTCTGAATAAGGTTATTTTGTATCAGTACTTACAGATACTTGAAAAAAAGACCAACAAGCATCATGCCAACATAATGGCATGCTGGAATGCACGTATCCAACTTCAGACAATAAAGCAACAGTTTTAGCAATGAATTAAGATCTTCAGTAATACTAATGATACAATTAAGCAATAATGCATACATTCTGCTCACCTGAAACCTGTTCAATTCTGAGTTCACTAAATGTAGAAAAGCATTAAAATTATTATCAGAGTGTCTTCTGAAACTATGCAAAATTACTTACTTTGGCATTTTCTTCTGTATTTAGCTTATTACCCTTTAATAGAATAATCTTGAAAGGGCTGCAAATGTCCCATACACTCTGAGAAGGGAAATAAAGATGTAAGTTTTCTCTTAATCAACATAATTACTTTATAAGCTAGACATGTTCAGCAGAAGCCATAAATACAAACTAAAAGGGATATTTTTAAAAATATGAATTTGAAACCTTAAAAAATAAATTGGTTCTCATAGCTACAAGAGCATCTTGGATGTTCCAAAAGGTAAGAAGGACAGAAAAACCACCAAGTTGAAGATTTTGGGGAGAAGAAAATACATTGCATACTACTTGCTGAGAATTAATAATAACTCTTCAAATGTATGAGATGCTCTGAATATATAGCTACAAATTAAAAGAACAAAGCCTGTCCCCATTCCTTAGAATAACAATACACAAATTACAGCTGTGTTATGTGGCCATGCTAAGTTCAACAATGAAGGAAGCATTACATTAAAAGTTAGACTTATCTGATAGCAAAAGTTGCCATCGTTGAAGTGAAAACATCATGCAAGACATGAGGGGGCTAAAACAAGAGACCTAACAGATCACTATTGTCCAAGCCAGTGGAGCCTACATATGCTGAACCTGGAGAATACAGCTCTGTGCAGTAATTTCTCCAGTTGCTGGTAACAGATTATTATCCACTCTTCTGGCTTGTGGTTGGAAGCAAAATCAATAGCAATGACAGTGTGACAGTGGATCTTTCTGGGGCATTGGGGGAAAGAGAGCAAGAGGGAGGTGAGGACAGGAAGTATCCAAAAAGCTGTAAGGCCTGCTATTCATGATGTGAAACTAGCATGCAACAGAAGGCTCTGAGGAGACCCAGGAGACCTATTCTGGAAAACAGAAGTAACAGCAGAAATCCCAGACATTGTGATTTACATTGCACAGTTCACTCTTCCTTTTGGATATCAGATACTCTTCACATTAACTTACAGTTGTTGCTCTTGTTTTTTTTGGTGGCAGAGGAAGAGGAAGGTTGGATGATTTTCGGTTTATGGCAACTTCTATGGCAATCATTTCCTGCTCACACATTTTCTTTATGGTGCAACACTCAACTAGTGTCAGCTGAGGAAGAGTCCTGTTCATCACGCAGTTGTGTATGTACTACAAGCCCACAGAAAACAATTAGAAACTAACAGAATATTTCTGCAAAAACTTTCAAATCAAAGCAATTAGAATATGTTGCAAAGCTACAAAGGAAATGACGCACATTTATTTTACAATGGGAGAGCAGAGCAGGCATGAGGAAGCACGTTATTGTTCAGCTTTGTTCACTATGCAATGGCACATGACACAAAGTGAAATTCTGACCAAAGCTCCAGAAAGCAATGATTACAATGAGTTCCAAAGAGCTTTACATACCTGAAACTGAATTAACGGATGATCACCAAAAACATATTCTAGCCTCCCACTAACTTGCAGCACATAGTCAGCAGGATCAATTTCCTCATCTTCTTTTCCATGGATGGTCAAGCGTTTTCGGATTGCCAGTTCATTCAACTTGATGGGATTCATGTTAGGAGACACTTGAAAACTAAATACATCCTACCAAAACACAAACAGGAATACCAAATATCACTTTTCACAGTCAGACTGTGACTGAGGGGATGTGAGTGGAGTGAAGAAAAGAAGGATAGCAGGCAGTACCCATAGCATAAAACATGGAAAGACTCCACTTCCAAAGAGAAAATTTAATCAAATCTCTTCATAGTATCTGTCATTTTTATTTCTGTCTTAAAAAGTTAAAGAAGTTAGTAATTTTTTTTAATTAGGGAGAAAAAAAGATTTAAATATACGGAATGTCATCATTCCTAATGTAAAAGAAGATCTTTTGTGAAGTCTTTCTTCTCCCTCCATCTACCATGTTGACCAGGAAAGGTTGATCCAGCGAGTTCTGTTTGTTCTTCTGTTTGTTTTGGTGGATTTTTGGTGGTTTTTTTTTTTTTTTTTTTTTTTTGCACACACACTCACAAACACATAAGCACACTAAGAGTAACTACTTACAAACCAAGCATTGTCTGACTTGCATTCTTTTGACTTGTGTTGAAGTTTATAAGTAAGAAGGTAAGCAAGAAAATCTAACTGTGCAAAGTTGGGCAAAAAGAGTTTTGTATTTCTAGCTTCCCCTGCTCAGAACACTGCCAAGCAGCAAAGGCTTCTCCTACCATAACTGACAGTGGGCAAACAGGAATGAACCCTTTCCTTCCCAGGAACCTGGTGTCCTACAATGGCTGATTTAATTCAAATTAGTATTTTTACATGTGTGCACATCACAGCAATGTGATTAGTTTCTCTCTCTTGCTCCAAAACCAATTTAGGTAGGTTTTACAGATCCCTCATGTGCTCTTAACAACAAATACTTCAGTATTTCTTCCTCTCACTCTTGCAGATTTCCTACTGTAAGGATGAAACAGTCTCCTTCTCAATTTCCTAATAATTTCCTACTCAATTCCGAGTTGTCTTACAGTACTCAGTGCAAGTAGTCCAGAACAGAGTTTAGTGCCCTAAAATACGGCTCCAATTTGAACTGTTAACAGCTTTGAAGGTCAGAACTGGTAGCAGAAGATTGGAAATATTAGGAATGTCGGGAGCCCAAGCTATTACAGAGGCAGGCAAATGCATTTTGAAGCAACAGCAACTTCTGTATTCCTTTTATATCAAATACATACTTATACACAATGCCTTCCTCGAAAGCTGACTAAAACAGATATTCTCATTGTTCCTGAAAAACTACAAGTCCTCTGCTATGCTGTAAACAACTGGAAAAGTTGTGAGGTTTCTTTTTGTAAAAACTCCTACGTATCCCACATCAGACAGTGGTACTGGTTACCAAATGCAGTATTCATCTCTGCATTTAGTGTTTCCAAAGCCAGATATAATTTTACAACTTCAAATTATTATTTTTTCTTAATAAAGATGGTATAGAAGCAATACAGCTTTGCAAATAAAATTAGCTTAATCATTAGAACATCAATATCTAACAACAAGGTCAAAGTGGACAGCAAATATAGTCTATTATTACACTCTCCTGAGATTCTAAGGCTTCCCATGCTGACACCTCACCATTAAGAAGTACACAGTGTAAAAATGAGGAATGAAGTAGAAACATAGCAACTTTACCATAAAAAAAAATCTTTTTTAAAAATAAGCTATGAGGGTTGTTAGCTTGGCTACGAGAAACAAGAAGGTAATTTTAAATCTCAGCTAGTGTTAAATTTGTCTCTATGCATGTGTAGTTGAGAAAGCTAACTCTTATTTTTTATGCTTATTTCTCAGCCTAATTAGCAGCTCACCCCTAAAGATATTCAGAAATGAACCACAAACAGAAAAAAACCTGTTGAATTTGGTTCTTCCCCATTCAGCATCTCTCAGGCCTAAAATCAAATCCTAGTGAAGTCACATAAATAGTAGTTGACCAAAAGGGTCTTGAGAACTCTGAAGTGTGTTTTAGGTTTAAATGAACATAAAATAATACAAAACATAAGAACTGTACATTTCAATTTTAAAAGCAGAATTGAGTACAACTGTAATTTCACTTCAGTTCACAACTGTCCTTTGGCTTCCACACTCTCTTTCAAAAGTCAAGGACCCTGGTAACATTATTCTATTTCACTTATATGTCTGATCGACCTCATGCTAACTCAGATGGGAATCAAGAACAGTACATTAAATATGATGATAACATCCATTCCTACCTGGCAGTTATCAAAATGAATAGCCACTACAAGATTTCCACTATAAAGCTTATCTTGGAAGTTCTCTGGGACAACGGGTTCCTGTTCTGGTGGATAAGTGTGCTTTAACCAGTCCATCCAGGAAAGACCCACAAGGGACTGAATCTTCTCCTCACTGATTCTTCGCATTTTAGCTCGAAAGTCGTTCACTTCAGGATCTTGTAAGGCATCAAACTCATGGAGACCTAGAAGAGTTCAATCAAGCAAAAGAATACCTCACCTATTTATCTTTAAGGTTAGGCTGTATAAGTGATTTTATTCAGATCTTCCAGCCAAAATGACTGCTCAAAAGTGAGTTGAGTTCTACATCCCCCTGTACATCAGTGGAATTTCAAAGTTATTTGCACAATTCCCATGCAACCTGCCTTAAATGTCTGAACAGCAAGAAACAATTCCTTGCTTAACATTAAATGGAAAATCCAACCTCACTCTGCTTTCAAAATAGACTGGGAAGTTTTAAGTCTCCCCTCACAACAGCAAATGCAAACACACCACCCTAAGTGCACCATAAAAACCATACATTAGAGTGTTTTACATCATCGCCTTCCCCGCTCTGCTCCCTTAAAGATGACATCTTTTATATTTTGCTTAAAAGGCAAGAAAAGGATAGTTGATCTGCAGATAGATACATATTCTTGACATATCCTTGTGAATAAAATAAACCTTCTGCTCAAATAAAACTGATAGGACTGAAAGTTCAACCGACCCGAGTCCAATAAAATTCTTTTTCCAAAACATATACAGAAAGAATACATAGAGAGAGTCCCCAAAGAATGTGGATTCTTCAGTCCGTAAGGAAGTTCAGGAAGCACAGAATCTGCAAGTGGGCACGTTTTTTCATTTCTCCTGAACTGATGCACATTGTCCAAATTACACAAGGCACCAGATACCATTTGAGAACAAAACACTACGTTTATAAGCACAGAAAGAGAAATATTCAATCAAAGAATGTGAATCTCTCAGAACCTGTCAGAGTATGTCTGAGCAGTTGAACTGGCTGCTTCCATTGTTGGCTTTAACAAATGGGCAGACAGCGCACTGCTGAAATCTAAACAAAAGCTGCAGTCTCTATAAAAGAGCTAACAATGGTTCATTGTTTTAAAACAAGAGGTATGACCTCACATGACCCTGTCAATCTTTATTGTATAACCACAGTAGATTTAAAAGATGAAAATTCTGAAATAACATCAAGAGCAAGTTACTGTGAAAGCCTTAAAAATAGCTTCCCATTGTTTGCTGAAAATCAGTGTCACAATGGAGAGCAAAGCCAAGAATCATACTGTTAACCAACTCAGAAATCATGTATACCAAACTCATAACAATTTCTAGTTCCCTCTGCCTATGCAATTTGTTATTAGGCTACTTGTGGTAACACATTCAGGGATTAAGTGTTCCACCACTTAGTAATAATATTATAGATTTATTTTCCCAATCTAATCCCCTTATCTAATAAAATAAGACTTTTTCTCTTGACTGATGGAGTTATACAACACAGTGCTGAACTACAACACAGAGAATAGCATCTATCAACTTACAAATGTTTCATCTTTAGTATTTAAAATTGTTTTAAATGTCATCAGTACTAGTCTGAGGAATAGAAATTCTGTCAGAGACAAAAGGAGAAGAAAATATTGTAAATTTTTCCCATTACCTGCCCAAATAAGACCTGCTTCTATAAAACAAAGTTTTCAAAAAAAAACAGAGAAAAGTAAATGTACCTTTGCCTATAAGGACACCTATTTTGGAGTCCAACTTTTCTCCTGGATCACAATTCCTTGTCACTAGTTTAAGGACAGGAAGAAAGGGTCTGACGTCACAAAGTCTTCGTGTTTCATCTTCTAATTCTTCATGTACAGCCGTCTGATTCACACATGAGAACATGTAAGAGTCAATCTCCATGAGGAGATGGAAGAGTGGGTAGGTGTGTGCCTGCTTCCATAACAGCTGGAAAAAAAAAAAAAACGGTAGTAAGAAGAGTGATTTGTTTTTAGTATCTGCCTTGTGGTTGTTTTTAATCAGCAATTAAAGTGCACAAACGTCCCTGAGGTTAAAAACACACAGTAACACAAATCAGGCCAAATTCCCTGCTTCTGTAGAAGCTCCAGGTAAATTTATTTGTAAGTCTTTTGCAGGCCACCAAAATGTGCAAGTCACCCATCATGCAGCACTCAACAAAGCTTCAGTGTACTGAATGTTTACATAGCAGATTATGCCTCATCTAACACCAACATAAGCTAATCACATTTCTTAGCAGAAATGAAAATCATAGGTAAAAAGAACTGTCTTTAAATAAATATATACATATAAAGGTGAGAATAACTTTGTCTAAATTTTAAAAGTTTACATTTTATGGACTTGTTTCTTAAGCTTCATTTGAAACAGGAACTGTAGGATCAATAATGCAGTGTCAAAAATCTTGCATGAAAAACACACCCTCCAAAAATAAGAAGTTGAACTGAATTCCTACAGCCAAACTGAAAACACCTGCATATGTTTCTGAGATGTGTACAACCAAGGCTGCCTTCCAATAAACGTACCCCAGTCTAATCAGCCTGGTTAGGCAAAAGCCTTTTTAAGGAATTAATTAATTAATTAATTAAGGAATTAAATAGAACTTTCTATCTGCAAAGATCTGTGCAGATGCCATAGATCAAAACAGGCTTAAAAGCCTACAACCGAAATTTGTACCAAAGAAAGAATGGCTACGAATGATGTGCCTACATTAAATGTGAGAGGAAAAGAAGAGCAAACAACCTGCAACTCAGCTTTACTTTAAAAAATAATAATAAATCATTTTTCCATGAACAATACATTTCAAAGAAAGAAAGACAAATGCAAACATGAGCTCATGAATTTTCTGTCAAAAGAAAGTTAAACGGAATCAGAGTGAAAAAGCAAGACATCATTAAGACATCTAATCAGCCAAAGACAAATGAAGTTTTTTAACACTAGCTCCATACTGTCAATGTTTGCCTGGAAAAGAATGTTTCAGAACTATGAGAAATTCCTTCAGAGCAATGACTTCTGGATCTAAAAAGCCACAGCTACACACACTCTTTAAGGGTGAGGTTGGAAGCCTTTCCTTTACCCTTCCAAATAATTTTACTACCCCAATTTTGTCCTTCACACTGCCCAGAAGATGGGCTGAAGGCATCACACTGGTCCTCCAAAGATCCATCTCTGTGTCCAGCACTGCCATTTATTCTCTTTGTTACTCAGGGATATACCTAGCTTAGACATTCTATTACCACATTTTGTTTAACTACAGAAGTGAATAATTCTATAAAATGTAACTTACTCTTCAAATAAAATAAGAGGTCAATGGAAAAAGGTCATAAAGCACTAATCCAGCCTATGTCCCTCTGCTGTGACATGCTCAGATAAGAATGCCAGTAAACTTTCCCTCAGTCTTGACAGAAAGTTTTATAAGCTCCTTGTTTGTCTAATTTATTTCAAACATTTTCACAGTCAAAACAGCACAGCAAACTCACAGAGTTTATGTAGCTTCAGATCTATGTTATATCATGTGCAGACCAGCATGGAAGTACAATACTCATCAGTATTATGAACACAAGCTTAGAGAATGTAAAAGATTTTATTGTTAATGGGTGTTACCCCCTGACAAGCATTTGAAACACTCCAAAAACAAGAACAGATTGAATCCACTGCTCAAATTTAAATTTAAAAAATCCTGAAATTTTAGAAACCAGATTTTATTAATTCCATCTCTTCAGAATTACACAAGATATGCCCTGGATGAACTGTTTGTAATACTGTCTTTCAAAATATAAAATCCACAGTATCACATCCCAAAAGAATTAAAAACGTTTGAAACAAAACAAAAGGGTCACAGCCCTTCTTTGGTAAAGAAAATTGTTTCCTCTGAACAAATAGACAAGGATTTTTCACACCCATTTTTCAAAAAGATCCCTCACACAGCAAATCAATCACAGATTTCACTCCTTTTAAGTGATGTCCCAACAAGGCACTTCTCCACTAACTTAAGCAGTGGCTTATAAGGCCACCATTGGTGTCAACCAAAAGGAGCAGAACCACAATATATGACTTCTGTATTAACAATTAAATCAGACACAGCATCTCATGTTTCCACACTCATCAGAAAAATTTTAAATAAATGCACAATGTATGAATAACACATTAACAAAAGGTTTAGATATAACAACTCAGTAATAACGCAGAGCAATCACTGCTAAAGTGCAACCATCAGTGAGAAATTATTTCTCCATACCTCAACGTCTGCTCAAAAACATTCAAAACCCCCAGACACACACATCTTTACCAGTCACTAGGCTATGAATGCACCTCTAATTAATTTTTTTATGCTTACCCAGATTCACTGCTTGATTTGCCAGAAGGCACATGAAAATCAGAACCAGAACTCATTTCAAATATAAGTTAATTGACCACTTGGTATTACCTGTTTAATATGAGATATAGTGGCATCTCGAGGGACATCCAAGTTGATGTAGATTCCAGTGGGCAGTAGGAAGTCCACGGATATTGAGCCATCAGCACCAATCTGTGAATCCACTGCCCAGATGTCAAGGCTGTCTGTCACGGCAGGAGGCATTGTGGAATCTCAACAATATCATAACCACATGGCCTTAGGAAAAAAAAAATTAAATTCAGTATACTTAACCTTCTATAATTAGACACACATTTTGAAGCTTTTGGAAAGTTTACTTAAGTCTGCTTGTGCAGTTCAGCTCCCAAGTCCAGGGTTTCAAATGCCAATACTGCAAACACAAATACATAGTCCTACTCATTAATTCCATTTAGTATAGGAAGAGCACTTGCCTGGTAAAACACTAATGCAGTGTTTACATCATTAAGACTTAATTTTAAAAAATATATTAAAAATGACTAATCAGAAGCTAGCTGAAACAAAGTCTGAAATTCATTTTGAATTTTCTCTAAAGCTATCTGTATGAAACACTACGGAAACAAACTTCTTGGAGAAAGTATAGCAATATTTAATATGAAAATACAGCATTTTGTAATTTTGAATTAGCCAATTTATGACGGTTGTTCACAAACCTGGAAAGAGTGCCTAATTCAACTTTAAAGTCTATACTCAGAGAAGGAAAATCTTCTTCAACATGTTATTAGAAAGAGGCATTTCCCTTCAGAGACACTCATCTCCATCGTTCTTTAAAGGTGAAAGCAAATGATCTCCTTTGAATTCAACTCACTGTGTAAACTACATCCACCAAGGGCAGGAGAAAAGCTTTTGTGTGATCTGCTGCAATGCACTTCACTGACTTCTTGACAACTTCAGGTTGTTTTTCATTACCCTTAGTAGTACTACTAGATTTTCTGACCTTCCAAGTCTTGTATTTTCAATCACCTCTCTAAAGATGCTTTTTCCCATCAATCACTACTCACTCGAGTATTTAGCTTTCCCTGCTCCTCAGCTGACAGAGGGATGGGAAGTGCTGTAAAAGACTGCTGTAAATCACTTCTAAGGACAGAGCAGATTAATGCTCTACCTAACTCTTGTTGGACAACACCAGATGAGAGAAACAGTCTTTCTTTTTAAAAAACAAAACAAAACCAAAATCCAACAGATTTTGGTGCAACGTCCCTTCGTCCTTCACCTCCCCCAGCTTTTATCCCTCCTTCTCTTCTCCATCCCCTTCCCACTCCTGCTTAACAGAAGGCACTTCTCCTACAGCAGCAGGGTGTAACCAACACCCCGGGCTGCTGCTGTTCACAGCATCACAGAACATCTTCGAGAAACAAGAAAATGCAATTAGCACAACTACGTTCTGAACTCCAGTCACTGCTGCTAACTACCTGCCTAGGAAGTTGGCTGAACGTTCTGCTGTTCCTTTTAAGTCATTATGCCAAATCCATTAATAAATGATAAACCTTTCTCAAGTGCTAAGCATGTGTATGTATGCCTTACAACGCTGCATAATTGCTTCACGTGGTCATGTCAGAGAACTACAGATAATCACCATGCTGTGCATCAAACCTCCCAAACAGACACATAACACATTCATGAATACAGCTTTCAAATCCCACATCATTTTTTATCTTTTTTTTCCCCCTCAAAGCAAACATCCACAAAATCTAGCAGCACACCATGGCTGAATGCACCACAGAACTCAGGGAGACTGACCATGTCATAACCGAGGGGCTGCATGGACCCTCAGGACATCCTGGGTTGGAAGGGGACCTGAAGGACCATGGAGCCCCAGCTCCCTGCTGCAGGCAGGGCTGCCAAAACTAGACCAAGATTCGTTTCCCCCCATCTCCAGATTCTTATCCTTTTTCATTCAGAACTGCTCTGTTTGGGAAAAGTCTCAACATCAGCAAATAAATACAGGCTTTACAATATAAAGGAGTCAATGTTTCGTTAAGTTTAATTTCTTAGATATGCTTATTTCACAGAAATGCAACTCAACACAAAACTCCTTATAATTGGTAGGCTTTTAGACCAAGTAATCCCTTGTCATATGCATCATGGTCCTCACTGACAGCAGGGATACGTAGGCAGTACCTTAGAAAGCCTCTGCAATGCTTTACTTGATATGGACAGCTTGCAGTGAAATAAATCAAGCAAGCCAGCATGCAGGCTGGGGGCAAAGCTGAACGTGCCTGCAGTAACACCATACACCACCAGCACAACCAGCTGCTGCAGTGTAACTTCTCCTTGGCTGTTAATATTCTGTACCCATCAGTAAGTGGTAACTTCTACTGATCATTTTTAAACAACTAGCACAATCTAAATCACCACTCTAGAAACGTACACTGTCCAGATCTCTGTCTCATTCTTTAGCACTGCTTTCCATCTCTTCCATTTCAGCAATTAGATGAAATGATTCATTTTACATTTGGAAAAATCTCAGGTGATGAAAATCTCCAGTACCAAAAGAGGGGTGGCTAGGAGGAACCCAAACCTCTACCTGCCACTTAAATACCCAGGGAATAAGACCCATTTAAAAGCTTTCCCCCTCAGCCTTACTGCAGTTTGAAGGCTTACAGAAGCATGACTACTGCCAACATATTACTGCAGCTCTCTTCATATTCTGCTTGTACTGGATAAAAGGATAGTAGGGTTTTCAAGCAGGAAAAAAAACCCTCTAAATTTCAGAAAGCAAAAATACATAACTACAAATATTTTTACTTAATAGAAGCAACAACTAGGAAGTTCCTATAATTATCAGCACCATCAAATAACAGTTTATTATCATAAGGTTCTCATTTCCAATAAAATAAAAATTAAAATAATAACAAATCACTGAACTGCATCAGACTGGATTGAAGCAAAACAAGATTTGTGGGGGATCAAGCAATGAAAAAAGTCAGGAATGAAAATACCAGATCTTTACCAGATTAATTAAAAATCCAACCCTTCACTCATCCACGGCTGTGGAAAGCTTACCATGGTGAGAGATCTCTTAAAATGTCTAAAGGAAAGAAAATTTCATCCCGTAATGCAACACACTACACTATTAGAACAACAGAGCATCCACCCCCAGAACCACAGAGCACAGTTCATTATCAATTAGCGTATCTTTAACAAGAGGGTCTTTAAATGGGATGTTATTATTCAGCTGCTTCTACCCACAGCTCTGCCAGAGTTCTGTTGTAACTGAAAACAGCAGTCACAGGGAAATTCATTGGCATGGTGTAAAACCGAAGCATTTTCATACATGTGTGCACATATTTCTGTGCTCAGTCTACTTTCTGTAGCATTCTGTGGTCACTGTGGTAGAAGAAAATGGTATCACCTCTATAGAGTGCTAACTTAAGGCACAGCAAGAGGAAATGATATTAATTTGTAATAAGTTATTTCACCAGTAATTTCTATTTAAATTCAGCATGAGATTGTATCTATTGCCATCCCATTCTAGATGTGTTCCACAATATTTACACAATATTGTTCAAAACATGTTAGCGCACCAGTAGAAGCTTAACATGTTCCAAGAAGCAAGACTTAAAAATTAGTATCTTCTAATGTAGACAGGACAAAGGCTGAGGCTCCACAGGATCTGCTTACAGTCACCAACTTTCAACACAGGCATAAGAAACTTGTAAAATTCCATTGAGGGAAAGAGCAGTTGTTACAACAACTTGGAAACAAGTATCTAATCAATGACTGCTTGAACTTAATATGGCAAACCTCAATACCAAATGTTTTTGGTGGTTTCTGTTTGTGTTTTTTTGTTTGTTTGCTTTAAGTCACAGACACGAAGCACTGACAGCACAGACATCCAACACAAACTGTAAGTTTGCTCTGAACTTAGTGTTGCACATAAATTATTTCTTTATACACAGATGGAGCACAAAGTAGAGGATCTACAATCAGATTTTGTGAACCAAGACAACTGCCTGCAGTTTTCCCATCTATTGGCCTTGCCTCTGGTGCATGCATCAAGCATTAAAACTGAGTGGAAGAACTGCCCTACCGGCTTTTTTTGTACAGCGCCATCCAAGAGGTGTGTGTCAGGTAACTACGGCCCCAGGACACAGTTTCATCAGTGGATATAAATGATAGAAAATCACACTGCCCTCCCTCAGCAAGATCTGAGAGCTGAGCCAGCCAAGATTTTAGGTATTTTTTTTCTTTCAAGCTTCCAGCCAACAGAGCCTGCAGGCTGGCACGCCGCTTCCCATAGCCGGCAGTGGTGACGCAGAGCTGGGTGCAGGGCAGGGCCGCCTCCTGGCACAGCCACGGGTCGTGGAGCAACACCTCCTGCTGCCTTCAGCTGCGAGAAAGGACTCCCAGCCAAAAGCAATTAGAAGATTAAATGCCTGCACAAGACGAATACTTCTCAATAGCTCAAATAAGGACTCCCACAGAGCGTGAGAATTTCTTCTGTGAAATCAATGCGAAAGTTACAAAATTTGTCTTTTCTCTGTACTGTGACCTCGATCACAAGATAACTAGACAGTTCAAGGCCAACAGACCACAGGCTCTAAGAGCTAACCAGAACAGCTGTGTGTTCACAGGCACAGCGTTTGCTGCTGTTGTTCTCATCTTACTGTGGTTTCTGTTTCCAGATGACTTACCACATCCAGGCAGACAGAAGAGATGGCTCTGGTGCTGAGTCTTATTCCAGAAGCCAACAGCTCTTGGAGACTTTGTAGCTGCACCCACACGCTCCCCAGCAGAAGCACTTTCTCATCATCTCGTGGCTGGAGAAGTGAGCACCAGCAGGATGCTGCTTCACTAATCCCTAAGAGGGCTGCAGGAAAGGTGATGGTCAAAAGCAAGGCATGCACAGTACATCTGTGAGTTGCCAGCCACTTCTTTTCTGCCCTAAGCAAAACGTGGCACTGTAGGGCTGAATGCCTGGGCACACAGTCTTTGTGAATAAAATGTGGACAACCGTCAGCAGGACAGGCATCAGCAGAACTGCTGAACATTACATAATATCAAGGAACAAAACCCATACCTTCAGAGCATCTTCGTGTATTAAAAGACATCATTTAGACCAATAGATCCTAAGATTTGAAAAGGTAGACACAATCAGCTGGCAGCAAACTCAATTCCCTGGAGACTAAAACAAGAAGGCACTGAGCTGCTAAGTCAGTACACCACTGTTGTCAGAGATGGTAAGCTCAGTCTGACCTGTGTCAACCAGTTACCTTGCTCATGCTAAGGGATTATAACAGAAGGTGCAAATATCTGACACAAAGATACTCAAGAAGATGTGAAAGGCAGAGTGAATTTGGGAAAGGATAGAGATTTCATAGGGCTGTCCTGAAATTAAGAGCTAAACAAGAGTTCTAGCAAGCTCAGAGGGCAAACCTGTCACAGAATGGACTAACAATGCAATGAATTTGTAAAATGCGTGTAGAGAATTTTTAGAATGCCACTGCTGTTTTGTTTGTTTGTTTTTAAATGAGGGTCATCAAATGCTAAAGCAGGTAGTCTGGAGAGGCTGTGTGTCTCCATCCTGGGATGCATTCACCCTTGGATGTTTTCACTAGACAAGAGTGGGCAGGACCTGAATGAGTGCTGAAGCTCAAATTCAACCTACAAATTTAATAACAATCCATACAGAATTTCAGCAAACACAGTGGAGAATAGAATCTTAACATTATGCAGGAAAATTATAGCTCATCATTAAATTGAAGAGATTTCAAATTGTCTCCAGTCCAGAAAGACAGGCTAGAATTAAAAGTTGACTTCACATGTCTTTATATTTTCTCTTTTTTCCACTGTCATCTCATGGGATTTCTCCATACTTTCTTTTTCCTCAATTGTAAAATAGTATTTTCCCTGAGAAACATTTAAAATTATTTAGAAAGGTCTTGAGATTCATCCAGCACAACTGGTTTGTTAACATCAACATTGGTTAGTTGTCTTCTGGAAAAATAAAATCTGTGCTGGCTTATAGATATGGAAAAGAAAAAGAATCAGTGATGAAGGACTAGAGGAAACTGCACGTTTTGTTTCACCTGCTAGATAAAAAGCTAGTTTTATTTCATTTTAAAGCACTTTGTCATATCAGCAAAACAATTGCCCACATATTTGCCCACGTGGTTCATAAGGAACAGTCAACATTAATCTGTGTCAAGTAAGTTCTTCTAAATCCAACATAATAAAAAAGGCCAAGTTATGAAATATCATAGAACAACATTAATTAGAAGCTTCCCATACACTTGCCATCTCACTACAAATCTCTTAACATTTATTTTTAAGGCATATTTTTCTATTCCAAACTAAATGAACAACAAAGTAAAATCCAGTGCAACATTTGATCTGTTGTCCTGGAGTGTAATAAAAAAAAAAACAACCACAGAAGCTGCAAGGAAGCTGGTGAATATAAACACCCACATATGAGCACTGGAGACACATTCTGACACCTTCAGCACTACCTCACAGCAGTTAGCCTTGGGCTGCTCCTCAGCACCAAGCCAAGGGAAGTGCAGGGGCAGAAGCCACTTGTGTGCCAGAGGTTGGCTTCCATATGAAATAAGTTTCATCTACTCATCACTTTGTTTACTATTCTAAACAAGGGCATATTTTTAAGGGCACCAATACGTACAGCCCCTCAGGTTAGAAGTAGTTAGGTTACAAAATAAACTCTTGAACACAAAACTTGATTTATTTTTGTTTCCACTAATGAATACTTACAAGTGCAAGACAAATGGCAGAAAGTGACTGTTTTGATTATGTAAAAGCTGAGAGCACTCTGCTCAACCAGGTTTCACGGCTATTACAACTGTTAGGAACCACACTCCAAGCTGACCATCGCTGAGATCAATACGCCCTTTTATCTACGGCCTCTCTATCACATGGCAGCCAAAGGGCTTTAAAAAAAGCCTTGTGGCAGTGAAAGCAGCTGAAAAAGGGCCACCCCATCCAGACACACAAAAACAGCGTTTAAACAGCATCTGACTGTCCCAAACAGAGCAGAAAACAATCTGACCACAGTAATTTTCTAGGAAGCAGAAGCAGCGTATCACACAGTCTAAGCAGAGGAAACACTGAGCGCTCACACAACGTAATCTTTGTAATCATTTTTCTAACTAGGTAAACATCGATTACTATGAAAAGATGAGCACACATTGAAGGAAACATTTCAGAGCAAATAAGGGAAAAGAATCTAGCACCATTAGGGGAACGAAATAAGAATATGCAGGAGAGTTTATATCCTGTGAAACTTTGGAGGTGATTTAAAATAAACAAATTAAAGGCACAACTCCTCCTATATATCTGAAGGAATTCAAGTTTCTTCTGAAGCCCAGTACGCAGCAGCTCAGTATGCATGTCGGTGGCCCTGAAGAACTGACATCCTCTTCTACTGAGATAGCCACCATTTCACAGTGCTGCCACCAGATCTGATGGGCCCACAGCCTGAGTCATCACAAAGTCATCACAGACTCACAGGACTGCTTGGGTTGGAAGGGACCCGAATGCCCATCCAGTTCCAGCCCCTGCTGCAGGCAGGGATGCTCAGGGCCCCATCCAGCCTGGCCTTGAGCACCTTCAGGGATGGGCATCCACAGCTTCTTCAGACAAAGTAATAAACTTTAATTTTTTTCCTGTGTGACTTCTTATCCCATATGTTATTTCACACTACCCAGGCCTTATGGAACTGAATAGGTGCATTTCAGTCCGAACCGCTTACACATTTAAAAAAGAAATGCAAACAACTTCATTACAAGTGCAATTACCTAAATTAGCAAAGCTGAGATTTTCTACCCAAGGAATGTCATAGTTATTATCTATGATAACAAAGATTTGAAGAATTCAAGATATCTACTGTCAGCCTGGAAAGTTATTTTTAAAGATCACATGTTACTATAAATATTTCCCAGTGGTTTACTTCAACTGTAACATAAGTTGGCCCTAAGGAGTGGAAAATTAAGTGCCCATTAAGTCAGGATTCCTCCAGAAATCGGAATAAAAATACCACCATTTGATTCTCTAAAAATATCTACATAAAAAGCACAAAGGGCCTTATTTAAATGCCATTCCCTTGGGGTGCTCAGAGTGGTACCAAGGGCAGATTCTCAGCTACCCAAGCTTAGATTCTCTCACTCTCCTCATGAAATACAGATAACTTTCCACAAATAAGAAAAAGAGAATTATTAGGGTCTTTTGCCACAGCCCCTGCTTACTTTATCTGTTCACCTACTGGAGCTTTACTTACTGGCATTCCTCTGCTCCACTCATGGCAGTATGCACTAAGTTTTAGGAACTGAAGTAAGAATTTTAAAACCACTGTGAATGGAGTTTCTAATGCCCCTAAATACAAAATAAATACTGAGCACTTGAATTAGCAATTGACTTCAACATGACCTAGGAAACAGGGAAAAAAGCAAATGTTAACCAGTTTCAAATTAAAATTGAATTTAGTTTTAAGCAAGCTGGTTATCCCTTCTCAAGGAAATTATTCTATGATTCAATTAAAGTTTAATTAAAGTATACACTGACATGTAAATGAAATTGTTATCTTCAGATTTTTTTTCCTGCAAAGCAAGCATACAGGTGGAGAACAACATTACTAAATAAATGCTACTACAGATGCAGAGGACTTCCCAGAACGGGTGTGAATGAGGACAGCAGGAAGTGACTCCTCATTACTTTACACTCAGGCAAGTAAAGCAAGCTCCTGCTGCATCCAACGGTTACTCATGATGAACCAAAGAAATGAACAGAACTTAAGTCTCATGTTTCTGATAGACTTCAGACAACTCACAGGCACTATATTATTCACAGTGAGAACAAAATACCAAAGGAATGTAGTTGTTTCTCACAGTCAGTTCATGCACAGAGACATGCAAAACGCTCTGACCTCAGGGGGAGTTAGTTCCAGGAACCTGGCAGACAAAATCAGGCATAGCAGAGAGGTGAGCAGAGCTGGCACATGGCAAGTAGTACAGATTGATGGGATAGGAGGAGAAAGAGCTGAAACTTAACCTAGAAGAGATACGTCATTTTAACACAGCAGGTCAGAAAGCAGCTCCTCAGGTCACATACCTGAACATTAACAAGTGTGGGGCTCTGTTCTTATTTCAAAAGATAATACAGTGCATCTGTAATGAATCTGAAAAGATGCATTAAATTCTGTGATTTTATCCATTTATTCTACAACATGTATCCTCTCCACTTCTCTCCACACATTTTATTTCTATGCAGGAATTGTACAAGATTATTCTTCACAGTCAAATGAAAAAGTAGGCAATACTAATTCTACTCCCTAGTTTTTTCTTGGCTGTTCTCTCATTCAGAATAATTATTTGTTCACTGTAAATACGGAGGAAAGGAAATGCAAATATTTAATTTATAAGGCATCTAAATGTGCATATGGTTAATTATTAATCTAATTTCAAATAGTATAAATGGACCCACTCCATCAAATTTCACCAGCAGCCAATTGTTCCCTTCAGCTATTAAAACACTGCATATCTGAGTTATGAGCTAGGTAACTTCTTTCTATAAAAAGGACCAGAAATTGAGATTTTCCTATATATAGATACCTCTTCACACAGGGACTACAAGATTCACTTTTCAATTAGTTCTGATCTTTCAATCAAAACCTCCAGGAAAGAGAGTTACTCTCCAGCAGACAAGTTGTATGCAGCTAGGAAGAGGGGTTACACTGAAATAATTAAAAACAATGAAAAATTAATTAGTGAGGAGTTTTCTCCTAAAAGGAGAGAGCACAGGCCAAAACACAGCTTTATCACACTAGTGGGCTATGCTTAGGGTTCAAACACAGAGATGCCATGCATTCTGAAAGTCAGAAAAATGCCCTTAAGGGGCTGGAGCAGATGCATAGGTCCAGACATTCTCCCTGAAGGGGTCCATTTCTTGCAAGATCCATTTGGCCTGATTTTCTGCTTTCCAGCACCGTGTGTTTTCTTGCAGTACCCGTGTCAGTGTCAGCCCTATGGAGGTTCACAGTCACGTGCCATGTGAACAGGGCTGCTCAAGCTGAACAAGCACTGAAAGAAACGCACCAACACAAGCCCAAAGCAAACAGCTAGCATGTATTTCATGTAGCTAGCATGACATTTATTTATAAAGACAACGTGAAACATAATGCCATACAGTAGAAAAGAATACTCCTGAAAATTGCATACAACGTTTCTGTCACGAGAGTAATGTTAGTAAAGCTGAAAGCAGCCCTGGCCACTCATCGTAAGGACCAAAAATAACAAAGATTATCTAAGAATCAGAGAACAATTTAGGCTGGAAAGGCCCTGTGGGAGCCACCCGGTCCCACTCTTGGTCTCAGCACCAAGTTGAAGCTCTCGTCGCAGCGCCAATTCCGCTTCCCGACGATGGAGGCTCCGCAGCTCGCGAACGCCGGCCGCCACCAGGGGGCGCTGCAGCAACGCGGCGGGCGGGGCGGGGTGCGCGGTCGCGGCGCGGAGATGCGCATCGCCTGCACGCTGCTAACGGCGCGGCCACGGGCACTCCTCCTGCCTTTGTTAAACCACATTCACGTAGCACACAGCATGAGTAACAGCAGCTTCAGACAGAAAATTATCCGGATTTCCCCCCATTTCTAACCTCGGCGATAACGTTTAGGTATCTCACAGATGATGCGAATAAAGTACAGGAAAAACTACGACACTCCCCATCTCAAGCAACTGAAGCACACAAATTAAAATGTTGTACCAGTATCTAAACGTTTGGGAATGTGGTAGCAAAGCACACAGCTCACAGCCAGGTAGCTAAGCTTCTTCATACCATGAATGAGGAACAGATGTCTCAGCCTATAGTTCACAAAAGCCAGAAGTTAACGAGACATGGTGAAGAAAAACACACATCTGAGATCCAACAATTTAAGCCTTTTGCTGGTTTGATGGGTGATGTAACTGCAGAATGGGACAACATTGCCACCAACAGCAAAATCCATCATCCCTCCTCCCAGCCCCAGCTAGTGTCACAGAGATACCAGCCTGGCTGAGCTGAGATGAAGACTAACAACATCCTATTTTGCCATTTCAGTTATAGCTGATTCACAATGCAGCTCATTGCTTTGTGACAGCAGAAAGGGAGATACAAATAAAACCCGTGAGGCTGTACCTAAAAGCAACCAGGCTTGCATACAAGTCCTGCAGTGCCAGTGTTGGGCTTATATATCAATGCCTCGCAGCGTCATGTGTACGTATGTCCATGTACATACACTGCATTTCTTTCCATAGAGTAAAGTACGTACATGATTGGGTTTTTTGGTCGGTGTGGGTGTTGTATTTTGCAGAGGGAGCACCTCTCCCTCAGATCAGTGACTGGAAGGACAGACCAAGACCAGGGGCTGCAGACTTTGGTGAAGCACTCTCCTGGAGAGGACTCAGACCTTCAGTCCCACTTCTTGCAGTGGGTTCTGGTCACCAAGTTACAGCCCGTGCTGGGGGAAGGACACTCTCTCCTTCACACCATTTTTAACACTTCGCAAATTAGAATACAAGTTTCCTTGCACTAGAGAGTCAGCAGACAAAATGGCACAGCGACTAAGGGCTAATGGAGAAAGGACATATTTGACACTTGGCACATTCTAAGCACAGCTGCCTGTCACATTTGAAGTGTAAACACTGCAAACTTAGTAAACACTCTTGTGGCTCTTTTCATTAAGAAAAATATACGGCTTCACAAAAGATGGAGCACGTTCACTCCCACAGAGTAATTTAATCTGTCCAAAAGGAAACAATAATTACTTTGTACTTAAAATGCTGATAAATAAAAGATCAAAGCCACACACAGATGGTCAGAAGTAGAAAGCTACAGAGAAATCTAATGTCAGATTCCAATGGAGATGCAGACAGGGCTTTCCCATTTGCCAGCAACATGAGGCCTCCACGTAATGATGCCTGCAATACGCCACGTCCTGCTCAAAGCCACACCCAGAACACACAGAGACACAAAAGTGAAGACAGTCCAGATTTCCTAAAATACAACTGCTACCAAGGTTGTAGATGCTTCAGAGTCCAAATGAATGACCATTAATGACCATTACCAACTGACTGAAAGGAACATGGGGTTTCTGACTTTTTTAATGCTAACAACTGGGCTACTGATAACAAGCAAAAAAAAGATCTGTAATACTTACTTCAGAGAATCTGTTCCCGTTTCAGTCCAACTGTATCCTGAAGTTACTTCTACTAACCATTGTTTTCTTACTATTAATCCTGTTTTCTCAGAAGGTTCTACAAGATGACCCAAATGCGACCTAAGAAAGAAAAGCAAACAATGTAATTCACAAAATGAGAGTTCAAGCAATTCACAGTTTGTTTAGTGCCATAAACTGCTTGTGCAGAAATATCTAACCACATATTTTGTCTCTTTTCAAATACAATAGCATGTTAGCATGATACAGTGTAATTATTAAATGAATGCCAAATCCTCAAAGAGAAAAAGGAAAAAAATGTGGAAAGTGCCATTTCTAACAATGTAGAAATGTATTATCACAACAAAGTGTTCCTACACAGTCAAAGGTAAAAGAATTTGTCAGCTCCTGCAAATATTTTTACATGTTTTGTACACTCAGTTTGGATCAGATCAACCCACATCCTCTGCAATTAAAGAAAACAAAAGGAGAAACACAAAGCTACCCTCACGCTCTTAGCAGTATTCTCTCATTTTTATTCATGGCTGTAAGCTTTCATTTTGCTTTATTGTTAAGAGTATAATGTCATCTGTAGTTCTATTGTGGAGAACTGCACTCGATGACACAAGTCATCCCGTCTTCCTATGCATATTTCAACCTTGAAACAGCAGAAGAATGGTTCAGTAGGTCTCCTCTTACCAACATCCTGCAGGTGCACAGGACAAAAGACGTCTGTAGAGCCATCACCTCCATTAGCTCTACATTGCAAACGAAGCTCTCTCAGCAAAATTAAACAAACAGAAACATTTAAACCTGCACTGAAAACAAAGTAGTGCTATCAGGTTTTCTTCACCTGTAGGCCAAGCCACAAAACACAAGGCAGGGAACTACTTTTCTCACAAACAGCAGCACACCCTGTGCCCATAGCTCTGAGCACAGCACAAGGATCAGGAACAAGGGCTGCCATTCCTCCAGCCCATGCAGAGCAGGATCTCCCCAGGAATCAGCACGAAGAGCACTATCAAGCAACTTAGTTTCCTTCAGCAGTTTCGGAGCAAAGTACTTGCTGCCCTATCTGCTTACATATGAAAAAGAAATGAAATTACAGATCCACATACAACTTGATGGAAGCAAGCTTTTGGTGCACAAAGGTGTGAACTAATCCAAAAACTGCCCTTGTCTAAAGCCTAGGAAACTACAGCAGCCACAAAGACTAGAGAAAAATAAAGGCCTTGCAGGCCTCGGAACTTGCAAGGACACAGGGACAGGATAAATCTCTTCCAATCAGTGCAAAAGTACCAGTCATGCATTAATGTTTTATTTCCATGCCAATGGTTTTGTTTACAGAACCAGAAAAGTCAGAGTAGAAACCAAAAGGTAGGGGCTTGGGTGGGAGTATGAAGTACTGCACACTATAAATACAGTGTTAAATATAAATAGTGTTACTTCCAGAACTGCCATCTGAGCAAACAATCTTCCATGATATGCAGTGCCTCAGAGGGGTGATGCATGTCTACAGCCCCAAGCCTGGAGCAGAAGCAGGTTATTTTAACTAAAACTCAGGTACTCCAACATTCTGGAGGTCTCTGGATAACCAGCCAGCTGTAGACAAATCAGACCATGGGAGCCTGACACGCCGCCCTAAACTGATGAGGAACATTTCTTGGGAAGCTTATCGTTACCAACAGAGCAAAGAATGGGGCTTTGAATTTGCATATGCGGTAGCGATGCAAATACCACATCAATTTACCCAAGCAATAACAAATGTTTCCATAGAGCTTGGCAAATCACAGAGAAGGCTCCCAAACAACATAGGAATCGCAGGTAAAATGCACAGCACCAGCTGTCTGATATCAGGCCTGATTAAACAAACTAACAAACAAAAAGACGTGACCTTATTTCTTCCCTATATCAAATCATCTGCCATTTTACTAGGTTTAGAAATTGGAACCACGTGTCACATAGAAGCGTTGTTATATTTGCTGACTAAAAGTGCATTTGAAAGGAAAGTAAAGCAAGTAAGCTTGGCACTAAAAAATTAACCCAACGTTTTTCAATGTTCAGACCTGCACAACAGAGGTTACGAAAGATTGGTGTAAATGCAGCTCACATCCAGTCTACCTTTCAGATACCAGTACACGTTTTACCTTCAAAGTACAAGAAGAAAGTTTGTCAAAGGCTAATGACTATATAATAAAACTGCCCAAGGCCATAACAGCTCGCGGAACCCCAACCACATCAAGAGGAATGTAAGCACAGTCTCTGGAAACAGAGTAAAAATCATAAGGACTGAAGCAATGGCCTCAAGCACTGAACACAACCTAGGCTGTGATGACTACACACCTTTTCTCAAACTGCCACCTGGACATCAGCACTGGGGCCTCCCTCATTGGTCACCAACCATGAGCTTAGCCCAAACCACAAAGCCCTTGGGCACCTGCCCTGGGACCACATGGATGGCACTTGTACAGAGTGTGCCAGGGACCCAGCAGAAAGCAGAGCCTGGGATAGCCTGCAACTTCTGAATGAACAGGCATTTTGCAAATTGATTTTGTGAATCCTTTAATCAAACCCACATTACACAGATACACTTCTAATGTCAATTGTCTGTGTGTTTGAAGAAAATCCTTAGCAATCCTACAAAATAATTCAAGAATCGGCAAATTTGTTTGGTGGCAATCAAGATCTATGTCAAACTTCCTACAGCTCTACAGTGATCTCCATACCTCTTTATATCCACAGAAATATTTACAAATGTACAACAAACAGTTGTACCAGTAGGGAAGAAAGTGGGAAAATGTACAAGAAATCACTGCCCCAAACTTCTGCATTGCATCTAACTGAAACCAAATGCAATTATACTGGGGATGGAGGCCACCCAAAAACAAATTAAACAACCCCTCTCCCTCCACTAAAAATCTTTCAGAAGCGATGTCAGATGCCACACAAACGATTTGGCTAAGCTGCTGGCCCTGCAATCCTCTCCAACAGAACAGCTCCAAGACCCATCTGACAGGCTGCCCGCAAGCTCTGCCAGGGCATACACAAACCATTTGGTGGAGAGCAAAGTGTTCCTGGGGTGTGTTAGGTTACAGAGTGACACGAGACAGCCACTGCCTGGCCATCTTCCTCTCTGCAATAGATCTACACTGGAAGGAGGTGCTGAGGAGACACCAGGAGCACTGCTGGAAGTGTGAGCAGACGTTTCGGACACCTGTACACACAAAAACAAACAGGTAGGGGTTTAACAGCTTTCGCTTCACATCTTCAACCACATCAAAGCTGTCTCATGCATTTCATGCTCTCGATAGCACCGAGGACTGGACAAGTGGTTGTCAGGCCCAGTTAGTTCCCATAGCATCCACTCAGCAATGATGAAATGCAGTATTTTACCGAGTCTGAGATACGACAAGGATGAACCATCAGAGAATACAGTAAACAAATGCCTTTCAGTGAACAAAATACTGAGAAAAATAAAGCAATGTATTTTTTCTCCATCCCAGTCCTCCGTTTCAGCAGCAATAGGCAGAAAATTCTTCAAGAACTTTCACTCACAGTAATTTTGCCATGACAGCTCAAGGTCAGGAATTAACACAGAGCAGGAAGAACTTGTTGCAGTGCACATGTGGTTACATCCCAGCAACCTCCAACTTCCACACACTGCACAGCTCAGCCCAAATTTAAAATCCAATTGAAAGCCTGAATCTGAAAAAATTGTCTCCTGATACTGCAAAGCAATAGAAGCACACAGAAGGATCATCCTATGCCTTTCTTCACTTCAACAGGGGAGAACATTTCTGCATCTCTTAAAGGTGGCTATTATTAATGCACCAATATCAAGATGAAATATTTTAATTGATAATTTTACACACAGCAATGTTTTGCTTTACATGCTCCACTTTAATCCTTGCTTATAGTTGGTCAAAAACAATACCAAAGCCAAAAAAGCCTCAGCCTGTTCTGAACTACCTCACTTCACAATCCAAAACAACTGATTGCTCTATGAAGCCCACTTATCTCACAGAAAATCTTCATGAGCAAACCAAAATAGGCATATAGCTGCAAGCTCTCATCACATAAAAATAGCCACAGAAAATAATAACACAAAATAAAACAAGCAGAGACAGAAACTACAGGATACCAAGGTGTAAGCCAAATGAGTTGCATAAGAGATCTGTGTCAGAACTACAGGTCAATTACAGCCATGATCTATTTTGCTTTTCTTAATATGGACAGAACAAAGACCACAAAGCATTTTCATGAGTAACTTTAAAAAATGTGGGGCACTGTTCCTCTGTAAGTTAAATGTATAACACTAGCAATGTGATCTGAAGCTAAATTCAGTTACCTATCTTCATTAAACAGAACCAGCTATCACGGTTCTGTTTCTCCAGGGGGTGGTTCAGAGCAGAGCTCTGTACCCAGCAGCAGTGACTCACTCTTAGAAGCAGCCCCATGCTCACTTTACTCACAGCCTCAGCATGCTATGGCTCACCACTGTGAAATTCCCTTTGGTATCCAACTGTGTAAGGTGATCCATCCCGATGGCACTCAGGGCTACGGAACCCAGTAACCCCACTATGCATTCTGGTTTAGAACTAGACAAGACGGAAGGACAATCTTTAGCCCTTCCAATAAAGACAATAAAACAATCAAAAGACGCAGAGTTTTTATTGGCACTGAGAAATGAAAGGCGTTCAGCTAAAGGAGAAAAGGACAGCAACTTTCAAATGGCAATTTAGGATCAACAAACAAGAGCCTAAGCAAACAAACAAACCAAAATCCAATCACTTAAAAAAATTCCAAGAATGATTCAAGTGTTTCTCTTCTGCTCTGCCACCTTGAAACGAAATGCCTCTGGGCAAAGCAGAAGTGGAACACCTCACTTAACAAAAAAAACTCTGGCAGATACAGAGTTCTTCCCTCTGTCTCTGTTAGCCAATCTACCATCCTCTGAATCTGAGAGCAGCACAGTGAAATCAAGCACAGTCTCTGTATGAGGGGAAGACCCTGCAGACACACTCAGTGTTGGAGAGGGCTGGATGGTGTTGATAACAGCAATTGCAGAATACACAGCATCCTTGGAGAGATTCTGGGCATGAGAGTGTGTCAGATGTGAGGGTGCTCGGGAGCTCAAATCACAACGTTCCAGGTTGCAGATGACCACAAAATAAAAACAATAGCGTTCTTTTCATTTCTGATGACTCACAAACAAGTGCTTAGATTTGCTTTATATTGATTCATAAACAGAATCAATTGAGTAACGTTTTCCAGCTCATTTCCACTTCCAGTTCAGAGTAGGGCACAAGTGATTACTCAGCTGGTTGTTTCTGTGGCTGCAAAGTTGGTGACAAAGAACAAATCATTTGGTTTGAACAGATCCATTTGTAATGATCCATATATGCAAGCTCTTCTACCTCCTGTCAGAGCCACCACTCACTAACATCCCCAAGTGATGCTGTATTTCATTCCAGTTCTCTGTATGTGCTGTATGGAAGTGAAGAGTTGGAAACTGCATCTTGAAGATGTCCTGACAAAGCATTTTGTCACAATTTTGGATGTGGCCTTTCTAGGTAATGCATTTTCTTCTCACTGCTGTCTCGTAGATGCAGACGCACTCCAAAACAAATCTTAGTGCTCCCATCCAAAAGTCACCAAATCAATAAATATTTCTTTGCATTTTACACAGAGAAACTAAAGATGGAGCCCTCACCTTGGTTCTGCAGAGATCTTGTGGCAGTAAGTCAGCTACTTGAAAACACTAAGAAAAGGACAACTCTTGGCTGCTGCTTCCTGTGATCTTCTCCATGCAGCCTGTTTTCTTCAGTACTTGCAGACGCCGGAGTTTCGTTTCCCAGTTCCACTGGTAAATGCCTAATATGGTGAAGCCATGCAAATTTACTGCTGTTTACTTCCCAAATTCCCCCTTTTTAAGTGTGCATTTTACATAAATGAGAGCCCATTAGCAGAGTTAAATAGTGAGGCTAAACAATGCATGTTTCAGTAGCTGATTGTTACAAAGCATTTTGTGAAGCTACTTTCCACTTCGCTCCCAATGCCAGCTTTAAAGGCTTTGTTCTTGATGACTAAAACAACCTCCTAAGAGTGGATTGCAACAGATTCTGAACGAACACAGCACAGTCAAATTAAATGTACTCCAAAGACATCCTGCAGCAGTCCAACCTGCTGCTTAATTCCATATATTACTCCACGATAAATATCAACAGTGATCATTTCATCACCAACACATGCAGTGAGTATTACTTGAACTAAAAGTCATCACTAAAAACACTTGTGTTGAAGGAGAAAAAATTCCAGCATGTAACAAATGCAGTTTACCTTCAGCTACCTCCAGCACTTGAAAGCAAACCTACAAAGCTCTCGAGGTTAATGAAATGCTGTGTTTCCATTTGCTCTTGCTCTCACTCACTCCTCTTTCAGGTAGAGAGACTTCACCTGTCTCGTACTCTGGTGCCAAACTCAGAGCACCAAAGGAGTTGCACATTACATGCCAGAATACACAGACTTGGTTCTCAGTGTATGTACAGAAATACTCCAAGAACCTCAGCTGTGCTACAGAACTGAAAGAGGAACCTGGGAGCAGGATGAGCAGGGGCTGAAGAAAGCCATGTTCCATTCAGCACTGCTCACCAGCAAACCCACAGGCACTTAAATGACAGGAACACTGGCAGAACTGAACAGAAAACTACAGCATGCCAGAATACAAGTTTCAGTTTCTGGCTTAATTCTTCCATTTTCTCTGAGACTTGGAAATGACGGCAGCTTTATGATCCCCCCTTTTCCTTCTCTTCTTTATGAATGAATTTAAGATGGGTCCATACAATGGCAATCAGTGAACAATCTACAACATGAAATGAATCCGTGAGTGACCCCGAGATCCAATTTTCTAAGACAAATTAAGACAATCATTTTTACAGGCTCTAATACAAACCTCTGCATTGCTATCTTTGTTTATAGCAGATTCTTTTATCTATTAACTATGTTTTTGCAATGCAGGATATATTCGCAGGCTGCCTCCCAAAACCTATTTCCATAGAAGATCTAATCTCAATCAACTGCTACATCCATTCTCTAACACTAAAAGTGTGTGACTACCAAAGACCTCTATGCCTTAGAGCTGACAAATAGAATCACCAACTTAGTTTAAAAAATAACAGAATAGTAACTCTGCCCCTCCCCTAATATTAATTAATGGGTCAGGTTTGTTTCTGAAAGTTAGGAAGTACCAAACACAGGAAGAACACAAGCATGCTGATACCTGGCTCTGCTCACAGCAGGTTGTTTGTTTCCTATTTTACTGCAGAAAAAGAAATCTAACAACTTGAGCATGAGGTTACACAGTAAGATATTATCAAAGGGCCCCAAATGTGAGATGTCTAGAAGCAAGTGAAGACCAAAACAACCCTTCTCTTATCAACAGTTCAAACCTAGATTGGGTTCAGAAAGTCAGTTTTGAAAACAGTGATAACGTTTTCCACTGTTTGTAGCTATGTTACCAAGAATTACAAAATATTTGGTACAAAAAGAAAGCAAAAACCCTTCATTTTCATCAGTTGCAAGGCTCAGCACAGTAACATGTACTACACAGCATTTTTCAGATTCCTTCATTAATGAAGTTTCAGTAGGTCAAAGCCTGACCTTTTCCTACAGACCTACTTCTCACCAAAGAAAAAGCATGCCCTTCAGTGCATGGCCTGTGCATCTGCACAGACAGCTGAGCAGCTCTGACCCCGTGTGATGGAAACACTGGCACAGAGCAGAAGCACTCAGGGAATCCTTTGCAAAGAGAGCGACCTGCTTGGCAGGGCTCCACCACAGGTGAATTACAACTGTAGATACTGTGGGATAAAAACAGCATTAAGCAGGTCAAGAACAATCCTATATTCAATACGATCCAATTGCAAAGTAATTCCTGATGCTGAGATGAACCACAAAGAGCAAGGTGGAAAGAATAAAAGACAGCATTCTTAAATTTCTATATAACAGCTCCAAAACCACAAGGGTGAAGAGGAGCCCGAGGAGGGCTGGACTGAAAGCAAATGCTGAGAGCTGCTCCCACAGGCAAGGTGTGGAGGAGTATAATGGTTCCACTATAACAAAAATAGCACCACCACACTTGGTAACGAAATCTTGCTCTTGGTACAAGTCTTACGAAAAGACCTGAACATTTCCCTTAATGCCTTTCAAGTTCTCTCCCATGACAAATCAGAAAGCAAACGTGGAAGTCCCCCCATAACCCAGTCTTATTTCTCATAAGTACATCGCAGGGAGCAAAGAGGACCACAGAAAGCAGAAAATCACACAACGCTTACACCATTTCATTTGCTGCTGCATCCCAAGAAGTCTTTCTTGGGGTAAACCAAACCCATTCATCATTAAACACAGAGGCGTGGGCTCAAAGCGTCAGGAATGCTCTGATTTCTGAAGACTACCCAGCTTTCAGGAAGACTGTAATTACATATGTACATCTCTTTATTACTCCACAGACAGAGTTAAAACATAGCAGAAGCATCAAGTGACGTTCCAGGTCAACAATGTCCATTAAATTAATGAAGCAGCATCGTAATATTTGGTTTATATTAGGTCTGGCTTTGAGACCCTTATTTCATTTCATTTTCACCACCTTCTGAAAATAATATTAAAGAAAAAAAAGAATCACCTTAATCGGCCTTAAAGAAAAAAAAAGAATGACCTTAAAAAGAACATAACAAAGGGACACTACAGTGATGCGCTGCAGTGAGAAACAAAGGCCATGAGCACTTTGCCTTCCCACACCTCTACCTAGAAGTCCACTGGAAAAGGAATAATAGAGGAATATAGATATAAATAGAGGGGGAGTCATCAGTCACGTTTCTTTTCCCTTTACAACAGTATAATAAATATTCTATCTTTTAATATCATGTTTTAAAAAGACTCCAGTCTGTACTACAGTCTGCACAGTCTTTTTACAAATAATTCCTCCCGTACAAAAATATTTTTTTAATATCAGAAGGGAGATTTTCTTTCACCAAAGGCATTGTCATGGAGAGCAGGCGAAGTCAGGCTGTGCATCAGCTGGCACAGCTCATCATATGGGGTGACGTACATGTCGTTGTTTTTTACTAACTGAGGTCACGTAAAAGTACATCTACAGCTTTTCCACTGTAATTCAAAACGCATAATGTTTCTCTGCCATACATTTCAACTGCCTTAGCAGCAGGAAAGTAATTTTCAATTAGCTGTTTGCATTCATCTTAGAGTAGCATCTCAAGTGCTCCAAGGTCCGTGATTGCAGATAATACCTATCTTCAAGGACGTAAATGCAATAAAATTGTATTAAGCAAAGACACCAAAGAAAGGGAAGAAACAGCTCCACCCCCAAAGCCCTGATGAGAACACACGGCGATAACTGAACTCCAAGCTCCAGCAGCAGCCGTGTGACACACTTAGAAACAGAACCTAATTACGGCAGGTCCCCAGCCAGCGCTTTACCCACAGCATTTCTCACCCAGGAGAATTAACATGGAAGCTTCAATATTAAACAAAATGGAGTAAAGGAAAAATTACAGAGACTGAAGTTCTTTATTTAAAAAGTAGAAAGAGATAAGGACTTCTGCAATCTTATGGCAAAGAGCAACTTTGTCATTTTATGGTGGATATGACTTGGAATTCCGTGCTTTTGCAGTAACAGAAAATATGAAAGCACCCAATACGTGGATTCAATTTCAAAAGCTACACAGACAGCTGATGCAGAGCTGCATAAAATTATTACAAATTCAGATGAACAGTGATAAGGGAAAAGGTTGATTGTGGTCTTAACACGACATCTAGTTTTGTTTTCACATTCCTGTAAATGTTGGTTTTCATTAAGAACTCATTCCTGTCAAATGATGTAATCACAGGGGTTGGAAGGGACCTCAAGAATCATCGAGTCCAACCCCCTGCTACAGCAGGTACCCTGCAGGGAGGCTAAACCAGGCCACACAGCTCGGCGTCCAGCTGGGTCCTGAACGTCTCCAGATAAGGAGACTCCACATCCTCTCCAGGCAACTTGTTCCAGTGCTCCACTGTAACAGGTTGCCCTTACTGTAAAGAAGTTCTTCTGTATGTTAGTATGGAACTTCCTATGCTCAAGTTTTAGGCCATTGCTCCTTATCCTGTCACTCCATACCACCGAGAGTGGTGAACAGATACCAGAGCCTGGTCTCATCTATTTGCCTCTCACCTCCCTTTAGATATTTATAAACGTTACAGAATCACAGAATCACAGAATGGCCAGGGTTGGAATGGACCTCAAGGATCGTGAATCTCCAACCCCCCTGCCACACGCAGGGCCACCAACCTCCTCATTTAATGCTAGACCAGGCTGCCCAGGGCCCCATCCAATCTTGAGCACCTCCAGGGACAGGGCATCCACAACCTCTCTGGGCAGCCTGTTCCAGTACCTCACCACTCTCTCTGTAAAGAATTTCCCCCTGACATCCAACCTAAATCTCTCCTCCCTCAACTTAAAACCACTTCCCCTCATCCTGCAGTTATCTACCCTTTCAAAGAGTTGATTCCCCTCCTGTTCTCTTTTCCCCAGGCTGAACAGACCCAGGTCACTCTGTCTTTCATCATATGGGAGATGCTCCAGGCCCTTAATCATGTTTGTGGCCCTCCACTAGACTTCTTCCAGGAGATCCCCTTCTTGGCCACAGGGGCACACTGCTGGCTCATGGCCAACCTGTTTTCCACCAGGACCCTCAGGCCCTTCTTGCAGAGCTGCTCTGCAGCAGGTCAGCCCCTGACCTGTACTGATGCACGCAGATATTCCTCCCCCAGTGCAGGATTCTACCCTTGCTTTTGTTAAACCTCATCAGGTTCCTCCCTGTCCAGCTCTCCTGTCCGTCCAGGACTTGTTGAATGACAGCACAGCCTTCAGGTGTGTCTGCCACTCCTCCCAGCTTTATATCAACAGCAAACCTGCTAAGGGCAGACTCTGTCCCTCTATCCAAGTCACTGACAAAGATGTTGAATGAGATCAGACCCAGCACCAACCCCTGCACTGTTAGTTACAAATAACCTTTTTTTGTACAGTACCTGTCTGCTAAGCTTGGTGCTTTGCCTCTTCATACACAGCGCCCAAAGTAGAAACTACTATCAAAACAGAAAAAGGAAGTTGAAAAGAAAGTTAAGATAACAGCGTCAGAAAAGCAGTGCACTAGATTTGAAATTTCAGGAGAGGTAGAAGTCAGCCAGATAGTGGATTTTTATGTACTTGGATCAGCTGAACTCTAACAAGCTCTGCAGAATCACATTTAGTATTTAAAAATGGTACCCTGATACTTAAGGCAGCAAGTCATAAAATACATACGTTCTGTTATTGCTCAGATAAAGCACACAGATCATTATCTTGTGCTTCGCAGAATTTTCGACATACCTATACCATCTAATTCAAACATAAAAAACATTTTTAATTGAAAAATGATTTTAGAATATGACTAACATTACCAGTAGGCATAGTCAGTACTTCTGAAGTGCCAAGAAGAACAACTGGTGTAGGATGAACACTCACCACGTTCCACACATTTTTTAAAACCTATGTAGAAGTGGTACCCCCTTATCTTTAAACATCATTTGAAATTTTGTGGTATTACCAAGTTTTACCTGAAACTGTATCAACATAATAAAAATATGTGAAGAAATGTCAGTTACATAGATGGAGGCAGCCTATCAGTATAATAGAAAGTTGTGGGGGGCTTTAGTTATTATTTGGAATAAAATAAAAAGGACTTTTGTCAAAGGCACTCTGTGCCTCTGACAGGGATATTTCAAAGAAGCTGAACAATATCAGCCTGCAAAGAACTGATCATCTCTTCTCACTTCTATTGTTATAAACCAGAAAGTAAAGTTGTTTGTTCTTTTTTTTTTTTTCTAGCAAGAGCTTTGTGCCAAAGATTAATGTATCACTTGCTGCTGACAATCTGCCAAAGTAAGGATGCCTTTTCTCACTCAAGTGGGTTCACAATTACTGCTCACCACCTTCCAGTCAGCACTTATCACACCAATTCCCAAACACACTCCTCAAGTACCTACCAGACAGCTCTCCTCCACACACAGACATGTGCCCTTCACACTGAAATCACTCCTAAGAGTAAACAGCTTTGAACAGCTCTGCAGATGCTTCACCTCCTTACATCATGGCTCGGTCCCAACGTCAGGAGGGTGCACACGAGATCTCTGAAGCTCATACTCAATCCTGAATATGTCTGTCTATCACACTAAGTACTTCTCTGCCCAAGGACCCCTGCTTATGACTCAGCCAACCCTCCCTACATACCTTCCAGAGCATCCTGGTGAGAAACTTGCCCAAGTTGGGCAGGTAAATGAAATGTGTCACAAAACCATCTGAGGGCAGTGCTGTGAAAATGTTGAGTCCGTCTTACAGAAAGCAGCTAATGCACTTTCAACACAAAAGCTTTGCTGTCCAGCTGACAATTCCTACATTTATTTCTGAAATACACCATTTCTCTGTTTACGTATGCTTTCTGAGTATTCAAACAGACCAATGAAGGACCTTCAAAACCACTGAAAAATGACAAATGCTTCATAAAAATACTGCATAATAAAATCAAAGAGATGCTAATATTCTTGTTAATTCCTATTAACTGACAACAGCCCTAAAAGCAGATGCTCTCACGTCTTCCATAGATGTGTTTCTCCACCTCTACCACCCAGCTCAGCTCCCATCCACATGCCACCATTTCATCCAACCTCAAGACCTGCATCACTGAACTCATCTTAGCATCCCCACACACTTCTAACTCCAGTCAGTGCAAGGGCTGGGGGCAAGGGGAGTACAGCACTGATCCAAAGAAGGGTAAATGCTGAGGTCCCAGTAGACTCCTCAACAATTAATTTGAAATTGATGAAAATTTTTAAGATGTGGACAAAAATCTCTGTTTCCTACATTGGACACAAGAAGAAAGGGAACAAAAGCATCAGAAGAACACTGGGAAAAGAAGTTCAGAATATTCACTCTAAAACTTTGATGTATCCCAAAACTCCATTTCCAAAAGACAATAACATAAATGCATTTATTACTTGTAAGACACATTAAAAAAAAACAGAAATCACAGGCTTCTCACCTCCAGCTCTTACAGGTAAACTCATGCAATATACCATCACATACAGACACAAAAATGAAATCTGCAACACAAATTCTTTTTCCATTATAGGAAAATTATATTATTAAATTGGAAAATTATATTTCCATATCTGTACCATTCAGTCACAGTTTCTGCAGACAGCTATCCTATGAGCAGTATTCATCATTCTTCAAGACCTCTTGGGAAGCGCTCATTTTCAGAGGCAGACGTATTTCACCTATTTCTGTCTCACTCCACCCCTGCCCCAAGGCACCAGACCTCACTTGCTCAGAAGTTTCTGTTAACAATAAAGAAATAAATAAATGTGAAGAAGTAAAAAATCTGGGATCATTTAGCAACTGAACTTTAGAAGTAGAACAGTTCAGCGTTACAGCAACACATAGACTAAACTGCACAAGAAAAAAACTGGATGCTGCTATCTGTGATGGAATTTCTTTTAGGATAGCTTGATGCAGAATTCACAACACTTATGTAAACAATTAGAGTTATTGCTGCAAATCATACCAAGATATATGAAAGCAGAAGAAAACTTTCTGTAGTTCAGTTTCATGGAGAACATTAAATACAACACTGCTTATCAAAAGCAGGCGTTTAATAGTTCTGAAAGAAACAAAGTACTGAAGTTTGTATCAGGTAAGTTTTGCATCAAGACAGTAATTACAGTACTCATTTTGATGCTCTTTTTAAAGTAGATAAAGTATTTCCATATATGTAGACTGTCTCAAAGTCAAAACAGTAATTTTGATTAATTCCGAACTTAAAAACAAACAAACAACAAAATTATCACATCTGCCCCCAAACTTTTAAATGAATAAAGCAATTGAAAAACATTTAGGGCATTTTGCCTCAGCCAAAGCCA
Source organism: Phasianus colchicus (assembly GCF_987193195.1). Taxonomy (NCBI): domain Eukaryota; kingdom Metazoa; phylum Chordata; class Aves; order Galliformes; family Phasianidae; genus Phasianus; species Phasianus colchicus. The sequence goes on from NC_143445.1 coordinate 6,455,930, forward strand.
CAAAGCAGAGGTAGCAGACACCTTACCAAGGACAGCCCTGTCTGCATGCAGTCCCTGAGGCCACATCCTGCAGCACGCAGGGCCACCTAGAGCTGCCAAACCAATAAACAGAGCAAACAAATCCACGGGAGGTGGTGCAACTGCTCCTATCTCACGCCTTGTCAGAGGAAGCTTTTTTGACATCGTCAGTTTCATTATTGTTTCTATTATCTCTGAAGCCAGCAGGTAAATCTGATTATTCTGCTCACAACACGCTCACAGCCTGTTTACTCACTGGGGCCTCACCCTGCAACTGTAACCCACGTCAATGGAGGCCCATTCCTGAATGTACTTCCACCGAATATTCAGACATGAAGATTTACTCATGTAAAACCACCAGCATGTAGAAGAGTTGGGTCAGTGCTGCTGCACACAAAGCAGCAGACACCTCAGGCACTGCACAAACACAGAGCCTCGGCCTCAGTAACTGCAGTCTGTTAGTCCAGACTGCAGGCACAGACCTTGTGTCACAAAGCAGAACTGTGCAATAACAGGTTTTTATTGTGAATTCTTAAACTTAATTTTTAAATCTGCTCTGCTTCTAACGTAAGTTGGTATTTGCCACAAGAGCTGACGTAGTTATCCCAGCAAAACACACTGCAGCCCTGTGAGGGCCATCAGCACCACCACGAAACAAAGCTGAGTGCACTAACGCTGACAGTTCTCTTCCCTCAGGATTCCAGGTCCTCACATTTGAAGGCAAACAAAGTGAGATTTGAGATGCAGAGTCTGACACCACAGGTATTAATGCTCTGGGCACATCAACATGAACACAAACACTCTAACAAACAAGCTTTCCTATGTACCTGTACAAATGGCACTTACTTCAGGTTCTCTCTCTCTCTGCATTGCTTTCACAAAAACTGCCAGTTGTGAAAAAGTTAACTGAATAACTTGCACTCTGCTGCTACCAAGCACAACAGGCCAGAAAACCCACCTGAAGCCTAAAGAGCAACACGGACTCTACATAAAACGGAATGTCAAATGACAACAGCTCACCAACACGGGGCCACGTCCAGGTAAGCTGCCTGATGACAAGAGGCACGGAGCCCAGGGCAGTTTTCCACATGTATCCCCGGATCCATGAAAAGGCAGCAAGCTGCCTGAGCTCCGTCTGGAACACATGGCAGCTGTCAGGCTGAGCAGCCAAGCACCAGCACGCACTGCCACCGCCAGCTGAAAGTAAAGCAGCTCATGTTTTTCCTGTCCCTGTCCAGCACATGGAGCATTCCATCAGCTTGTATTTTGATGGGACTTTGTTTTTTAAAAAGTCATGTTTGCCAAACAGAGCATATTGCAGACATAGGCAGCATTACAGAAAATGTGCAACGCTTTACACGCACATTAAGCGTGAGCACAGCTTCCCAGAAAGGCATTAAGGCAGCGAGGAGCGATGCATTCCCTGCTTGCTACATCACAGGAGTCAAAGAGAGATTTTTTATTATTTTTTTGTTCAGGAGCCATTCCTACACCAGAATGTGGAGTTCTGCCAAAGCTCCACAGACAATTGGGGAACCAGCAAGCCTATGACATCAGATATTCCAGGGAAGTGAAACTTGACTTAACGGAAGTGATTTTTGTTACAGAAAAACAGATACCGAAATAGGCACTAACAAAAGTATTTTAAGACCATACGTGGGAGCGGTTCTTTTTTAATAACTTGAAATAAGGCTATAATTGTAGCAGGAATCCCAGCTAAGTGTGTTCCCAAGTCAATCCACAGGACAGTGCCCTCGATAGTTCTAAGATCCGCGATACGGAAACACACCGAGGCCAAGCAAGGAGCAATGAGGACTGCCGCTCCAGCCCCTGCCCTCAGCTCACCGCTGACATTTGTGGACCCAACGCTCCCCAGCAGCCTGGTCACCGATTCCACCCTAACGCACTGCCCCGGCGCCTCGAGTGTTGAAATACATTATTTCTTCACGAGCGGCTCTCCCTAACGGAAAGCCGCGCCTCGCGCAGCCGGCTCTCACCCGGTTAGCAGCTCTGGAACCGCAGCGCCGGGCGCCCGCTCCGCTCCGCCCCGCCGCCCGAGGAGCGCAGCGCCGCGCCGCCGGCTTTGGCCGCGCTCCGCAGCTGCAGCGGAGCACAACCCGTCAGCCCATGCGGGGACGAAAGGAGCCCGCCGAACCCCGAAGCGCTCCTCTCGCGGGGCGGTCCCGGCTCCGGCAGGAGGGCTCCCGCACCGCCACGCGCCGGACGGGCTGGCCGCACACGGCCCCGCTCCGTGAGCCGCGCGACGGCAGCTCGAGCTCCGGCCCGTCCGCCCCGCTCCTCCTCGCGGCTCCCAGGGAGCGCAGCGCCCGGCGCCCCGGGCAGCTCGGAGCAGCGGGACGCTGCCGGACCACTTGTTGCGGCTCCCGCCGCGCCGTCCCACGCGCCGGAGCGGTGGCAGCGCCGCCCGCCCAGTTGAGCAACGGCCGTGTCGCAACGCGCCGCAGCCCGGAGGCGCCCCTTCCTGCGGGGCGGGGACGGACCGAAACAGCCGGGGGAAAGCCCCGCCGCGCCGGCCCGGCCCGCTCCGAACGCCGACCGGCGCTTCCCGGCACCCACCTGCCCGAGCGGCGGCCGGTCCCAGCCCCGGCCTCAGCCCCGGTCCCGGCCAGCGCGGCGGCTCCGGCGCGAGCGGGGCCGGCTCCGTCCGCTCCCTCACGCCGCCTCCGCGGGCGCCGGGTTACCTAGGCGATGGCTTCGCCCTCGGGCCCCGCCCCGCCCCCGGCGCGAGCCGCCAACCGAGGCGCAGCTTTCAATGTCGACCCGCCGGCGGCAGCCAATCGGCAGGCGCGTCCCGCCCGGCCCGTGCTCCCATGAGGGCCGGAGCTGAGCCGCGCCGCCGGGACCGGGCCGCGCTGCGAATGCGGCTCGGCGCTCCGGCGGGCCGGGCCCGGCCGCCTCGTTACGGAACCGGTCTGGGAAGGCGGCGGGATCAGGCTGGCCCCACGGCGGTGGGGCCCTGCGCAGCCCCACGGCCCGGCCCGGCGCTTCTGGGGTAACTGCATCAGGACGGAACGTGGCAGAAACGGCGGCTCCGGCTGCTTCCCGTAAGCCCTACGGGAGGCTCGGCTCGGCTCGGAGGCACAGCAGCGTGAGGCACGGCGCTCAGCCCCGCACAGCGCCCCGCACAGCGCCCCGCACAGCGCCCCGCACAGCGCCCCGCACAGCGCCCCGCACAGCGCCCCGCACAGCGCCCCGCACAGCGCCCCGCACAGCGCCCCGCACAGCGCCCCGCGCCGCCCGGCCGTGTGCCCACAGCCACGCGTGCGTGGCAGCGCGGTACGAGGCTCGTTTTCCAGTTACTCCAGTTTCCAAAACAGAGAGTTGAATTTAATCCCTCATCAGCTCCACTTATCCACTGTGAGGGCACTAAAAATCCATTACCCCGGGTCAGGAATCAGCCAGGAGAGGCTGGGTTGCCTGTTTCAAACAAACAGACCAACCACAACAGGTGGGCCAGAATTCCACGGAAGGGCAGCCGCCTCCCAATTAACTTGGGAACGTTAATTTGGTGCTACGTGGCATGAAAGGTGAGAGTGCAATACCACAGCTAGGCAAACGTCAAGAGAAGGCAGAAGTTACTGAGGAGCATTTCCTACCCGGTGCTGGCGCCTTCGCCGTCTGTCTGCAGGCTGTCTCAGTTAATGGTTCCCCTTCATGCTCTTCCCCGGTTCTCTTACAGCTGCCTGGCACTCCCCGTGCTGTGTTGGAGCATCATGCTGCTGCCTCGTACTGCAATGCTGCAGTGACTTCGTCTGACTTCCTTTCTTCCTGGAAAAAAAAAAAAAAAAAAAAAAACCAGCAGATTTTAAATGAATGTAAGTGTTTCATCAGGTAAGAGCATACAGAGACAAATCTCATCTCTGTGGATCCCATCCTATGTAACTGAGCGGAGTTCAGCTCAGTGAGCTGCTTATCCCTTTTGTGTAAAGATTACCTCGATACTGAAACACTGTTCTGAAAAACAAGGCACAAATGAAATCCAGTAGTGCAAGAAGCCCCAGACATATCCCCTTTCAAACCAGTCTAATACTTGTGGGTTTGACTCTAAGCATTCCAATAGTCTTGGCCTGGATACTCAGCCCTTGGCTCGCTGGTTGGCTTTGCTGATGACAAATGGTTTCATGTCTGACTATTCTTGGAAAAATTGGGCTTTTTTTTTTTTTTTAAGAGATATTTATGCAAGATTTTGCAACATTATAGGATCGGGTACAGTCTTTGTAGAACAACATTATAAAGTGCAAATGAGAGTGATTTAGTAGAAGCAGAAGAGGGTTACAATCCAGAAACTTCATAGTATTCTCTGCACTGCCATTTTTTCAATTTAATAATGGTGCCTTGAATTGCCCATCATGTATAAAGCTACAAGCACTTAGACACTGTTTTATACTATATACACCTTCAGCTGCATCTATTAATAGAATTCAGGGAAATCCACTCACGGGGAGATTTCTGTAGGTTTGTACTTCAGACTTCACATTTCTTTCTCATTCTGTGCTTTAATGCCTCAGTACTTAGTGGTGGGAGTGAAATGATCTCAATCAGCAGTAACCAGCATATTTCAGATTACAGTCAATCAGCTAGCACTCTGCATGTGTTTGTGTCTGACAGGCAGCTGTTATGGGCAGTGCATGCAATATGGACGAAGAATTCGCCTGTAGCACCTTAAGTAAACATTTTTATGCCCTCCATGGCAGTGAAAGAAACAGAAGTTTTAAATATCACTTAAATTTTCAATTTCCTTATTTTTAGATTCTCTTCCCACCCCCCCCCCCCCTTTGCAAAACAACAAGTGCTCTATTATTCTGCCCCCCCAGGCTATTGTTACATATGTTCTCAGTATAACAAAAGGTTTTTGTCTAAAAAGGCTGTATCTGAGTCATGTCTTTGCATGCAAAACAGCTGTACACCTAGGGCACATTCTTGCTCACTTAAAAATGTGTCATTTTCAGCATTCTGGTATACACTATTTTAGCCCTGTGTAACAGCCACGTTCAGAAAAAGGAACCAGTGTACACACTGTGCATCTACAGACAGCTTACAATAGCAGCAGCAGACCCAGGCAGAGGAGAGGAAACGTTGTGCAAAAGATTTTTGGCCTAAAGCAGAAAAAACTTCTCTGGAGAGAGAAAGAGAAGAAAAAAAAAGCATCTTAGTAAATCTAAAGGACAGTGATCCAAAACACAGCTGAGTACTGGCCAGGAAACACTTAGAAATCACTTAGTACAACTTTAATGCTGGTACTGATGGCAACTTGCTGATGTCCCCCTCGTGATACAACACAACATCCACAAACCTATCAGCCTTTATCAGTTAATGCACAGAACTTCTTGTGGTGAACAGATTTAGGTCAGATGTTAGGAGGAAATTCTTTACTGTAAGGGGGATTAATGTCTTGGCATTGGCTGCCCAGACAAGCTGTGGATGCCCATCTGCAGAGGTGTCCAAGGCCAGGTTGGATAGGGCCCTGGGAGCCTGGCCAGCTGGGTAGTGTTGTATCCCTGTCCTGCCAGGGAGTTGGAAGTGGAAGGGCTTTAAGTTGCTTTCCAACCCAAGCCACTCTGTGATTCTGGTTGTACGATAATGGCTGCGGTGAAGAAGCCTGCCTCGCTCAGTTCTGTAAGCAGAACACTCCCTCAGAAGGTGTTCTGTGCAGAACCTTGGTCATTTCCAGGACTGTACCCACGTGTGCTTCTACAGTAAGCTGCTCCTTGTTTCTCACACTGACTCTGGTGGAGAGGGAGGCAACAGCAAATAATGGACTGAGTGACATTCAGTACCAGACTGCAAATACAGATGTAGGACAAAATGAAGCTACAGCCTGCAGTAACACCAAGCAGCTTTTAACAGTGTTTTGCTAACAGTTATTTAATACGTATAAACTTCAGTGGAAAGCTCTCTGAGAACCTACAGCAGGGAAACAGGAGCCAGAGAGGCAAGCTGTTATGTGAAGCAGGGCCCCACACAGCCAGCACCCCACACACTCATCCTTGCACTTCCTTGTTCTGTGCCTTTACTGAATGCAGTGCTTGAGGCCTTTCATTTTAAATCTGTAAGCCTAACTTAAATGACCCAAAGCCACTAGAAATAGAAGGCCGCTTCCTTGTCCTCCTGACCTTTCCTGACCGCTGGAACACATCAGCAGTACAAGGAGTCAGCTGATGTACCCTTAAGGGAGACAGAGCCCTGCTGTCACTGAGCGGGCTGAGCTCCTTCCCTTTTTCCCCTCTGATGAGGGCTGACTGAGCTGTCATGCAGGAGTGGCTGCAACCAGAGAGCAGCCTGAGTGCCCAGAGCTGCTGCCTACCAGCACAGCCCGTCCTCCCATGGGCACTGCCATCTCTCTCGGGATCCCTGGGTCTGGGCCATGACCTGGGGGACCAGAGTCCTTCTGACTGAGGCTGTGAGTGTACCGTATGAGCTGGGAGCCAAACCCCATTATCCCATCCTGTACATCCACAGCAGTAGGCACACTGCCATAGTGCTTCAAATCACAAATGCCACAATCAGAAGTTTTTGGGTAGACACTCTTAAAAGGTGGTATTGTTGATCAATTTATGCCAATTCTATGCTAACCTTGTTGTAATAAAGCAATATTTTTCATATGATTTATCTGTACAGAAACTGGTTGAAAGTGCAGTTGTCACTGATTGCATACTACATTTGTGAGTAGTCACTTATTTTCTGCACCTGCTCATGACAAACAGGTTTCTGGGTATGGGCACACTGCACAAGACAGCTTATTCATCAGGCATGTGGATGTCCATGTTGTAACAGACAGCAAAGATCGAAAGCAGTTGGTCAGGGTAAGCAAGGCCTTCACAAAGAGCAACACCATCCTGACACAGCACTCTGACTTTGCTGCTATGTTCTCCTTTTACATATAAACATTTCTACATCCTTTTTTAGTTTTACCGATTTCCTAACACAGATTTTGCAAACACAGTTCTATTCACCCATACAACACAATCTTTCATTAAAGCATCTTGAATAAACAGTGCCTAATAGAGCCAAGACTTGTGTCACCACATAACCTCACACATCGCACAGACAAGCCTTCCCCCAGCTGTTTCTCACCTGCCCACTGTATAGGTCTGATCTCATACCCAATATTAGCATTTTTTTTTGTCATGAAAAAGAGCACTGAATTGCTAGAACTTTTTAAATGAGACATTGAGTTCCCTTGTGTTATTTCTACTGACTTTTCTAATCAAATATAAAGATCCCATGGCACATCTTGGCAAAAAGTAGGGCACAGACAGCTTATTTATTCACTTACTAAAAATAGGCTTCAACGTCCAGCAGGTTTTAATGCGTTAGATAGCACTTTAAATGTAATAGCTGCCACACCTGTCCTGATACAGATAAATGACCGGTTACATTCATCTTTGCAACATGTTAATTACAAAAATCAACCATCAGGTTTCACAACTACCTTAGAAGTTCCATTTTGCTGAAATACTTACTAGGATTAGGCTGTCCAACAACTGAAAAGGCAATAAAAAAGCTTCTTACCCTTACAGGAGGAGCTTCTGACACCCTTTCAAGCACTGCACAGCATGTTTCACATCTCTCAGGTTAATGGTATATTACTGTTCTCAGCCAAAGGCAAAAACTAGGGAAGAAATTCATTATGGGAACTGGAACAGAAATGGTTTAAAGCAACTTATCTTCCTCCTCCCTTCACTTATTTATTTTCTGGCTGGCCTTTTTGTTAAGGCTGTTCTGATAACAGAACAAATGTTACAACTGTGAAAAGAAATAGAGTAATAGTGATCAGGAGTATTACTGAGAGTATCACACTTTGTAATGACTGTGGTTGGCTATGGAATGTACGAAGGTAGACTTATTTCTCAATTCAGCCTTGCAGAAATCTTTGAACTGCTGTTCTGTCAAGCCTGCTTAGAGAAGCTCACTGTCCAGTCATTTACGTCAATGCTGTAAGTCAGGGTTAACAAAACTTCATTTTGTGTATAACTGTCATAAGAGAGAACAATCTTTAGCCCTGACATGACATCAACGTGGTTGCCCTTTGAGTCAAACCCATTTACTGACCTGCAGCACACAATGAACATCACTTCTGAATTTGGTCATGTGCCATTCACAAATCATGAAAAACTTGCTCAGAAACAAATCTTCCTTTATCTTCTATGGGTTACATGCCATGCATAAATCAAAGAAAGAAATGAACACAAACGTGTTATATTACTGCTCCCAGAGAGCACAGGTACTGCATTAGCAGTTTGGTAACCCACAGAAAAACAGGACCACTTCCATCCCATTGATGATTACGCACTACTAGAAAGCTAGTACAGCTGTACAACAAGTATTACATGCAACATCATTCCTCTAAAAACATCTATTCCTAGTATATAGACTTCTTTTAAGCCTCTATTTAAGATCTCAGATGTGTGCTTCTTCCCACTTGTGAATATGCTATCATTTTAAAAATAAAAGTTTGTAAGTGGTATTAAAAGTGCTCACAAAATACATATAACTACCAGCTAGGCATTCAAACAGTCTTCACGGATTTCTTATTAACGATGCCTCAAATGTCCATGATGCTCTCTAACACTAATTCACAAGCATCTATTCATATCAATGTTTCTTTTGTTATAAAACTGTTCTTCAACAGTCGGATCAGTGCAAAGAGTTACGAAGGCATCCTGAAATCAGTGAGAACCAGGCACATGCAACACTGCTGGAACAAACAAACACTTTCATCTCACAGTTCTGTTAATACAGCTTCTCGTGATCACAAGCCATGAGCCCTGCCCTCAGTCAAAACCGCATCCGATGCATTTCAGAGCAGTGCCCGCACAGCGTGATTAACGTGCACTGCACAGACAATGCCAAAGAGATGCTGGGAATACTCCTCAGTTCCACTACATAGTTTGCAGAAACACTCCATGCAAACTTTGGTTGCCAGACAGTCCAGGCAGCCTGAATCAGGAAGGCTCCTGTTACTTCTTGGAATGACATTTCAGACAGTATCTTTGGGCTACATAAGCATCTGGTCCTGGACAGCCAATGTTACTAAACCTGGCTAGATGCCATAAAAAAGAAAAATCATTGCAGCGTAAGTGTATTATTGTAACTTCTTAAACTTACAAATTAAGCCTGCCTCAGTGTTCCCAGACTCCATGCCTATGTTAAATCTCTTTCAACCATGTTTCCAGGTGCTGGTGAACCAAATCGAAGTACGCGCCTCTTTCACCCACTCTGTCTGGCAATCTATCACAACAAGTCTGAAAGCTTCGCTGCTATGAATCACACCCTGTCAGATTAAATAACTATGCAAATGATGCCAATTCTCTGTTTATCACAGCTTTGTCAGTGAAACAAATCAGACAGCAGGTGAATCATTAAACTTCCATCTGTTTGGATGCCAAGTAAACACAGAGGCAAGCAGAGAGGTGTTGGCCTAAGTTCATGCTTTCCAATCTATTTCTCTTTTCCTGTATCACGGTGACATTGCTAACACGAGCAGAGAACCATCCTTGCTTTTTTGTCAGCACAGCCCATTTGGCTGCAGTTCAGGAAGTCCTTTGGGCACATCAGGAGACGGAAGCACACGCTGAAGCGGCTTTCTCAGGAGGGCATTTGCTGTATAAGCCTCTGATTGGGAAGGTAGAGTTTCATTTCCAAGAAGAAAACCACATCCATTTAAGTAGCTCCACCATTTATTGCATAGCTCTTCTGCTTGGAAGGGATTGCTGAGGGCTTTTTTTTTTTTTTTTTTTTTGGAAATTCAGCTCTACAGTGAGGCCATACCAATGAGATATCACTGCCTGGAGATGGGCTATAACCTTCTGGATAAGGTTAGGTCACCTTTGCAAGAGAGCACATTCCAGTAGTTCATAAAAATGTGTTAGAAGAGCTTTTTATTTTTATTCCTGGAATGCATCTCTTTGCCAAAAAAAGGTAGTTATGCTCGGGAAAATATTCCACGGGGAGCAAACATTCTTCTGCAAAGCCATTCCTCCCTGCTCCACCCCGACTGACATTGCACAAGCTGAATAATGCATGTCAAGGCATTAAGTAACATGTAAACATTTCCAGTAAGTGTTCCTGCTGCAGGCCTTGGCTTAACTGGTATTGCTTCCATCTATGATAGTGGAAAAAACAACTTCCTCTGTTCTTCTGCACCTAAAGTTTAATATTAATGGAGCATTTCTTACTAATCACTGACTATTAGCATCCTCCTTCCCATTTCCCAGTATAGATTTTAAAAGCCTATCAAATGAAGCCTTCCTCAGAAAAGGATCTCTCTGGTGGCCTCACAGCCTAAGCAATGAAGTAACATGGTGTCCCACTATACTGTAGTTCTGGTAATAGGTTTAAGGACAAGTTCTAGTCACAAGTATGCCGGGTTCTTCCCATACTGCTGAAGATGTTGTACATGAACCTCTGGCTTTTCATCACAAACTGTCTGCTCATTATCCTTCCCCCCATGCTCCCAATTTCAAGCCTACATATTCTCACATGTTTTTCCCAGAGAGTGAGAGCACAGTGTTGGGAAGCCGCAGCCCTTTTCAGACTGGTGGAGGAAATCCCCTTGGAATTTAGTACTGCTTCAGGCATGCATGCTGTTTGCACAGCATACACCAGTAATTCCTCCTCCCTTACTATCCTTGACACTTCACAACAGTGGCAAGTGTGGTTCTGCACAAACTAACCCAAAGGGGATGTGCTTCCAAACAAAAAACATACAGAAGCTAAGACATCTCTTGGATGAAGACAAGCTTTTGAATCACCTCAAGGAGACTGAAAACCACTAGGCCCAACAGAAAACTGCCCAAGGAAGTGTCTGGGATTTTCCATTGGAATGTGTGCTTTCCCAAAGGGTTTTCTGTAGGAGAGACTGCCCTAGGGTCAAGTGTCTGAGGAGCTCCCAGTAAACAACACTAAATTCCACTCTGAAAAGTGCTTGAGCAAAAACTTCACCTTCATACCCAACAGCTCTGTTAAAAATCATGTCTTTCCTATAACATTTTCTAGGTATAAATTATTTATTTTAATGTCTCTTAGCTGGACAGGGCTGAGAGCAGTTGCAGGTGAGCTGGCTTGTTCTCCTCTGCATTAATGAATCATTTCACTGGCAGTCAACCTCACGGCCCAGCGGAGGTCACAGCACCAGCAGTGCTGAACATTACCTGGAGCCAAGGGTCTCTGCTGACCTGCAAAATGTTTCATTACACACAGAGCTGCTTAAAAAGGGAAAAGCTCAGCTGATCTTCCTACCTGAAAGTACAGCAAACTCATACTGCTTTTTAATGAGTTTTTGATGGGCTTTCCTGAACAGCAGCACACATGCAATCTTGTGGTGTAGCAAGTCACAGGAACACCTAGAGATGGGATATTAATAATTTGGTTTGATGTTTACTGATATGTGGCTCCAACTGAACTTGTTGGAAGACTGTCTTAAAGCACAGTGAGCTCCCCAGCCTTCATTATGGAGTTGCAACAAAACTGATCCCAGAGACAAACTGCACAAAGCATACTCCTGTTTGGGTAACACATGGAAAGCAGAAATACCAGTACACAACCTCCTCCAGGTACTGGCCTTTCCTCATGTTTACAGCAGCAGCCCTTTTTGCCCAATCTCCGCTCTGCATTGAGCCTGCACACTGAATGTCACAGCTCCAGACCCCAAGGCCAGCCGATCTCAGCAGGCTTCCCATCTCCACACAACTGCTGCACTGATAGCAGTGACTCAAGGAAGACAAAAGCACAGTGAAACAGAACTCGTGGCCATCAGAGCAAAATCGGATCGCAACCGCATGAAAACTGTTGTGCACATCTCAGTACCTGCTATGGGCTATCTTTATGTACAGGCTGATTAGCACAGGTACAAAGCCAAACTCAACCAGGAGGAGTCTGTCCTGCTCACAAAGTTGTTCCCTGCAACATGAGTCGCTGGAAACATAAGTTAATGATTGCTATCACAGATATCACAGGAATGTGCCACGCTCATTAAGAAATGTTTTGAAGAAAGGTTTTTGCACATTACTTCCTCCCTGCTTTTAGCTCCTCCACAGAAGAAGAACCACTGGAAAGACCAAAGCAGCTGCAAACACCTCTGGAAATAGCTCTGCCTCACCACTGCCACTTCCCTAAGAATCAGCAACTTGCTGCACTCATAATTCTTTGTACTGTGAAATAACATCCTCGGTGAAAGAATGATAGAACTTCTGACTTCTAGGCTTCAAAGAATGTGACTGCCCGGGCTAAGCAGACTCAAGAAAGATCAGTGGCTTCCAGACTTTTCAAGAAATTACATTTAACTGAAAGGCATCCGTTTTTCAGTCAAGGTACTGAGGGCACCAAAGTCCACAAGTAAGCTCTACATGTAGGGGGAACCATGCTGGCAGCAGAAGAAATGCATTCACACTCACTTTTCCCCTGCAGCCACCCACTAGGAATGCAGCCTCGTGTCAGTCAGCACATGGAAGGAGATGCCAGCCTAACACCCACCCCCACCTCGTGCTGCACGGCAGTGCTTGGCAGGGTGGGTGCACCCATCCCACCAGGAGCAGGCAGCAGGCTGCTCATCTGGCACAGCACGAAAACTATAGGAGACCAGGACTGAGTGTAATGACAGCCCATCTGACACACAGAAATGCAACAGACCAGCCTACCCATCCCATCTGTCCCCTTACTGCTGCATGCTGCCTCTCAGGCTCGAGCTGAGGGCTTCATCAGAGGGTTCCAGCTGCAACAATCCCATCACCCTGCAGGAGCAGTGATGCACTGCCCTTGGAAGAGAGCAGGAATCCAGCAGAGTTTCTGATGGCACTCTACATTTGTATAAACACAGAATGACTTAAGCTGAAGCTTCAAACACATCCTTTCCTCATCATTAACTATATTTACAGGTTCTTCTCATAAGGATGACTTCCAATTAAAGCAAATCAGTAACAGTGTGGACTGGAGGGGTGTTTCATGATGGCAGTAAGTGTCAGCCATCAGCTAACACACACCTTAGAAATTCCATCTTTGCTCCCCACACCACTAACAATGAATGGATCCAGTACCTACAACATCTACCATATAGAAAAATAAATTTACTCCACATTGCAGTAAAAAAGTTTGAGATGCAGATGTAACAAAGTCAATTCTATAGCAACTTTAACATAAAAACATGCTCAAAGCCTCTTAGAACTATTTAACAGTAGTGCTTTCCTCTAATAATTTAACTTCAAAAGCGTATACTTAACCCATAATTCTTGACTATAATGCAAAATACTCCTTTACTCTGTAAAGTATTAAGGAGACTTGTATTTCCATCTCCTCTAATTCAGTTGTATCTCAAACTACCATTTTTCACTGGGATGTGAGAACTGAAGAAGAAATACACATTTTTTTTTAAATGAGGCTGTGTTGTGGATGCTAAGTTCCCTGTTAAAAAAACACACCATTACACTCCATGGCTTAATCATCTTACACACATCTAGGAATTGCTGATGTTCAGCTAAATTGTCATTTACCACACACTTCTCTTGCAAAGCTGAGCTTGGTTTTCTTTTGTTGTTTTCTCTGCTTCTCCCACGAGGACAGCTCAGGGAATTGGCATGCAGCTCTGCAGCAGGTTGGCCATATGAACTCTATTAAAAAACTGATTACTTCAAGTTGTTACAGATCAGGTGATAACCTCCCTCAAAAGAAAATGAAAAAAAATGAAGAGACTCTAATTAGTATCTAATAAAGAAGTGGGGCTGTTCCACTGCGTAAACACTGACTTAGAATAATAACAGAGGAGACTCAACAAACAATGCTTTGTGTTTCTCTCTACAGCCAGTGATAACTGCTCCAGGGGCCTGCCCCTCCCAGCACTGGGAGCACGCAGAATTCTGCAATAGTGTGATACAGCTTTCCCATACCCTGCTAAAATATACAAAAAGCACATATCTGGAGCACAATTTAAAAGGACAAGCTGACGCCCCACTCCGCACACCTGGCCTGAAACAAAATATTGTGAAATAGGTCCTTCTGGGCAAACTGATACATCACAGCCCCAGTGAGGCAGCTCTCAGCATAACCTCCGCACGTATGAATCCAGGCAGCTTGTGCAGGTATCACTGCATGTGGCTGCACCTGTGATATCACCAGCAGAAAGCTCAGCTAGCGTAAGGGTTTTTCTCTCACTCCTTACACTAAAAGCAAGTCCTCTATCACCTGCACATTGTATTGATGGAACCAAACGCTGCTGCAGTTGATTCATGACTGGTTCACTCAGTAGCAAACAAGTAATTTGGATGTTAGCAAAGTGCTTCACACTTAACAACTGATAGCAAACAAATGCATTAGAATTAAGGCTACTGAAGTCAGGCATTAGGAATGAGCGCTTGCATAACACATTTATTGCCAGTTCTGCATTACTGCTGTTGCTTAATTCATGTTCTTTGACAGATCCGGAGACACTGGGAACCCTAATTATCAATCTGCCTTTACAGTGCACAGGAAAAACAATCTGTTTCCCACTCTGGGTCTGTACTGATCAATTCCACACCCTCACACACATAACCTTACAGACATGAGTGATCCTGCAGAGCTGAACCATCTTTCCAAACCAATACGTGCTCAGCACATGCCAGGTTCTGTACATTTCGCCCAGCGCAATTCATCCCATCTGCTTATATCCTTTCCATCTAGCTGACTGTGCTTTTCCAGAGTTTCAAATTTGCTCTTTTCCTTTCAGTTTTTCCTATCTGATGCACACTGTAATGATATTAAGGGGACTTCTATTAAAGAACTAGCTTAACTCTATTTCTTTCCATAGCATTGGTCCAAAGCGGCTGGCTGAGTGTGACCTTTTCTAAGGTATTTTGCAGAACCTCTCAATTGTCAAGCTATTTTTCCAATTTTGGTCAGTGCTACTTTTAAAAGCTGGTATCAAACAACTTCTGTTACATCTGATCAAAAATACTCTCTAGCTGAGCTGACATCCTTTAGTCTAACCCCTTAACACTGCAGGAGACAAAGTACATGGTGGAAAAAAACACACGAAAGTCTGGTTTGTGTCCAAAATTCCACCTAGACATAGTGAAATAAGCTGACAAAAATCAGATTGCTTTAGCAGTATTACCCAAATCTTTGTTAGGAATGATTTTCTTTTGTGATCAGAAGGTAGATTCAAAGCAACAGTGCTCTGTCTGGATTTGATGTAATCTGCTATAAATGCAAAGAGACACCATCTCATCCTGCTGCCCTGACACCTCCCGTGGCCTTGGCACAAGCAGAGCAAGTTGCTCATGTCTTGCAGCTTTTATTAATCACCGATTGATGTGTTGGTTCTGGGTACTGGGGTGCAATCCAGAGACCATCTCAAATATCTTCTTATTGTCACTGCTAAACCCTTGCTATTTTAGAAGATGAAGTATGACAGATCAGAGAAAGGAACAAAGACTTTAATTCATGGAAAACCTTACTAGCCATCAAAACAAGTCATATGAGAGATATATGAACACATATCTTTATACCGTGTGCTTAAACTAGAAACAAGTTTAAAAATCTCAGTGTGCCTCTCAAACTCCCTTCTCCTATTCATTTTAGATGACACATTGTGTCCCTTTAATCCTATTCATTTTTAAGTGATATATGGTATCTTTTTCTTTTTTTCCTTTTTGTTTCTTACCTCTCTGTACTCTCCCCATCCCAAGGGCTTCTAGGCTCCACATTCACTTACCACCACACACTGGATTCAGAGATGCAATGTGCCAGGTTCTGGTATCTGGGGACCCTGGCTATTTCCAGCTAGGAAGGCTGGAAGAGGCGTTCCCTTTCTTGCACCCCCATAAGTAACAAGCTGCCCCAGAACAGAGGAAGTAGCAGCACATTCACTCGTGGCACCTATTCTTGCTTGTATCTTAGAGGTGATGAAAATATGATTACCCCAAGTATGTTATGTGTTACTGCAGCAGGGTAGGCCACAGCCTAAGAGACCAAGCCTGGCTGCAGAGCCTGGGCTCTCACCACATGGGAAGTCTCCTTTCTAGTTCACGGATCACAGTGATGTGCTTCAGAGAACAGGTTTATCGTACACAACCCCCCACCCCTGCTTCAGTTGCAGGTGTCTGCCTGTTTTGGTGCCAAAAGCTTCAACTCTCACTGTAGGCCCCACCGCCCCGGTGCAGCCACAGTCAGGCTCTCTGGTCCAGCTTTTGGACACAGGTGGGCCCAAACACCAACATTCAACCTGGCAGAACCATGCAGAAGAGGCAAGTAACCCAAAAGGAGCCCCAGAAAAAGAGCATGAGTGCAGGCAATAGCTCCCTAAGCAAGCCACGTTCAAATGTCCTCCACAGCAAGGTAATAATTGTCAGTTTAAGCAGGACATAAATGAAAAGATTTGCCAGAAGCAAAATTCAGAAGGAAGAAGGCCATTTCCTTTGGTGTTTGGAACTAGACCAGAGTAAGCTAAATGTGTGAGGGAAAAGTGCTGTTCAATGGACTGAATGGGGCTGAGGGAGAAAATGAGTAAAAGCTTCATGACTGCTCAGGGCCATCAACACTGGGCAGCTGTGTTAGAAACCACATTTGCTCACTTGCAGAATGTAAGTTTTGAAGTCACCCAGAGCAGCTGTTCAACAAAGCAGAAAGCAAGTTTTGTGACTTGGAAAGAAATAACGAGAAACAAACGTATCACTGGATGGAGCACTGGTTACAAGGACAACAGCCTCTAAAAGAGGTAACAGAAGTCACAGCAACCGCTTGGATTAACATCCATGCAGAGGAACTGAATCTCAAGCAGACAGTTAGGTACCTTTGAATGCTTTACTGTTAGCCATAAATAAGTTTATAGCCTCAGAAGATTGCAATCTCTCTTACCATACAGGAAAGGAAAATTGTTTCTTTTAGAGGAACTTCGAGTTACTCAACAAAATTAATCTTCTGAAACAGGAAAACCCTGCCAGCACAGGTGGAACTATAATACTGCCTGTGCAGCTGGGGAGCATGAAAAATGGGATTTCCGTGCTCTTGTCTCCCTCACCAAAGACAAAGTGCAAGCAGCATGTAGGTAACACGTGCAACTGAAAAATGTGCAAAAAGTAACAAAACCAGACAAATGAAGAACTTGGAAGAACTACAGAAATCACTTAGGGCATTCATTAGAAAGCTCACTACTCTACTAATTTCTTTGCCATCAAAATGTGACTTGGATTGGAAGAAACTGACATTCCTTTTTACTACTCACTCATCTGCAGCATTTTAATTGCAGGCACACGTGGAAAGAGACATATGCAGCCATTTTCATTGCTTCCCATTTCTGTGTTTCTAAATGGAAGCAAAAAGACTGAGGGACACGTGGAGCTGACGTACTGCATTGCTGCTCATCGGGTATGCCCTGTGCTCTGCTCTGAGCTGCAAGTTCAGCTCAGGAGAAACTGTATTTGTCACGACAGTTTATTTCAAGCTCCACAAAGCCATCTCATTGAGAGAAGGGTAGAAGGTTGATTTCAGGGGAACTAAAAAAAAAAAAAAAAAAGTCTGCAAAGAAAAAAAAATGAAGCCAACTGATAGCAGCATGGCTTTGCTTAGACCAGGGAAAGTTCAGTAAGGTGATAAGAGCTGTTCAGTGCAACACTGAAAGGTATGTTTTCATGAGAAGAGTAGCACACCCACTATTAAACAAGCTGAGTATTTCTAACTGTATGAAGCGATGCTCTCACATCTCTTGCCCACACACCAGTAACTCAACCAAGGACTGATTTCCTTTAGCTACAGCTACACAGCCACCACACCCAGCCATTGAGGGAAAAGGTAGTTATTGTTAATGAAACAACACTGGCTACCTGTAAGGGTGCTAGAGGAGAGCAAAGTGGAAGAGATGATGAGAGTTCTTAAGCAGCTGTAGAACATCAAACCCACAAAGCTGGGAGCCTTGGGGACAAGAGACTTTTCTTCTTCTTCCTTTCCTATAGGTACCAGAGTAACTCCCTGTTTGGACTATTAGAAGGCAAACTTATCTCACACAAACCTTTCACTCAGTAGGTTTGTATTTGCATTATTATGCTGCTTTCTAATGAATTTGTGTTTTATTGCTTATTTTCACAAGCTGCTAAGCTCACAGGCCACTTCAGTAGTCAATATTGTTACACAGCAAACACCTGCTTGGAAACGACCTGGAGATGCATAATTGAGACAGTAAAAGGTAGAAGACTACACAGCTTTGCATTTCAACAGGCACAAAAGTAATATATAGTTGCAACAACGAGAACAGAGCCCTTCAAAGCCACAAAAGCAATTTAACACTCACATATATGTTGACAATATTATGTCAGAGCTGTGAGTAACCCCACAAAGGAAGCTGCAAGTAGATCAGAAGTGCAGGTTGGTCTGAAAAATACATATCCTTGTTGCCAGAATTAATTACGTTCTCAGACTAGCCTCTGTGATTCAGGCTGCTACCTCAACACCGAGGGTAAATACATAGGAACAATGGCAAACAACCTTCCTCCTGGCCATATCACTGAGGGAAGGCATGTAACTGAAGCAGAGGACCAAAATTACCCTGTGATTTCACAGACACGTTCTAACTCTTAAGACAGACTGGTGAGACAGAACTTGTTGTACAGTAATTCTGTGGTGTCATAACGTTGTTTTCCGTGAGATGAAATGAAAGCCCTGCTTTTTGTTGCTGTGTTAAGAAGGAAGCAGGCATTTTATTTTAGATAAAAAGTCATTCTGAACTCCTGACAAAGTAGAAGGTTTGGGTCGGTTCTGTAAAGAATTTTTGTCAGCTACGGCTTCTGTGTGAAAGATTAGTAATAACCAAAGCCATCTTCTACAAGCAGAAGTAGTGCTTGTTGAATTTACCATCACCTGCAAGACTGGTTATGTTAATAGTCTTTCATATTACGCCAAGTAGACTGAAAATAATTAATAGTTCACAAACAACCCTCCCACTGAAGTTTCAGTGCCAATGTTGTTTTCAGTGATTAGAATAAATTAAAAATTCAATCCCAAATACTCAGGATTTAAATACAACTTCCTTATATCTGAGAAACTTCCATGAAAAAATAATAATTAACCTCTCTCACAGCACTAACCTGTCAGGGGTAATGGAACTCCTGGATGACAGCGTCTCTGGGGAATTTCAGTCTCAACATTTCTTAATTAAAGTCCATTCTGTTCATAAAACGAGAAGTGAATGCAGTGTATGCACACAGAGGTTCCAGCACTGAGCTTTGCTGAGCCTTCACAAATGCTCAGGATTTACAAGGTGGGAACCAGGGTTGTGCGATGCCTTCAGAAATTAAAAATAAAGAAATAAGAGCTTAGCTGACGTGATATTTAGGGGTTATTCATTAGATCCTGAAGGCCATCTGTCTCCTGGGCAAGCTCTTTCCTCCTCCTGTCTGAATTAGCCGCGAAACAATGGTCAATTGGTAACGTCTCAAGCCAGCAATAAGGAATGTCTGCAAGGATGCAGGATTGTGAGAGAGGATGAAGAGGAAGAGAAGGAAATTGCAATAAAGCAAAAGATGGAAGTGAGGAAGGTCAGAAGGTTGTTTATGCATTTACAACGTCTCTAAAATAGAGTCACACCCTAGAGAGATGCAGGTGGCAAACAGATTTCATTAGAAAAACCACAATGGTTCAGTGCCAAGATCCATTTTTGCCAAGCATCCTGTTTCCAGCACTGCTCACACCCAGGTGTTGCAGAGGAAGGCTCCCAGCCACCCTGCTTGACTGTCTGAAATGGGACCACCATAGGACAGGCCTGAGACGTTTTGCTAAAACTCACTACCAAATTAAAGAAATACTGCCCAAAGCAGAAAATGAGGTCTTCTATTTGAAGCCTGCCAGACAAGGTCATAGAGTTCAGAACCAGATCAGGAAGTTTCTCTCTGAAAATGGCACTGAATCCAGCACACAGTGTGCAAACAACTCCCAGGTCCTAAAAACACATATCTTCCTCAACAGCATGGAAAAGAAACCTGGGCACTCACTGCTCTGTTTGCCTTGAAACTGGGCACCTGATGTACTAAAAGCATGGGAGTGAGCCGAGCATGACGGCAGCTGTATTGCCACACACAGCACGTGGGCTTCTGGAGCAAAGTGCCAGGATTTGTGCAGGCCCCTCTGCATGGGGAAGGAAGAACTGCATGAGGGTGACATGGCAGTCACAGACGCTGTTGAGGCAAGGAATGAGTAAGAAGATCAATGGCACTTGTATCTCATGCCTCCATTAACTTTGGAACTTACTAGCTGCTGCTTGACGCTGCTCAAAAGAAAGTCAAGATGTTTTTCTCCTCAAAATGGTGGCATTAACAGAGCACATGCTTCACTGCAGCTGGGGCTTGGCATCCTTGCACTCCCCTGTGCAGTGTGAGGTCAGCAGGGAGGTTGTGACACAGCTGGGAGACACAGCCCAGGGAGGCCAGTCTGCCACTGAGACAATGCTGCCAACCACAATGGCTCAATATGTATATATAAACTATAGGCATTGACAGAAATTACATGCTTTATTTTAAAGTTTTCTGCAAAGTGGTGTGGTGATCAGGTCTATTTCTCACTATTTCTGGGATCCCTTGTGATCGCCAATGCCAAGGAGGAAACCCCAACACCAGGACACCAAACAACAGGAGCCAGACCCTGCAGGATGCCAGACTCCTTCCATGCTTGGGAACTGCACACATGTAGCTGTTCCTTCTCCATTTCTTCCCCTCTCTGGCATCTCAGCTGTGGTACCCAGCCACCTACTGCCAAAAAACACTGAGCTCACAAGCTTCCACATGGCCTTGACATAAAATGCCAGCTTGCTGCTCTTTGCATTACACGTATGAAAACGTTTACAGGAACATCGCATACAAACATTCGGTGTAGATTCTGACCCGAGGGCAATTATAGCCCAGAGCACCTCAGCAGCTTTCTGAGCACTCTTGCAGGTCAGTGTCTGCAAGAAGTAAACAAGGCCACGTATGCGCACACAGACACGGCTCCGCTCTTACCAGGCCCCTCCCGGCCCACTCGTGCCTTCAGCAGGTCGCTGCCTCCCATAACCTCCAGCACAGCACGCGTGCCAGTAAAACACAATGGTCTGAAACTGAAAATACTTCTGGTCCAGCAAGGACCCAGCCAACAGTCTGCCCCTCCGACACTCAGGGCAGCTCATACCACGGGCCACCGATCGCCTCGGTGCTCAGTGCTCAATGGGAGGGGAACAACGCGGTGATTAATTACAGCAGGAGAAAACACCTTGCTATAGAAGATAACACTCGTGCTTTGTATTATTTAAAAAAAAAAAAAAAAGAGAGAGAGACAGAGGTTACAGCTCAGGACAGAACACATGGAAAGCAGCGAAGAGAAAAACAAGTTGCAATGTTGTTTGACTGGTGAACTCCCACCAACAACGCGGAGATGCGAGCCTCGCCCGCTGCCGGCCCTGCCGGCACCCTGCCCCGCCGCGCCACGGGCACAGACCAGCCTTCGCGGCCGCATCCCCTCGGCGCTTCTGACTCCGAGCGCCCCCCGAGGCGCAGCTCCCCGGGGTCGGAACCCGTGAGGCCGCCCAGCCGGCGCCCTGGGGTAGGAAGGCAGTGCTTGGGGGGGAAGCGGGAGGCCCCGGGCAGCCCCGGGGAAGTGGGAGGGGAGGGAGAAGCCCCGCGCAGCAGCCGCGGCGGAGGCGAGGCACGGCCGGCAGCCGCACGGTGGGTACCGCCGGGTTTCGTAGGAAACGCCACCCGCGTGTAGCCGCCGCAGCTCCGAGAAGAGACAGCGCTCTCAGGAGCCCGACTTTCCCGGGGGCAGCCCCAGCCCCGCGGCCGTGAGTGCCGCCGACCCGCGCCCACCTCCTCCCGTTGCCCCCCAAGCACGGCCGGGCCGGCTCTCAGCCAACGCGGGGACGGACCGAGCGAAACGGAAAAGAAACGATCGCGGCTCTCCTACCCGGCTCCGCTGACGGGGCCGCCGGCTCCCGCGGTCCCGCACCGACAGCGCGTCCCCGCCGCAGGCTGCCCGGCGCCCAGCACGCCCCGCCCGGGGGCGGCCCGACTCGGCCGCCTCCTCCCCTTCCTCCTCCCTTTTCCCCTCCCCAGCGAAGCCCCACCCGCAGCGGAGGAGCGCCCGGCGTCTCCCGAGGACTTTGTCCCCAGCGCGGGCATCCCTCCGTCCCGCCCTGTCCCAGACAGTTTCACAGAGGTGTCCCGCAGACGTTGCCGCCTCGGCAGCCCTCGGGCTCACCCTCCCACCCCCCGCACTCGCTCCCAGCCGCCGCTCTCGGGTCCCGGCGGTGGATGAACGCGAGCTGACAGCCTTGCGTACGTTGTAGAACCTGCAGAAAGGTTTAATGACAACTTTCGGACATATAAAGCTGAAATAAAAACGCTAAGAATGTACCAACGGTGTTTTTAAAGTCTGCCATTCCTTTAAAGCTCGGTAAGGGTAACAGCTCGCAATGCACAGCAGCCCGTCCCGCAGCTGCGCTGGTCTCACAGGAGCTGCATGAGCAACAAAGCCTCGGCTTCGTTGGTGCCATCGGGCATCAACCCACACCGCGAGCAGACGCGCCCTGCCCTTTGCTGCTCCCCCATCGCCTCTGCCTTGCTGCTGTTCGGAGCTCCGTTTCAGGACAGATGCGATGGGTGAATTAACCCAGGCTGAAACAGAGCTTTTCACAGCTTTTCCTTTCCTTAACATCCTCGTTCTTAAGGGAAAAAGGCCATATCGTGCCGGTTTCTTTCAGCACTGAAGAGACAAGGATCGCTTCTGGGTGTGGAAGCGGTGGTTCAGTAACCTCAACAGAGACACCCACCCAACAGCTATGTAACTCCAGAGCAGCTGCAGTGAAACACAGCAGCAGCTGAGGAGGAACAGCTCTGTTCCAGACTTTATTATGTACCCTGGACCAGTCAGTCCCAGAGAAGTGCAGTCCCTTGGAATTTATATCCACAGCTAAATCCACGGACTTTGAGAGAGGCAGCTCATCCTGACTGCCTTTTGGTATCTCTAGGTTAAGCTGCTTCCTTCTGACACCGGTATGAAGCAAAATGATTAACGTGCACCAAGGGAGCTCGTGTGCCACATCACAGCCAGAGAACGGCCAGCACTGAAGGTACCGATGGCCCAACTCACTCAGCTTTTTTACCGTTGCTGTAAAGAAATCCTGGAATGTCCCCTGGCCCAGCCGGGTGTCCCGGGCTGAGGCAGCTCCTGCCCTGCCCACCGCAGTTTCCTCTTGCTTCACCATCGCTTATCAGTGCATTTAGCATTCTTCAGATCCTGACAGCTCTAAGCCTCTCCCTCCACGCATCCTTTGTGTTCCCATCACTATTAGTGCTGCCTTTATTCTCTTTGCTCTTTTTTTTACTCTCATCAGACACCTCGAGGAGAGCAATTTTCCTGGCTTACTGAAATAGGAGGTCTTGCTTCATTATCTGAGCAAGCAAAGGAGCTGGGAGCCATTTACATCTGAGCTTTCTGTTAAGAAGTGAGAATGTCGTGATGTTCCTGCGAAGCCCACAAGACACTGCCTCGGTGCTGTTCCGCATTTCGAGCTTGTCCACGCTTGCCCAATTGTAATTGTGTAACGCCATTAAACACACTGTTACCATATTGTTATTGGCTGAAGGAAAAGGCAGCGCTGAGCTCCTGAAGCCAGCCCTGGAGGAGGTACTGTCAATAGGTATTTTCAGTCGATTTCTGTAGATGTTGCAAGCAGGTTAAGGGAGGATCTACAAATTTATGAGTTTTATCCATTAAAATCAAGTGCTATGGACACGTCCTGATTTATTTCCATGCACACAAAGATCAAAGCCTCCTGCAAACATGTCAGTTCCACCATCCTGACACAGACGAGGCCCTCAGTGCCTCAAAGATGGCAAAGCCAAGACCTAAAGCACAAGACTCCACAAGTCCTCCTGTAGCCATACCAAATCTCAGTCCTCACATGTGAAAACTGTTCTTAAATTGGGTTTTGAGCACATTCATATCCTAGCAAGATGCTGTTGGAAATGGTACAAGTTCTGTGCAGTTCTACATGCAATGCTTTACTCACATGAACATTAAAGAGGTGTTTCTTCATCTGGCTATTTCTGCCTTGAGCAGTACTGGAAAGGGAATATACAACTGCACAGAACAGGGCATGGGCAGCTGAGAAAGTGGGGAGGCACCCATACAGACACGGGATGGAGAGGAATAACAAATCAAAGAGAAAGAGGTGCTAACAGAGAGCCCTTGGGCATGGGCAAGTTTAACAGAAGCACTTCTGGTGCTGGCACTGCTGGAGGGTGGGAGTTCACCTGCTGCCCGTATGCAAGGGAAGGGCTGGCTGAAGGAAGCCCTAGAAGCTGGCCTCAACCTCCACTATCAGTCATTCCTGATCCTTCGCAGAATCTGGGGTGAGAGCCCCAAGGCTAAGGTAGCCCAGTTGCCCACTCAGGGACCTTGGGAGTCAGGCAGCAGGGCTGACAGATGCACGAGAGGCACGTGAACTCCTTGTCTCCTGTGCAGGTTGTAAGTGCTGAGGTAAGTAACATTTCATAGCACTAGGTACTGCACAAGCAAGTAATAAATAACCATCCCTGTACTACGGACCTTGCAGGCTGAGAGGAAACCTTGCACTCACAGCCCCATCCATTAACAATGTTGACCTTGAAGTAGTCCTGACAGCAAGGCTGCAGAGGAACCAAGCAGAACATTTGCAAGTAGCTGCATTCAAGCAGAAAGGCAGCCCTCCGGCACGTCCGACCCAGGATTGCCGACTGCTGCACAATTGTGCCGTGCTGCACAGCCAAGAGCAGCACCTCTGGGAGGGCAGCTCGCATGGGGCCGGTGAGTGCAGCCTCACCTCTTCTCGACCCCACAGCTCAGCCAAGCAGCACCGTGAACTTGAAATCACTGCAGTGGCACTAGCAAAGAGCCAGCCGGCTTACTCACCTGTGAGCTTCCCCTGCGCGGCACCTGGCCAGGCTGCTTCATCGTCAGCAGTTTCTTGATGTAAAATGGCACTCATCCTGACAGATGCTAACAAGGTGTTTTCTTCCTCCTACAAAAGACGGAGGACAGCTGTGGGGTTCACTTTAACAGTCACCATCTGTAAAGTCACTGTAATTTCCGAAATATTTTTCTACTTGTTCATTATAAGGTCTACCAACTGCTACAGAATAGCAAGGGCTGTAATAGCAGCACTGCACATTAAGGATAGCTTTAATTACGTGCACAATATCTATGCAAATTTCAGATAGCATCTTCCTCATAAAAGGCGGGGTTGGTTGGTTTGCTACTTGTCCTCACAGTCTGGAATTTGATTGCTTCTTATGATGTAATATTCATTTGGTTAGGCTTTAGTTAATTACTTAGGGTGGTAATTAAATTAACCTTGCTTAAGTTTTTTTTTGTTTGTTTGTTTCTGTTTTTGTTTTAAAGAGGGTTCTTCAGCAGTCCCAGCCTGTTCGGTTAAATCCCCAAGCACTGGAAAGTAAGCTCATTGTGACAGTGCTCCCAAGTAACTCAAGTCACTGAGAAGTGAGGTGGCTTACCCAAGGTCTCAGCTAACTCTGTGGTTTGCTTTTAACTGTTCTGTTGTCATAACTGTGCTAAGCAGTCATTAGACTCAGCACAGGTAAACAGATCGGGCCCTTGCTGAGTCAATGGCACAGTCAGGAGAACTCCAACATCCTGCCACAGACAGTGATGCTTAAGGCAAAAGGAAATGAAAGTCTTCAACTTTTCTACAGCAGCAACTTCCCCTGATGTGGTCTGGCCAACCAGTTTTGACTATGGCTTGGCTGAAAAAACAAATGTTACCTCCAGATGAACACAGTAATGGAATAAAACCATTTGCATTATGACTATTCCAGAATACTGTACATATAAAATCCAGTGTGATAGGTACACTGGGAAGACAGAACCAGTCTCACAGACGGCCAAGATGAGAGCTACCAACAGCTTCAGCTCAGTTCCTCACTTCACATGCAACATGAGACAGTCTTCATTTCTCATTTCTCCTCCATAAATTAATCAGCAAAGCGTGAGTCAAACTCTCCCTCATCACGTCAGGTAGAGGTTTCTTGCAGATGCTCACTTCAAGCCAAACAACAAGGGAAACATTCAGTGTGGGCCATGTGAACACATACCTGGCAATGAGTTACACAAGCTTTTGCTGAGACAGCACTGGAATGTCAGCAAACAGGATCTCTGGGTCTAACCCCAGCTTTGGAGGCAGCAAGCAGCCTAAGTCATCACAAACAAGATACCCAACCACACCAGCATGCAGATTTATTTTGAGCAAATGATGAACCTCCCTGCTTTAAAAGCTATAGTTTTATTCTCTGCTCTGCATGCAGCCTGCTTGCTAGCAGGTTATCTGCAAAACAGGTGGATGACCTTGGCCTCCTTACAGGAAGGATAACTGACTTTTAAGAGTACAGACGCCAGCAGAAGCAGTGGAGCATGTGGGACTAGACATCATGGACTTCTGGGCATTGGTAAACACTAATACATTTCTCCCCCTGTACTGTTTTCTCTCATCATTCTGTGGGCAGAGGAACGCGAAGTGGGTCAGAGCCACATACAGCACAGGCACTTGTGAGCCCTGACCTTGTGGCCCATAAGGAGATAGTCAAGTGTAACACACAGACCAACCCTGGAAGCAACGAAGACGTTACCCAGACCACAGAAGACTTCAGGATGAGCCCCAGTTATTTGTTTATTCTGTCTTTTTTTTTAAAGTTGGAAAAAGCAAACTAATAACAATCAAAGCTTTTGATTTCTCTGCCATGTATAGTCATTCTCTTATACCCGTGCACTGCATGTGCTTGTTGATGCCAATGCCCTGTAACCGAGAGCTGCTGCCGTCTGTCACACACAAGTCCTCATTATGTTGCATAACAAATTACCTTTGTTGCCTAAGAGAATGGCACAGTGGATTTTGTTGTTGCCTCACATAAACTTTAGTCCTGAGAATTCCACTCTGCACTGATGCATCGCTTCTGTCTGACAAGTGCTTTATTTCTGTTGTTAAGCAGCAAGCTTCATGATACGCAGGCAGCCACTGATCCTGAAAAACAAGTTTAGAGATACATAAATACAGCACTATTATGTCTGCAGAACAATCGGCCACGTGGATTCTGACTGCTGTCGTAACGCCGGGCTTAGAGGCTGCAGTTACATCCTGGGAGACAGCTCTGTGCACTCATGGCTGGCAGTCACCTGATGTTTTGGTTTGCAAGCAAAAAACCACTATCCTAAAGAAACAAAGAAAGCGGGAGAACAGCAAAGTAATTTTAAACCAACAAAGAATTCACTGTGTTTGCATTTTCCTGTTATCCCACCGTTTTCTTAATGTATTTATCCAACTGCATTATCTGTTGTTTCAGTGTTTAATTATTGCTTAACTGAACAGTATTAAATTGCTAATTTGTTATAGAACAGTGTTAAAAACTTTACCAAATCCACCCATGTGATTACAAGATGTTAAACCTCACTAGATTCTTCTTCTGAGTCTTCTTTATTTGTGTTCGGCACATATTTCAGGGGAAGAAAAACATTTATTGCCAGGCTTCTAACAGTGTTCCCTTTTAAGAAAACGTTTTGGTTGGCAGCTTTTCCTGCTGGCTTATGACCAGTGCTCTGCATAAGTGGAAAAATAGTGGTGATATCTACAGGCCAGATTTTGCCACTTCTTTTAAGGAGTAATGCTATCTCACTTTCACATGTGCTGGCCGAACGTTCTACCTGGGGCAACACTGGGAGCCCACCGACAGCTGCTCCCTTCTTTCTCTGGACAAAACCCATAGACAGAGAAAAAAATCCCCAGTCGTTACCGAAGCAAACTTCAGTGGAGTCTGAATTGGCCTGTTGGGATAATCTTATATGAGGGTAACTAAATCTGGAGTCCAGCTGGTTTGAAGCTACATATTGTGACATACTCCCAATTCTTAAAGAAACATACATTCCAATCTCCAATATATAGTTGTCTTTTATATATTCTCCAAATCATTTGCAACAGTTGTATCTGCTTTTTCATCAGCTCTCCTATGTGTCCTAACAAGCATCGTTTCCACTGCTCACCCCATGTTGTATGTGGCCAACAGTCATCAAATAAATCATTTGAGACACTGCTAGACAATGGGTGAATAAGTTATTGCTGAGGAATTGGGTTTTGTCTCCATTTACTGGCTGTAGTTAGAAACACTTCAAGCCAAATTTCAATTACAGGGGATAAAATAAAGACCAGTTCAGTCTGGGCTTTTTAAAAGAGAATTCAATAAAGTAATAACGCATGGTCATTTTCAGACACTGCTGCTCACAGTTAATGGTGCCAATACAAAACCCACCTGGGTATTACTGCAAACATTTTAGGAAAGCTTCATGGCAATGTGCAGCTATGACCAAAACTGTCAACAAGATGTCTGGATGCTTGAGTTCTTTTTTCCACTGTCCCATACCTATCTTTGCAGGAACCTGAGATACGTGAACACTGCACAGCCGACATTATGTGAGGTTGTACTGGTACTCTTATAGCTTGTGTAAAAAAACATGAGCCATGGTAAGCAGCACTAGGAAGGAAGGAACCTGCCTGCCTCAGTGCTAAACAGCAGCCCTCAAGCTGCTGCCTCCTTCATCTTTCAAGGATACTGCTGATATGGGGCCTGGAATTTTCAAAGAAAGACTTACGAGGTCCTGAAAAAGAGGGAAATAAGAGAAGGGTCAATGCAAATATGCCCCAGAATAAATAGTCAATGTAGTAAATAGGAACTTAGCTCTTCCCTGTCTCCATGTTTGAATGTGAGGCTACTCAAGGGAATGAAGAGGATGGAAAACTCAATTCTCAGGAAAGGAAATGCATTTTCATGCAGGAATCTACCGTGAGTCTAGACAGAGTCTGAACACTAAACATGGGTGGATAGTAACCCAGGTCCTGTTAATGCTCAGTGTATTTTGAAACCAACACTGGACTTACTGTCCAAGTGACTGCTGCCAGCTCCAGGCAGTGAAGGCAGCTCCTCACACCGCTGTGTGCTGTGTGCTCCAGAGCACTGCTTCCTTGCAGGGATGGGCACAGAGCTCAGCAGGCACAGCCCTCCCTGCCACGTCTGGTTTCCTAAACAGGAGGCCCAAGTCTGACTGCAATAAAACCACTGTTGATTTTAAGTCCATCACTTGGACACGGACCTCCTAGTAAATAAAACCTCAGAGGAATGTTATCCTCAAAGCCACGGCTGGGCAAACCAGTCCACCAGCTTCCATTTCCTTTATTGGATGGCATCAGAACTGCTGCTCAAGTTAGAAGGATTTCAGGAGCTGTCAAGGAAGAGAAATATTGTCCTTCTTCCTAGAAATCACGGGCTGCTGCCACCGGCTCCACACACGCCCCTAAGCAAACTTCAGTGGAGTCTGAATTGGCCTGTTGGGATAACCTCAAACAAAGGTAACAAAATGTGGATGCCAGCTGGTTAGAAGCCACATATCGTGACATACCCTCCTAATCCTAGCAGAAACATACGCTCCAATCTCCGATATAAGTTGTCTTCTATACATTCTTCAAATCATTCCGCCGGCACACCACCCCACGGCACTTCACAAAGGCTCGGCAGGGCGCTCCTACTGCTGAACCCCTTTCCCCCTCTTTTCACCACAACGCGGGTTCCCTCGGCCCGCCCCCGGCCCAGCACCGCGCTGCCGCTCCCCCGGCGGGGCGGCCCGACACCCGGCACGGCCGCGCGGCGCTGCCCGGGGCGCTGCTCCATGGCGCCACCTGGCGGCCAGAGGCGGCGCACGCAGTTGTACGCCTGAGCCGGGATGCGACGGAACGTCTCTGCCCGGCACCACCGCGTGTATAAAACGCTGCCATCACCACCGCGGCACGGTGTTCAGTTAGAAAAGGACTAATAGCTGTTGGTTTCGGCGGAAATTTCCCAAAGGTCGTCTGACACAGTCATAATTCCATAAACAGAGGAAGAAGGACACGTGGGGCAGGACAGCCTGGAAAGCGGCCGTGCGCTTCGACGGAAAGCCCTTGAGAGATGTGTGCTTGTCCAAGGCGTTCGGGTCAGCTCCCCGCATCAAAGGGAAAAGTGCAAGCGCGGTTTGCGAGAGGAGAAAGCAGAGCGTCCTTGCACTGCCTCGGAACAGCGCTAGCTGTAAGAGCGGCTGCAGCATCCCCTGCTGGAAACAAAAAGCACTACGGCAAAGCGCAGGAGGCTGAAGCAGCAAAGGAGACTTGGAAGTTGAAGAGGCTCTTACAAAATAAGTCAATAAAATAAAAAATGAAAGACAAAGTGGAAACCAGAATCAGAGAAGGGGTGACTGAAATGAGAGTTTTTCCACTTTTCTCTGCAGTTCATCTGCATCTTCTAGGACACAGATGTTCTCGGCCAAACCCAGCAGTGATGGGTTTCTGCACCTCTCACGAGCGTTTCTTTACCTCCAGACCTAACTCACTTCCTCCTGATGAGGGAGGTTAGATGTTAGGCCATATCAAAAGACAGATGGTTCCTCACTCACCTGTCCCCTTGGAGGCCTCCAAGGCAGATGCAGAGTGACGAGACAGTCCTGAAGCCAGAGTGAGACATCGCCCAGTGTGGTGTGGTCCAGACCTACAGGATCAATGGACAGACAGGGATGGGACTGAGCTGGAGCCCATTGCCCATAACACATGGCTCAGGCTGTGATAGAAGGGCACAGGAGCAGTTGAACTGCTCCATATGCAGAGGTATGGGGTTGAGACTCCAAGTGAAGTTGATCCAGCTAATTAGAATCTATTAGTGGCCTCAGGGTCCTGACACTTACAACAAGAGTAGAGCTACTGACTGTAGGGTTATGGTGCTTCCAGAGGCCTCACTGTTAGCCAAGAAGGGGTCTAACAGAAAATAGTTGAGATCAAAGAATGAGGAGAGAGTGCTAATGTGAAGTAATGTGGCTGTAGCAAACACATGCAGCACATCTTAGCAATTAAAGCTTGGCTCCCCTAGAAGTGGCACTTGCAGTGAGAACAACTTCCTCCCGAAATGACAGAAGAGAGATCTCAACTCTGTTACTGACAGCCTAGGAGACAAAACTGAGGAACGATATATTTTGAAAGGAATTGGGGAAAAAACAAACAAACAAACAAACAAACAAAATACAACACAACATGTTATTTCAGTGTTTTGCCACAGTATCTGTGATCCTGCAGTTAAAAGCAGGGTTAGGAGAAGCAAGTATCAGTTTCTGTAGATTTAGTTCCATTTAAAAAATTGATATGTGCCCTGCCTCCCTGCACTTTCAAGACAACTCAAGCTTCATTGTTTTGGATTTCCTCAGCTC
This sequence comes from Phasianus colchicus, assembly GCF_987193195.1. Taxonomy (NCBI): domain Eukaryota; kingdom Metazoa; phylum Chordata; class Aves; order Galliformes; family Phasianidae; genus Phasianus; species Phasianus colchicus. The sequence continues at coordinate 6,487,220 of NC_143445.1, forward strand.
CAGCCCCTCTGGAAAACATTCACTGTGCAAATCACATCTCTCCAGATTTTATTCTCATTCCAAGTCTGTGAGTACAAATATAGCAACACCACGCTCTCCCCATGCACCGTTACAAGATGTGCTGAAATGTCAGATGCTAAGCAGTACAAAAAAGCACTTCACCACATTCTTGTTGATGTGAAATGTAATGGAGAAGGCAGAAACTGCTTTAACTTCAGCTGATTTATTAGATCCAAATACTCTCCTCCTTTCATGTGGCAGCAGTAGAGCTATTAATGCTGCATTGGTTTCTACAGAGCTTGCAGCGGTGCATTGGTGAAAGCATAACTCGAGAACAATCTCACTTCTGCAGGGCTCTGACCACAGCTCCCTTACCGCAGGCAGAGCACTGCAGGAAGGCGAATCCAGCAGAGAGGAGCAGGTAATACCCCTCTGTGGGGAGGAAGCCGGGGTGAGGCTGGGAAGTTTCCTACCTTGCAGCCATTGTCTGCCTGCTTCCTCTGCCCCACAGCCAGGGAAGCCATCGCTGACGCAGCTGCTGTGGCCGAGTGAACGCAGCAGCGGTTGCAGGGCTCCCCAACCTGCCCAGAGTCAGACAATTCTTGACAATTAGCAGTGCTGAGTGGCTCAAATTAAAGCAGAGCAGGGGCATTCCCTGTGGTTGGGTTTGTTTCTCGTGTTACCAGAAACTTCTGGTTGGCCATATTCCTTCTGCACATATGTATTATCCACAGAACGCAACTCAACTCGATTTTCTGAGATAACAACACTTTCTCTCCTCCTGGATGAGAAATAAAGCAGTCTGTCAGACCAGGAGTCTTCAATGTGGAAAAAAAAAAACAAGTTTTTGTTCTGATAAATTTGCATGTCCTCAGGAAGTGAAGGCCAAAGTATCACTTTATTCAAGCTTCCCAGACAGCTCAAATAATAAGGATACAACCTCAAAGAAGTCAGCTGTGACGTGAATAATTTCTCATAAGAGAAGATGTAATCACTGCCTTACTGTGGACCTTAACCAATAGGACTGATATGCTGAACTCTGTCCAAAGGAGAAAGTTGTGTCCAAATGGCAGCACCTTCTCCAAAGCCTGGTGTAAAGGGAGCTCATGTGAGAACTCACCTGTGCTCACACTACCCCCAAATGCAAGGTATCTGTGAAGACAGCTGGAGCTTTCTGCCCATGGAGAGTGCTGTCTACCTGTTTTTACAGGAGATTTAAGGAGAGGGATGGTTGCTATGTGTAGTTAGGCTGTTATCACGGATTGTTGACATGTCAGCTTTTGCAGGGGTGTCTGTAGAGTCCCCCAGTTAAGCACCTTGCTCCCTTCCCCTCCAAGGACATGGCACAAATCTGCGCTGACCATCAACTGGTCAGCCACAGCAGCTGTAAAAATCCTCAGGCATAGAAAAGTGCAAGGACAAATTTGTTTGGAACCAAATTTGAACTTCGCAGTGGGATAAGCACCAGGTTAAGCTGAAGCACCTCAGGAGCATCTCTTAAACAAGCAGTCCTCAGTTCCTCCTCTCTGCTGGCAGGAAGCCTCTTGACTTCGGGGTATCACTTTACTCAAATACTTTCACATTTTCCTAATGTTGAAATTCTAAACTGTCAGAGCAGCTAAATACAGGAACAAAGCAAACCAAGTATATGAGAAAGAAAAGACTATTTCATGTCTTTTCTGATTTTATTAGTAATATTTTTTTCCTTTTTCTAGAGTTTCTTGCTGAGCTGGAAAATAAATTCTTGTTGCCAAATCTGTACTTAATCTGATGTTTCTATTATTTGTTATATATTCTTTTCTTTCAGCCAAGGTTCCTCTGTGAATCCAAGTTCCCCACTCTGCTCTAGTCACAATATAACCCACACTCGTGGGAACGCTCCTCTTCGGTGCTGGAGGAGTGAGTCTTATCTGGGGGGGATTCATTGTAAAGTCTCTGATATCACAAACACCAACAAGTGCTGCACTTTGGGTCTCACAGTTTGAGTACAAAATCTAAACTTCTGGCTCTGTTTCTGGTTCTGGTCTCTGTGGAGGTGTCACTAACAATTTCCTCCCCTGCAAAGGGAAATGTGTGACCCATGCTGAGACCCACAGGTGCCAGTGGAGCAGAGCAGCCCCTCGTGCTGCCTGGCATGTGCAACCTCAGGCTGCTGGGCTGGGCTGCATTACCTGAGTGCTCTGAAGAACCACTTCCTTCAGTGGCTTTGGGGTGCTGCTCCATCTGGATTGTTAGATGTGACCTGAAAACACGGTACAGCACAAACAGCCCTGGAGCATTTCTCTCCATCTACCTACAATAAGTCCAGCTAACTTTTGCCATCCTCTGGAGAGATGGAACAAAATGAGAATTCTTAGCTGTGTGTGTGCATTCATTGAGCTCTGAGCATGAAGCAGTTTGTCACAGCCCTTTCTCTAGGCATGCTGAGGGAGACTGTAGAACCCCCGAGAAAGCTTCTGCTGTGACTATGGTGTTGTGCACACTCCTCTCACTCATTTGAGGCTCCAACACTGAGGATGTGACTCACTTCTGCATTATGCAGCAATGACCATAACTCTGTACTTTATTTAGCTGGTTGCTGTTTATTTGCTATTCTCAAAAACATCTCTAAGCTTGCAGATATTTTTTTAACCATTTCAGTCTCCATTCTCCAATGCTGCTTTGGTTCAGCCTCTGACTCCAGAAATACTGGTTGTCTTTTCTTGTTCTGTCTCTGTTCCTCCCTCCTGTTGTTAAAACGCTGGCAATCTTTTTATGACATCCTTTTAATTTCCTCAGAAGTTTCAACTTACATTTTTTTACTATATTTAGTGGTAACAACCCTGATCTCCAGCTGATGCCTATGACCAAGTGGGTGTCATCATCCTGCCCAGAGGCAGGACGGTGCAGGAACAGCAAGGAATAGATGAGGGGGGTGAGGAGGCTCTGAAGATGCCACAGCTGGGGTGAAACTCACGGACTTGGGCAGATCCTAAAAGAGACACCTCTGAAAAAGAAGAATTTGGTATTTCTTTGTCACTAGCAAGCCCAAATGTGCATTGCTGAATTCAGTATGAACTTTGCCATTGACTTCCATCTTTGTAGACTATAACTCATTTTCTTCACTGTCTTCATCAGAAATACTATGGTACACAAGGAATGTGGGGGGGAAGACTTGGGGTTTCCCAACAAGACTTTCAGCATTGCAGCCCAATGGGAAGAACCACTCAAAGTGGAGCAGTGGCACATTTTCCCTTGACTGAAATAAACCTCTCCTTCATGGGAGAGCTGTGCTTTCCCGTGGACAGTGAACTCACTTCCTTCTGCTTTGTTTATAGCTGCATGGGAGGTTTTTCCTCTTCCATTCCCTTTTCCAAGAGCAATGAGACAATAAGACATTGTTAAATGTTAAACACACAGGTTTCTGTTTCTTGTCTTACAGAATAACAGAACTTTTAGAATTATGAGAAATGAATCAAAGGATAGGGGGAAATGGTCAAATTTCACTCAGATTTTTATCCAGAACAGCAGAAAAGACATTAAGAAACAGCACAGAATTGGCCAGAAGCTTTCTTCTTCTTTTTCTTTCTCCAGAAAAAAATTACAATTTAACTGTATAATCTTTAATGGACTTGTGAGGCATGCTTATACTTGGAAACTTTGTACCTCAGTACAAGTGATTTGGATAACGTCAGCTGTAACGGGGCACATGAACTAAGCATGCAGCTCACTAACAAAATGCAGAGATGCCATTTCTGACAGCACCAGGAAACTGTTCATCACCAGACTAGAAAAACATGCCTGGAGGGCATCCCTAGAGGGACAAGGGACCTGTGCAATCAGAGAAGGATCTGAAGATAACTTTGGAGAAGTGGAAGCTCTCCAGAATGTATGGAAGAAAACGGAAGTAGTCCAACCCTCTTCACACCCTGGGGAGGACCTCTAAAGCAAGATCAAATGGAGCTGGAATGGCTCAGGGAAAACTGGAAACCAGTGCAAGCCCAGCAGCCAGCTGGATGGGAACACTCAGCCAATGCCAACATCCAGCAAAAAATCAGTGAAAATGCAAGATGAGGAAATTTTCCACTATCCACAATATACTGGTTGTGCAGAGGTGACCAATGCCAAATATTTTTATGTTATTTCTGTTAGCAGCATTCCGGCAAGTAGCCTTAAAAACCACAGCTCCTGTCTGTGCACATACCTGGGAGATGCTGTTTCCTCAGGCTGCTACCGCAGTGAGGTGAGGTATCTCACCAGAAACACAACCAAATGTTAATGACATTGAGGTCAGTGAGTGTGATAGTTTGACCTGAAGCAAGAGAAGATCCTGTTCAGCATAAGCAGCTGCCTGCTGCAGCAGGAGCTCCTCTGTGCTCCAGAGAAACACATATCACACTGATCTGCCCGCTCCAGAAGCCCCATCTCTTGTTCCCCTCCTGAAGCCAGGGTGATGATTGTGTTCACATCCACTTTTGCATGCACCAACAGCCCACACCTTACTGGGCACAAGTAGTCTAAGCCAAAGGTATGGAACTGATGTTCTCAGTAGTCCTGAAGTCAAAGGTGGAAGGTGATGTTAACATAACAAAGGGCACATTCTAGAGGAGGCACGGGTACATTCTGATCAATATTTAGCACTGCTAAACTAACAGATTGCATTGCCTTAGATTAAAATATTGCTGGGTGACTTTTTAGCAAAAAAAAAAAAAAAAAAAAAAACAACCTTTGAAAACTGATGCCAATGTTAGCAGCAGATTGCAGGTAGGAAGATGGACAAAGCAAAACAATTAAAAAAACAACAGCTGATTCAACAATAACGCATTTGCCATGATTGGGATAAGCCAGTGCGTAATGAAAATGTTGCCATGGATATCAGCGTTGAGAAAGCAATTGTATCTCAGCAGTCAGCCCTGAGGTCATGCAGGGCACCAGGAGTCACTGGGAGGCACTGAGCAGTTCCCAAATGTGAGACCAACAGCAAAGCAGAAAGCTCTGGCTGCCAGTGACATTCAGGAAGGGAATTAATGCTGCTGGGCATTCTGCAGTGTGGGGAGAGCTGCTTCCCGGGGACAGCTCAGGATCTGCAGAGACTGCAATTAACATGCACTTTCACTTATAAAACTGCATGTGTATAAACATGTAACCATCAAAGGAAAACCCTCCCACATGTTTTTAATAGGTAAGCAGTAGCCTCTAGGTTTGCTCCATCCTTTCATAATCCTAAAGCAAAAGCTGCCAGATTACATAACAAAATGCCATTATTCTTCTCGCTACTCTCTATTTCCTATCATATATATCCTTCCTTGTTCTTTGTCTCTTTTTCTTTTTTTTTTTTCTTTCTTTTTTTTTTTTTTTTTTTTTTTCCCCACTTCTTCCATTTATTCCCTTCTCTTTCTGCCTCTCCCTACCCAAATTTAGTAGCATTTCATCTCCCCACTCATTCCTGGTCCTTTCCTGTCCTTTCCTGCTGCTCATGCTCCTCTGCCTCATGCCCAGTCCCTCCTTTCTTTCATACTGCATTAACTCTAACCCTGCTCTATGCACACTGACAATCTATCTGTTTTTAATTGTTGCACTAAACGTAGCTGGACATTTCAGAAACCGTTTCAAAGTCTTCATAATTCAACTTGATTCCATGTACTTGATACAAGAGCCATATGGTTTTGTGGATCACGTATTGTTTTGCACATGTGAATACTTACGGAACAGACGACTGTTTGGGTATCAGTTGCTCACGCTTTCTGAGCTGTAAATTAATTTTGTGCTGTGTAATGGCACTGATGCTTTGAAATGTCCAGAAATTTTCTCCATGCACCTAAGAATGCCCTATAAATATCATGTCTGAGGGCTCCTGAGGTTCAGTGAGCACTGCCTGCGGTCCTTCCACAGGTGGGACAGAGCTCGGGGGCAGCTCTGCATGAGGATGCACAGGGCTGGAGCAGCACCAGGACAGCACTGCACTCCCTATTCATTGCTACAAGCTCTGCTCACAGCTCCTCATAGCTGCTGCCAGTCTTTGTGAGGTGTATTGATTCACCCCGCCAAATTCACTAGAACTGACTGGTAACTCTATTGTCTTCTCAGCGCAGCGCTGATAGTCTTTACTCAGACAAATCCTTCCTGCATCACACACTGGCATAAAGTCTTTAAAGAAGGGAGGATAAGAGGGTGAACATTGTAATTGATTCTGTCAAAGGCATGTAAGAGCTGACATCTCCTTTTCAGCAGCTAAAGAACAAACCGAATGCTAAAAACCTACCCTAGGTGTGGGTGTCCCCTGCACACTTTGTATCAAATGCGTGCATCTCCAGGGAGAGGAGGACAGAGACAAGCATTAAATGGAGTGGAACAGTCCTCACACTGATTCAATTAGGGCAGTATATGTTGTAATATAGCTTCAAGGGATAACCGAAATTTTTGGAGGGTGCTTCTTTTTTTTTTCTTCTCTCTCTCCCTTTTTCTTTTCTTTGGCTGCTGCCACATGGAGTTCATTTCACATTTCAGCTGCAGAGTAAGTGATACAGGAACCGGTATCACACTGTGGCTGATTCACTGCTGCCAAATGCTTGATGCCCTCCTGCAAATGGGCTTAGGACACAGCCATGCACAGCTCCTTCTTTGCACCCCGCTCCTGCCCTGCTGCCTTTCACGCAGAGCAGCCTGTCAGCAAACAGCAAGTGCCCAGCAGAAAGGACTCCCTTCATCCGGCTCTCGGATGAGCACCGAGGTTGGATCAGGGCAGTTCTGCACTAAGGTGACATAAAGCACAGGATGACAAAGAAGTGCTACTCAGCAAATATATCAACAGAAGTAGAGATCCACACCTAATGCAATGATGCTGCCCTGACTTTGTTATTTCCATTCTGATTTGTGCCAGCAAAGGTGCAGTGCCTGCAGTCCAAGCAAATTCATCATATGTGAGCCTGCTTTTCATTCGAGGTGGGCAGCAGCACGAAAGAACAGAAAGATTTCTCTGGGGTATCCCACGGTCTGTGGCTGCTTTGTGTTCTTGCAGCAATGCCCCGGTTTCATTCAAGAAGCCAACAAATACAACGATAGCAATAAAGATAACCACAGCAGATTTTCCCCTCCTGATGGAGGACCCCTGGAACTCCCAGTGCACCGTGAGAGCCTTTGCACAAACACACCTCAAGCCCCGCTTCTCCAAAACTGAGCCCTGCTCTAGTCTTTGCCACTCAGAAAGTGGAAGAGAGAAACATAAAGCAGTCCCGGAACACCTCTGAACAGCACACGTGGCTGTTCACCACGCACATTCCCTGGCCGAGGCCCTTCCGTCACACAGCAGCACGCTACAGGGCGAGCTGCGATGCTCTCGTGGCAGCAAGGAAGGGGAGGGCGGCCCTCTCCGCACGGCGGTGCTGCCCGGCTCTGGGCAACGCGGGGCTCGGGGGCTCGGAGGGCTCGGCGCTGCAGTTGGCAACGGGATGACCGAGAGGGGGAACGGTCGGCACCTCCGTTGCCGTCCTTCCCCGGCAGCCTCGCTGTAAGGCAGCAAATCCTCGCTGAGGCCGCTCGCCGCCGACAGACCCCGACACAGCCGGGCAGCGCGGAGCGGGACCCCGGCATTCCCCGCAATCCCAACGCAGAGCTGAGCCGGGGGGGGCAGCGCGGCGCAGCCGAAGCCGTTCATCCCTCGCATGTGGTGCGAACGCTCGCCCCGAGCGCGGGGTTTCTCTGGGATTCACCGCAGCAACCTACTTCTTTAAACGCTTTATGGATATTCGGCTCCTTTTCAAATAAGTGACAACAGCTGATCTAAAAAATAGTCTGAGAACTCGCGCAGGAGCTGACGAGGTGTGAGCACCTCGAGCCCTGCTACAGCGGGAACTCAGCTCTCTTCGCTGCACCCGTTGCGTACCGCTGCCGGCATCCGGAACGTGAGCAATGTATGGAAAGAGCTTTCCCAGAGCCGTGCCCCTTTCTTTCCTTTCTCTTCACATTTTGCAATCGCAAGCTCGTTTGTTCAAGCCCGATGGACCGCACGGGGCCGGGGCTCCGCCAGGGGGCAGCGCCGGGCCGGGTCGAGTCGGGGGGTGCCTGAGGCCACCTCCATCCCGTCCGTCCCCTCCATCCCCTCCATCCCATCCCGGCCCCTCCTGGCCCCTCCCGGCCCCCGGGCTCCTCTCCCAGCCCGACTTCGCTCCGCCGCCCGCAGCGCGCCGTGCCCGGCAGCCCGGCGGCCCCGAGGCTGCGGCTCTTTAGGCCGTGTGCGGCTTTAAAGTCCCATACGGGTAATGGGGAACATCAGAAAGACATTCGGGTGAACTCTTCGCCTCTAATGGGAAACAGTTGAGAGCTCCACCAAATCTGTCACTTTTTAAATGGAAACATGAAAAAGGGCTGAGATAAAACAAAACAAAGCAAAGAAGTTGGAATAATGCACTTTGATTCGGATACTGAAAAACTTTCCTCGAGGAATGGAAAAACTGATGGAAAAAAAAAAAAAAAAAAAAAAGTAAAAAAAAGCCAACCGCGATATGACAGTGCCCGCAGCACTGTGAGCAGACATTCCTGCCTGTAATCCCCTCTCTCTCTTCCCACTCTGGGGAGGGAAAAATCCGTTCCGCGATGGCTGGCAGAGATGCGCGGACCTCGGACGGTGAACCGAAGGCTCCCGCCGCTATCCGGGGCAGCGCCGTCCGAGCGGGGCTCCGCCACCCGCGGCTCGGGGCCGAGCCAACGCCGAGAGAGGAGCGGGGCTGCATGGCGGGGTGCAGCCAGGGCTCCTTAGGGGCACTGGGATCGGCGACGTGCAGCTAAGGGGGTGCTACAAATTCTCCCACTGAGCTCAGAGCTCTCCCCCGTGCCCCGGAGGCGCAGCGGGAACAGGGAGGCGGCTCGCAGTGGGGACAAGCCGGGAAGCGGCCCTGCGGTCGGCACCCCCGACGGGGCGACAGCGGCCCGCTGCCCTTCCCCTGGCGAGCCCGGCCCCGCAGCACCGCGGTCCCGGGCTGGGGACGGATCGGGGCAGAGCTCGGGTCTTGGCGACCCTCGAACTCCCGAAAGCTGGACGTCCCTGAAGGCCTCCTCTGCCTCGGCCCGGTGACGGCGGGTTCTGTTACGCGGACGGCCGGGCCCCGGCAGCCCCCCCCCGCGTCCTCCGCTCCTCTCCGTCGAGGCTGAGGTGTTCTGTTCCCATCGACACTGTTTGTACCCGAGGGCACCGATAAGCTCCTGCGGGGCCCCTCCCTCGGCGGGGAGCGGAGGAAGCTCAGAGCATCGGCGACACCTCCCGCATCCTCCCGCTTCGTTGTTTTCTGAACGTTGTTAAAAGCAACACCTGGGGAAAAAAATATATATAAAAGGACGACAACGAAGCGACTCCTTTTTGTTTTTCCCCGCTTTTGATAATTCCGGACATTATCCCACGCGTCGCGCTCGACTTTCCCCTGTCCTTTCATTGCTTGTTTGGGTTTTCGCGGAGCACGACGATAGCGCGAGAAAGGGACCGCAACGCGCGGCCACCGCTGCTCGGGGCGCTCTGAGGGTGGCTTCCCAGCCCCGCTCCGCTCCCGGCCCGCAGCCCCCGCCGCTCCGCGCCCAGCGCACAGCCGTCGGAGCCCAGGAGGGCAGGAGCGCAGCGTGCGGGGCTGTGCCGCTCTCCCGACGGCGTTAGAGCCGGGCCGCCTCATTTCATCGAAAATCGCCTTAAGGTCAAATAGAGCGTGCTGCCCCGTTACTCCCTAATCGCGCCTAACGAAATGCGCGCTCTGTGTGTGAAAAAGCTCCTTAAAGAGGGAGAGAAGTGAATGAAACGAAGCTTGGTGACACGGCCGTCTGCCCGCGGAGCTGTCGCGCTTACGCGGCTCTGCCCCGGCACCCGGAGCCGCCCGCACTGCCGGGGAGACGGTGCCGAGAGCGGGCGCTGTGCGGGCCGTGCCTGGGCTCTACCTGGGCTGCCCGCAGGCTACGTGCGGGCTGCGTGCGGGCACCGGCCGGCCCCCCCCGAAGCCGAGCGGGCAGAGGCGGTGTTGCGCCGTAAGGTGCCACGTGCCAGGGTGTCCCCGGGGGAGCCCCACGGCCGCCGCGCCCCCCAGCAGCAGCCCCGCTGACCCCGGGCTGCGCTCCGTGCGCTGGGGCCGCGGCCAACGTGAGGCTCCATCGAAAAGCGGATTCCGCTCCGGGCGACTCGGCGTTCATTCGGAAAGGATTGCCAGCAGCCCGGCGAGCCCCGCAGCTGCTGGTTTGGCTCGGAGAGCCCCGTGTGGTTTATAAACTTGTAGAGGGAAAAAGGAAAAAGATGTCCATCCAAGTAAACTCTAAGTGAAAACTCATTGATTACCTCCGCCTCCCTGTCTCTGATCTGATTAACCGTTTGCCATCACGCATTCCGAGTCACTTTTGTGTTGGTTTCCCTCTGCCTGAGCTCTGCGAGACTTTTCCAGAAGGACGCTGTGATGTCGGGACCAACAGACTGTAAACAACCACAAGAAACACAGCGAATGTTTTCAATCCAGCTCGGGGACTAAAATAAACTGCCCGCATCAGGCCGGCCGGTTTCGACGAACGCCTCCCAGGCCGCTGCCGAGCGCACCGCGGGGCTACCCGGGGCGGATGGATGCGGGCGGGTGCCTCGCCCCGCCGGGAAGAATCCCCCCGGAACCCCCGGCCCGGGCCGCTCGCGTGGGGCTGGAAGGGTGGAGGAGGCACGGGGGGACCCAACGGGCGCGCCCTGCTTCTATCCCAGCGGCCGAGGACTCCCGATTGCACTTATCCGGGCCCCGGCCATCGCCCGTTGTACCGTCGGGTTTTTCCGTCGTGCCGGCTGCCCGAGCCCACCTGCCCGAGACTCGCTGCCCGTGGCCTCTCCTGCGGGCGGCCCCGGACTCCGCAGTGAGGCCGGCAAGAGGACCCCCGGTGCTGCCCCCTCCTCCTTCCCCCCCTGCCTTAGGGCCGCCCCGAGGCTGCATCGGCACCGGGCGGGGCCGGACCCCGGGGCGGGTGGGAGCGGGGATCCCGCGGCAGCCCCGAATGGCAGCGGGGGGCGGCGGTGGGGAGAGGGGCGGCAGAGACGGGCCGGGCCGCGGCCGTCACAGGCGGAGCGGCGATTTTTTAAATAACAAACGTATTTTTTTATTTCTGAAACAAAAATATCGTTTTCGGCTTAACAATAGCCGGATCTCTCTGAATGAAGCCTCTGCATATTTTCCTGTTTTAATTGGTTGTATAATAAACAGTCCTGACCCCACACTCTCTTTTCAATGAGTTCAGGGTGAAACGCGGACCATGGGACTGGAAATGACTTTTTCACCACTTAAAACACGGACAAGAATACCAGGAATCAGGCGGCATCGATCGGCCGGGCGGGAGGGGCCTCAAGGTGAGAGAGGCTGCGTGACCCTCCTCGCTCGACCCGCAGCCTCCGGCACCCCGGCCCCGGACACCGCAGCCGAGACGAGTTGAGTCGCGCAGCGCCGAGCCGAGCCGGCCGGGAGCTCTCCCGACTCAAGGCTATGCACCCTACGAGCACCGCCAAGGCCCGACGGCTGCGCGAAGGACGGCAGAAGAAGACAAACCGGCGTGCGCAGAAGAGCGCTCCGAGCCCGGCACTGCTGTGGGGCAGCCGAGGGGCGGTGGGCGCCCGCCCAACCCCAGGCCGCCGAGCCCTCCCTCCCCTGGGGCCCATCGCAGCGCTCTGCCCCTCCGGCGGCGGCGGCTCGGGGAGGCTGCTTCCACGCCTGCTCCGTGCACGCAGAGCGCAGTCGTCGCTCTTCTGCTTTCATCTCTCGCCAGCGTTGCATAAAGCCCATAAGGACGGGGCCGCTCGGGCGGCAGCTCGGGCGAGACCGCGGTCCCGAGTCCTCCCGCTCCGACCAGAGTGGGGATGCGCGGTGCCCTCTGGCCGCCGTTAGATAACGAGCACGGGTCTGGCACGGGGCGCGAAGCCGTGAGACTGCCGCTTCGTGTGGGGTCAGAGGGGCTCGGGACTGCGCGGCCCGGGGCGCATCAGAGCCCTACCCGGCAGAGCCCCGGCACAGAACCCGATCCGGCCCACTTGGGGCCACTCACGTGGTCCGGAGCCCGACCCCGCGGGGCAGCGGGGCTGTCGGGCGTCCCAAGCTGGGGGAGCGAGCGCTTGCAAGTAGGGTCAGTCCCCGCCGCCCCGGGCAGCAACGAAACGGGAGGGAACCACCGAACCCTGCCAGGGTCACCGGAATATGAACGGGAGCCGCGGCCGCTCCCGGAGCGGCAGGACAAGCCTGGCTCGGCCGAGAGCTCCTCAGCGGGCTGCCCGGGCGATGCGAGACGAGGGCTGCAGTCGTGCCCCGAACACGGAGGCTGTTACTGAACCACACGAGTTTACATTCGGTGCCGCCTCTGTTTATAAAATACAGAAAACAATCGCGAAAACATCCTAGGGCGCGACCGCGGCGCGGCTCCGCTGGGTGCCGGGCGCTCGGAGGGCACAACCCGGCCCCGCGCCACGAGCAGCCGCTGTACCCCGCCTGCCCGCAATCTCGGAGCAGAGCCCGTTGGGCACGGGCAACCCGAGAGCCCCGAGGCACATTATGCCCGCCGCCTGTCGTCCACGGGGGCTTCGGGAAAGAGCCCCGCGGCCCGCATCGCACGGCACCGAGGGCCGGGAACCGCTCCGCTCCCGACGCTGGGTGCTGGAGCTGCGGGGGCCGCTCCCCGCGGGTCACCGCCCGCAGACCCCGAGGGAAGCGCGGCGGCCCCGGGGCCCCGTGGCGGCAGGAGGGGGTCCCTTCCGAGTTCACGGCCCCGACGGATCTCGGAGGAAACGAGCGGGGACGGGCAGCACTGAACGAACGAGGAACGGTCACGTCACCACCATGCAGCGCCGATCCCGGGCACGAACTTGAGCCTCACATCGGCAACCCCGGCGCCCTCGGCCCCGTTCCGTCCTTTCCCCTCCCGGTGCTGGAGTTCGAGTCGGCCCCGTTTCCTCCCCGCCGTGCCCGGGCCGAGCCGGGCCCGCAGCCCCCGCGCCCCGCACCGCCGCCCCCAGCCGGAACAGAGCCGCGAGCCGCGCTCCCTCCCGGCGCCGTCCCGCGGGGCCCGCACAGAGCCGCGCAGATCCCCGGCCCCGCTCCGTACGCCGCGCCCGTTTCCGTGCAGGGCCGCGAGACGTCTCGTTCCCCGGGCACGGAGGCTGCGGCGGGCCCGGGAGTCGGCTCGGGCCCGGGGTGCGCCGTTACTCGGGCCTCGGCCCGGCGGGGAAAGAGACGGGCGGCGGCAGCGCCGGCACCGGCACGGGGCCCGGACGGGCCGCCGGTTCCGTAGAGGCACGGCCGGGTCGGGTGGGCGCAGGGCTGCGCCGCATCGCCCCGCTCCGCGGTCCCGAGTGAGCGGGGAGAAGCAAAAGCGGAGCCGGGGCACGGCGGGCAGAGCGCCGGGACGGGCCCAGGGCTAACCGGAGCCGGGCAGTGGCGGAGCGACACACGGCGGCCTCGGCGCTGCCGCTTCTCGGTCCCAGCGCGGAGAAGCGGAGAGAAACAAAACAATATTAAGAGAAAGGCATTTATTGGAGACCTTACAAGGCTAGAAAGTACATTAACAGTGCTAGGCCACTCTAGAGAAGTTGGTCCCAAAACGGTACTACGCCACAGCATCTATCAGCTTACAGAAACGCTTACACAATCGCTAAGAACTGGCCCCTGTGTTATACACGCTATTTCTTTTCACATTCATCTATGTAAAATCGAAGGATCAACATGTTTTAAGAAAAAGGGCGAGCACTCAAAGCAGAACCTACCGAAATTCATTTCGGGCCAGGTATGGGGGCAAAAATACGGAGCTAGTTTAAACTTTCATTATCAATTATACTATGAGCACGGAGAAATATTCAAATTTCATAGGAAACCGTCTTTTTTTTTTTTTTTTTTTTATAACATCAAAATATATTTTTTTAGACCTACATAAAATTTCTTGTAAGACCTCAGAGGACATCGTCTCCTTTAAAAACCGTATCTCCCAGAGCCTTCACGAACGGTCCCGGCCCCCCGGGCTCCCACCGCGCAGTCCCACCCGCGCCGCCCGGGGAAAGGCACCGCAGCAGCGCCGCGCTTTGCGGCCGAAGAGGAAGAGGAGCGGGAGGAAGAGGCCGAGCTCGGCCGGCGGCACCCGGGCCCGGCGAGAAGGCCGTGCTGTTCGCAGGCCGAGCCCGAGCGTTTGAAGGCCGAGTCACAAAGGAGCAGAGTTCGGAGAGGCGGCGGCCCGCAGTCACCGCGTCCCCCGCGCCCCCAGAAATAAAGCGACAAAAAGCCGACCCCGAGGCCTCTCCGAAGACAGACAGACACACACAGACGGACCGGCGGACAGACCGCGCCAGCCGGGAGCCGCCCGCCCGCCGCGGCGGGCGCGGAGAGAGGGACGTCCGCAGGCGGAGGAGGAGAGCGCGGCCGGAGCGGGCGTTGCGCGGCGGCGGCGGCGGGGACCCGTTCCCTAGATGTCAATGCGGGAGTGCAGGGCGCCGTGTTTGCTGTCGTGCTCCCAGTAGGAACAGTGCATGACGGACAGCTCGGCGGGCTGGCGGGCGCAGGCGAACTGGAGGCCGGCTCCGTTCGCGGCCGGGGCGGCGGGCGGCGCGGGGCTGGCCGGGCCCAGCTGCTGCGGGTGGTGGGCGTGCGGGTGGTGCGGGTGGGCAACGCCGTTGTAGGAGTTCACCATGCCGGGCAGCGCCACGCTCTGCACCCGCGAGTAGGGGCCGTAGGAGGCAGGGCCCGAGAGTCCTTTCACGTTGACGGGGCTGACGCTGCCGCCGGACATCTGGCAGGAGGCGTAGGGCACGGGCGCGGGGGGCTGCGGCAGCGGCCACGAGTTGTTCATGAAGGTGGACTGCAGGTACTTGGGCGGGGAGAGGTAGCCGTAGCCGTCGGGGCCGAAGAGGCTCTTGCCGGGCTGGAAGTGAGTCGGGGGCGGCCGGAAGGGCCGCTTCATCCTCCGCCGACGGCGGTAGTTGCCCTTCTCGAACATGTCCTCGCAGGCGGGGTCCAGCGTCCAGTAGTTGCCCTTGCGCTCCCCGCCGCCCTCGCGGGGCACCTTGATGAAGCACTCGTTGAGGCTGAGGTTGTGGCGGATGCTGTTCTGCCAGCCCTTCTTGTTCTTCTCGTAGAAAGGGAACTTGCTGATGATGTACTGGTAGATCCCGGACAGCGTGAGCCTCTTCTCGGCGCTCTCCCGTATGGCCATGGCGATCAGGGCCACGTAGGAATAGGGGGGCTTCTGCGACGGGTCCGGCTTCTCGGGGCCCTTCTCGGCGCTCAGTTCTTCCTTGCCCCGCTCCGGCTCCTTGCTGCCGCCGCCGTCATGGGCCAGCATCGCCACCGCGTCCTCCTCGCCGTCCGCGTAGCCACTCATCATGGTGCCCGCGGCCGCGCGCCGCGGTGCCGGCGCGGAGCTGTGCCGGTGCGGAGCGGTGCGGGTGCCGAGATCCGCTGCTGGCGGCCGTCCCGCCCGGAGCTCGCCGGAGCAGGGGCCGGGACGGAGCTCGCTCGGCGCCTCTCGCGGCGCCGCGGGTCCGTGCAGCGCGGCGGCGGCGGCGGCGGCGTCCCTGCCCCAGCGGGCTCCGCTCCCCTCTGCCGCGGCGGCCGGGCTCTTTTCTGATTTGTATGGGCCCGGCCGAGTTCCGCTTTCGTCAGGAGCCCGCTCCCCTATCGCCGCCGAGCCGCTGGGCACGGCCGGGTTCAGCCCGCAGTCACGGCGCTCGGCCCCGCGCACACGCGGCCCGACGTGGCCCCGCGGAGCGGCGCGGCGTGGAACCGCCCCGGTGCGGCCGCGCCGCCGGGGGGGGGGGGGGGCGGGGGGCTCCGAACGAGCCGCCCCCGCCGCCGTCGCCGCCGCCCTCCCGCCCTCCCCGGGCTCGCGGCTCGGAGTTGTTCCGCGGGACGGCAGCCGCCGCGCTCGGCCCTGCCCGGTGGCTGTCACAGTGCAGCCGCAACACGCGGCCGCGTTTATATGTCTTGGCCCCGGGCCGCGTTCGGAGAGCAAAGGGAGGTTGGGAAGGCTCCTGCCGCTCGGTTCTGCCGTCCGTGTGGCACGGAGCGGGGCTGTCGAGTCGCTCCTTCTCCCTCCTGCAACGGCCGCCGGGCCGCCAGAAGCCCCGGGGCAGGGACGGAGCGGGGCAGGGCAGGGCAGGGTCCGTGGTGCCCCTGCGCTCCTCCCCGCAGGGCTCCCACTTATTTCGCACGCATCCCCGAGGATCGCATCTTTTCCTTCCCCTGTTCTGCCTTCAGGTGAAGCCTCCGCGAGCGGCGGTATAGAAGCCTGAACTGAAAAGGTGCCGTGTCACAACGAATCGTTAACGGCGTCGTTCTACCTGCAGTCACAGAAACAGGCGAAGAGGACAGAGGATGCTTCAAACGATTTTCTGAAGCAGCCCTCGCCCCGGCAGCGGGTCGGGACGGCCCTGTTCTCCCGGCTGCGGGCAGACACGGAGCCGAGCTTCGGCCCACCTGCGCGGCCCTCGGGGCGCGGCGGAGTCGTGCCGCGGACACAACCCGAAGCAGGGGACCGGGGCCGTAGCCGAGCGCAGCTCTGGGCTTCCTCTCACGGCAAGGGCTGCCGAGCAGCGCGGCTCCACTGAGTTCCACGCGCAGCCCGGTGGCTGCGGTCCGCACCCGGCCCGCAGCCCCACTTTCACCTCTCTGGGACGTGAATCGCTGCCAAGCGCTATTCCCCGCCCCGCGCACTTTGCGTGTTATAACATTTTTCGTAACCAAGCCCAAACCCGAGCGCGGAGGGACGGCAGCTCTCTGTCGGTGCTCCCGGCGTAGCTCGGCCGCTCCCGGTGCGTGTGCCCAGGGAGGTGCGCAGGGGTCCCGCTTCCCTCTCCGGGAGAGGCATTTGGAACGAACTGTAGGGGAGAAAATGAATCGCCCTTCGGGAGCTGTTGTATTTATCGATTAAAATACAGTTCTGCACTTCACCTACAGCCGCGCAGGCTGATCACTTATCTCGCGTCCGTCGAGAAACTCACGTTCCTAAAACACGATCTCCATACATGCAGTTACACCAACGACACACCTTGCTTTTCGGCGCACAGCCCTCGGCGCCCAGCAACACCCCCAGGCCCAGCCCGACCCCGGCCATCTCGCTCCCGCAGCCGCCCGCTCCCGCAGCCGGCCCCAGCTGTGTGTGCCGCCGGGCCGGGGCCGCGGGGCTCTCCAGGGCCGGGCGAGCCTCTCGCTGCGGCCACCCATGCAGCTCCCGGCGCTCCCCTCGCAGGCATTTCCGCGGCGAGAGCCGGGGCAGGTGGAACAGCACTGCTGCGTGTGTCATCACCTCCTCCAAATGGCTCATTCCTCCCTTTTCACTCCAAAACCTAGCGCGCGGCTCCTCTCCAGGGCCCGCTCGCTCACAGAGGACATTTGACATCCAAGGGGCTCAAGAGTTGATTTTTCTTTTCTTTTCTTCTTCTTTTTTTTTTTTTTTTCTCAAATGTCTCCTTTCTTCTTTCCCCCTTCCGCAGCCCCGCGCAGGGGCATTTCGGACGGCGCAAGGAGCGGCGGGGCGAGCAGCTCCGAGGTGAGCGCGCAGCCCCGCGCGGGACTCGGTTGGCTCCGGCAGCGCTCCGCGGTGCTCCTCGGCTCCGCCCGGGGCAGCGGCACCGCCGGGTCGCGGGGCTCGAAGCCGAGGCTGTGCGCGGCGCTGAGGGAGCACCGCTCCTCACACAGACGTCGCACGGGAGCACCGCGAGCAGCCGGGGCGGGTAGCGGGCGGGGACGACGGGCGTACCTGGGGAAAGGGCGCTCTCGGGGACCGACAGAGGCGGACGAAGCCAGGCGCAGCGAAAGCGGGAGGCGGCGGAGCAGTACCCGCATCGGGCCCGCAGCCACCCTCGAGTCGCGGGAGGCTGAAAGGAGGAAGGAGGCGGCGGTGCCCGGCCCCGTCCCGCCGCGGAGAGGACAGGCTGCAGCGCGGAAAGACTGCAGAGCGGAACGCGACGGGGCGACGGGGAGGGGGCACCCGCTGCCCGCACACGAGCAGAGCACCGCTGCCCCCGGGCAGCCCCGGGACGGCGGGGCAGGAGGCGGACGGAGCGGTGCTCAGCGCCGGCTGCGCAACCCTGCTGAGGAGCCCCTGCGAACCGGGGCCTCGCCGTGATCGATTAATCGGTACGGCGCCGGGCGGGTCTCCCTCCCCGATCAGAGCGCGGCATCCTCCACTGTGTCCCAAAAGCCAGTAGTGCTGCGCACGGCGGCCCAGAGCTGTGCTGCTCGGAGCCGCGCTGCCCACCGCCCTGAGCTACGCACCGCTCAGCTTCTGGTACCCGAGCTATTGTTTTTTTCTACTCACCCCGTGCAGGCAGTGGAGTCGATTGCTGCTACCTGGAACGTTTCAAGTTGGTTAGTTTGAAAATGTGGCAGACTTTCTTTCCTAAACTATTTTTTTTTTTTCATTTTCCTTTTCCTTTTTCTTTTCTTTTTTTTTTTCTTTTTTTTCCTTTTCTTTTTTTCTTTCTTTTTTTTTTCTTTTTTTTTTTTTTCTTTTTTTTTTTTTCCCCCTTCTTCATTTCTGTTATTATTGTTCTCTCTCTCGGAGCGCAAACGAGCGTGCCGCGCACAGCCGCTGGCTGCAGCTCCCTCCCTGCCGGCGGAGCCTCCATCAAACACCGGCCGTTGTTCGGCCGCGGTCCCACGCGGTCCCAAAGGCGCTCGCTGCCGGCAGCCCCGCGCCGGCCGCCAGCCGAAGCCCGGCGGGAGGGGCACGGCCGCGGGGAGCGGAGCGGAGCGCCTCGCCTCCAGCGCGGCTTCCCCGGGACCGAGAACGGCTGCGGGACTGCGGAGCCTTTCCCGTCCTCGGCCCGGCCAGTAGAGCATCCGGGAAAGGGGAGTTACCGTGCAGCAAGGATTGCTAGCTTCTTCCCTTTCCCTTGTTTTGTTTTGTTTTGTTTTTTGTTTCTTTTGTTTTGTTTCCCTCTTGTTCTTCCCACTACTATTAGTCTTTAAGATCGTAGATTGTTTATTCCCATAACAAACGAGCGAAAGTAGACACGGCCCGTTACGGTCTGTCCCGCATGCCGGCACTTACGGGAACCGACCGACACAAAACCCCGCGGGAAGCCGCGGCCGGGCCGCAGCTCACGGGACGGGACCCGCCGTGGCACACCGGGACGGGGACGCTCCTCCGCCTCCCGCGGGAGCGGTCGGGCCGGGACACCCCCGCCAGATCGACACCCGGCCCCGGGGCTCGGCGCTGGGCGGCACGGCGCCGGCTGCCACAGAACCGATCTTTGTGGCTTCGGCGGAGCCGTTCCGTGAGAAAAACTCGCGCGCGCGTCCGTTCCTTTACACTGGGAGCTGCTCGCAGAGCTCTCCTCTTTAGAACCCGGCTCCAGCCCCGCTCGTCCCGAGGCACCGCAGCGCCGCGCCGCTCCCGGTTCGGACCCCAGCAGCTCCCGGGCGCCCTTCGCTCGCGTTATTGGCGCGTGGCGCTGGAACAAGGACATATTCACCTGGCAAGTGTCTTCTTCTGCATGAATGAGACTCATTGTCAAAAACCTGACCGTATGTAGGTGCATGTAAGTTCTGCAGTAGGGAATTTAGTCCCCCATTTATACTGCAAAGCTAAAAATTCGGGTAGCTTCAGGCTTGTTTGTACAAGCTCCCCGCCGTGCAAGGATTTCTGTTTTTACAGGAAAAACTAAGCAGGCCGTAGACTGTGATGGCTGTACATCCATAATGTGAGCTTCATGAGGAACAGAATCACTCCATTATGATCTGGGCTGCAATCACATTGAATAAAGGTCGGTCTAACAGGGCCTGAGGGAGCAGTCCCAAATGGGCTCGATTCTATACCGATTCCAATGTGGATTTCAGAGGGAAGGGGAAGGGGATCAGGAGAGGGGTTTCACCCTTCAGCAGGCACCGTGGAGATACTCTGTCCCATTCCATTTGGAAGCTCTTCCTGCTGCCCTGGTATCAAAGAAATCTGCCTCACCGAAAAGGGCAGCCTCAACCTCTCCCCCGTTATATTCCTCCTTCTGTGCCCAGCTTCTCCTGCAGCCAAGCTGCAGCCCTCACTACGGTGTATTTGTTTATGCTGAGAGGACAGGCCTACAGGAAAACAAACGATACATTTCACTCTGCTGCTCGGTAGTTTCTTCCTTTCATCTGAAAACACAGCCTGATCCGGGGAAGGTTCCTGAATTCACACAACCGGTTACATGATGAAATGCAAACAGTTTCTTGCGGTATTAAATGGCAGCCCGCAGCAGAGTTCAGGTTGGCTGTTATGGGTTCAGCAGTAAGGGCTCGGCAGGATAATCCTGTGTTACTGCCGTCCTGCAGCTAGTGGCCTACAGCACTGCTGCCGAATGCTGCAAATAAAAACAAACAAGGCGGCCTCTGCTTCTCAGACAAAGTAGAAATTATGTCTCTTTAGGAAGCTTGAAGCAAAGATCGGTTGTGTCAGTCTGGCAACTTCCAAAGCAAGCTGCTCCTTCTAGCACTTAGAAATTGATGCTTATTTTTCTACAAAGCTTGGGTGGAAAAAAAAAATAAAATAAAAAGAATGATACAAGTCCAGTGATGTCCGGATCACCCTGAAGTTGCAAATTAATGGTATTGTACAACAAAATGAGAGCCAAGTCAGCCTTCTCCCACTGCTACTAGAGATACACTGTCAGAATGGAGCACTGCTTTTAGGTGAACAATAACCTGCACACCTGTTCAGACTGTTTAAAAAAAAACTGCAGTGTTTCATAAAGATCCAACTAGGGAAAATGGTGCAGATTTTTGATTATTTGGAAAAGGAATCTTCAGGAAAAAAAAGCTTCCAACAAACATCAAAGAGAATTTGTGCCTTTCACTCCTTCTCTGAGCACGCAGGTCCCAAACCTAAGCTGTGACTCCTCTCTGAGATCACGTAACCTACTGCGGGCTGTTTTCATCCGGAGCCCAGGGTGTCACTGCTTTGAAGAAACAGCATTTGAAAAGGTTATTCAGGTTACAAGGAGAAGCTCCTAAATGTAGGAGGCAGTGGTCTGCACCGTACCATAGCAAGAGAACTGCAATGGTAGTGATCGGGAGCAGAGCAGCTCTTTACCTGGAGAACCTTTGCTGACAAAAGCCCTCTTAAAAGACAATCTGAGCGGTGAGGCCGTTTGCATCTGGGTAGCTCCTAAACTATGAGGCTGAAAGGAGCCGGGGCAGCTGCTGCCTGTGTCCTCACTGGGAGCACTTTGCTCTGCAGCACTGCTGGTAGCCATTCTGACCTCATGTCGGGGGGTTCCCGCTCCTACAGCAGAGCTGGCCAGATGGGACATGCTTTCACATGCTTGCAGCTACGCTAATTTTAGCATTAGAGAGTTGCACACAATGACTCATTAGGGCCACTGAATTTGGACACTATACCTGCCTACTAAGTCTTTTTCTTAGCAGCTTCTTGAGAATTTGTATGGGGCACACTGCGTGCTCTCTGCCCACTCTCTGGAGGCTCTGTGGGGGAGATGCTGCCCTGAGAGCAAAGGTATATATAGAGATGTCCACGTGTAGTCACATTAACTTCTATCTGCATTATGACCACTCTACTTATGCTCCTTTTCCATCTCTAAGCCACTAGCAGCAGTTGGGTTCAGTTAAAAGCAAGTAGAGATGCTCCAAGCTCTGCCAGAGTTTGCAGAACGGGCTAAGTTAGCCTGGAGCAGAGTGCCTTGGTTTTAATATGACCATTTCTCAAGTACATGTTAATTACATGAGCAATTTGTGAACAACTCCATATATATGCAGGCTTCTCACGTGCTTACGGATCAGCAGCTCTGGCTGAACCACTCAGGAGAATGTGATGAGAGAGAACTACCAGACCCCTACACTGACTGCATTCACATCCCCTTCAGAACTAGAATGGCTGCACCTAGTCCATATCTGGAAGGGATATGCAGCATTGCCACAGTGCTGTGCTGGCACCAGGACGGTGATGCCATCTCCCCGCTCTCCACCTGCAGCTGGTGCACTGGGTTTAACTGCCCCAAAACACGGGCTGGGCTTCTGATGAATGCATGCTACACTTTATAACAATTTGAAGCACAGGTTTGTTTCCTTTAAAATGTAACTACTATGTTACTAAAAAGATTGTACGATTTCAAATTACACAACTAGGTTTGAGCTGAGAACAAACCTGCTTTGTTGGATCAAACCACACGCAACCTCCAGAGAAACAATTTAAGAATGATGTGGTGGAAGTGATTTTCTTCCTTCTGGAGGAAAAGAGCTAAGCTTTTGCTAATGCCAACTTGAGGTTACATACAGTTCACCCCAAAATTGGAAATGCAGGTCATGGTGTTGGTGGAAGGTGGATCTGACCCCTGGGCACCTGTTAAACCCCAAAATGGTCCCCCCAAAATGGTGGCCAGGGAAGCACGATCCAATACTGAAACACTGAAATTCCATCCAGAGCAAGAACAGAAGCCTTGCAGATGTGGAATATTTTGGTTTAAGCTCAGCCATCTTCGTTCTGGAAGTAAAGTTTTGTCTGCATAATCACCCCGAGGTCTTTTTGTTTGTCTCAATCTTATTCCAACCTTTCGAGTAAGAAAACCTGAACTGGAAATCTACCAGACAGGAGAGCACACATGGCTTTTCCAGCCCATTCTCCCTTTGACCTGGCCAGAAACATCAGCATATCAGCTTTCCAGCATTTCGACTCACAGCTTTCCAGCACTGCTACTCTTGGTAGCAGTGAGAGCAAGGAAATGCAGAGCAGACCAAACAACAACAACAACAACAAAATAACCAGACTTTCCTAGATTCTCAGAAGGGGTTTGATTCAAGTTCATTTTGAGACATAGACAAAAGTCCAGGCTGTTCATTTTATTATAGGTTGTTTACTTATATATAATGTCATTTTAACTTATTTTCCTTTTTTCACCCACTTTGTAGCTATCCCTTGCATCAAATAAAGGAGATAAAACCACTGCAGGAATAGTGATCGGAGGCAACTTAGCCCCACAGGCGAGTCCAGCCCAAACCAAGCACAAGCAATTCTACTCTGTGTCCCAAGGGTTCAAGTGAGAGGTCCAAGCCAGCAGCACAGCCTGAGCAGACAGCAGCCTTCCCATAAGCAGAGCAGGACACAGGCCCATAACCCCTGCTTGATGCCATGATGAGTGGTGGCTGGTGCAGCCCCCAGAGACAATGCTTGATGGAAAGGGGAAGGCTGAGGATTGCCCCAAGTTCCAAAGATTCATTTCAGTCCCAGAGAGCTTTGTCAGAACAGCTTGTGCCAAACTTACCCAGGTGTAGGGGTGTTCCAGGGCATGAGTCCTCAGTGTTTATAGGAACTGCTGCAATGCCCACAACAGCAGGATTCAGAATATAAATGTCACTTAATGTTATTTAAAAACATAATGCAACTTCTTCCTCATGCTTAGCTCCACAGCTTCCATCTCTACTCTTTTGGTGCTGCAGGGAACTAATATTAAGCATTAAATAATATTATTTGCATAAGAAATCCACTAGCCAGTGTGCCACGCTGCTGAATATTGAGCCTGTTCTGTTCAATGGCTTCACAATGTCCAATTCAGAAGCATGCACTGCACTGAATATATGCTGAAGTATTTTGCAGATATTTGGATACTTTTCAAGTTCCCAAAAATTAAACCTTTTTCTTCTGCTGTGGTTCCCTTTCAATGGGCAGGGCAAAAGGCTGGATGTTTTTAGCCTTGATTTTATCTGACTTAAATAAATAGCAGAGGAAATGAAGGGGTTTGGCTGCTTTTTTAAAATTATTTTTTTGTTCCTTTCTGTTTCCTTGAATGATTTGTTAGCTTTTAGTGCTTTGTGTATCCTAACATCCTCAGAGAGAGCAGCTCTGAATATGCACAGTGCATACCAAGGAACAAATGCAGCTCTATACATGACTCCAGTGAGGAAAAATAGGCTCAGTATGACCTGATAAGTGAATTCATCAATGATTACAATCCTGCACTCTGCTTAAAGTGTAAGTGTCTAGTAGGTGATGCTGTGAGTTGGAATAACTCACATGCATCAATAACACATAACATGGCTTTTAAATAGCATGTCACTTTCTGGGTACTTCAAGTGTTTCACAAATAGCATCATTCCTGCTAGGCATGAAGCAGAGTTTTACCTGCAGTTAGATGTTCCTCTGGTCATTTAATCTCACTTTTTCTATGCGTGGTTTCTCAGAATTTGGTAATTCACAACATCACAATACCTGCGCATTTGTGTGTCTAAATATTGATTGCTAATGCCAGCTATCCTGCTTTGGAAATATTTAGAGCTTATCTGTAAGAAGCACTGAAAATCACGAGTGAAGGGCAGTCTGACACAGACCTTCAAGGCAGACGACACTCACAGTGAAATAAAAAAAGTCAGTCAGTCATTGTTTAATGCTTTGTGCCCTCAACAAAATGTTTTTGGCTACTTCTCAGGACCAAACCCTGTACAATTGCTGTAAAGATGTAAAGAGGTGTATCTTTATGAAAGAGGTGCATCTCTTTTCTCTGCTTGTGGGAAGATTGCAAAGTGACAGAAATGCCACAGCCTTTTAACAGGCTTTCAGAATAATAGGAAGTTATATTTTGTTTTTTTTTAAAACTAAAAAGGAATTTCCCTGTTGATCTCAAGGGGAGGAGGATTTCCCCTACTGTTTAAGACTCTTCATAACGAGAACCTACTTTTCTGTTTCAGTTCTTTTTGTTGGTTAGGTGCTAATGCAGCACTGCTGTGGCCTTACAGCCATCGTGCACATTTGCTAGGAAATATCAAAAGGAGAAACTACATTTTATGGCAGATTTGAAACCCAGTTTTTTTAGTAAACTATACCATTTACAAAAACAGTTTTTACATCCAGTTTTGGAGTTAAAAAAATAAAAAGAAAACACATCTGTCTGTTCTCACTTGAATGTTCATGCACAGAGTCTTGTCTATATCACAGGCACATCACCTTCATGCTACCTGTATGGGACCTGTGTGAGGGACAACTGCATACCTCAGGTCTGTGATCCCTGGAACTAGTACAAGCCTCTATTTTGAGACATCACTTCTCAGGAGGCTCCTCTCTTTCCAGAGCGATTGTGAGATTTTGAATCTTCATTGTAGAAGAGATTCTTCCCTGAAGCTCCCTGAAGCCTAATAGAATTGTTGTAAAAAGAAGTGTTTTTCTTTCTTTCTTTTTGTTTTTAAATAAAAAATTCTTTTCAGCAGCAATGTAACCAAAAATCCTAGCTTAGCTCGAGATTCCCATTAGAAATACCACCTCCTTTTGATAAAAAAACAAAACTGTCCAACTACTCATTTGGAGAAAGATCAGTTTCTCATTTAAAACTGTTTCAGTAAAAGATTTCTGATTAGTACTGCTTGGGTCTCTGAAATGTCCAGCTGAAATGTATTGTGGGCAGGAGCACAGGCTGTGATCTGGGTTTGGGCCATGCAAGGACCATCTCTGGTTCACTTTCAGCTGCCCCTCTGCCTCCCTGTGCCACTGCCAGAAATCAATAATCTGAAAACAGGTTTTAGATCAACAGCAAATTTTGGTGCTATCTACCTGTGAGATTTTTTACCCGGTTTGGTTTAGTATTTTAACCATGACGTTACTGAGCAGCAGCTGCTGCTCTGGCACCTACAAGAATGTACTGATCCCAACCCGTGCAGGCAAGTGGGGTTACTCACTCACAGTTTCCCTTCCTCTGAATTTTGCTTTCACTGTTTCTGAAAACTGGCAGAGAAGCTATTTATCAGGATGCCATTGCATCACCACATTCCTGATTAGACCAAAAGAAGAGAAAACAGGCAAATGGTAGATCTTGCTGGATTGCAGCAACTACAGTCAATACAACTGCTGTTTGCATGACTGAAATCTACGCATAGGGGTACTTCTGTGCCCCTCCTTCTACCAGGACAATTTGAAGAGACAGCGCAGGGTGGCTGCTCTTTCTCCACCCGTCCCACCCCCCATTTCTTAGGTTTTATTTCTAGAGTCCTGTTCCGTGTGGGCAATGAGGCTGATTTCAGTGCTTTAGTGGCTGCATTAGTCAAACACACAGCAGATGTCAGTGCATTACAAAACTTGGTTTGCGAATAATAAAGGAAGTTATAAATGACAAACAAGAGAGCAAAACCGCAGGGAACTGCAAAGCTCTGAAACTGCTGCGGAGGTCACCCCTTTGTGTCTGGCACTACCCTGCCAGGCACCAACTGAGAGCATCACTGCGATTTTTACACCTTCTCCTGCTGAAATTTTCTTAGGCTTTTTTTTTTTTTTTAGCCACCCGGGCTTTTGGGCACGGTAGCACACATCTCCCAGCTGGAACGGGAAAGCGATGCTTGGATATTTCTTGCCCTTCTGCACAACTCAGAGAGCAGCGGTGCCATATAGAGTGGAACAAACGGAAAGGCACCGCTGCTGCTGGCTTCGCTCTGTAACCAGAGATTCTCTCCCCACTTCGGCAAAGCCAGCTTAAGCAAAATATTTCCCTGGCCTGGGTGTCACGGCTCAAACAGAGGTGGGTCATTCAGAGTCAAGCTAGCATACCCTAAGCCAGACCTCGGTCCTGCTCCTCCTGACCGAGTTGAAGTAGCAGCAACCAAGGAAAAAGTGAGATCCGACCCAAGCCTGCCTCGTTTCCCCCAGCGCAGGGAGCGCCCTGCAAAAACAAACAGCCGCTGTCCCCGGCGCTGCTGGGCTGGAGCGGAGCGCAGGGACCGCGGGCGATAAGCTGCCGCAGGAAGCCGAGCGCACACACCTCGGTGCGGGGCTTCCTCGCTTTGTGCGCCCCGCTTCCCCACACGGCACCGATCATTGTCTGGAAGCAAAAAGCCTCGGCCACAGAAACCATCGCCCATCCAACCGCCTCTCAGGAAACCGCGGAGGAGGCTTTTTTTTCCTTCTTCTTGGAGAAGCAAAGCGGAATGTTTATCTTTCTTATCTCAGAAAGGAAACCTATGGGAAACGCTATGCCGTATTCTCCACTGTTCTCCTGTCATATAATTATAATGCATTACACAAAGCAAAATCTTTTAGAAAATCAGTTGATCTATTGACAAGACAATCCCTACCAGAAGGTACTTTCATTTTCTTTCCAAACTCTGCAAGTCTCCGTGAGCTAAATGTTTGTGTTAGGAAAACACGGCGCACCCCCGAGCGTCCCGTGGCATTAGCAGGATCTTTGTTACACAAGGCAAAGCTCTTTTCCCAAAGTAGCAAGCCTAAAGCCAGATTTTTTTGGACTTCAATGGAAGAACACAGTAGAGCCTTTCCCCTGCCAAATTACTAAGTGGAATAAAAAACTGTGATTTTCCATTAAATACTTGATATAAATTCAAGAGCTTTTAAGAAAACAGAAAACAAAAAACCCCAGCAATGCTATGGCATTTTATATTGAAAAAAGATAAGGGCGAGTTTCAAAGGCTGCAAGTTGTTGCTGGATGTGGATGCGTGTGTGCACCAACACTGCAGTGCAATACATGGCTTTCAGCATTGTGCTAAAAGCTGCTGAGACATGGTCTGTGTGTTCCTAGTGTCAGCACAGGCTGCCCAAAGGAAGCACCTGCCAGGGATGGTCAGTGTGTGCCACACATGCTCCCCACTGAATAATCCCTTCATGACTGAGTGCAAAGCTTAGAATATTTCTTTAAATTCCACTGCATTATGTTTCAAAAAAAAAAAAAAAAAAAGAAAGAAAGAAAGAGAGAGAGACTAAGATAAATAGTTGGGAAAGCTGACATGGACAGCATCTTTAACAAACTTATTTTCTTAGTTAATTACTTAATGAAAATCTGATAAAGAGGATACTTGAGACCATATAAGAAGCCAGCACTAATCCCAGCTGTTCAGCAAAGCAGTGATTGCAAAAACTAAAGGGTTCGGGGCAAGATTTTGAGAGCTGAGCAGATAGGAGCAAATGTACAAGTGCTCAGTGCTCAACAGCACAGTGACTCTGAGAAATAAATCTTCAAAAAAAAAAAGAAAGAAAGAAAGAAAGAAAAATCAACTTTTGCTGCCTGGTATCATGCCTAAATGGCAACCCAGGTCCTGGGAATAAAAGTGTGCCCCAAACGACATTCCATCTCTCAGCCTGTAGTTCAGTGGAATGCCTGCAGACACAAAAGTTATACCAAATTAAGATTTAATGAGAATTAATTAATCAGCTTCAATCCCCAACTCATTCACAAATGAGGGGCACTGAAGTTATCGAAGTTAAAGCCAGTTTAGAGCACTCAGACTGAAAAGAATTCCTACCTGGGATTTTAATGGCATTAAAGTAATTTGTTTTAAATTTACACCTTCACTTAATTTGGATTTTTTTTTCCTAGATGCACCTATGCAAAGAGGTGCTAAGGTGCAGAGGGAGGAGTTTGAATAAGCAGACATTTGAAGTAGACAAAGAAAATACCTGATATCAGCAGTTGTTACCACACTGTTGTATGAGGACTCTGCACACACTGTGAGGACAACAGCAAGAAACTCATCCCATCAGAACACCTGCTCGGGTGTTTGGCCCCAGAGTGGCCCATGCAAGAAACCTACAGGTGTCACCCAAAGGACCAGATAAAGGTAACGAGGCTGAAGCAACCCAGCAGAGGCCTGCTGTGAGGGCACAGGCAGCGTGCTGAACGGGGTCCCAGGCCTCACAGCAGTGATGTGGAGTGGGGCAGCTCAGCCCTGGCATGGGGCCTCTGTCAGCCCATGAGGAACACAGTCTGGTCCCTGCTGCCCGCCCCATGCCCGCCTGAGTGTCAGCTCCATGCCTACTGCCAGGCCTGACCCTGAGTCTCAGCCTGGTGCAGAGACAGGGATTAATCAGGGTCACCAAAGCAATCTCTGATGCTCAGGAAGCTTGTCAGAGCTTGCTGGAGCTGCTGGGAAAGCTCTCATTGACTGAAACGGGTCACGGGGCGGTCCTCTGTGAGCAAGTGCTCCTGCTGCTAGTTTACAAGTAGGATCCAGCAACCCTGTACCAGCCGGGCTCATACTGCAACCTCTGCAGTGTGGGTTTCCTGATTTTCAGCCCAAAGCAGTTGCAGAATGGTAGGCTTCACCTGGTGCCATGTCTGGGCCCTGCTCTGCAGGAGAACCTGTATCTGCAGGGATCCTTCAGCAGGAGCTGAGGTGTACTGAATTCACCACTCACAGCTTTTAGTTTTATGTTGCATTTTTTATTTACTATAAAGACACACCTTTCACTGCTTCTCTTTCCTCACCAGATCCTTAACAAAAATGTGGTTTGTGTTGATTAGGGTCTACTACTGGTTGGCTGGAATCAAGTTTAGGTTCTTTCTGCCACCTCAAGAAAACAGGAAACCTCTGAACTTTTACTGTGAAATATTGCAAACCTGAAAGTGTAAGTGAGGTGCATGCAGGCAAATTATTTATTCAGCACTCAGCTCACCATACCTGCTTGCATTAACTATCACAACGTGCCCAAGCCCACAGCACAACACCAAGCTGCTGGCAGTGAGCTGCAACCTGATCACAGTGCGGCCATGCGCTCCCACAGCCCCACGGGGATTAAAGCACAGTTAACATAAACATGGATCACGCCTCTGAAGGAAACCTCAAAAGTAGCTGATGTGAAGTGTGTGTTTGTTTATGTGGAACTGCTACCTGGAGCTGAAGCATGCTGAATGACACCTAGAGACCAACACAACCTAGGTGTTCCTCAAGCCAGCTCATTTCCCTCTCCCCATTTGGAGAACAAAGCTGGGGTGCAACACCCCAGTGCTGCTGCCCTCATTGCGGTGGCACAACCTCCTGTTCCAGCAGACCTGTCTGTAATGCTTCCTATAGCAAGGGCTGCCCTCTGCTCGCACATCACAGCTCCAGAACAAGATGGTCCTTAGTCCTAATAGTAATAACAAAATTCCAGATTTACATACCCTTTGGAAACAGCCACAGAAAAAGATTTGTTACTGATCTGATATTCTGTTGCCACTATATTCCTCTGGATACACAACTTAATTACTTAAAGCTCATTTACTGTGTAATTCAGTGAACTGAAAAGAATCACCTCCATCCTATCAGATGTCATCTCTGTATCAGATTTCATCGCCTATTCCTCGTTTGAGAACAGTGCTCCATAAGACATCACAACTCTGGAATAAGAAACTGCAATAGAAAATGTTTGTTCTAGAGCCTGCAGTTCTCAGTTAGACACTGGTTAATACACAGTTTAGTATAATACATGAAGGAAAGACTTGATACATAGAAAGACACCATCTAACAGGCCACAGTTTCTAGCTACACAAGTTAATATTATTTTTAAATAACACAGAATTGAAAGTGAGTAGAGAAGACATTCTGCATTGCTTGGATATTCAGTAGTCTACAGAAAGATTTTGCTGCAGCCTGACACACTTCATTTGGTAACTCTGCCTTTTGTACGAGGCCGAAACTGCCAGGAAAGAGAACTCTCAGTGTCACTAAAGCAAATGGAAATTTATCATTGACTTTACAAGGTCAACAGCACATTTCCAGGTTAACACAGGTCTTAACAGCAACTAAAATCACAAGAAGTTATGACTACAGAAGTTCAGAATAGTTCACTGAAACACAATTTCCATACAGTTAAGAACTGATGTGAGTGCGTACAAGCATATAATCCAGGGGTTGGGAAAAAGATGTATCATTAAAAAAAAAAAAAAATCACTATCACAAAAATGTTTCCCTCTGAAGAGAGTTTTTTAGAAGTATGTAAGTCATTCTGGAGCACAGATACTATTTGAAATCAATGCAATTTGTTTGGAGTGTAACAGTAAGACATTTAAAAACACAGTTCTCCAATGTTTCCCATTGAAATATACAATATACAACACCAGATAATGAAGTATCCAGTGTTCATATGCATATAACAAAAGTATGCAGTGTCAATTTTCCCTGGGTATATTATTGTCCGAGGGAGAGACATATCACTCTGTTTTCCACTTTTGAAGTAAAAAGTTTATCCTCTATGAAGCTTTTAAAAAACCACACAAAAGAGGCTGTCAAAACAAACAGAAAGGGATTGCTGGTTGGTAATACTCATTGAACTGAAGGGAAGTGGAGCTTCAGAAAATTGTAAATCTGAGCGTGGTGTTGGATTTCCTCACACAGACTCCAGCTGCCTTCTCCTGCTCTGGTGTTTCCTCCAGCAGCCCAATTATCATCACCCAATTAGTGCCGGAGGAAAGAAGGAGCTTCTGTCAGACGGAACTCCTTAAATGATCTGGTGCAGGTCCATAAAGACATGGATCAGTTTATGAGCTATTGTACAGATTCTTGCATCAAATGCATTCAAATTTGTGAGATGAGAGAGGTGGAAAACGCACTGAAATTATTTACCACTGAATATAGCAAGGTTTGTGAAATATTGGCAGGAGAAGCATATAGAAGAGATCCTTATCACAGCAGTTCAATTGCAGGTGCTTCCCCGTATTACAACATTATTCTTATCCAGAATAAATATTTAATGTTAGTATTAACAAAGAAAATCTGTATCTCTAACAACAGTCTCTGTGTATTTAGAGCTCAGTGATGATTATCCATTTTAAATCAATTGAGAAGTACGTGTTAAACAATTTTACACAATATGGTTTTTCAAAGTCATGAAGAAAAAGCCTCCAGGCAGCAGAAGCTCCTGCTCACAGGGCAGGCCCGGCCCCAGCTCTCCCTACTGCCAAACAAGCTTGGAGTAGCGCTCTTTATTTGCCTTCACTGATCTTTCCTCTTTCCACAGCTGTCCTCCCGGCTCAGAGCCACGGCTGAGCACAGCACTCCCATCCCCTCCAGCTGAGGGCAGGATTCCTGAGGAGCAGCCCCTGCTCACACCTGCCCAGAGGTTGCATTTCAGCCTTCAGACTTTTCTCCTTCCCACGTCCCTCACTGAATCCTCTCTGACATCGGCTCTGCACAAATTATATCTTCATTAGAAGCCACAGTGCTGCACAACAGCATGATGCTCCACAGAAGCAGCTGGAAGACTCACAATGTGGCCCTCAAGCTAGCACCCAAAAGAGCTCGTGGCTGCCTAGCCGCCAGTGCCAATGCTTTGGTTCTGGGAGAGCTGCCCACAAGAAGCCTCATGGCAACCTTACAACTCCTCAGAGTATTAGAAAGGCACAGCAGCCAGCCAGCATGGTGCTCCCACAGAGGGAAGCCCAAAGCCCACATTTGTGATGCAGAAAATACCAGGAAAGGACATGGGAACAAGCTGGGTATGGATGGAATGAGAAAATGGCTTTTTGCTATAAAGTTCCCTGAGCTGGTATGTGAGTGCAAACTGGATTTGGTTGTTTTGGGGACTGCTCATTATTTTTTTTCACCAGCTTCTCAATGATTGCTGTCAATATGCACCTAAACACAAATTCAGCTCACATAGACAGCTCACACATTTTTTTTCTAATTTGCAACAGTCGTAAAGAAAGGGAGTTAGAGGCACAACATTCTACTGCCCAGCCTCTTCACTGTTCTTCTTTTTATGACTTTTGTGGCACATCACAGCCTTCTCAGTTCCAAAGTTGCCATCAGGTTCTTCTGACCGGACTTGCACTACCATCCCTTTTCGGCCTGACTCTCCACTTTGCCTCTCCTTTCTCACCCTGTGCTCACACCTCTGTGAATGCCTTTCCCCGCACCACAGGATGCTACAGACGTGCATCCCTCCTTTCCTAGGTCATTTTATCCTTCTCCCATCTTCTATTGCCTCCTCACTAATGACTCAGCCTGCGAGTCCCACTAACATCCTCTCCTTTATTCACTCATCTTTTTGCCTTTTTTTCCCTCTCAAAACTTTATTTTAGGAGTATTTCAGGCCAGAAGAAATCTTCTCCATTGGAATAATGTTGTCAAAGGAGCTGAGGGAAGTAGGAGAAAGACCATCCATGCATAAACCACATCTCCTACCCCAGGCTGCCCCTGTCTCCTCCCTCCAAACAGTCAATTTCTATAAACAGATGACAAGCTGATTTATTTTGGACCTGTCTGCATTCATTTATTTCTTACAGCATCTTCTTCAGCTTTTTTTTCTATTTTTGGAGAAAAAGTATGAAAATTTCTGATGTCTCTCAAATTTTGAAATGAATTTTTCAAACAAGGGAAAAATAAAGATACTAAAGAAAATAAATGCAGTATTTTTAACAGAACACCATTCTTTGATCTGAGCAAAACTTTCTTGGAGTTTTCTTTCGAGTGCTCTGCATTCACTGCTGGGGAAGAAGGAGGTGGTAGGGGAAGGAGGGTGCAGACAGAAGAGTGGCAAACCTCTGTGAGCACAGCAGAGATCTGGAGCCACAAGGATAAGCAGCAACATAAGGCATGAACCAAGACCAAAGTACCGTATCAGACCCTCCCCTTATAGGTTCTTTCAGTAGCAACAGTCTATGTGAATACAATCACTTTATCTTGTGGTTTTAAATCCAGGCCTGCCTCCAAATAGCAAAAATCTTTATCAAATGTAATTGCTTTTGGCTAGAAGCAATTGTTAAAATGACTGATAGTGCTTGCACACTTACTGTTTACATGACTACTTGTAATTAACACGCACCAACAAACCCCTCGTATCACTGCAGTCTGTGGGAGCCTTGTGCCTCCTGTGCACGCACGGACTGCAATGGGCCTCAGCCTCTGGCCAGGTCTGCAGCTGCTGCCCCTGCTCTTCACTCACACCTCTGCGCCCACCTCTGAGGCTAAGCTCAGAGCCCTGGAACTACCTTCCTCTTGGGTCTGTAGGCAGACCAGCTCTGAGAACTCCTGCCATGAGCTTGTTTCAGTGTCACAACACAACCAGGGCTGGAAGCCACTTGCAGCACAGAGCTCACCCTGCCTAGGACTCCTGAGACAAGGAGAAGCAGCCACCTGTGCCATCTGTGCCCTGTAGGATGGACACCCAGCATCGAGAGTCCCAGGGAGCCACCTCACAGCCCTGCAGGGGCCTCAGGGACCAGCTCTCACAGCCCGTGTTTGGCTGCGCTGGGTGAGAGCAGATGGAGCCAGGCGAATTGCTTCCATACGCAGCCCAGGCATCCTCAGCCGGCCAAATCTGCTATTCTTAATTGGGATTATTTACAAATGCATTGGATTTCTTTTTCTCCTGTTTTAGTTAGTTCCAGGAGCTATGGCCTAGATTCAAAAAATGAGAAGCGGGGAGCCTTTTGGTTGGAGATTTTTCTTTGGATAAGACAGAGAGATTAAAAGCATCTCCAAGTTTTCTATATGCTTGTGGGAAGAGTAATCCCTATTAACACAATCAGTGAAACTGCCCGATGGAATCAAAACTGCTTATACAAGCAACAGTTGAAGGAATGGAACTATAGCACATAAGAGGAAATAAATGCTTCTGAATTCAGCCTCCTTTTGAGTAACCACAGCGGCATGGGGGCAGTTGCTTTCTTACCTAAGCTCAAAAGTCCACGTATGGCATAGTTCTATATAAAAAAAAAAAAGAAGAAGAAGAAAAAGAAAAAGAAAGGTATAAAGGAAAACACTTGTCACTACTGCCTCACTATACCTATGTCACAGGGTACAATAGGAATCTCGTTTCAAAGTCTTGCACAAATAATGATGTAAAGCTGTGCTTTATTTGTGCTAAGGAATGCAGCATTAAAACCAGGCTTCTCTGCGGGACATCTCTGGGGGTCCTGGAGGAAGCCTTGTGCAAAGTGCTTCCTGCATTTGGCTGCTTCTCCCATGAGGGGATTAAGATTTGGGACCTAATTCCACCGAACATCCTCAGTTTTTTTAGCTGTCCACAGAACTGGCTTCCTGCAAAGAACCTCATCAAATTAACTTAAACTCATGACTTACTCCTGCTATGTTATGAAATAGAGATATAATGGCATGTTTTCATACTGCATAGCTGAACTGTCCTTCCCCACAGTGCCATCAGGATGGCACTGTGAGCAATATGTTTAAAACAGGCACGCTGCCAGCAAATATAGCTGTTTCCTGTCCCTTCATAGTCCCTCACACTGTCTTGCCTGAAAGGCCGAGCCTATTCTATGGTTCTAATAACAAACACTGTAACCTTGCAAATAGCAACACTTGGAGTTTCCTTTAATATTTATATTTTTTGACCCCAGAAGGGAAAAGAGTTTACCATACATAGACTGGAAAAACAGTGTGCTAATTTCACTTATCAAAGGCGCTCAAACCAAAGAGTCTGACACTAATAATAGTGTGTTAAAAATATTCTTGAACGCAAGAGACATTCTCGTATTTTAGCACACATCAGTACCTAGCTCAGAGTCTGTACTTCCACATGGTAATTTATCTCAGCTCCCAGCTCCCAGCTATGGTGTCTCAGCTCCCAGCTCCCAGCTATGGTGACATCAGAGGATGAGTTCAAAGTGAGGCAGTTTTCTGCTTCATAAAAAGTTTAAAGCCAATTTCAACTAAAAACCGAGGCACTACCTTAGCCAAACAATTCTGTGAAAGGAAAATCCCAATCAAGAGGAGACAGCAGTATTTTGCAGTGAAACTATATGAATGCACGTGGCCAGCTACTCTTCCTTAATGCCTTCAACAATGCTCAGTGCCTTTCCTTCTACCTCGCACAGCTGAGGAAATGGCAAAAATCAATCAACTGCTGAACAAGGAAGATTGAAATAGCAGAGCTATACTTTACATCTCGGGATGATGTTTAATACGTGTAATGAATCCTCTACAAATGTAACAATTCTTCTATTCAACTGAGAATGCAGAAAAGAGAAAGTGACAGAGTATTTTCCATATTCATAATTAAAATAAATAAATACCAATCACATGGCTGTAAGCATTTAGTTTTCTGTAGATCTTTCAAAACTTTTTCGATCCGGCACTTGGTGCTCTGGAGCTTATCAATGACACCAGGGGTCAAAAGTGTTAGTGCGACTAAAATTACTTGGACAAAGCCAGAACCAGGTCAGATCGCCATGGGATAGTCCCACAAGGCCTCCTGTAGGCTGCTGCCACCAAGGAGTTCTAAGGGAAAGAAAGGAAAGACTATGAATCAAACATCCCAGAAAATTCACAAGCAAATGTGTTATTAATCAAGGAAAATAAAAACAAAGTTTATTAAAATGCCTTGTAATAGTACATTTCAAAACAACACAAAGACAGCTTATGTGATGACCATTTTATCACTGAGGCTCATTCCAATTGAGTTACATTCTTCAAACTCAAAGAGCCACAAGTGTGCCAGAAAGGAAAATAAACACTGGAACGATGTGTGCAGTCACACATCTAATTTGACGATTGATCTCACAATTTAAATAGACACTTTCCACCCCAAATAAATGCAGAAGTACATATCAGAGACACTTCTGCAAGCCAAAGCTAATGGCAGGTCTGGTACAATTTACACATTTCTTTCCACATCTAGCTAAAAAGTTCAAATTGGGACCCAACGAAGTCAGAGGATAAGGAAATAAAGTGAAAGGAGCCCGTGTTCCGCGAGATTTGGAACACTGTGCTAAAACAGTCTTTAAATTACTGCAGTATTTCTCATCTATTCCACAAATATTTATGAAGGGAACAAATCTTCGCACACTGTAAGCTGCTTTTACACCTATTGTTTTCTCAGTGAGTCAAACAAAGCCAAGGAAGTTACAATAATTGACATCACCATGAATTTGCCCCAGCATGTTTACGTAGGAATTTTGAATCAAATTCTCTTCTACTCCTACTCTGACTCTGGGGAATGAATGGAATGGTGACAGCGAATGATTTAGTTTCTTACGCTCTAAATTGATATAAAAAGATGGATCCTGTTTCTCTCCTCCCACAAGCTCTTGTTTACATGAATATTGTCCATGAAGTGACTCATGGGAGTGGGGATTGAACGACTGGGCCTGGTTTAGCACTAATAAGGCTAATACAGAGTGATATTTGAACTGCATCAAGTTTTTAAGCTAGAGATGGAGGTCAAAGTTACAGCTTTATCAGTTACATTTTGGAGCCCTTCACTTGAACATGACAATACCACGTTCATAATACAATTATTGTAATCATATTGCCAGCATTGCTTGCCTTCAGTGGAAACAGATTGCACTGAACTCAAAAGCTGCCTGAAATTGTATGCACATTTCAAAGTCAAATAAAGGTTATAGAGAGGACCCTCAAATTCATGTGCAGTGTACAACTGGTACTTCATCACCAGAGGTATTTTGAGAGTTTTCTGAACATGGCAATTTGGGAAAAAACAGGCATTATATGAGATGAGACAACAGTTAGCAGACAATAAGCAGCTCATGGATCGCATGGATGTTAGCAAGGTTCAGGGCAGTGCTCAGGACTCTGTGCAATACCTGGCTGTTATGACTTTTTCCTACATGTGATTCCTTCACTTGAAACCTATGCCAGAGCATAGCATCCCTCCTGTTTCAGTGCAGACCCCTGGAAATCCCCACAGCTGGCCACGTGCTGTAAATCAGCACTTCTCCACTGCAGCCAGCCTCTGCTCTTGTCTGAATTGTGCTTACCTTACCTTGGAGCTCCTCTTCACATCTCTATTCTATTCATATCTATTAATCGGAAAAAAAAGTGGATTCTCTCTATCCCTGGTTCATGAAGAACTTTGCCTGTTACTCTGTGAAATTAATAATTATCTGCAGTTGCTAACAAATTAATGAATTAGAGTTAATAGCCTCCACTCTAATGAATCCTGAAATAGCACAGACAAAAACGGAGCTACCATATTACCAGGAAATAAGATATACTGCAAATATTATTATCTGAACAGAACCTGGATGAAGATTAATCACCTCACTAGCTCCAGAGACTGGTGACTGGAACAACAAAAAAATTATTCTCTAAAGCTAACAAAAAAAATAAGCTCTCATGGAAATGAATTTCTGGTTTTGTGTGTATGAAATAAATTCCTTTATTCCTGACCCAAAATGAAGCATTGATGAAATTTTTGTAGCTTTTGATATTCTATAAAATTTTGGATTTAAAAAAAAGAAGTCTTTTCCAACAAGAAATTTAAACTTTACTTCTATATTGCAAGATATGTCTTTTGAAAATCTATGCCTTATTCTAATGAATTCATTCAGTACTTGGGAACTCGCATTTTTGGTGAATAATAGTAGTGAGTCAAAATGAATCACCCAACTAGAGTTTACAACGTTACCCACAGTTAAAGAAGAAATCACAAGCATTGCTTGTAGAAGGGTTCTGAAGATGAAGCAAGATGGGCCACTGAGTTTACGTGGGGAATGATTTTGTTTGTTGCATCTGAATTTGTTCTGATGAGCTATCACAGGGGCAACTCAGGCTCTGAAGACAAAGGCCATCCCCCTCTTCCCCCTGGCTGCAGCAGAGCTCTGTGATGCAAACACAGAATCGCTGACAGGGGCTCTCCTTCGTGCCCTGCTGCCCCCCACCATCCGTCCCACACCTGCACAAGGCAGTGATCCAGGCAGTCCCCAGCCAGCAGCTCTCAGCGCTTACAGCAAAGCTGAACTTGGCACTCCCAGGCTGCTGCAGAGAAGCTCCTCAGGCTCTATGTATATCGTTAGTGGGGAGCATGGGAACATTAGAGAGTCAGAGGCATGGTAAAGTG
This sequence comes from Phasianus colchicus, assembly GCF_987193195.1. Lineage (NCBI taxonomy): Eukaryota > Metazoa > Chordata > Aves > Galliformes > Phasianidae > Phasianus > Phasianus colchicus. The sequence continues at coordinate 6,525,660 of NC_143445.1, forward strand.
GGAGGCTCGGGCATCAGGGAGCAGCATCCATGTATCCAAGCTGGTCATATGTGCACTATTGCAGTCCAACATCTGTATGTCAGAGTAAGCCCCAGCACTTTATTTGATGTTCATAGACTGTAAGGAGAACACGTAACATGAAGTCTGACTTCCTAAAAACCACAGGCCAAAATAACCTCACCCGATATTCCCCTGTCTCTTAGTACAGGCTGTCTTCACCTTGGAACATATCACCGATGCGAATTCTCAGAAGAATGAGCAGAATGTTGTTTCCAGCACGGTATCTTTGCCAGAGCATGCTGGCTCCTGCTGAAGCCACTGCAGCCATTGTGTGTGCAGAGAGCAGAGCACAGCTCTAACCGGCTGAAAGGAAACGTTGCAGAGTATTGCATTACTTTTGATTCAAGCGCACAGGGTTCAGTTTCAGAAACCCTTGGCTAGAAGTGGTGTGTAGCTTTCTCAGCCTGTTGCACCTAGCACCAAATACCTTGAGACATCTGGCCCAGGGCTCTGTGCTCCCAGACGCACACAAGAGAGTGTGCTTAGAGCTCAGTAGTGGCGCAGAGCTCTTTGAATGCCAGGGGCACTCAGCAGCAGCCTGGTCACAGGACTGAGGCCTTGGAGTGCAGCTGCCTCAGGGCAAGAATCACGGCTTGATTTGCTTGCAAAATATATAGCTCTGCAGCTCTCAATCCCTTGCAGCATGAAAACACCAAGCAAGCTATTCAGAAGCTGGTCTAGCTAGTTAGAAGGAATACCTGTACTGTTCTATATCTCTCACATAGAAAGCTCACACTATCAAGTCCTACTCCAGCAAGTAAAGATGAACAGAAGAAAAACATGGGGGATCTCCAGTAACCAAGCCCTGGGACGGCAGGGCTCAACTTCCGTACTCACTGAGGGATCCCACTGTGAGCAGTCCCACTGCAGGTTTCCTCATGAGAGCAGTGCTGAGACCTGGGCACCCCACAGTGCTGGCTGTCTGCAGGCCCACGCTGCAGGTAGTGCTGCTGCATGCCAGCCGTGCTGGGAAACCAGCAATGCACTGGAAATTTTCCCTGCCCACAGACATTGTGTCCAATCTGTCAAAAATGAAAGTTATGATTTTCTAGGTATTCTGAAATGCTAATATTAACACAGTTTTGTTTTATATCAGATGTAAATAGAAATTTCTTTTTAAGTTTACTTTTTTTTTTATTACTGGTTTTAAGATAACAGACTTAAAAGAAAGAGATTAAATAGTGTCTAAACTTCCTAAATGTTTTCCACAAGTGCAAAGATTAAAGCAGTAATGAGTGGTGGTCTGTACTGCAACCCGAACCCCACTAAATACACCAAAATATTCACTTACTCGAACATTTAATGAAGGTTAAATATAACCCCTAAAGCATGAAAACAATGATTTCAAAAGTTTCCAAGAGCCTCTTAACCTCCCTACTCCCCTTCAATTTTGGAGCAGTGATGAGTGATGCTTCTTAGCTGCTTCAGCTATTGCAGAGTCCCGTTGGAGATCTGGGAGGGATGTTTTCTGCAGCTCTGCTGCCTCACTAATGACTCTCACGCTGGGGTTTCCAGCACGGACTGAGAGAGAAGCGTTCTCCCTGGAGCACATACAGGTGCTATCTGTATGTGCCTTTGGTGGTTTTACACATGCGATCGCTCCAGGATCCGTAACATAACAAGGCAAATGGTCTCCTTCATTCCATATATTATTTAAGCAATAACTTCTTTCTAGCCTCAGGCTTGCAGTGCAGTAATTGCAACCAAACTAGCTCTTATGCACAGAGACGCAGATGATTAATGGCAGTATATATGAGCTAATTCTAATTCAGAGAATAATTAATAGAGGTATCTGAGGAAAACATTAAAGAGATGTTAAGGACTTGTATCATTGTTAAGGCTAATCAGGAAGTTAGGTTAGCATGGATTATGGCTAATAACATGAAGGATACAATGGTAGAGGAAGAGCTGCTCATATCAATGGTAGCAAAGCTCACAGTTATAAAAGATAACAGAACTGCCATATTTCAAAAGACAGTTATTGAAATAATCTGGATAAACCTGGCTCCCCCACAGCAGAAAAAGCAGTGTTTACTTCTATGTTACTATAGGCAAAAGGCACACCTTGTTTTAGCACTCAGATCTACCCCATGGCACTTCTCTCCCTTTGCAGCAGCCCAGTTTTTCCTCATCACTTACAAAGTTTAACGAGATAAAGTTTCCATTTGAAATGAGGAAACATACCCGCTTACCTGGCGAGTTTGGTAATGAAATAATATCAAATAAAATCATATGATTCAGGAAACACCAGCAGTGAAGTCACACTTAGCACTTAGACTTGTCCTCAGGCCGCGGTGCCGACCTGCCCACAGTGAGGGGTGTGCAGGCACAGCACCCAGCCTTGGGGAGTAATGCAGCTGGGTGTCCAGTGAGCAGCCCTGCCAGCTGGCCATGGGAACCTGGGGCTATGGCAGCATTCAGGAAGGAATTTCCTACCCTATGTGCTCTACAGAGTGAATAGCAGCAAAGAATTAGGTTCAGAGAAATAGGGAACTTGCTCAAATCTACAAGTCCTATTTTCCCATTGCTCTCTTTATGCAGTGCTTATTGGATGAAGTAAGCTTATCTTGGTGTGCATGTGTGGGAGGTAAATTGTTACCGGCCTCATGATGGGAAACAAGCTGATGCAGGTTGCCTGCAGTCACCGTCAGGCACTTTCTGGCTGAGACACATCACAGTGATTCCTGATTCTAACTAGGGCTGCAGTCTCACCAAAGACAGTAGCTGTTTTAATCTCCTTCAGTTATTCAGAGTTAACAAACCTCTTTAATAAAACAGCAACTAACATGCATTAAGCTCAAGTCATTTGGCACACTTCAGTGAGACATCTCAACCATCTTTTTCCAAGATCTGTACATCTAGCTCTGATCACAACAATCTCTAGAGCATGACTGAGGACAGTAGGCACCAAATACAAGCAATAAGCATGAGAGGTGTTTTCAGTTAGAAAGAGGCTTCTGCAGCCAGATTGCACTGCTAATTAGAAGCAGGGAGTTGCCTTCCCCAGGCACACACAAATAAGGTACTCGGGGCTGGTTTAGGAAGAGCACTCCCGAGAAAAGCAACAAGCAGCAGTTGCAAAAATATATGAGGTTACAGGGAAAATAGGCCCTCAAGAAAGAAAGGAAAACAGTAAGTAGTCAGTAAAAATGATGCTGGTCAGGAGGACTGGGAAGGACTTTGTGTTCTGCAGGGGATACTTCAGAAAAGCAGTTCTCTCCCTGCTGCCCTGAGGACATTAGCAGAGGCTACATAGGAACCGGTTCTCAAACACAGTTTGCCTGCTGCACGCACTTCAGCAAAACCAGCCGTAACTATGCTGAAGCCTGGAAGTCTGCCCAGAGTTCTCTGGGCTCTGCTACAGCTGCAGCCAGGAAGGACCAGAGGGAAAATCCTTCAGGTAAAAACTAAATGGCAAAGTGCATCACGTCCCGTCTGTGCCCCAGGGGAGAGCTTTGCTGCAGTGGGGCAGGCCTAAAGCAGTGCCCGTGTGCACACATCAGTCCTTGCACCCCTACAATTGCCAGTGGATATTCATCTTTGTTTCCCCCTGAAGAAATATCCATCTTCTCTACTCCCAGCATACCCCTATCCTCAAGTCTCTCATCGTGAAACTGGAATTTACAGGAACATTAAAGGGAAAAAAATATGTAATAATGTGCAAATCACCATTTTATTGGCATGGACAGACTTTGTAATTTTTGTACCATTCTATTTGCCACGTAGCAAAGGTAATTTGTTAAGGTCTTATTTTATTCTTACCTCTTAGAACAAAGACAGCCAATAATGCGTGTGGGGTCCTCCTTAGGTTTGTTTTTGATGGCCAACCTTTTTACTTTAGGAAGGTTAGAGAAATAATTATTGAACCCTCTTTGGGTAACAGCCAGAGGTTGCTTTCCTTAAGCTGCTCCAGATTGTTACAAGGCAAGGTTGAAACTATAGGCTTTCACATGGCATTTGGAAAGTAGGTGGTGAGTCAGAAAGGCAGCAAGACACAGGAAGGCTGCTCCAGGTGGCAGAAGCAACGGGGTCAGAGAGAAGGCCAGGTTAGCTGAGCAGAGCAGGGCAACGAGGGGAGGTTATTTAGTGAGGCTGAGTTAGCCCTAGGAATCCTGGGGAGAGGCCTTACAAACAAGAAGGGCAGTTTTGAATTGCAGTAAGGAACAGTGGAGTTATTTGAAGTTGGGAGCTTTGAGCCCGTGCTTCCTGATCTGGGAGGCTCTGAGTGGGAAAGTCACATTTCCTCTGGGACTGTAGAGGAAGCAGGAGCTGAAACCTGGAACAAGCCATCAGAAAACTGCAGAGCAGGGCGCTGGAACAGACCAAGAGGCTTTAGGCATGTGACGCTGCACAGCGGGCATCCCAGCTCTGCCAGAGAGCAGCTTGTAGCCCAGGGGAAGCTAAATCTCAACTCCAGATGCACGGGACTGTGCCACTCTGCACACAGTGCGATGGCTGGGGAGAGGCCAGAGAGCAATTAGGGAAATGGAAGATACTTTCATTTGTTCATGAAAATCACTCCTCCCTTCTGATAATTCTGTTAAAACCCCTATGCTGACACCACAGGTTCATTTTGCATGAATAGCAGAGGGATTTCAATCAGTATCACAGTTACATCGTTGTCTAGAGAAGGGCTAACCCAAAACAGAGAATCCAGCATCTGTGGAATCCAAAAAGGAGTGAGCCAGGCAATCCTACAGGCACGGGTACAGCTCAGAACAGATGTGGATGGAGACTGAAAACCTGCACTGGGATGAGGAACAGTGAGGGGGAGCCATGGAGAAAAGGAAACAGCAGGAAGGGGATGGGATCCCTATCCAAAGGTGCAGTGGTCAGATGGAAGCCCAACTCTGTGCTTTCTGAAAGTGTTGGCTTGTGGAACAGCCACACCTGTGCTCAGTGCTGTAAATTATGCATTTCTGTAAGGTGATGTGCTTTTGTGGTCTCAAAAATCTGACATAATGCATTAAATAAAAATAATCAGAAAAGAACTGAAGGCTTTGGTGATTAAAAAAAAAACAAAACAACTTGTTAAATTCCACACAACAATATTAATAAACCTGAATATTTTTATAAATATGAAAAAAAAAAGCTTTCTGTTGGTTTGCTTGCTTGATTACTGTGCCTGGGACACTCTGAGTCTGTGTTATTGGACATTACCAGAAATATCCTCTAAAACAAACACGTATCAGGGGAAGTTCTGATATTCCCCTGATCTAAATATTTGGCACTTTAAGTTCATTTACATTTTAGACATTTATCAAAAATCCTTCGACTGACATTCAAGATCCACTGAATTGGTGAGCATCTTTCCCAGTGAGGTAAATTCATCATTTTTGTTATTCAACAGGATTAGCAGCCTAGATTCAGGCTTAAGTGATACAGAAGGGCATTTACTTGTACTAAATGACTTAACTCCTTGAAAACCGTATTTTTTAATGTGCTGCTAATTAAAATATTTAAGAACTCATTGTAACAACATTTTGAAAATAAACCAGAAGAACCAAGGTAAACAAAATATCATTTTACAAACCAAACGGAATCACTTAAAATCCACTGTAATTCTATGTTCCAATAAAAATAAATACATATACAGGTGTCAAGTTAAGATTGTCAAGCCTTCTCCCAAGATACCACCTAAGAATGAACCAAAAGCTCAAATTAACCCCTTATAATTGCTCCTACTTTTTGGAATAGGCAATATAGTTTCCTGCGTAGCATTTATCTCTGATGCCCATGATGCTACTCAGCAGCACTTTAAGTGGAGGAGCAGGAAAGTCTCCAAGAAATGCCCTAGTGGAAATTCACCAGAAGTCTTTCTGTAGGATTTCAGTGCACTGCTATCAAACATTATGTTTTCAGGTTTTTATTCATCGCTCCTAAAAGCTACGAGATCTTCTTTGCCATATGCTTTCTTATACACTGATAGAAACCTAAGGAACATGTGCTATGTGACATAACAGTGTTCAGCAGCCCCAATCCTCTTAAATCATTTTTTATGGCAAACAATTATTTTTCCTCATCTCCAGTACACCGTGGTGACACAATATTACATAAAGATTATGTTTTAGAAGCCACAAAATTTTTTTTGCTCCTTAAGTTCAAACTTCTTTTTCACATTCATTAGTTTCTTAATCCTGAGAGTATTTTTAGCACTGCTTAACTGTGGTGTGGGCAGAATAAAAGCAAAACATTGAGAAATAATCATTCAAGGTCAGGTGCATGAAAGAAACCTTGTGCCTCTGAGCAGACTGATCCCTCCACCTGGAAATAGTTGCTTTATAGAAACTGGTATTTGCACATTTCAAATCTCTGTCTCTTCTTGCATTCAGCTCCAACACAGCTAACTAGTCTGAGCAGTTCAGGCAGAAGAAATGAGTTAACAGATCGTTTCCTCTTCATTCACTACTATTTCCATATAGTTTTTGAGTCTTCAGTTTTCAGTTTGGGAGATATGTCCTTGGCCACAAATTTGTGAAGCATACTGTTGAGGAAATACTTTCATCTATACTAAAAAGTGCCACTGCATGGCTTCGTTTGTCTCACAAGATAACATAACCAGCCAGAGAAAAGAGATACTCAGCATCTAGACGATAAACAGGTGGGGAGCATCAGATCATAGGAGCAGAGCTTCTTTCTATTTCAGAAAGCCATTGTTTGCTGTGCACAAGCCAACACTGTGCTATTTGAAGTGTAGTTAAGAAGGTTCTTCCTCCAGGATTTATTTTGGTTCCAAATGAAAATAAAGAAATGGGACAGGTGCTATTTCACCATTAAAAAGTTATATATCAGAAGTTAATTTTCTCTATGAATGGAATACAGGTGGTATCTTCAGGATAGGAAAAAAAAAAAAAAAGAAAGAGAGAAAAAAGAAGAAGTTGTATTTCCCAAATAATCTAGATCAGTACGTTCCCCACCTTTAGCACATTGGCAGAGATCAGTACTAGTACAGAAGACAGGAATGTGTTCCTAGGTGATCTGATAAAGTTGGAAAAGCCTCAGCAGAATGGAGTTTTTGCCATAAGGTCTGAATTCTTATGAATGTCTCTCATCTTTCAGCAGTCTGTTCACTTATTGGTTCTAAAAACTCAAAGAACTTGGCTGTGTCATCCTTATTACAATTAAACTCAGCCCTGTATTTTGAAATGTCTTAAATTCAACAAATTTCGGGTGGCAAAGGGGAAGAACACTGCATTTTCAGCTACTTGCCTCTTCAGCTTTACAACAAAGACCATCTCTGTTGATGGAAAGGTCCAGACAGCTGTTAAACCTTTAAAATTCTTTTTGTGAAGACATCATCCCAGCATCTTGTAGGCATCCCCAGAGGCCCGTAAGGGAGGGAGTCAATGCAACCACTTCCTCTCCTGTTTTTCAGCTAGACAAAGGTGGAAGAGTAAGAAGGCATAGCCTGCATTTTTTCTTCATTTTTTTTTCTGCTCTACTTGCATGTGGCTATAAAACTCAGAGATGACAGCAATGCTGTCAGAGCAAGATTGTGCAGTCACCTTGACTGTGATGCTGTTGAAAAGAAAGGACAAAACTGTCTACTCCAGCAGTTCCCCCAACAAACCTAACTCGTCATAGTTTTTGATGCAGGAAAGCTGCCACGAGTTTCTTTGCAGCACTGACAGTCATAAACATTTCTCACGTGGGTACAAGATGCTCCACAGATCAAAGATCAAACAAGGGTCAGCGCAAAGAAATAATGTATTGCCTTCATGAAAGGATCTTGAAGAGCTCCTCAAAAAAGCAAATTAAACCCAAATATTATTTTATGTTCCTATTGCATAAGGAGCAATGCAAGTCAAGTGAATGCCAGCTCTTAACCAGCTGGGCAGAAAGCCAGAGGGGCAAGAGGGTGTAAGATGGAATTTAGGCCAGGCAGGCAGGAAACACCAAGAGGAAACACCAGCAGCAGCTGCAGAAGCAAAAGAATGGACAGAAGCTCTAAGACAAATAATAACAGGCAAAGTAGCAGCAGTAGCAGATGTCAGACTAATGCTTTCTAGAGGGGGAAGGGATGGCACTTGTAAAGAAAATGTATTATTATGTTTTTAAATGCTTTGTATTAATTATCTGAAAATGGATTATTCCCCAAAAGCCCCCTGAAACATTGTTTTGGATCAGCTTGAATGAAAAGAGGCTCAACCAAGCAGCCATCTAACATGTGCAGTGCCCAGGACAGGCACTGCTGCTGCTGTTTCATGCATGGGTTTGAATTCTCCCAGTGGTTTGTGGAAATAATGTTAAAACTAATTCTGGAAATGTTTAGTAGATTGATCCCTTATTTCTCTAGTGGTTTTACTGGTCTTCCTTTAGGGTTCTATAAAGTATAACTACCAGGGATAAGAAGGAAATTCTGCTCTTCCAAAAGATGCTGCAGTAATGCTTTTGTCAGGCCATATTTTATAAGCTAGTTCATATATTTTAAGTCTGTTGATCAGTTCCATCAGTTGATTAACTTCTAAGTGGGATGCAGCACTCACATGGCAACAGACTGTCGCTGAGGTCTGTCACTCCCAAGAAACTTGCCCTCTTCCATACTACACGTGAGGCATTATGCAGAAGGTATTAAATTACCTCAACCACGTTTATCTAATGCTATATTCAAGGGGTGGCAGAATAAAGAAGAGTTGACTGGTCATTCCATCTCAAACACCATGAAAAGAGGAAAAGCCATGACTTCAAACAGAGCACCAGTTTAATCAGGACATGGAGTGTTCAGAAATGAAAAATGTAAAGAGAAAAATCCAAGTACAAATGATATACAGTCATTATCTTTGTTTTTCTCAGAGGAAGCAGCATCATTGTACAAATAAAAGAAACAAATACACTCAAAGAGCATAATGAATTTAAAGCAGGGGAACTGGCTTTGGAAAAAAGCTTCCACAAATGGCAGTACTGACTCAGCAGTTACTCACTCAGTCACCGGATAACCTGTGGCTGGATCTCCATACTCAGATGATGCCAAGGTGAAGCCCCTGTGCAGCAGCTCCCAGAGCAGACCTGCAGCACAGAGCTGGGTTTGGCACAGCCCTCAGTGCAAGGAGCCAGCAGTCACCTCTTCCTCCTCCGGTGTAAAGACAGCTGTTGGCTGCATGGCAGCCCTTTGGGGCACCTGGCATTTAGGTGAGGCAGAGTTTGTAGCAACATTCAGATTGCTTAACCTTGGCCAGAAGGTAAGAAAACACTGGAGTGATTTCAATGAGATGTGGATTGTCCCTGGGTGAAGGGAAAAGGAAAGAAAAAGGGAAAAATCTCAAACTCAGCAGTAACAAGAAATACTCATGAATTTGCTAGGATTTCTCTTAATTACTTAAGCAAAAAAAAAAAAAAAAAAAAAAATTACAAACACTCAAAACACTTTTTTTTTTTTTTTTAAAGTGTATGAAATGAAAACCAATCATTTTTTCACGTGAGATTATTTGGTCAGGCTTTTGTGAAGATATGCAACACTTTCCCAATTAAAAATAAATCCACTTCTAACCAATATGACTTCCTCATCCAGTCTCATCTCAGATCTTTACTGAACCTCACTTTATATTTATAACTACAACATTTCAAAGTTTTCCTGCATCTAATACATGAAGGGGCAGAGCACCTCTGTGAAAATTCCAATTTAGGTTCCAGATACAGCTAAAATAGCAAGTAGAATATTATGAATGCTTAGGAAAACAGCAAGGAGCATAACAGAAAACATCATGTCATTACATAAAGCCATAGTTCACCATCTATTGACTATACCATGTTGCTTAGCCCCATCTCAGAGAAGGCATAAACTAGAGCAGGCACAAACAAGGGTAAAAAGGGTGATCACAGGTATGAAATATCTTTCACAAATGAAATCACAAAATAGACCAGAAAGACCAGAACTTTTTAGGCATAAAGATGCCACTGAACAGGACACAACCTGAGCACCATGGAGAAGACAAAGTTAAGTCTTAGATTCTTGTGCCAATGTCATTCTTCCCCCCATCACTGTGTTTGACCAGCAGCTCCAGGTTCTAAACCAAGATTGTTAAGATCTTAGTAGTTTCTAAGTTCAGTTCTTTCCTTTCTCAGTCACTTTTCTGAGCTTAGTCATTCTGTAAAATTTGTTGGTAGCATAACTCTCTCTGCAAAACTAGCCTGAGTCACCTCCTCACTCTCTGATCTCCTTGTACATCTGAATACTTGCTTTTCCCAGGAATCACGCAGTAACGGATGGCTTACCTTCAAGCACAGCTCACAATCTTTCTGAATGTAATTGCAATGAACTACTTTACTATACAGCCTGTCTGTTAGAAAAGACCTTTCTCCTCTCCTGAAACTTCTACAATGGAATGGATGTCTGTAGGGCTGAAAGTGTTCCAAAAGACCGGATTTAGTGCTATACCTACATCTCCAGCAAAAGCGTGTATAGAATAACCCTTCTTCTCCCAGGAAGATGCAGAAACTTTGCCAGGTGAAGACACTCCGAAACCTGGTGACGTTCACCTCAGCCTGGCACCATCACAACCTGCTCGTTGTACCTCAGTATGTTGTGGCCGAGCAGAGGAAATGCTCATGCTTTCCCTCCAGAAAGCACCATGCAGGGCTGAGGACTTCCTGTTGGGCACTGCTTGTTCACTGCTCTTCCTCTGCTTGCAACGCTCTCTGTCTTGTAAATCATCTGTCAGCAAGAACATCCTGCATGACTGTGAGGGACAGGGGAATACTGAAGGGCCATGATCTAAAGGTCATGGTCTGCAGAGCCTGTGATCTTCCGCTGGCTTTGGAGGCAGAAAAGGACTCCTCCTCACACAGCTTGGGCCTCATCCAGATCCATTTCTCAGAACAACCCATAGGCTCACATTAGCCTTTCCAAAAGGGTGAGCAGCCTGTGATGGAAGAGATAGTGAGCAGACCACTACAGGCAGCATTTTCACTGATGTCAACTATTTCCGCTCCTCCGTGCATGCCAAACTCACATGCTCAGTCTAAACAGACAGGGCCAACGAACATCTGGATGACACAGAATCAGGAGGTCCCAGCCCACAAACAACGCTTTGTGGTTTTACTTCTTATGTGCTCTTAAATACACTGAAGATAGCAGAGCAACAACTGAACATAATACATCCCTCCTGAACTTTGTTTCTCTCTCTCCCTCTCAGGTGTGATTCATTAAAGAGATGCAAAAGATCTGTCTTCCCTGCTGAATTTCTGTCAGTGCGACTGCATGGTCTGTCCCACTAGTATGCTATGAGTTAATTTCAACTTAATATCATATTAGCCTTTTGCAGGACTCAAAGAGGACAGAAGGGCCAGGGTGAAGTCCTGTGGTATTTGATTATTGGCTGCATGTCAAAGGAGCATAAAAGCTCCAAGTACTTAAATGAGGCAGTTTATGGTTATTGACAGAAAGCCTTCACTAAAGGCATGACACAAATGTAATGCTCCTTTAATAGTTCCTGAATATTTATACCTCAAATAGCAGCCAGGAAAGGATGAACAGGGAAACAGAGTAAAATTCCAGGCTACATTTATAATATTTACTTATAAATTAAAATAGAGTCTAGTAAAAGAAAAGAGGTAAATAAAATGCACATGTGTATGCCATACATAAGATTTCCTTACACATCTTGCTTCCAGTATGAAGACAGAAATGCACAATAGCTACCTTCTTGTAGCACAAAATATCACCATATGTATAACTATTATTTTACCACCTTTCACCATCTCTTCACACTCAACAATATAAATCAAGTCAACCTAGTGCCTTTCAAACACTTTTTCACCTCCAGTGTGCATGAATCTGCATTTATCAGCACTGAATCTGTTTATTTCTGTATTACCCATTTATCTAGCTTAGACAGGTATGTGTATGCAAGATTGTTATCTATTCTATTTCCCATTTGACATGTTTCATCATGCAACTGACCTCCAAATGTCATTTTTTGACAAAAATTTAAGTTAATGAATACAGATTGCTGACTACATGTAATACCACCTGTATAGGTTCAAATTCTCCTCTACGTTAAGTCAGTGACACTGCCTGAAATTATGTATGCATTTTCAGAAGGAAAGAAATTGAGTACGTGCTGAGAATTATTCATGTAACTGATGCACATTTTAGTGATGCTGTTAAATCAGACATTCATGCCAACCTAAAGACATTCTAGAACTTTAATCTGCAACCAACATTACTGATTGAGTTACACGTGAGACACCTTAAATCTGGCATGAATTAAATGGTCCTAAGCATCCTAGCAGACACCCATCCCACAGGAGTTACAATATAATCCCATCAGTACTCTATGCTGCTTTGTTTATGTATTAATTGTTGATCAGTTTTCATAAGACTATGGTGGACCAGTTTTGCTGGCATACCAAAAAGGGACAGCTCCAGAAAATACTTCATACAGCATGTTGACCTGCGCTGTAACTAATTTCCTGTTCTAATGGAACTTCACAAGGAAGCACAATTAAGTCACGACTTACAGCCTTCCACCCCACCCTAAGATTTTTATATTTGTAATAATTTAAACCCAAATATGGATGTTTTAATGGAGTATCTTCAATCCTGTGGTTATTCTGTAAAGTAGACTGAATAAAATACATTGCCATCCACAACCAGCTTTTTTTCACTGACAGATTGTGAAGTACTCAACAAATAAAATCTTGTTATCCCAGCTACATAAAGAGCTCTATTTCACACAGAAGCATGAAGCAATTTCAGTTTAACCCAGTGTGTAAAACCTGTACATCAGATCTTGGAAAGACTCTTTTCTATGTATCTATACAGCTTAAATTAAACCTGTGTTTAAGATACTTCTTCAAGGAGTGGCAAGCAATTGTTTCAGTGGTTGGTGACCCTGCCTGTGGCAGGGAGGCTGAAAACTAATAATCTTTGAGGTTCTTTTCAACCCAGGCCATTATATAATTTCCTTCCTTTTGGGAGGTTACATGAGGCCTTCTTTAGTGCATGTGACTTTAATAGCAAATTTGAGGTAGATTATAGGAAGTTAAAAAGAAAGAGAACACGATACCAGGCCTTCTGATCTGCAGCCTTATGCCTCTAATGATTCACTGGCCCTGTAGGAACAGCCAAGCCGTTCTGCTTACCAGATAGTTCTCTTCTCCCACTCAAGAGGGGAAACAGCATTCCAGCATCAGTGTAGATGAAACACTTCCATTACTTTCAGGTTTTTGGGAATACCTCCCAAAGCATAAATGGCATATAAAGCATCCTTTTTACAGCAACTGTCATGACCTGCAACTGCTGTAACAACCTTACTCTCAAGAGCCAACAATATTTGCTTACTTTTGAAAGTTTTTTTTTTTTTTTTTTTTTTAAATGTTAAATAATTGCTGGAGATGGAGAGGCAGGAAAAAGGCTGCTCTCCCTTTAAGTTCCAGTCTGGGTCCAGGTGGCTGGGCTGAGGTGTCAAGCACAGCTGTACTCCCAGGGCGAGAAAGATTTGGTATGTCCAAGAGCAACCCGAATCTCTGGTTTCAGGCGAGTGCTGAGTTTTTATCTTACATCACTCTAGTGAGATGAAAGCAGCACATTTATAATGTTCTTGTCTGTTTGTATGAAGGATTAACAATATGAAATACTTTCAATCCTACTTTGTAGGAATAGTGAATATTGCACTTTTCAAAAGATGGATCTATGGGGGGAAAATAGTTATGATAAGAGAAGAAAGCAATACATCTGTGAAGCAATTTGAGCAGTCAGAGGCCCAGACAGTTTAGTTTGAACTACAGGCACGTGTTGCCCAAGCATCCATAGGGGAAGGAGGCTCAGAGAGACAGCACTGGAGATCAGAACCAGCCACCTTCCCCCACTCTTATTTATTGACAAATACCAAGAACTGCTAGAAGGCTTCCTTGATTCTCTTGTTTCAGAGGATTTTTAAGATGAGAACTTATTTCAAGGCGATGACCCTATTAGAAGATACCCTGAAAGACTTTTTTTTTTTTTTTAACTTCCATTTCCTGTACAGTATGCAATTACTAGAAGGGTGGAAACTTCTGAACTCCCTAGGAGAGTCTGCTATGTCTGCCATTTCAGCTTAATAAAATATAATCTGAATTGCAGCATCTGTAAGATAGGCTTGTTCCACAACCAGCTGTTCTAATTCAGGTTATTCAGGGGATGAGGAGGAAAAGAGATTTGCGAGAGGGATGCTGAATTAACCTGGTAAGAGCAGCACTGCTAGATCTTCAGTGCTTTCAGATATTTCCCCTTCTCAAAGCAATTGAATTAGAAGGAATTGATGCTACTGTGCTGACTGAATTCTCTTTTTCATTGACACATTTGCCACATTCATTATTTCTCTAAGTTATCTTAGGACTTTCATGACATCAAATTAATCTCTTCATCCGGGTCAGAATTCAGATGCTGTGGGGGAGTTCCTCTGGCAAGTCTGCTCTGACACATCAGCCTTTGCACCTGAGCGTGGCTAGGTTGGAATCTACCAAAACTGAGCTGCACACTGGCCTGGCTGCCCAGGAGCTGAGAGGCAAGTAGGGATGTATGGGTGGTGCTTGCAGGAGCTGTGACTGCTCTGCCTGGCAGTTAAAGAACAAGAACGGAAGTCAAAATGGCAACTTGAATTGAGAAGCACTGGGCATGAAGCTGTGCCTCATTTTTGCCATTGCACCAACTGGTGACAAACCCTGCTGCTATTCTGCAAAGATTGGTATTTCTGATGTGTTTATTTCTGTTCATGAAAGAACAACAGCTTTCTGGAACAGACATACTAGCAGCAAGGCATTTGGAGGGGTGATTACCAAGAAACAAAGGGGGATCAGAACACCCTTATTTGCTTATGCTGAACTCTCACTTAGCTCTTAAAAGGAGAGGATGCGCTTAGCACCTGAATTAAGAAAGTTGTCCAGCCAATTAATAGCCTCACAACATTCAGGTGAAAAAAAAATGCAAAATCAGGCACAGAGGAGCAGGAAAAGTAGAGAAAGTTTGAGCAAAGTGATTGTCAGTCCCAGAGTTTTTCCATCTATTGCGTTACCTCCCCAAGTTGTTGTTACAGGCATAAAGAAAACCCATGCAAACCTGTCCAGGGACCCTCCAAGATTAGTCTGTTGTGAAGAACTGAAGCTCAATCAGAAGTTTTTATGTTATGACTCTCTATCAGACAGTTTAGTACAGAATGGAAAAGACATTTTAAAAAGTGAAACGATATGTGTCTTCCTTTTTAACCAACAGCTCGAGCTAAAGGGAAGTGAAACCTTGTTCACTCAACGTGGAGATTACAGTGCAATTTCTGTTACTGCTTGCCTATAAAACGAACTCATTTAAGATAACTTTTTTTTTTTTTTTTTTTAAGCTAGGTAACCAAATCCATCATCACCTTCTTCCACAGGGATGTGACTGATCAGATAAGATGCTCACAGGAGTTTCTCCAAATATGTGCACTGGAAACACCTACTCTTTTCCAGAGAGCAATCAAAAGTTTCTTCAGTTGATTGCTCCTCCTGTTCAACTGTTGCTTTCTAATTGCTCTTTGGTAAACTGTAGAGATTATATTGCTTAAAATAAATGAGAGGGGTCACTAGCAAACAATCTATGTTCAGGAAAAATTACATGGAGTGAGAGAAGAGAGCATCTGTATGTATGGCATGACACGAAAATCAGCTAGTAGGAAGAAAGCTTTTTCCCCATTACTGGTCATTCCCTTCTGTCTCATCACGGAACAGTGCACATATGAAATATCTGCCAAGTATATGCATGCACCTTATTTATATATTTACTGACACTTGTAGCCTTAGCAGCTCCCTGAGTTTCACAGCCACAGGTACAATATGTACATTAAATATGCTCTTACAGCATGGCACAGTGAGGTCTATTTTCCTGCCATTACAGAAAGGCACAAGTTGCATTAGTCCAAAAGCAGCATTTGTACTCAGAAAACATCTCTCCACTGCATGGGGTAAAAGAAAGGTCTTCAGGCACCACAGAAATGGCTGCAGATTATAAGACAGGGACTCCTTTATTTCCTGCTATACACTTCCTAAAGGCATTTGCTGACAAGGAATTTGCAAATCTCGTCTTGTTAACAACTTCAATGCTCCTTGGTATTACTCAGATATAATCATCTGTGTACAAATACAGCCTGGGAACTGCTGGCCTGCAGAGCTTCCTCCCTGTCCTTTCAGCAGTGCTGTGGCCCCAAGCTGGCAGCCCTAACCTTCTCCCCAGTTTCCCTGCAGACGCTGCCCACCCCCTCCTCCCTAAGGTTAGTGTGGAAGGAACATGTAGTCCCGGGGTGACTCATACCACACTCTATCCCTTACTCATTCAGTTAGTTTCATTAAGGCACTGGACCACAGTGGATAATCACTCATTTCAGTTTGAGCCTGCTGCTGTCTGAACACTCCAGAGAAAAAAATAATGATAGAGACAAAGGGCCTCAGGTTATCTCCAGGGATAAAGGCAGAACTCAGCTGGGATCCTTCTGAGGATGGGAGAGCACCTATTTATAAGATCATGGCAGCCCTAAATTCAAGAACTTCCAAAAGTGCTTGTTAATTTCTGCACTAATGCAAATAATTAGCCCTTTTTCCCAGCAATGTTGACGTTTGCTATTTTGCTTTCCTAACATCTCAGTTACTTAAGAAAAAGATGAAACAGAGTATACCTTCCCCAACCCACTGCCTTCTCTGAGGAAGCAGAACATGCACACAATGCCACGAGCTCTCCTGCTGCGTGTGACCCTGAAGTCCCTACAGCACGGGATTTATCATCAGGATGATACCCCAGACTTTAACTCTTTGAATTATTTTAAAATTCCGGGCTCACCTCCATTACCTGAAAAGTGTTGTATGGAGCTACTTAACAGAAAATAAACTGCAAAACCACAGACTTAAAGGCCTCTAAGTGTGTAAAGCAAAACTTCAGAGGAAATGGAACCACTGAGCATCCTGTAGGGCAAAAGCTGGTTAAGAAAAATCATAAAAGAGAGAGAGAGCAAAGCAAGAGGAGGAAGACAGCAAGAAAGCACGATGGCAAAGCTAGTCAATGCCTGCTCCGCGGCTGTGCTGGGCAGAGAACCCCACTGTCACAATGAGAGGATAGGGACAGCATCTGCACTGCAAAGGATCACATCCACAAAACCAACTGATTTTCAGTGCTGGACTTGTGCAAGAGTACATTTAAAGCACATCCGTGCTTTTGTTGTTGTCAATTCTTTGTCAAAATAAGCTAGAAAACACAAGAGTACATTTTAATCAAATATAAAAATCATCCTGAATTTTCAGTTCATGGAAAATGAAGCTCTTTGCTTTAGGGCTCCTGTGAGAATTGCACTGATGTAGTCTGGAGATGGGTGTGCAGGATGCCCAGCCTTGCAAGCAGGCAGCTCTTACAATGGCCTTCTTGTGCAAGCCATAATAGAACAGTTAATATTTTTTGAAATTATCAGATAAGCCAAAAGCAAAGCAGAAAAGTGCATGGGAAAGGTAATTTTACCAAGAATTTTGCTTTTGCCAACGTCCAGAATTCTGCGAGATCCACAGACACTCCTAACGTGACAGACCTAAAACTAAAACTGCTGCACAATTGCTGATGGTGCAGGACCCTATCACCTCACCTTTGTATTTACAGCCAAAGCTGCAACAGCTTTGTTTTGATTTGGTTGTTTGTATTTAGACAGCCTGGCACAATGTTTGAAGTCACACGAAAACTAAAGTAGCAGGACAATTGCTTTCTAACTGTATTAGTGTTAATTTCTTAACAAGCCTGTTTGGTTAACCAAGAAAACCTAGAGGACATGCTGACTTTGTCTTGCCTCCCCTCCCCCAAATGCATTTTACAAAACTCCAGTAGAGCCTTAACCAAAACAATGTGCTGATACGAGAAGCTGTCTGCATTCCTCTTTTGCAATTCACCTTACACTCTACATGTTACTGAAGATAAGCTCATCTCGATGCCAAAAAAACTCCAGCAAGAGGTGAAGGCTTCTGTGCAATGGGTAGAGTTCTGCACAATTTTGTCATGCTATTCAATGCATTCCTGTGAGTGTGACCCCACCCTTTGTGCAGTCCCTGCAGCAGTTCCTCTTCCAAGCGGCCCAAGCACAGTAGGGGTGGAAACAACCCATCTCAAGCTTGGCTACTGGGTACGAATTTAACTTCTCAATTTTCACACTCATCCCTCCTTATGTAGAAGAACAGTCCTTCAAGGAGGACCCTGTGCCAGGTCTGCTGCTCTTCTCTCTCCAGAGGCAATGTTCAGGGTATTTCTCTCAGTGCAGGAAAGCACCCCAGTGTTCTCCATGTCCTGAGTGGAGAGGGGACGGGGAGCTGTTTCCATTTTCTATTTGTATTACATTCTGCTTTACTCTAAAGGGAGGTACTTTCCACAGATAGCAAATTAAAAACATTTTAAGAGTAGTAGAAAAAAAAGCTTTCCCTGGAATGCCTTTATATGAATGCACACACAACAAATGGAAGGACTGCAAAAGAAACAGTGAGACACATTGAACTGCCCTACCACATCAGCATAAGGAGCAGCAAAGACTGTAAAAACCTACGGTATGTGTGCAGGAGCTGGCAACGCAGGGAATGGGTCTCTCACACACTTCAGTCTTCCCTTCTAACAGGCACATATTATGGCCATTCTCACAGAAACCAGATTCCTATTATCCCAATCTTGCAGCTAGTGGGATAGCAAAACTGAATTCAACTTCCAGAAAAGGAGTCAGCTAAACTCCTTATAACTCAAAATTAGCAAAACTGAAGAAGAAACCCATGAATGCCAGAAGAAAATCTGAGAAAGCATTAGAAGAAGGAGTTACATTTACTCCTGAAGGAACTCTTTGGTATCTGCAATAGAAGTTCCAGCAGAGCTTCTGCGAGGACAGAAAATACAACCCCACAGAAAAACAATAGAGTTGGATGGTTCTAATGGAACAGCGAGTTATTAACTGAGCTGATACTTGTAAAAAGAGATGTAGAAATGAATTATCAAAGTTGCATGTGCAGTTGAGAGGAACAATTCCACGTGCTTTCTGTTGGCTCCCTACACCCAGATCACTTAGCCCCTTTTGAAATTCTCAGCTCAGATGTTGTTGTCAACTTTTCAGGGGAAGGGTGGCAATGCATATGTACAGCAGGATCCTGGCCCCATTCTGGGGCTTACTGCAGTAATATTAATATCTTCAGTAGAATTAACTATTCATATCTGTCAAGTGTTCCTCTATCAGAAAATGGGTCTCTCTCATGCTTCACATTCAGAAATGGCAATTAGAAAAACCACTTTAAGAGGAATGTAAAAGTGAGGCGAAAACATTGATAGATGAACATACAGAAATCAAGTGACATAAATAACAGCAAGTGCTTCAAATGCTAGAATAAAATGGAATAGAATTCCAGGGTTTCTACCTGTTTTCCAGTAAATGCACATTACTGATGTGTCATACAGGCAACACTTCCAAAGGAGCCCCTTGATTCTGAATTACCACCTGGTGCAGTTATTAATGTTATCTGAGAAAGATCGGAGCCATTAACCAATAAGTTACGCACATTTTCAAACACACAGAAATGAAAGAGATGTTCTAACACTAAATGTAGTGAAATGTGTATGCTCTAAGTCTACAGTGATATTTTATCTCCGAAGAAACAAATAAAATCTGAGCCAGGGTGCAAAAAGTCCTGTCATCAGAACACATCCAGTTCTGCAGTGGAATCCAGAAGCTGTTACGAAAACAAAGGAACACTGTAAACTTTCGTTTAAAATAAAAGCCAAAACACTAATTGATTTGTTTTTCAATAGTTCCATTTTGTTATCAGATACTTCTGATCTAGTTATTCAAGCTGTGTTTATTTGTTTGTTTGTTTCTTCCCCTAGGAAAATATCAAAATTTCTCCAAACCACATAGGGAGACAACTGTATGTCAGATAATTTCTTTTGGGCCAGTTCAAAGGCTGCACTGGGAGACCTGGGTGGCAGAATCTGAAACTGCATTTGCTCATTTCCTCCTTTATTAACTCATGAAGTCAGTCTAGAAATATTAATAGTTCTGGGTTTGCATAGTTTAAGCTTCCCCTCCCTTTAAAGTGTGCACGTTCTGTAAGTGTACAGAGCTTCTCCTTAATATTTTAAAACACACACTATAGAAGATATATCTGTACGTTGTAAAGTGCTGGACAAGATAATATCTCCCCCTCTATTACTTGAGAAATTAGAGCTATTACTTGAGAAAGGAGAGCTGTTGAAAGCAGTATAATGCAAGTCACAAGGATTAAAAAAAAAGAGCAAATATTTACCAGATAAAGAGCCTGAATGTCACACTTTTTAATGCAAAAAGCATTATGACATTGCTCGTTTAATCTGGGCTCTGCTAATCGGTCTGTTGCACAAGGAAAATCTTTGGGAGTCCTTCTGGGAATGTCTCACATCATTCCCTATCAGCTGTTGACATACAAATACTCTGGTAATGAAAATATTTTCATTCCTTCATAACAGCATTCCCTGTCCTGTTTAATCTTATTTTCTCTCTTTCTAAAAACAAGCTTCTGTGTGGGGTTTCTGAACTAACGGACCTGATGCCATATATCAAAAATGCCCTGTGCTCCTGTCACACTTGCCAGGAATCCACACAAAAGAGACTGAATGGGGAAAAAGCCCAAGGATTTATAGCAACAACACGGGATTTATAGCAACATTTCAAATTCATTTCTGGTCTGAGTTATTTTGAAGGTCTGTAAGTGCAGCTAGACTAGAGCTTGGCAGCACCTGTGCTGCCTCCACTGCTAGCAATAATGAAGCTGACCCAGGATCCAGATACCTGCTGCAAAGGGCCAGGTTTGCAATCTCCCAGAAACATTGCGAAGTACAGTATGTCAGCCAACTCTATCACCTTACCAAAAAGAAATATTAGGGAACAAATAGCTGGAAATCCTGGGTGTCCTTCTGGACTCCTATCAGACTTTCTCAAATATGGGCTCAGGCCCACTAACCGCGTGGACACCAGTGATGTGCTGCTGGAGGTGAATAAAATAAGGTTGCAAAGACTTCCAGCAAATCCTTCTATGCACACTGCTCTGCCTCTGAGAGGCAATGGCTGTTCACACAGACTCTGCAGAGGCCGTGCTATCCTCTCTCCTCTAACAGCACATCCTACTTGGGACAATTTTTATTTTCAATGTACTACACTTTTAAGCATTTACAACCCCCTTTTGTACACAAGCTGTCATCTCTGAAGATAGCATCACATTCTGCTATGCATAAAATCCATGCAGCAGTCACTGCTGTTGCATCAAAACAATGTATTTTGGAAATTATTTCAAAAGCTGATACTTCCATATTGTGCTAGATCCTGTGCAGGTAAATACCTCTCTTCTCCTGAGTAAACCACATCTAAATACTGCTCTTAAATTATTTGACTTTTTTTTTTTTTTAAATCCTTTCAATACCTCAGCTCTTCCAAATTCAAGGTCTGCAATACGATGCAGCCTCCTCCAGCCCACTCTCCCCTGGGGACCTCTGCCTCCATCCACATCCTGCTGCCCAGGTTGTAACATTCCTTTCTGCACCCTATCACTGTCACACTCCCCTCCTGGAAACAGGTGCAAGAAGATTAAAAACCCACTCATTCAGCTGGGATTTTCATCTGTTTGCACCTTCCTCTTTGCCACTCCTATGTGTCAACATCTCTTGAGCAGAAGGTGGTGGGAAGGCGCGCTCGTGTTCACGTAGCTTGCTGTTTATAGCATGAAACAGGAGTTACGTTCTGAGGCAGCAGAAGGGAGGAGAATGTTTAAAATAGAAGTTTTTCTTACATTTTGCTGGACGTATTGTTTTGAAACTAAAATTTCATTTGAAATGTCAGCATTAACAGATGCTTAAATTTAAGGGTTATTTTAATTACTCTTTGATAAATATGTTGGTGTTATGCTTTTTGATTTCTACAGTTCATTTCTGCAAACATCAATATTGCTGTCAACCCAACTGAAACGTGTTACCCATTTTTGCTGTTACCCGGTAAGTTGTGTTATGTCAAACTGCCACTGCAAAACAAATGAGTGTTTTACTTTCCTCATTCAATCTCATATGCCTGGAAAAAGAGAAATTTGAAATTCTATTTGAAGGAAATGATTTCAACATTTAGGCTTTCAGAAGTAATCCAAGAAATTTTGGAGAGTGTAAAATATTGTTCCTAACAGGTATCTATTTATAAGTAGTTTTGGCTTTGGTAAGTAGGAGAGAATGAGAAAGCATAATAAATGGTTTTCCAATTATATATTGATGTATTAAAAATACCACTGCTTTCATGAACAATCCTGTGATGTTCTCCAATGAGTGCTAGAATGTCTCCAAAGCCCCTCAAAGGTTCTCAAAAGTAGTTGAGGAAACATTAGGTTGAGGACAATCTGCTGTACTGCAGCATTTGAAGTTCTTGGTACGCACCACAGCAGGACAACAAAAGCATTTGCAAATATTTGCTGTCATTCCTGCCTCAGGTACCGCTGAACATCACGACCAGCCACAAATGCTGAGCATGTACTCTCTGCCTATGCTCTTCTCTAGCCCTCTGCAAAATTTCTGCTTTGAAGTTTCAGAGGCTATGAAATCAAAGCCTAAGGAAATATTCTGCTTTGCCATTTGCCCTCTTTTCGTCCCTGTACTTCAGATGTTTGCTCTAAATCCCTTCTGCAATAGTGCGAGCTGTGCAAGGTGACTGAGCAGGCCACCCAGCTTCCTGCCGTCTCCTTGCTGGGTGGCAGTAATGCAGTTGCTTCTGAAAACGGAGCAAGTCACAGACCTGTTACTTAGCTCCCTCTCAATTTTGGCTGATTCCTGCCTAAACTTTCTCTCTTCTTCACGTTTTGTCTTGTATCTCCTAACCCTTTAAGCTTCTACGTGCTGAGAAGCTACATGGCAGCCACAGCCAGACACAGGGTTTTTTCCCAGAGGCACATACAGCCAGCTCTAAAGAAATTTTCCATCAGCAGCCTCATGCTGCTTCTCTTCACCTCCCCCAGCTTTAATGTGATCTAGTGAGCAAATTACATCCCTCACCCAACTCCCGAGAGCCAGCACGGGTACACATGTCTCTCAGACAAAGTCAGAAAGAAGTTAGGGAAGATTTCTCTCCTTAGCTCCACTCAGATGCAGGGCCCTTTAATATTTCATCTGTAATTTAACTTGGTACTACAGAAGAGCTACATGTATATTTAGAGGCACATCTTTTGAGCAATTGGGTAGTTCTTTAGGATACGTGATTGCACTAATTTTAATAAGAGGCGTGTATCACTCAAGCTTCCACAGTCTGAAAGTCTGCTGCTTGGAAAGTCACGTTTTCCCTTTAAAGGGAAGAGGGGAAAAAAAAAAAGTCTTTGTCCTTCAGAATCCTTAGATGTTTTTACTGATCTTTTGTTGACCATCTTGTGAACTCAGAAGTCTGATGTCAGCTACTCTATAGAAAGGATACAGGCTGTTCTACCATAACTGGAATTATTTTTAAACACTTCCCCCTCACAGGCTAAATCCTTGGAGGCTAAGGGGGAAGACAGACCAAGTGGGTTTATATCAAGAACAGAACAGCCTACAAGAACATAGTTCAGGAAAAAATAAGGAAAGTATGGAGAAAAAACACATGCTATACAAATTCATAGTGAAGGTATTTTGACAGGAGAGACAACTGACAACCTATTTCTGGATATAAAAGCTCAGGTCAGATATTTCAATTAATGTGCATGAATGCATACTTTCACCCCAGTCCAATTATGTGCAGGTTGATACATCTAATGATTATTAGAAGTAGTTATGTACTAGCTAAAATAGTCACAGCTATTTGAAAGAGCCACTCAGACCTTTGCTACCTGAAACTGAAACTTCTCTTCTTTGCACTTATATATAAGTTTTCCTTTAATTTAAAATTCCAGGCAAAGCTTCTAAGGAACAAAGTAAAATAAAACCAAATGAACAATCTTTCCACACATAAGTAGCTCAGCTATGACAAAGATTGGGAAGAAAATTTACCGCTGTAGGTTCAGACAAATCACAAAGGACTTTGAAAAGAATATTCAAGGCAGGATATAACAGTAAGCTAACAGAAACAAGCTCAGTAAGATTTTACTTGAATGGATATATGATAATTTATGAACTTCTTTTCCCTTCAATTTGAAGATTTTAGTTTAAAATTGATTTCAGCCTCTCAGGTTGAGATGAGAGGTGACCATAAGCCTATGGGGGTTATGCAAAGAAGATGAAATTATGCAGAAATTATGATCAGTGATAAAAATATCAGAAACAAAAGAACAATGCTCTCCTTTAACTCACTTTCAAAATTGTTATAAACAAAACAGAATAACAATAATGTCCAGCATTTGTAACCAACTGTATTTTCAATGTCAGGTTGCTGATATTTGCTTTTTAATTGCTCTCTCACTTGTTTCTCCTGCAGTTCTCATGAAGAGAGTCAAACACTGAAACTAGAAGTGGCTTTTAGTGTAATGACCAGTTAGCATTCCTGCTCTGTCACACACATCTGTACCCTATGTCCTCTTTTCAGACTGAATTCTCCCAAAGCCAGCTTAACAACAGTGCAAGGACTGCCGAGTAGTTCCAAGTCTTACTAAAGAACACCAGTCTGATCTTTACTAAACTCAATTTTTCTTTGTTTTAGCAACTTTTAGTACTTTTGAGAAAGTCTCAGCTCCTACAAACACAAAAGACCATGTTGCAAACCCTCATCTGTTTCACTTAAAAGGAGAGGGTTTTTGTTGTTGGGGCTGCAGATAAAAATTAAAAGTAAAAATAAATTACAGTAGAATACATTGCATCGAAATAAACTTCAGGTGAATACCATGATTCTGGGGACTTCTTTAACTTCTGCTAATTCTGGCTAATTCTGAAGAATAGATACGTAGGTATGTAAAACCATGACAATGAATTTACAGCTGATTTTAGATTTACAGCTAGACAGCTGAGAGCAGAGAGAGAACATAGTGCAAATATATAAGACACATCCCTGGTATGGAACTTCTCTTTCAGGTTTTGAGCAAAAATTTGCAATCCTTCAACACTGTCAAGTGACAATTGCAAAATGCAGCCAAACCTAAAGTTTTCTTTGCTTTCCACTACAACACAGAAGAGGTAACTCCCAGAAGGGGCAAAGCTACCAATTCAATATTTTAATCTCTTCACCTGAAATTTGCTAAGGACCTTGATAAAACTGAACTCATCACTGTACCTGAGAGGGTCCCTGGGTCACTGGAAGCAGGCAGTCTACCAAATTTCACATCTTGCAGAATGTTGTCATAGCTGTTCTCAGGGTCCTTCCAAAATGTTGTGTTTTCTGAGATGTTTCTCAGTGGGACTGAGGCTGTCTGTTCAAGAAATAAATACACACTCCTTTCAGAGAACAAGTGCCACGATTTCAGTAAATAATTTGTCTTCAGACATTGAATAATACCTACTAATACACTTGGAAGCACAGCAAAACTTAGATTTTTTACATTAATAGCACAGATTAAGTCAATGTTGCTTTTAATATAGAAACTAGCTAGAAAGTACTCTTTACTGAATCTGACACATCACAGAATGGTTATTGTTTTCATTATTATTTTTTCAATGTGGCACTCTTTAAGTGCATCTCTTCAGTAGGATTGTTGAAGTATGAAATATCCAAACTTGTTTTGGGCTTTCTTACAGAACTTCTAAGACTATCATTCATACACTCAAAGGATTACAATAATATTTTTAGATAACTTTGAACAAGTACATTCATTCTTTAGCAAATGCATAACTGTATTTCAAATTTACTGGGATGGAGAATTAGACAAGAAAACACATCAGAAATGTAGGTAGGGTTTAGGTAACTTCCTTGTGCATTTTAGCCATCTGACAGTAGTAGACTTTTAGAGCAGAATCTCAGCTGTCTGCATTTTCTGCCCACAACCCCAGAGATTGGATGCACAAACTTCACTGAAGTGCAGAAATGAAGTGCAGGGCTGGCAAGAGAAGATTGCAGTTGGCAAGAGGAGGTTATGGGGATTTTCACTGCCTTTAGCTCAGCTCATGCCTGCACTGTTCAGTCGCTGATACTCACACAAACTGAACTTTGCTTTTGTCTTCATGTCTTTCGGATTAAAAGTAATAAAGCTCTTATACTTGAGGATCACAGAGTAAGATGTGGAGTAAGACAAGACAAATACATAATCAACCCCAGTTACGCGTTTTACATGTGCTGCAAAATAGCCTTCACTTAGACTGATTCATCACTAAACATCTGTAAGGTTCCAGCAAGGGACACAAGGCTGCAGCCTGCTTGCACAGACCTAATAACATAGTTGAGGCCTTGAAAGCACATCCTTTTTATAACATCTACTTAAACCTCAACTTACTTTTTTAAAGCACATTTAAAGTGTTTGGGGTTCCTACTAGGGCAAAGGCCAAATCCATGGGGATATCATCAGCTTGGGCAGCCCCAGTTGTTGAGGACCACAGGTAAGAATACTCGTGGCAGCAGTCTGGTCTGCTCAGTTGTCTGAACTGTCTTCTCTCTTAGCTTAGCAATTATTTAGCGAGTAACGAGGACAGGAAACTTCTCCCTACCCCCAGTTTATAAATGATTTCCTGTCAGTCCTTAGAAAAAGCAACTCAAAGCCTAAAGAAAAAGCTGTGAGTGGCTCACATCTGAGCAGGGAACAACAGGAAGGAAGGACAAGCAGAGAGCTAATTGGCCTTTTTACACTTTGCCAGGGCAGCTAGAATGTTGTAGAAAAGTCTTCCTCTCTGGTGATACCCTGTCAGTCCCTTCCTCTTTCAGTCTGCCTGGTCTATAAGCACAACTGTGTCAGATTTGACTCCTGCCTGACACCGATGGGTGACAGAATGACATTCTTCACGTGCCACCTCTGGGAAGCTACATTTAAATCTGGTTGCTCCACCATTTCCTAAGCACAACAGAAATAAGCAATTTTTCTGGGGGCCTCATTTACATAATTAGAACTGTCTCACAATCAGTACTACTAAGATCACCATATAAGTCAATTTCATTTATTCAATTTCACAGTCAATAAACTGTCAGTTTCACTGACAATTTCAAGTCATAATTCATCAAACAACGCTTCTCTTCCTAAAGCTTTATCAAAATTAATTGCCTTTTTTTTTCTGAAAAAAGCAGATTTCAGACAACAGCTCATTAGACATCAGCTAGTTTGGCATCTTGATAAACAAACTGTTAGAAAATATTACAGTAGTCTTAGTCCCAGTACATCATCATGTTACATCCATACAGATATAATGCATAGGCACTTTTTCCAGAAACAGATCCTATGTGGTCCAGTACTCTAGATACTGAGTGCAGAATGTGTTTCTGTTATATTTCCTCTTGGACAATTTGGCTAAAGGAGTAGCTTTCACACATTTGTAATCATCCATCAAAATAGAAGATCACATTGATTTTTACCTTTAACATATCACTCTTCAAGTTACTTTAAAAATGTATATTTTGTTAGTTATTGCAAAGATTGGCCATTCTGAATAAACCAGTTTTATAATGTGTACAAACTGTGCGGAGGATGAGAAGGAAAAAACACACTATGGAAAATTCAGATTTCTCCATTGATCATCAGAAATTTCAAGTAAATTGTTACAATGGCTCTACTTCATCCAATATTAAAGATGTGTCATTCTGCACAGAAGACAGACTTTTTTTGTCTCCTAAAATATGTTTCTAGTTAAAGTTTGAAAAAAGATTTCCATTGTGCCATATATGCGGTAACTCAAAACCAAAATGAAAGGATTAAAATCAGGGCTGCATAGAATGGTTTAAATTAAATTCAGGTAGTGGGGAAGACTGTCGTATCTGGCAAGCTCCCACTTACTGAGCTTTCTGGCCAAGAGGCAAGATGAAGCATAACAATCCTTACCTGCCAAGTCTAAAGCAATTTTGAGGCTTTTATTCATCTCTTAAAATAAAATGTTAATGCTCTTGGAAGCTTGCCTACCAACACAGTAGATCTCACCTGTCTTTTCTTTATCCTCACACAAATGTACAATAGCATGCTTCAGAGTAATGACTGAAAATATTTTAATATATATTTTTTTCAAAATACATATTATTTAAGCTTATTATCCATTACACTTCTATGGAAGACGTGACTAAATCATACTGGTATTTTGAAAATCTCAGTTAATAGGTTACAAATTATTGCTAGCAACATGCTGTATAAAGAGCTGAAGTTTGGACTGTGGAATGCCATTTTTTTCTGTCACCCTTCCCACACCTATAAACACTCTGTTGCCTCCACAAAGTTTTCCTAATTAAATCTATATCCCTCTTGAGTGGTTCTGTTTAGGATACTGCAAACAGACCTACTTATGATTCATATGAATACTTCAGCCAACATAAAATCAGCTTCCCCAAACACATAGTTTTGTCCCTGAATGGGTTGCTCTTGGCTAAGGAGCAAAAGGATGACCAGAGCTCTGATTTACGCATACCAAACTCAGTCTTTCAGAAAATGCAGTAGTGTTGAAGAATTAAAGATTTAATGAGCTTATTAAATTCCTCAAAACAGTAATCTTACATTACTTTTCAACAACCATTAGAGAAGAAATAAAATATTTAAATAATACAGAGATTTGTTCCAGTCTTTTAAGAAGTTGAAAGATTTTCAGTTGGTACCAGTAAAAAAACAATGCAGTAACAGCTTGGCCTAATAAGGTCACAGTTAATCTGTACAGACCATCTACCTTTAGGGAGGTATTTATTCCACATCAGGAGTTCCCAAACTTTTTCTGCCCCTTGTACAACCATCAGTAACAGCAAATATGTTCACTGACAGCATCAGTTCCCATTTTGAAAGGGTTTGCACTCCTCCTTGCAGTGCACTCATCACTTTATCTAAGACATTGCATTCTGCAGCAATCTAGAAAATATTATTTTTTGTGGAACCTGAACCAATTGCAGCAACAAAACACCAAGTCACAAGCATAGCTGTTGTGAGAAATTGCTGCCAGTTCTTGTCTTTTAACACTATTTTCCATCTCTCTCAAAGACAGAGTTAGGTTTTTTTTTTTTTTTTTTTTTTTTTTAAATATACTGACTAAGAAATTTTGAAAGCTTTGTTAAAAAGAAAAGTTTCAGATCGTTCTGGGTGGGATTAGGAACATTTTAATAGGTCAAAGAAGATTCAGTTTAGCTTTCATTGTTACAGATCAGGATCATGGCTGAAGAAATCCTGCGAGTTCTGAGCACTTTGGGGTGAACTGGCAGTAAGTCTTGGGACTGTTAGTACTATGTGTTCTGCAAGACAGTAGTTTAGGAAAGAAATGGTTAGCTGTGTTCATAGTTAGGAAAAAAATGGAAGGAGTGACTAAGCAAGTCTGTGATAAAAGCTGCTTTGGTTAAGAATGTTTTCTTTCTTGGACCACATTTCATGAAATGGGATAATTCTTGGAGACTAACTCTCAGCACTGGCCGTGGTAGGGAAAGTAAGTAAGGATGCCTGATGGCAAGGAGGTGATGCAGGCTCACCATTCTCCAAACTGCTCTCAGATGGATGCAGATTCCAAAATATTCAAAGTTTCAATTGACAGCTCTGCCAGGAGGAATCTGCCTGGCATACAGACTGCAGAACTGAGGACTGGGTATGGATCATGGCTAGGGAAAGAAAACTGCACTGTCAAACAGAGAGTAAGCTTTTGTTTTTATTATTATTATTTCATAAAACTTATATCCCAAGTGACTTATTTCATGATGATTTCAACTGCCACACCAGTGACCTTTGTGTTCAGAATGTGTTTCCAGTACTGGCGCATGCAGAAAGCTTTCTTCTTAAATTACACAGAGTTCAAATAAGTATAATCCTAAATGGGATCTCAGCTTCAGAACAGAATCAGAGTCACTTGTGCCATTATCAGATCATCTTCTCAGACAACCCGAGGTCAGGCCAACCTAGGCAATTATTTATAGTCATTTGTGTGGAACTCACGGCATTTGAAAGCCTCGTGAAAGCTCATCAGGCTGCACAGAACTCCAGAGGTCATTTCTGTTCCCTGTCACTATACCAGCTCCTCACAGTGGGGAGATTAGAAACACTCCTTTTAGATAGCGATATTTGGCTTATTAAGGAAAACGGATGTACCTCAGCCCACACTGAAGGAGAGATTCAGACTAATGCATGTGGCAAGGTTGCTCTGTAACATTAGACGTTACAGTGAGAACAACCTTTCTATTTGACCACAGGAAAATCTGTAAAATTACTCTGCACAAACACAGGTTGTGACTGAAAACATGGTGACCTAGGCGGGAAACGTACAGAAAAAAAATGAGGTTTATTGGGTTTGCACCCAGTTGTTCTTTTGAAGGTCTTAAAAATGATGGACTTTAAATGTCACAAGCAGCACAAGAAAGGTGCTGTTCAGACACCACCATGCAGCACTGGGCTCCTGCACACACTGCCTTTTTATGGCTCAAGGTGGACAGATCTGACTGGACATGGCATTGTGAGGTCTGCTGAAGAGCTCAGACTCTTCCCCATCTCCAAGCAATTGCCTGGTTTATTTGCCAGACTTTGTTTTGGTTTGTAAGTAAACTCACAGAAATCAGATAAAGAATCACAGTACACTTGGAAAGTATATATCCCACCTTCCAGTTACCAAAATACCACTAACTATTCTGGTACAAAGATACTGATACAAAGATAAGGGGTAGCTATGGAAGCAGAAAAGATTAAATAATGTTAAGTGCTTTCTAAAGTGAAGGCAAAAGGCAAAAGAATTAGGTACTATCCTAGGCAAAAGTAGTGCTCTACTACAATTACAAAATCAAAATTTATGAAATTTAAGCAACCTTCTCTCTAAGTAGGTACCATGAGGTGGATTCTGTGGTCTTTCTCTGCTGACAAAGGGAGGAAAACAATCAGCTGCATTACCACGAGTCTTCCTCAGCAGGCGCCCAGCACTGCAGCACATAAACACGTCTTACCTGAAAGCATTTTCTGAACATTCTCAGTACAGAACCAGAACTGACTGGAGCCACATGCCTAGGCAGCACACATTAATGGGTTAAAGCACAATTCGGAAGGAAAGAGGCATTGGCAGTATACAATTAAAGAAAATTCTGCAAGAACTAAAGAACCAGATCCCTCCGTGCCCAATTTCCACAGTTGTCTGTCACAGGAAATGTAAGTTTCATACATACATCTACTTCTGACATCCCCTTGCTTTTACATCGATCTATATATAGATATTATAGATATATATATGTAAGAGTTCAATTCTATTAAGCACCTAGCTTTCTAGACCCCATATCCACTTGTTGGCAGCCAAGTTCTACTGCTTCACTGACTTCATTCTTCATTTCTGTTCTGACTTTTTTCACTTCCCTGAATATCAGCCCCTGTATTCATATGCATGTGTTCATTCTTTCAGGCTACTGCTTTTAATTACTACATTTGTCCTATGTTAAAAAACAAACAAACAAACAAACAAGAAAAATTGTTATGATCACTCCATTCTCTTTCCCCACAGAATTTTAGTGGTGAATCTAATATTGACTTCTGCTTAAACACACTGATAAAGCCCATGGCAATGGAGTGTCTGCTTTATTATCTTTTTTTGGGACAAAGATCGCAGTATACTCACCTACTTTTTAGAAATTTGAAAAAAGATCCTCAGTTATTCCCAAACATACATCTGTCTCTCTTCAAATATTTTAATGGAGCAAGAGAAATCTCTTTATTCCCTGGGAGCCTCTTCTACCTGATATCACCCATGGCCTGATTTCAACAGTATATTCCCTCCTTACGACAAGGCACATTATCTGCAACCCTCACTCAAATCTTACCACCATACTTACAAGTTCCCTTTGTATCCTTTGTTTGTAAGTGTTTAGACACGAGACTCATTTAGCCTACCATAACAAACAGGCTTTTTTTTCGTCAAGGGCTTTGTTCTGTTTCTGGAGAAGCACCTAGCTGGGTTTTCCCTTGCTCAGAAACGAGGTCTGTGTTTACTGCCTTCTCCATACTCTCCAGAACAATCCTCTCTTCCGTGTCCTGGTTTCCTTAAAACTACACAAGGGCACAGGGCGGGTGGACTTTTCCCAAACCTTACTATTTCTCAAAGGCAAAAAGTATATTTTGTGGCAGCGTTTACTTCATGGGGCCCACTGAGTGTTTCTTCACGTACAGTAAGTGACGGTTATTTTGGACTTCTTTCTTAACAGTGCTGTCCTCCAAGGACCACCTTAGGCCCAGGACCTTACCCAACAGTTACATGTAGCTAAAGTTGGTCCATGCCCTTCTGGAAAGTCAGCCTGTTGTGGGAAATGCTAATTCTCCAAAATGAAGTTTTTATTTTTTAAATAAAAATTTTACTTTTGATTAACTTTTTAAATAAGGCATAGTGTTTCAGTTCCACTATCTCTATGAGCTTTCTCGTTCCAGAAAATCTCAGCATTTCAGAAACCAGAAAGTCTAAGTGGAGTCCCAGGAAGTCCAGGCTTCTTCTCATTGCAATGTCCAAAATTTACCTTCCCGTCTGTTTGTCCAGGACTATCAGATGTGAAACTGAACAAACTGACTAACAGGATGCTGCACTTATGGATTTCAAGAAGATCCATAAGTCATTTGTTTTTACCATAGAAGACTCTTGCTGGACTGGAGCACTTTCTTAAAGTTCCCCACTTTAAGAAACAGGAATCAATATGCCTGCAATGAGGTAGAAAATGGACTCCTCTGTTCACAACATGGATTTGAAGTCAACTGGAGAGGTCAAAACCACATGGAAATGACCCAATTATAAATAAATAAATAAACATGCATCAGAGAATGGTGTTCCCAGGGCTGGAGCCTGGGAAAATAGAAGATCTGTGAGGGCGCTGAAGGTAAGGGATAATTAGAAATCCATGACGCACTTCAGCAGAAGCAGACATTTGGCTCCGGCTCAGCCGAGCAATTGCGAGAAACCAAGAGAGAGATGTGTACGCTATTCTTCTTCTGACACATGCAGAACATGCAGAGCCTACAAGGCTGCCAGGGCGTCCCTTCTCTTTTGCTGTTTGCATGGGTCAGGCACAAGTCTAGCCCTTGTATGAGAACAGTTCTTCTCTGCAAAAATTTTAGAGCCACTGAGTGTGTGCCTTTAAAGCCAGCTGTCTGCTATTAGAATTTCATTACTGCACACTGCTCATGATTTTGGCAAGACTGTGTGACAATTAACATGAATTCTTCTGGGAGGGATGCAGCACATGACATCATGTAGTAAATCTTCTGATATTAGAACCTTTCATTCATGCCCTACTGTACTTGTTAGGGTAGCAAAATCAAAATGAAAAATGTAATTACACAACAGAGCTTTCAATTGTGTCATATATTAACTTCTAATACTCTAAGTATTCATTCTCAAATCCAAACCTGGCACAAAACACTCTGGAAGATAAAACTTGACCAATCTAATGAGATATGAATCTGATTCCTTGTCAGACACTAAATTAAAAGCATTTTATAACGGGAAAGACAATAGCAATGGTTAAGGAACAATTGCCCTTGTCTGCCTTTGTGCTGCACTCTGAAAACTCATATGCTAACAAAGAGTAAGCAAAGTGTTGGACCAATGAACTCTCAGAACATGCAGCATTTTGCAGCTAAATCCTCCTGAGAATAGCTTTCTAGAAATAATGGTAATATAGGAGACCAATGGTTTACAAACCTTAATTTATCATCTGAACCCCCCCCCCGGGTGAATTTATTGTAATTCTAATAGATAAATAGGTTAGAGAAAGACAAATAACATATTTTTCAAGAGTATTCATCAAACAGATTAAAAAAAAAAGTGCCAGATGTGATGCAGGCTATAACGTAAGCAATACAACTCGGGTTAATAAATTCTAGGCTTCCTTCAGAGCACCACAACAACTCCACCTTACTCCTGACTCTCTACGCACTATTGGTATAGTGAGTTACTTGACTGGAAAAGGAGACTGCTACTGTGTAATAAATTTATGGTAGGTAACCAACAGAAGACCTTCAAAAGCAGACTTAAACAAATAACTGCAGGCCAGATCTCCCCCCTGCTGGTTTTAATCACCTTGGCATTTACCCCTTTTTGCACGATCTTAAGCTTTTGGTTAATTGAATAAACAAGACTGCTCACATCCCTTCTTTATATCTTACTTAGTCTTTATACTAATTACTGTAGCTAGAAAAGGTCAAGTAGCTGACTTCTGCATTACAGTTCACTAACACAAGCAAAAAACACGATTCATTTTGAAAGCACTGACACTATCCCATTACACATTACCTAGTTAGTTTCTTTCGGGATGCACTTCCCAAAATTAGCATGTAATAACAACTTCAGCAGCATTCCAGAGCTTTATTTTTTCCTGGTCATTACAGGAAAATACTTAAAACTTCAAAAGAAAATCTGAGGCTCAACTACTACAAAATTGTCCTGGCTTCACTGATTTCAATAGCATGAAGACAGCATATGTTCACAGAGAACCTGGCACAAATCTCTTAGAATTCTGACGTTACACTAGGTTTTCTTTCTTAATGATATACACTTTCAAAGTAAATTTGAGTTATAATCTTTTAATGTTTTAGACTATTTCCTTTATGTTCTTTCTCTGAAAATAAAGTTTACTTAATTTACGTGCAATATAACATTGTCCTAGAATTAACAGCAATAAGAAAAACTAAAGAACACTTACATTTTTGTTTATTCATTCAACAGAAGTGAAGATATTTTAAAGACATTCAGCTCTGTGTGATGGTTTCGGAGATCCCACCACTAGTTTTCAGCAAAAGCAGAAAATAATTGGAATTTCCATAGCGACTGAGAGCACACCCTGTGCAACTTATATGCATTCTGCCAATATTATCTTTACCATCACAGGAGGATAAAAGCAGAGATCCAAAAAACAATACACTATATTGCTATGATGACTCCCAGGGCTCTCAACCACAGAAACGAATATTCAACATATGGTGCAGAATTACAACAAAAAGAGCCTTCCAAATGCTCAGAGCTTTGTCTCTGCAGTATTATACCAGAACCACAAGTTTTGGTGAGGTGTTTTCCTATGATTACTTAATTTTCCTTAACAACCTCCTATTTTTCCTTCCACTCTTTTCTTCTACTTTCCTTTGTTTGCTATCCCTAGAGCACTTGCATCTTACAGCTCCAAGGCAAGTATAAATGAGCTCTACATCAGTGCTCGTCTTCATTTATCTTCTGATCTTTGCCTCAAAATACTCATCTTAAAGCTAAGAAGATGGCTCCTTACTTGTGATAACTTCTCACAAACTAAAACAGTAAGCAGAAATCCTGGTCTATGACGTGGTTAACCTGCTGCATATCTTTCAATGGAACTTTTGTTTTCATAAATAGCAGATTCCATCTCTAAAAAAAACCCTTTACTTACATCTGTTCCAGGTGGCTGATCTGCCTGTAAACATCTACTATTTAAAACACTGAGTTCCAATTAGAAAGTTTTGAGAAAAATCTCAGAAAAATTCAAATGCTCTTCAATTATTTTCATTAACTTAGCCAGAACTACACCATAAACCCAGTATTCCTTAGGTGAAGATAAAATACTGAATTCCTCTTTATTATACAAAACTGAAATCAACACAAGGAGTGCAAGAGTCAATGTGGTTTGATAGAGAGAGGACCAGGACTGTGTTCCCAGCTCTGTCCTTCATCTCCTGTTGGATCTTATTACCTCTCTGTACCCCGTACTTCTAGCATTGCCGGTGACATTACTCAGATGGCACACATCTTTCTTCCCAGGTGACAGATTGCAAAGGTAGACATAGATAGTATTAATGGTACTCCAATTTTGTGAAGAAACAGAGAATTCTAAAATACATAGTTATAGTAATAATTAGGTCCCAACTATCCTGCTCCTGAAATTAGGATAAGCTTGTGCAACATTGTGCACAAATTTGCAGACACTGAGTGTTTCTGCATGGATGGTTTGCATCCTTCAAGTAGTTCCTTCACTAAAGAGGTGTGTGGGATAGACCGTGCATGAGGCAAAAGACTGAGTCAGGGCAAGCAACAATATCCCTAAGGCACTGCAGTGAGAATAATATCTTGTGTTGCAATAAGACACTCATGAAATGACGTACAAGCATATTTGGTAGTTCTGCTTATAACACTCAACATGCAGATTTCCAGAACTGGATTTTTTTTTTCCTCCCTCCAGGTAGAAACTGCTGTCAGGTCTCTGAAATTAGCTCCCTGTTCATTCTTCCCTAATGACTTAGATATTAACCACAAGCAGAAGGCCAATTATGTTGAGTTAAAATAAAAAGTTTCCAGTATAATATGTAAGAATTAGCAGCTGCATCTACTGATTTCCTCCCTCCAGCTAAGGAAAAGTTGCAGAGAATTTCCAGAACAGGCTACTGCAAGCTTACGCTTTTCACATGCCAGTAGAGCTGTTTCTATAGCAAAACAGTAGATTAAACTTTGTTAATTTAAATTTCTGAGACAGTTGTTGACAAATATGTCAGGAATGAAATACAACTTTTTGTGGGGTAACCCCAACAACTCTCAGCCTAGGAAAATCAACCTTCGTGCTGCTGTTATATCACGCGACCTGAGCCCACACAGTGTCTTGGAAAATAATCACCTACCTACCAAGTCCCTCAGCCTTTCCAACTTCGTTCAAGGATCCTATCTTCTCTGTCTACTATCTGCCATATATATGCAATAAACAATTATCTTATGGGCACTTCTAGCCATCATGCAGAAGGAATGGACACAAGAAACAGGGAGAACTGGAAACAGGTCCCTGTGTAGGGTGGCAGGCAAACCCCCTCCCAGCCTACCTCACCTTGCCAGGTGCTATTCCCTTCACAGGGGAAACCCACCAGATCAACATGTGGTTAAGATGCTGGTGCCACTGAAGGATTTATTTATCTTTAATTATCATGGAGTGGTTTATTCAGTACCAGACCTGCTGGCATGAAATGGGGTCCACCTGTGTCAGAGGGAAGTTTATAGCCTGGCAGTTGGCAAGGCTCATTGAGAGGCCTTTAGAACAGGTTTAAAGGAGGAAAGGAATAAAACTAGAGATAAAACTTGCTTGAGATGATTCTAGGGACAGCATACCAGGGTTGGTAGAGAGACCAATTGAAATGCATCTACACCAGTGCACACAGCATGGGCAACAAACAGGAGGAACTAGAAGCCGTTGTGCACCAGGAAAACTATGACAGTTGCCATCACCAAAACATGGTGGGATCATTCTCATGACTGGAGTGCTGCAATGAATGACTACAAGCCCTCCAGAAGGGACAGGCAAGGAAGGAAAGGCAGTGGGGTGGCTATCTATGTTAGAGAGCGTTTTGATGTTGTACAACGCAATGTTGGGAATTATAATATTGAGTCCTTATGGGTGAGGATAAAAGGAAAGGTCAAAAAGGCTGACATCCTGGTGGGCACCTGCTATAGAATGCCCAACCAGAATGAGAGACAGATGAAGCATTCTATGAGCAACTGACAGAAGTCACACTATTGCTTGCTCTTCTGAAACAGGTAATGAAATAATGAATGACCATCTCCTACACCACGAAAAAAGTCAGCTCAATGCACGAGGTAAGGAATCACGCAGATTAACTCAACATGCAAGTAGGCTGCTGAAGACTAACATGATAAGTAAACATAGGGGCTAGAATTAAAACTCTACATACTATTTTGAATATAAACACCTCATGATAATGGCTTGGTGTCTCTTGTCACCCTTAAATTATGTCCACATTTGCAAGTAGTGCTGTACAGCAGAAGCAGAGTGGAGGAGCTGATGCAGATGAGCCAATGCCAGCGCTATACTCAACCTGAGAGTGTTACTTTAGACTAGCCCTAATCTGGTTCCTACTAGTCTGTGAGCTATAAAACTGGTGACCTGAGTTAACACTGCAGACTTATCTGCAAGGACATCCTCTAGCCATGTGCAGAACACATGTAGGGGAAGGTGCCACTCAATGCTTGCAAAGATGCCAGAGTATGGCTTATCATTTGGACTACTTCCTTAAAATACACTCTCGGTAGAAACTGAGCAGCAGTAGATGAGTTGGTCAATGGCATGGCTACAGGAGAACTTTATAACATGGAAGTAGAACATATCTATGTCTTACAGATGATTATTTATGTTAATGCATGTTTTACTTTGCTTTTTTTTTTCTTCCTGTTTTGTATATTTTAAGAGAAGTCTTAAGTTAAATCAAACTTAATTTAAAATTAAATATATGTAGGCCCATGGCTTCTGAAATTTTTATTTTAAATGTAATCCACCTAAGATAAGGTTCAATTTATGTCTTCTCACAGTGGTTGCTCTCTGGGATTACTGTACTATGAACCAATTGTTATTTATGTTACCAGTGGATACAAGGATTTTGTTAGTGGAATTCAGCTTCCTGATTCATTTCATAATCCCTATGCCTATTACTTAGAGAAGAAAAAAAGCGCAAATCAAGATGACATTTAAAAAAAGGAGCCTAGACTGGTCTTGTAGGAACATCTAAATCCTTTTCCTTATTAAATACCTTATCTCAACAGCAGTGCACCAGCCATTTAGGAAAATTAAAGAGGGAGATAGCAAAAAGAGACAACAGATGATAAAGTACAGCAGTTTCTAGTCACGTAGATAACGAAGGGACTCCGCACATGGCCTTTTCAGTTTATCCCTGCTTCAGCTTATCCTTCATCTGCTTAAATTCAAATGGATCAGTCATTAAAATGATTTTGAAATGAGCTACTCCAGTTTCATGTGACTTTATTTTTTACTTATATCCTATAAAACTTGGTAAGTCTTTGGGAAGACAGGTGCTGCACATTTTTCCATTTCAATTCAATTTGAGATTATATTTCTAAGCAGCAACTGATAGTAAACAATTAAGATTGATTTTTACTCATTAATACACATACCAATTTGTGGGCCTTTTATCCCAACGATTTGTCACCTGTAAAAACATCGTCTCTCTTGCTGAAAAATATTGAACATTTTGTACAAGATGTTGAAAGCTTAGAGTTCTGAAAGATACTTGATACTAAATACTTATTTTTGACAAGACTTTTATTTTTTAGTATCAGATAAATATTCTTCTTTCATACATTTAACTTGATCATTCTGAGAAATTTGGTGTAAGGGTAGGCAATGATTGGCCACTCCAACATTTCAAAACTACCTCAGGTACTGCTCTTTTTTGTACAGTTCTTGTATGTTCATCATATTTCTCTCCCTACATGTAGAAGCAACTATTATGGAGACTGTTGTTTTGATGTCATAAATGATTCCTTATAGAAATCTGCCTTCTGTTTGGAATAAGAGGTAGTGACACGTTTATCAGGAAAAGGATAACTCCACTCCTTTCTGAAATACGCAACACTGAAAAGATGAGATGGCATTCTCATGGAATTTTTTAGGAGTAAATATTTCAACAGCAACCACCTCATGCTAAGTAGGATATATAGAATGACTTTTCACATTTACCTGATTGTTCTATAATTTTTTATGCTTCCTAAAGCTTTTTGCTAACCAAAATATCCTTAATGATACATCTCCTCTTACCCTATTTAAAATCTTGCAATAGGGAACACTTAAGAGATTTCTGCAAATCTCAAGGACTTGAGGAAACCAATTATGTATTCTTTGAGAACACTGCACTGCTGTACCTCTCCTTTTGTGCCTCCAGGACTATTAACAGTCACATTCAGCATCAGTGTGCCATATTACAGCAGCTGAATGTTCCCAGTCCCTGTCAAAAGATGGCTTATACCTTCGTTGTTTTTTAACTGACATTAGCGCCCTAATGATCAACATAGCTCCTAATGTGAACTGTTTTGCAGTGCACTTCATTGCCAAGTTGTCTCCTTGGTACCACTCACTCTGTATCCTGCTACCACAGTTAGCAAAGCATTTCCTCCTCCCCTGTTGAAAAATCTAGGAAATTTCAAGAATCCACCTTCTTGAACGATATTGGGTTTTCAAACTCCAGCCATTGAAGTCAATGGCAAACAGCTCTGTATATAAATAATTTTAAAAATAAAACTGTGTTACATAAGGTAAAAAAAAAAGCTTAGAGGCACTACAGAACGTCCATATAGTTAAGGATACCAAGAGACAGAAAATCCTTGCCTTTGGTTTTTAAGTACAAACGAATTAACACATCTCCACCCCGTAGATTGTAAAAACAGTTGCAAAAGTTGACTTTCTAGCAGAGTTAACTCAAGTGCAGTTTTACCTTTCATCAGCTAGACCTCCTCTGTTATTCTTTGTACCAAGATGAAATGGATAGCTTAAACATCAAAACAACACAGCCCTACATTCTGCTTACATGCCTCTAACAATACTTCTTCCCACCTGTAGGTCACCAGTTCAGAGGTGAACAGGTCAATTCTGTCAGTTCTTCAAACCTAAGACTGGAAATCTGTAGTGCTTAAAGGTTTTTAGATCTGCTTCTTTGAGCCAAAGTTCCTCACCACAGGTGCATGCCTCTATTGTCACTAATTGCTATGAAGACTGCTGATTTTTTCCGCAAGTGACAATCTTTTGAAGATAGCTTGTAAACTTTCCTGCTACCTTCCTGGCAAGCATGTTCTGCAGATTAAACACTGACAATGGTACAAAATCTGTATCAATTGGTCTGGGAGATGGAAAGAAAAAGCAAAGTCAC
Source organism: Phasianus colchicus (assembly GCF_987193195.1). Lineage (NCBI taxonomy): Eukaryota > Metazoa > Chordata > Aves > Galliformes > Phasianidae > Phasianus > Phasianus colchicus. Next base: position 6,566,346 of record NC_143445.1, read on the forward strand.
TGTGAATGATCACTGCTCTCAGTAATAAAAAGGAAATTTCAGGAATTCTGTTTGTGAAGGTAAAAAGCATGAAGGAGATCATTCTGTTTTTTTCTATATTAGAATAAATATTTTCAATATTTATTCTATTGCTAATTAGAAATGTGTACACCTCAGTATTTTCAATTTTTACATATACACTGGCTGACAAAAATTCTTGTAAAATACTTGATTTTAAAAAATGGAAGATTTATCTTAATAAAGATTATAAAGTTTCAAAGCTATAGCTCTTCTGTCATAGTGTGAGACTGAGCATTTTTGGCTCAGCCTTGTGTAAGAGGTGGTACACAACTGCACTGCTCTACCCTGGGAAAGAACTGGAAAGAGCTGTGACTGAAGTAACACCTTCCTTACTGCCAGGGAAATAAAGACAAAGCAGCCATTTAGAAGACACTGGGTACTTCAGCCATTTAGAAGACACTGTGTACTGATGCAACAGGAAAACGATAATGCCAAACTCTGTCACAACTATTTTAAGTCAGGATTGCCCAAGAGCAGCTGTTACAAAACTACTAATTTAAACAGGACAGTACTTTGCTATTTTCTTACTATCTCCTCTCCAGTTAAACTGTGAGTACAGCGAATACATTCTAACTCCATGAAGAGTTAAGAACCATTGTTTACACTTCTGTCTGTCAGTTGAATTAACCCTAATCACCAGCTAAAAAGCACTGCCTCCTCGTTTCCCAGTGACTTGTCTGGACCTGACAGATTCTGAGACATATTTAGTAACAGCAACATCCCACTCCTCCCTGCACTCTTTTCCATCTTCTTTTCCACCCACTGCACTAGGAAGCTTAGTGCCCTCCACATACTGCAAATGACTTCATATGCATCATTTACGATGAATGAAAATGTATTGTATTACATTCCACATGATGTGTTACAGATAAAGTGATATCAAAAATTTGTTTTACCTTTTGAACTGCGTTTAAAGCTTCATAAGCATAGACCAGATTCTGCCATCTTTGAGTTGTATATTTCTCTAGGGCATTCCTAGTAATTTGAAAGGATTCTCTCAGGAGTGAGGTCTTCATAAAAAAATAAGTCATTATAACAGCTGTACCTTGACTATTGAATCATAAGGGAGCTTTATCACATGTCTAGACATAAATCAGTGGACTCCAGCTATGATATGTTTAACAGTAGTTTCTGAAATCATCAGAGTTGAACTATGGCAACTCCACTGATGTTGGCTTACAACAGTGGAGGATGTGTTCCCATCTCTTTAGATCATAAAGTCATATTAATGCTGTTCTTCCTCTGACACTTTCAAGACTAGTTTGAAATGCTATCAGCTCTCACAGGTGCTGCAATGAACTTCATAAGCTGTATGCTATATAGGCACATTCTTATATATTCCCTGGGCATAGCCTATACTTCGTTTTTACATGAACAGAGATGGCTTTTGTGCTGTTAGTATTTGTTTTTCCACTGCATGTAACTAGTAGGTAACCTGTGCATGAAGGTTCAGAATTTTTCCCTGATACACATTTAAAGTGGATCCAGTAATTAAGCATGGTACATTATTTCATATCCAGAGGATCTCTTCACAATATGGGTAGACATACATAATATTTTCAGGCAAAATTTATTCAATATTTGAACAGATACCATTTGTCCCCTGGTATGTAGAATTCATGAGTATCTTTAATTGAGTTCTGATGTACTGATAAATCCTTCAATGCCACAAATCACAACACTACTGGAATCCTTGCTAGATCAAGCATTCTCTCACTCTTAAAGATGGAGAGAAACAGGTTAAAAATATACCTACTTTTCAACAGCAGCATCATCAGTTTTCATATCTCTTCATTGCACAAGGATGTTGCCTCTTCTGTAGTCCTTTGATTCACTGTAAGTAAGGAACTTGTGTACCAATTCTTTTACAAATAATATTTTAGTCAATATAGGAAAAAAAAAAAAGAAAAAAGAAAAAAGAAAAAGCCAGAATCAAAATCAGGATGAATTATTAAGGAAATGAATGTCCTTAACTTAGAAGTACTAGAGAGAGAAAAAACAGCAAGGAGCATTCATCTCATTACTTGACAAGGACCTTCTAGAGACCACTGGTTCCAATCTGTCTTCTGGGATATGGAGGCTCAAGTCCAATCACCAGAAGCATTTTAAAATTCTAGATGCAAATTGGAACAATACAAAAAGAATAATTCATGGTGCTGCTGCACATCGCATACTTCAGAAGTACTGAACTAAGATTGTTCCCAACATAATTTAAGTCAGTGGAAGTCCGCACTGCTGGGAACTCTCTCAGTAAGGCAAGAGCAAAGTGTTGGTGATAGCATCTTACCTACACTAAATCAATATTAATACACCTACTACTCTTATTAATCAAAGCATCGCTTAGTCCATCACCTCATTAAAAGCGACCATTTCTATAAATACTATTGCATGACAACAACTCTGCATCAAAAATGTTTCCTCACAGTTCATTTTGATGGCCCCATGCCTTGAAATAAAAAAAAAAAGACCCATTTCTTTTAACAAAGGCCATCTCACAATTTAATCACTTCAACACACCTGTATTTGAAGCAGTGCAAAGATGTCATTACCCATTAAAGAGCTCTGACTGTATAAGTCATGATGTGTAACTGTCTTTACTATGTCTCAAGCTTTTATGTTGTATCAGATAAGAAATTACAAATAATCGTGTTTGCAAACAGCCAATTTCAATTTCAAATTTGAAAAACAAAGCAAACAATTTGAAATTATACTGAAAGAATCTTTCCCAATTCATAACAGAATAGGTTGACCCCATGATTCTCAAATCACAATCAACATTTCTAATACTTGTACAGTAGAGGAAAAAGCCACTTAATTCTCCCATTCCTCTCACACATACGCTGATCAGATGGCATCTCCTGGTACAGAGAAACCCTGAGTGAATAAAATACCAGATCTCTAAAAAATGAGCACTCGGCTTCCAGTAGAGGATTAAAAATAAAGAAAACTCATTGCAAAAGCTAAGTACATATTACAGATAAGAAATGCAAACACTTGAATGTAAATCTGTATTGCATTCAAACTGTGTCACGGAAGGGTTCCTCACACTACATCTTGTAGTGACAGCTCAACACTGCCATACCTTTCAGGAACTGTGAAACTGTTAATTGCCTTATCTGACATTCTACAGTCCTGCTAATGACTTATCAATTATCACAAAGCTTATCTTTTGATTTTGCATGAATCAATGATGTGCTGGAGCAAACTATCCATGGAATTGTTTAACATAAGGAGACCAGATTACTGCAGAAAAAAAGCACTTTCTGAACCACAGCACCAACATTCCAGAAAAGGAGATTAAGCGCTCATTACTTGAGATCTCCAAAACTCCTTCACTTTTGAGATAAAAGTTAGTAAGTCTGACTGTATATAGTAAAAGGACCAGCTGATCTCTTCCTGATCTCAACCCGTGTCATTTTAACAAATTGTTAAGTTTGGCAAAATGCTTTTTCTTCTTTGGGAAAAGCTTCAAACCAACATTATTACTTGCTTGTGGAGCTGAGCAATGGCAGGTGCCTTGAAAAACTCCAAATTTGCCCCTGGCTGGTTAGCTTGATTAGCACACCAACAAAGAGAAAACCATCAGATTGTTTGGTTTCACATAAAAGAAGGTACAGAAAGATAGCACTAAAGAAGGCAATAAATAAACAGACACTTTGTCCATTTAGTGTGTGAAAGTACTTTGAGAATGTTTCCTAAAACAAGCTTGCTAGAATTGTGAAGTTAAAGCTTTGTTAAAAACAGAAGTTTACCAAAGCATTTGGAATAAACTTTTTACCAAAAAATAAGGTAAAATCATCAATCTCTGACTCAAAGATGAAAAGCATCACAATGGAAACCCTAAAAGCAAACAAACAGATCCAAATCCTCTCCCTATTTTAGTATTCTCTTAGGAGCAAAGAAATAGTCCTCGCTGCAACAGTGAAATCAGATCCATACCTAGCCTAGTTACTTTTGATCAGGATGGCCAAGAGTCTTGGTAACCAGGACAAGCTGCTTTAGGCTATATTTTACCCAACAGATAACAAATTCAGATCTAGCTAGGCTAACAATACTAACAATACATATTGATAAGATTAGTTCCTAATAACTGCTTACATGCTAGCAAAATTTGTATCCTGATTTTTATATCAGATAAATAGGGGAAGAGTTATCACTATTGGTGCAGATGAGTTTTGTGTCTACGTTTCAATGAATAAAAACATTGGGTACAATGGTATTTTGCTTGCTGTACTTGTTACACTGCATATGTTGGAAGCCAATCTACCTACAGAATTTGTCTATTATGTTAGAATTGGCATTTAAAACTTCTTTTAAAGAATAACTGTAAAACAGAATTTCCCCCACGTTGGTGAAATCCTTGCTTGGTTTGTCAAGTCTCCTCTCATATTGTTTCATGGGATGCTTTATAAAAATTAATTAATAATTATTATCCTTTGTCATTTGGATGGGAAAAACAACCACTACATATTTACGTGCAAATTTGGTAGTGAATAATACATGGTCTTCTGGATTATTTTTGGTAACTTATTTTTTTTTAACTAACTAATTGTAAAATTTGCTGCAGTTCAAAACAATTTTTTTTTCAGCTGTTACACAATTAAGCCTTCTTTGAGGTAAGATGGAAATAAAATGCAACTTGAGGAGGAAGATCAGATGTTAAATCCTTTTGTATTGTACAAGACAACAGTGAATTAGACACCAAAGAAAATATGTGCCCTCTCAGAAAAATTATCTGGCTGTTAGAGCAGAGACTGGCAACTGAGACATCTGAAATCCACGCCTTAGCCTACATCAGTATGAAACAGTGATGTATGAAACAGTCTGTATGAACAGTGACTTTATCTCTTTAGGCTACTCAATGCACAGGCAAGATTAACAATATAATAGCTACTGAAAGTTAAGCTATTACAAAGTTAGTCACTCAGTGAACTACTGAGGACAAAATCCAGACATCTTTTTTATTTGGAGCTTATGTTCAGAAAGGATTTTGAGAAATTCAAAATCTTCTATCTGATCTAGGTTGTTCATATCAATTCCAATTTCTCCTAAGTCCATTCTCTTTGCCTAAAAAACTCTAGAATTCCATGCCTTAAAACTCCAGACCACAGTTGAATTGAGACCACAGCTATGATCTTTCAGACCACCGTTAATAGCTAAGTAAAAATCCAAAAAAACCTCTCTAAAACTCCTTCTCACACCATTGCAAGCTGCTAATCATGTGACATTTAATCTAAACCAAAGACAAACTGTTAGCTATGAATACTTTTCCTAGTCAGAGCTCTAAATGTAATAATGGTTTTCAGAATGTGTGGGTCTGGCTCACTTCAAGCGGTTTTGCTCCTTCCTCGACTCCAGCTGCAAACTACTAAACACATACTTTTTTAGGTCATTATGGCCTAATGTCTGTGGCATTACATTATTTCAGTGACATATCTTTGAACATACCGTAATTCCAAAAACTGCAGGTCATCTTTTAGCTAACTGGAGAGCAGGATTTTATATTAACTCCATCCTTTGCCTCTGCCTTCCTTTTAAAAAAGGAAAACAAAAATTGCAGTGAAACTTCCTTTCCCATTTTTCCCTTCTTGGTAATGAGCCTTACAAACTTGCCCTATTAGGAAAAATCATTGCTAGAGGCAAGAAGAGCATCACCTCTGAGACCATCCTCCATCCTGATAAATCCTGGCACAGAAGCCAAGACAAAGGATAGCTAAGGCACAACATTCATAATCAGAGATTCTTAGAAAAGGAAACTTTGCCAAGGATGACTTCTACTCCTCCCTTTAAAAAACAAACAAAAAAACACACGTGCACCCAGGCCAATAAAAGATGATAGCTGTCTTCAGAACAATACTTTTTATGGTCCTTTCCAAAAAGGAAACAAGAATCTAGTTCTGCCCTTAATTTTCTCGGGTTAACTCTTGGTCCTATGAGTTAAATATATAACTACCTGCTTATATTTTCTTTGTGCTTAGCTATTAAGTACAATGAATGCGGGCATTTCTGTTACAGAAAGGAATGTTCAGAAGAGTACAAGTTCTATAAGCCAGGTTTGAACTACTGTTACAGAACTCCATGACAAATTCCTTAAACGTCAAACACATTTCAGCTCCTTAAACGACTAATTTAGTAAAGAGCACACAAATCTAAACAATTTCAGCCACAATTTACGAGTTAAGGTACGTCAGTTGCTCCATTTGGTCAGTTTTATCTCAGTGAAAATAGTTCAGACATCTCATCAACAGAATGTTTGTGAGGAATCATTTCCTATGAACCACGATACCTCCTTGGAAGAGAAAGCATTGATATTTTGTACAAATACAATGCTTAAGATATGTGGTACATCACTGACAGAAACTAAAGCACAATTTAAACTATTCCAGTGCAGTATGTAGAAAGAAAGACTCCTTATCACAGTCTTTCTTGAAAAAAGTAGTAAAGAGTATCAGAGCACAAATCAGTATTTCCAATAGAGAGCAGGCATAGCACAGAAATTTTTGCTAATATTTTAATTCCATACTTGCTTTTAATTTCATACTACTTTCACCGTGCCCTACACCCCAGCCAGTCAGAATCTCCTGCGTGCACAATGGAGACTTCTCAGCTGTAGAGAGGAGAAGGATACCAGCAGCTTGAATACACAATATGGAGAGTGAACTGAGCTTTATGAAGCCACCACGAATCTGGACAGGATTGGGAAAATCCAGAAAACTCCACGTTTCCTTCCCTCCCACACCCTTCTGTGCCTTCATGCACATACACAGATCTGAAACAGGGGAACCTGGAGCCATATTTTCATATTTTCCAAAAAGGAAATGTCAGTGTTGCTACAAAGACCTACAGGGCACAAGAGAGCCACGCCTGCTAGAGAAAACAGAGGGCACATCTTGGAGCTGGGTTATGTCATCCGCCAGCCCTCGTACAAGCAAGCAGGCAGATGTGTGCTGAACTATTATCTTTACACAAGCTCTTCAGAAAACAGAAATGTTTTTTAAAAGCACTTACATGTTCCCAAAAGCCTCTGTCCCTCATTCTTTTTGCCAGCAGCCTGGCTGCTCTGGCACCGCAGAAGCCTAGTAAGACTGCTCGTTTTTCAAGAAAACCTTGCTGCAGACTGAAGAGCTTTAGCTAAGCATGCACATTTTGGATGTGTATCCAAACCAAACCCAAACATCTTGAGATTCTTCCTTCACTAACTCCAAACACATTTGATATGCTTAAACATGCATTGTATTCTATCAGAAACCAAATGGCTATTTGCTGTTCCAAATAATCAGATATACTTTGCTGGATGATTAGCAGGAGTATTGTTCACCCAAAGCAATCAAACTTTCATTTACATGTTTAAGAGCCTGGATCCACAGTCCTTGAAGTCCATGAGACTACTTCCAGTCACTTTGACAGACCTTGGATCAAGCTCTAAGCAATTCTTTTTCCCTTGGACATATTCACCCATTGAAGATTGAACTCAGTACTGATTTTTTCACACTGCAGCTTAAAGAATGAATATACTCAAAGCTTCTTGTAAGGCCGGATATCACTAGGTAAATTGAATACAGAGGCTTGTTTTCCTTACATTTGGTTTTGATGTTCTGTTCACTGAGCCTATGACTGCAAAGGTTATAGATGATGCAATTTATTTTCCTTCTGCTTTTTACCAGTAGAACACTGCTCCTCTTCCTAGATTAAACACAGGCTTTATTGCACATTTATCTCAAAATACATTTCTTTGAGAGGTCCAAAATCTAAAAGCATGTTTCACATTTGCTAGAAGTCTCTCATTTTTATCCTTGTCTTGTAAGGAGTCTGCTTCCAAACCAGCTTTGTCCTCCTAATGTCAGCTGTAGGTTTGCCCAGACTATAACAGAAATAATATCATTCTTTAAGTCTTTGGAAGCATCCCGTTCCTACAGCAAGCACCGTAGGCATTTATATTACCACCAGTTCTATTACGAATATGGAACTGAAGAAACAGCTACTATGTAAAGTAGTAAAAAGCTTTTTGCTTACTTTTGATTTTACTTTGTTCCTAACCAAACTAAGCTTATGTACAGTGGTAGTTTCTTATATTTATTTTATATCTACATGCATGAATCTGCTCATTTTCTGAGTTCTGAATACCTGCTGAACTAACTGCAAAATGCTAGTCACATTATTACATGCTATGCTTGATTACTTATGTGTTATCTTGAAAATACAATCATGTTTCTCACTAAGCACATTGGAATACGTAGCTATATTCAATCTAGGCAGCTTCATACCACACTGTGCTTTTTGATCTTTTTTATTTTCTATAAATATAAAACTGAAATCAATCTCGCAACAAAAGTAACTCTAATGAACAGCTTTCATGTAGGTTTTGTAAAACAGACTTCTCTTTTTAGTTGTACTAAATAGTTTGTATTTAAAGAGGCGATTTTTCCTTATCTTATTTTCCCAGGAAAACTGGAATCTAGCCAGTAGCAGGTAAGTTTCTGTAATTATCACAGTAAAAGGTGGAATATGCCTAATGAAAACTATTTTAAACTAATTTTGGCTCAAAAGTAATTTTTCAATTGTATTTTCTACTTCAATTAGCCTCTAGCATTGAAAATAGATTACTGATTCAGAAGTGTCAGATTTTGAGTATTTTATAGCATTGTTCTGACACAGCTATAAGATCTAATTGAGGGTAAGCCATTCTGAAGCTGCTCTTGCATTATCCAACCTTTCATTTGATTCCAGAGGTCCATTCTGGGTATATGCCTGTATGGTACATACTTAACATACAGGTTTTAATCAAATTATCTTTTTTTTTTTTTTTTAAATTGGTCACAGTTATATACTGCAGCATGGATTATATGCAAAATTGTAATTAGTAGATTTCAGCAGATATCCATTAAATTTTCACATTTCATATCAAGGCAATAAACTTCAGCGTGCCCTAAAATAAGTCATAATTTTTCAAATGATGAGGTGCATAAGCAAGCAGCTGTGGTACTTTCATTGCATATAATGAATAGGATAGCCACAGCTAGTTCAAGGGAAAAAAAAAAACAAACATAATGGAATTAAGCTCAGTTCAGTCCTCAGTGAAGTCTAAGTACTAAGTACTACTATATCAAGTAGACATGATCATCTGCTTTCCACTAGAGCTAATTAGCAAAGGATCTACTCATTACAATCAGATTAAAAGATATCATTTGTTATCAGGGAGGAGCTGAAGGAAGCAGTTTTGTAAGAGAAAGAAGTTAAGCCAAAACTGCTCTCTTCAAGACCGCTGCCATCCCATGCTGACAAGGGATGAATTCCAGAGTAACCAAACATTTTGTTGCTCTCTCCCCACTGCTTTCTTAGTAAATATTATCCTAAGTGCCCCTTTCACAAACACTGTTCTAAATAGCCACCTGCTTGTTGAAACGATATTGAAAACACTAAATACCAACTAATGTGCCTTAGTTATGTTTACACTGTCTTCACACAAGTAAAAGCAGTTTGACCTGGTTTGCTTCAGCAGCTAACTTTGCTAGAATATGGATTCAGACTGCAAACACCCTAACGTGCTTGTACCCAAATCTCTGTTGAAGTACTCTGTTAAATGCCTTCATACGTTGTACCACCATGTTTAAGAACATCTGGGTTTTTGTTGTTGTTGTTTGTTTTTAGGCAACATCAGCCTAGATATCTGTGTTCTGTACAGTCTTTACAGTTTTTTTTTTTTTTTTTTAAGTTTTACATTCATTTTCTATGACAAAAAGCATGAAATGCCTTCTGTCCTAAATAATTCATCTCAATTGAGTAGAAGCAACAAGATGGTGATGCACGCTGTGCAAAAATGTACAAAAATGAGCTAATGCATTTCCTTGCGATAGATATCTCAAAGTTATTACAGACACTGGGCTAACAAGATCGTGCAACCAGTAACATGCTGTAAAGGAGAACACAGCATTTTAGAGCAGGGTTCTCAGACAAACAAAAATCCAGCAAACATCCCTTTTTAGGCAGAACAGTTCAATCACCCAAGCATCTCACCTGGCAATGGTAACGGTGTAATTTATTCACTGAACACCCTCAAGATCCTGCTTGAGCAAAGAGACTACTACTTTTCAGAGCAGCCTCAGCTGAATCCCCAGAGCAGCCATTACCCAAGGAACATCCAGGTGTTGCTGAGCCTGAACAGGAGAAGGGGCTGGGAATGAGAGGAATTCTACTTCCCTGCCCGCCCCAGCTGCTACTGCCTTTTGTTTCTCCAGTTTCTCTCAACTGCAGCCACATCCCATTTCTGAGCAAGTGACAGACAGCTCCCAAAACCTGACCACCTGGCCTTTATCAATGGGCATAGCCATAAAGCCCTCAGGACCTGGGCCAGATGGAAAGTAAAATTCAGCAGCATTCTGGAACAAAAGCACTTACACGCTAAAAACTTGTTATTTCTTGGTGAAGTTTATCACTGTTTACTGACAGGTCAGCACTAAGAGTAAATCATCTCCTCTAGGATTTGGTGTCAGCACTTCTCTAGCTGCTGCTAATTGTTACTCAATACTTATGTCACTTACAGGCATCAGCACAGTAGAGCACAGTTTGTAAATTACTCCACCTTCACACAGCAAACCAGCGCCTGAGGTAAACCAGTTTGCTCCCTCTGCCTTTCAGTAATGCTAGAAACACACTGCTTGCAAGTACCTTCAGGTAACAAGTACACTTACTTAATGATCACTCAATAACAAAGTGGGTTTGTTTATTTTTTTACATCTTATTCTTAACAATTGCTAAGCCTTCAACAGATTCAGAAACATTAAAATGCTCCACTTGAATCTTTACCATTTTTCATTTGCTTATCTCCTACATTGCAAAACTGTCCTTTCTACCACATGCATCCTTTTCAGTATATGAAAAAAAAAGTTTAAATGCTACTTGTAAAAGTGACACATCGATAAATGCTTTATTTTGCTGAAAGGGAGCTTGCAAAGCAATTATCAAAGCATCTAAAAAGAGATTTTTTTAACCACACGCCTACAGGTGACACCAGAAGCAGGGCAGGAGCTCTGCAGTCGATGTCGGCACCGGCAGCAGAACCCCAGGGCAGTTCCAGGCATTGGTGAAAGGCAACAAAATTGCGCAAGCTTTGAAAATGATTTGCAGGTTCTGTCATCCAGAGCATGACTGCCTTATCCCAGAGAAATACTGCATGCTGTTCTCTACTTCAAAAGCTCTAAAATATTACTGGTGGGTACTTTGTTTCAGCCAAGCTAATGAAATTTAGGTTCCAATCCCGAACACACTCCTGTCCTTTCATTTAAGTAAATGAAGCATGGCCCTAGGAAGAATATTTGCACTTAAAATTTACCTAATGTGTAACCAAGTATTTTCCTAAATATTAGTATAAAAGCAAGTACAAAACAGAAGGCATAAGAATTACAGATATATTTGCAGTACATAGCATAAACTGTAGTGACATTTGGCCTTTTAACAATCGAAGCAGAAATAGAATCCAAAATTGTGATTGTGATAGTCACTATTTTGCACAGAATTCAAGATTCAAACCCATTTTCTCAATAACAAAGGACCAATCTAAATATTATTTTTGGGGTCTGGGCAGGAATTTCATACAGCATGATTATACCAATATAATGAGATAGACACACCACGTGTTTCAGAAACATAAGTTTCTGAAATACTACTCATACATTGTTAATCTTCAAGATTGAAGAAACAAAATTAACCCTAATGAATTCAACTCTGAACAATTTTATGATATTTTGTAAAATTAATCAGATAGAATTTTTGTGAAGAAAAAAAGTGAGGGGGGGAGGGATGAAGGACTGAATTTCCTTATTTCTGAAGATGCAGTTTTCTACTGTTGAAGCTTCTGTTCTCCACTGGGAAGGCTATTTAGTTGTTAACATTTTCTTTTTACTAGTACTAACTGCTTCTTATTACTGCTATGTTAGTATTTGTGCCAGTAATCTCCAATCTCAAAAAAAAAAAAAAAAAAAGAAAGAAAAAAATGACATCACAAACATCACATGAATTCACAGCAGCTGATGCTGATGCTCTGGTAGAACCCTGTGTCTGTGTTAAACTGCTAGTGAGAGGAGTGAAAGGTACAAAGCACGGACCTAACTGGCAGGGGAAACAACCTAAACAACTTTTCTTCCCTTATTCTAATCACACTTCATTTAGAAAGTAGAGCCTGCCAAACCTTAAAATACAATTTAGTGAAATTGCTTTCAGGGAAGGGAAATCATAAACTATTAAGAAACTTTCAGACCTTATTTTGGGATGTGTTGATATTTATCCCTATAGCACCTTCAGTGACAGGAATTCAGTGTTATAAGAACAGCAGTAGCAGAAGAGAATTCTTTGAAGAAAATTTAGTCTTGTGAGTGTGCACATTTCCTAGAAGTAGAAGATAAGTCTGAATCCTGATAATAGAACAGCTTCAGGGTTTCCACTTATGTGCTTTCATTGTAGGGGCTCTAAGCAACCTCATCTAGCCATAGACATCCCTCTTCATTGCAGGGAGTTGGAATAGATGACCTCTAAAGGCCCCTTCCAACTCACATGATTCTATGACTAAATAATGGGCAAAGATCATATACAAAAATATGCTTATTTCATGAAGATAGAGCTCTTGAAACCTTGCAAATTATGTTAAAACATATAATCACATATTAAATTTAAAAAGTCACTCATTCTGCTATTTAAAAATTATTTGTAGTTTCTGTCTGCTTTTCTTCCTTGGACTGCTTACAGTGAACAGTTCTTCCTTTTGCTCATTATATGACAGAGAAGAAAACAGTTTTTGTAGTTCTTATAGCTACATTGAATTGTAAAATAACTGTATATCCAGAATCTTTGAATACCTTTTTCTACCCTACAAGTACAGAAAAACAAAAAGAAACTTGTAGCACGTATTAGAATTTCTTCAGCTCAACACATTCTGATATATGAACATGGCTAACTGCAAAAATTAAAAATTAAAACCTTTACTTGGAGCTTTACGAAATTCATGGTAAACTAAGCAATAACAACGACTCCCCATGTTTCTAACCAACCAGAGCAAGGGCTTGAATTCATTATTTGGGCAAGGTGCTTGTATCTGTCAGAGCATGACTACACTAGTTGGCCTTAATTGCTCACACAGGCCTCACCTGGTACCCACATCCCACCCACTGCTCCAGAAACTCCCTTTAAATTTGGGCCATGGTTTTCAGCCTTGCACTGAGGTTGCATTTAGTCTAGATTTGCCTTTAATATCTACACTGTCTTTGGATCTGTGTTAGAGCCTTGCCTCTTATGCTGCCTTCAGGAAGAACATTAGACCTAAGCTGTAGCTGTTTTCATTCTTTCTGGCACGGTCTTCTCAGTGAACAGACTTGTATACTTGAAGGTTCTACAAAAATCAGAGAAAGCTGGGGCACCATTGGAGTTGCTGTAGGACTGCACAAGCACAGCTGCCTCTGAGGACCCAGAGCATGCTGCAGGTCTCTCAGAAGAAAACTGGAGATAGCTATCAAAAGATTTTCTCTCTCCTGCCAGCCATTGGTGCTGGTAGAGAGTTTATTGGATATTGCTATCTTGAGCTGCAGAAAGCTTCTGGATATCGTACTTCGGCTCCTTTAAAATTCAGGCACTGCCCCACTACATTTGAACAAAACTACATTTTTCTCCATGATAAAAGATGCTGAAAGTGCCACTATCTCTCATCCACTTCTCTGTTCCCGTGAGATGTAATAGAGCTCAATATTCTTCAATTTACAAATCCTGCTTCTATTTTTCTTTTTACTCCTGTATCAAGTTAAATATGTTCCCCATTTAAAGATACTGATAACACTGACAGAGTGTGCTCAGCTATTCAAGACAAAAGCCTTGTCTTGAAACAAACCTTTTTCTCAGCAGACAAAAGTTAAGGGCACTAATAGCAAATGAAAACATGTAGTTCTGTTTATTAAAGCTGTTGGTTTGAAAGCCAAGTTCTCAGTACGGGATTAAGTGCATTTGTATACAGCTGGAATATGTCATAGATACATTTAGGTCTTTGAATTTTAACATTCCCAGGTGATTTTTTTCTTTTTTTTTTCTTTCTTTCTCTCTCTCTCTCTTTTTTTTTTTTTTTTTTTTTTTTTTTTTTTTTTGTATTAACTGTTAGTGTAGAAAGAAATCTGGACTTCTTGAATTTGCAGATAAACAGAACTCTCATTATTTTCCCAATGGAGAACTGAGGCTTCTGACACTGAGGGTCTGAACTTTGAGAATTTTGAGCGCTTTCAAACGAGACCTATTCTTGTATTGATGTACAAAATGTCATAAAGAACAGGGCCTTGCTGACACCTCTGTATCTTTTGAGTGCTGCAATTATGAAAAAATAAAGTGATTTTACATTAATTATTATTTTAAACAACTTTCTTTTAAAATTGAATGATTACAAAGCAATGACATCAAAACAAATAATCAAACACGTAGATTTTCTATACCTGCTTTAAGTGAAAGTGTTTTATGTTTAATATCACTAGATATCTCTCACCAATATATTTGCTCCTGTGTCTGTATGCCCCCATTTATACTCAGTTCCTCATCAGTAAAATTGGTAGAAGACTACTCTGTGGATTTAAAACTTTACAAATTCTCTAAACAAAGAAACAATATATTAGTTCCATGCAAAGAAAGCAAGGATCCTTGCCTGCTGTAAATAACTGAAATGATCTGTAAAATATGCTGCGCTTTTATGGTCTGATGTAAATCCTAGTGAATCATAAAAATGTTCCATTGATTTCTGGGGGTTCTGGATATATCCCTTAGGCAAAACTGTCTTAGAATTTTCTTAAAATAGCCATTTGCCAATCACATTGTCCCATGTGTTAACATCAAGGATTCCTTTATGCTTATTCTGATTAGATTTGGTTTCGGCTTTGTTTATTAAATAAAGTGAATAATGGTTATGTAGGAATTTATTTTGAGTGGTGGCATTAAAAGATACACAGAAAACTTTTACGGGAATACAAACAAAGAACTGAAGAAATTAATTAGATTTTTCAGATGTGTAAACAATTCCTATGGCCATCCCCTACCCTGCCCCCACTCAAATGCGGCAAGCTTTTGTCAACTAGTTTTCTTGCAAGATAAATGAATTTGGGAAGTAGATGAAGATACGTATTAGCATCTGATCATTACTTTTTGGAGCTCAGCCTGAGCTCACTTATTCAAAGGAGCACCCAGCACACTATTTCATTTTATACGTCCTTGTCCTAGGATTTTTAGGCAGGAATGGTGGCTTGCTATGGCCCTGCTCAGTATGTAATGGGTCAAAAAATGGGGGCCTGTCTGCTGATAAGGACCTTACCAGAGTTACTTATGTCTTTGACACTTCTATGCTGTTTTACTGCACAGGCCAGTATTTGAAGTTAGCCTTGAAGACCACCCAGAAGTACCAGCTGGTGCAGAACACTGCTACTCACATTCTTAGTAGAAAGGAGCTGCTATCACTATAGAACAAGCTGTGCTTAGTGTTTTGCTCTGCCTATCTTTTGCTTGGTGCCACAACAGTGTGCAAGTTGTATTTAAGAAGGCTGGATAGCCTGGCAACCGATTACTTGAAGCTGCCTGTCCCCACTGCTCCATCATGTCTTGCTTCTCTCGAGTTCTTTGATAGAACCTTTAGGACCAGAGGCAAGCCATATTGAGCAAAAGATCAAACTCTTCCCTTCTGGCAGTTTGTCAACACAAGAACTTGGTAGGGCATAGTGCACATTTGTTATGGCAGGTTTTTAATTACATCTTTGATATGGCAGTGATGGGATTCCATATGTGAGAGTAATGCAGCATATGCACCAGTGAATCAGTTGAAACAAATCCTGGTCAGATCCTCACCTGATGTAAATTAGCCATTTCATTGACTCAAATGGAACTCTATGTATTTCTTACAACCGAGAAGCTAATGCCTTGCAAGATTTTACCAAAATGTCTAAGCTATAAAAATTACACTAACAATAGCTATTTTACATAAAAGTATTCTTTTCTTTCTTCTAATTCTGGAGCTCACAATTTTGCTAAACTGCTGGTGAACTTTTAGGAGAAGCAGACCATGTGTTGACCTGTGTAAAACACACGAAACCTTGAAAATATTAGAAGGTTACAGACTTTGGAACTGTGAACCTCAGCTGGAACTTCCTGCCGACTGCTTTCCTGGTTAGAAGGCATCAGGTCGAGTTTTGTGCTTTGTAGCTTACAGCATGTCTGATCACAACTGACAGACTGCTTTGAAAGCAGGCAGTAAGGATGAATGCTTAATCTGCTGCATAATATGACTGCAAAAAACAGTTTGTAACTAAGGGCAGCTAATAAGATAAAGCCCACAGGGGTAAAATGAATTATTTATAGTAAAATGTGCATAATTAAAGTTTCTGTGAGATTTTGTGAGATTGGTCAGCTCAATTTCACTATGGTAAGAGCATCAATAAAATGACACAAATTTCTGACAGTATTCTATATCTATCTTTAATTATATAAATTATGTGCTGTTCATATTATGCACTTGTAAACTTGTATTCAGTAAACACTAATTTAGTTTCATCTAGATAAAATGTCTGTAATAAAGACATCCCCAATACTGATGTCATATTGCAAATCTTGGAATCATAGCACAGCTATTCTCAGATCATGCAAGTCAGCCTTGATGCACACACAACTTCTTTGATTACTAAGGATCTATTGCTGTTGCTTTCCAGTTTAGGATCTCACTCCTATTTTTATGCTATAGAATGCCTTTGGAGATCTTTGAACCCATTAATATATATTCTTTGTAGTTATCTTCTCACCTTTCTTTCTCCACCCACTTTCCAATTGTTTAGAAGTTAAATATTGAGGCTCTTTTCTAGTCATGCTGAATAAGATGATATTTTGAAAATTTCTCCCTGGAAGACAACAGGACTGTTTCTACTGTAAGCTACTAAACACTGCAGATGGAAGTGGTAAAGATGAAAGCAGAAGCTCAAACTATTCTTCTCACTGAGGTTGGTAGGGCTCAGACTGGACTGTCTGAGCAGTTTCTTGAGCATCCCCTATGCATAAAAATACCCCTAAAAGAGTGGGTTCCATGAAAAAGTGCTTGTAAATTAGGTTCTCCTGAGAAGAATAGAATAATAGGCACGAGTTTCAGCTAGTACCCTAACTCTTGATTTGAAATAAAATTGCTACTGCAGGTATGGTCCTTTCTTTAGCTGATTCTCCTGTAGGAGTAAGAGGTTTAACATTATCACAAAAGGGAGCAGAAGTCCACAGTGCTGACCCACCTTTCACATTTGAAGCCCTGGCTCCTTTTCACAGTGTACTGCAGACAAAGATCCATAGGGAATAAAATGCATACAATAACTGACATTGTTTTCCACTTTCCTTCTCTGGATCTCCAAATCTGGATAGGGCCACTGCCAAAAGCTTTGAATGACTGTGACAAAGAGGGAGGGTAGAGGGGTGGAGAGCAGAATGAATACAACCTGTGTTCGATTGCTTTTGCTTTCACAACATTATAAAATGTAAGCATAGGGTCATAACACGAACCTCAACAGTTTTTGAAGGACTAGTCCTAGTCTCCCATAGAAGGAAAGGGAGCAAAACATCTGATGTGTGGTGTTCTTTTGCCAGAAGGACAACAACAATTTGGAAGTGGAAGACAGGTGTATGACAAGACAGGTAGGCAGGGGAACCAGAATGATCACATAATCAAGCTCATTCTTTTTATGTGAGTTCAGGTCATCATTTGAATGCCAGACAATATGCCCAGATTTTAGCTGGAGGAAAGAAAACAGCAAGGCATTGACCCAAAAAGGCAATGTTCAAGTCTTACGAATGCTTTAGTCTTCTTTATTAAACGGAATCCTCAGCTTTTCCAAAAAGAATGTTTTCATTTCATGCTCCCTTTTTCTATATCTTATACACAGAGAAAACAACTGAAAGCATTCTAGAAGGTCAACAATACATTTTAAAAAGAGAAACAATTCATTTTTCTTGCTTCTATTTGCACCAGTGTCCCTTAAGTTTAAAATTGATAACCAGTATATCAGGCCTCATGATGCTGTTCCCATGAGCATGAGAAATTAATGATTGATGTCAGGTGTCTTTTTGATGTAATTAAAGAAATCATCATTTTCTCGCCTTTCCAAATATCAAAGAACTGAACACACCCTCCTTTTAAAGAAATCTTCACATCTGTCACTACAGTAATCTCCAGGTCCTAATGCACCAAGAGATAGATAGAGGGATCTGCAATAAAAACATACATTTCAGAAATTGTCTTCATATAATGGATCGTCTGTGTTAGGGTGGGACAAGGATTTGGTTGAACAGAAATGTTAGCAGGGATTTGTGGTTAACCAAAGCTATTGTGATACGATATTCAGGAAACCACAACAGATCTATGCCTGTAGTCAAAGAAGTAATTTTACTGACCTTTTTCTAAAATTACCTGGCTCTGTGCATAAGTCTTAAAATCTCAGGTGTTGATCTTAAAAAATCTTATGCACATACTTAAATCAGTGCTAACTATAACAGTCCTGCTGAATTCAAACTGATTACCTGAATAGTGTCAAGCAGCTAATGATTTGTAAATCTATCTGCCAAGCAGGACAGGGGGATTGGTTTTAAGTTGAAGGAGGGAAGATTCAGGTTGGATGTTAGGGGGAAGTTCTTTACTATGAGAGTGGTGAGGTACTGGAACAGGCTGCCCAGAGAGGTTGTGGATGCCCCATCCATCCCTGGAGATGTTCAACGCCAGGTTAGATGGGGCCCTGGGCAGCCTGGTCTAGTATTAAATGGGGAAGTTGGTGGCCCTGCATGTGGCAGGGGGGTTGGAGATTCATGATCCTTGAGGTCCTTTCAAACCCAGGCCATTCTGTGATTCTGCTCAGGAGAAAATATCCTCCTCTTCCATATTCTGTTCTGGACAACAGAATATGAATGTGTAACAATGAGCAATTCAGTGTCAGTCTGATGAAATGTAACAAGAAAATATCCACTTTATGATATTGTAATGATAGTGTTATGTATTTATGTAAGAAAAAAAGATAGACATTTTTGCTCAATATTTTTCATAACTTTTCTTACAATTGATTATCTCCAACTGAACAGGTCCTTCGGGGGAAAAAAACCAATTTCAAAATAGAGATTCGGCTGTGCAACACCTATTTCACAACAACAGGCTTTGTTTTGTTTGTTTGTTTTGTTTTTATTAAGTATGATTACTGACTGAAAATGCCAATAGGAAGGTTTCTCCACCATCTTCCCGTGAATAATATTGCTTCTCTGGTATACTGCATTACTTTTCCACTGGAAAAGTCAGGCAATTTTTTCCTGCCTGATTAAAGGATGCTCCCAGGAATTTGCCACAGGAAAGTATAGAAGAGAGGAGAAAACAGCTGAGAAGAAAGCAACTGAAAACATTCAAAAGACTGTTTGAGCATCAGGAACCCACGTAATTTTGGAAAGCAATGCTAACTGTTACAATTGCCATCTTCTAACAAGCAGGTGAATCTAAACAGAAGCAACTGCTCAAACAGAAACACACAGTTTTTACTTTAAGTTTTGACTGTGTGGGAAGGTAAGCACATTTCATAAAACAATAAGCAAAGAAAAACAACACTGCTGCTTTTTAGCACTTAAGAAGCAGGCAGGTATGTGTGACCTGAACTTCAGAACCAACCTTTCATAAGGAGCGATACAAAGAAACGTCTGTTTTCTTAAACCAAGACAGAGCAATGTAAAAAAATTATCTGGGAATATGTAGAAATACTACTAGTTCTGGAGCAGCCTAATGTGTCTACTTGTGGTTATACACAGGCAAATTGTACTTGTTTGCATTTATTCAGGTGGTTGAAAAACAGCTAGCCACTCTTTCCATTCATTTGCTTCTACCTTATTCACCTGTCAAAACATCTGTTTACAAGGCATTGGTCATTCATCTCCTGCAAATGAAGAACGTGATCCAAATGCTGTTGAAATCAGTTGCAAATGTCCCACTGAATGGGATCTGGGTGAAGTCCTCAATGTGTACGAGCAGTT
This sequence comes from Phasianus colchicus, assembly GCF_987193195.1. Taxonomy (NCBI): domain Eukaryota; kingdom Metazoa; phylum Chordata; class Aves; order Galliformes; family Phasianidae; genus Phasianus; species Phasianus colchicus. The sequence continues at coordinate 6,586,440 of NC_143445.1, forward strand.
CCATAAGAGGGCAGAAGAGACAGTAAAATACACTTATCCAGAACATCTGTGTATCTTCCTAAGTTTACAGGTGAAGGAGCACAATTTATAAGAAGAAGTATAAATAATGTACCAAGTAATTTCAAAATTGACAGGTATAATTTACAGTGAACCTAGCTCATATAAATAAACTTCCAGCATTCACAACTTTAAGACAAACAAATCAGAAAAGAAACACGACAAGCCACGTGAGAGGGGAAAACATGTTTTAGGTGACTCAATGAACAACAGGTTATTCAGCATGCAGGAGGGGAATAGATATCAGTCTAAATTACAATACTGTTTTACTCTCACTTTTTCTTTAATTGTGGACTATCAGCCTTATATTTGGCCAATAGATGATGGTGATAATCAGACTATATAACTTCTCACAAGCAAATCATCCTGTTAGAGTACAACTTATTTCACAGCTGCATAACACTAAGAGCATGGTTTCTAAAAGCTTAGCCCAATATCCTCTCAAGTATTACATATTTTTCCACTAGTTGCAGTAATCAATGGAATGATATTTTTTAAAGTAGAATAGTTATTTAGCAATTTATAATTAGAAATCCACATCAAGTGAATTATAGTATTATATTATTAGAAATAATATAATAATACAGTAATAACAGATAAAATTGTATTTGATTGAATTTGATCCTGAATATCTAAAGACTGGCACTGAAACACTCTTCCATTTAAGAAGGAACATGCTGTAATTCAGCAGAGCTGAATAAATAAAGGCATTGCAGAAGTAATGTTAATTTATTGGCTAATAGTTACATATCCTCAGTGGCACAAAGATATACAAGCAGAAGCAAGGATATAAAAGGTGCAATTTAGCTAGGACATATTAGAAGTGAAAGAAGTGGCTGAAAAGGTTCAAATGAGTTAAAAAAGCTGTTACCTGTAAGCAGCAACATTAGCCACTGTAGATGCAATGACTGGACATATATTTCCTCCAGATTAAAGGCTGTGTATTTGAAAGCACCTCCTTTTGGTCTGTAGGAAGGAAACAGGAGAAAGAGTCGGTCTTCATCTTAAATATTATCTCAGACAGGAAATTTAGCCCTTACAGAAGAGTTAAGGCACCTCTCATCAAAGCTGACCTGAAGACATAAAATAAATAAATAAAAAGTTATGCCTGCACTAGGAACTTTGTGAAAGGGCACAGAGCTCTTGCAAGCAAGGGCTCTGCTTTCTTTGTTCTTCAAAGGGCTAAAACTGTCCTGGCTAGTCCCTAGGGAATAGGCTGGACACATTCTCATGTAGTTTCAAAGTGTTAAAATGGCAGTTGATTCCTACAAGCAGATCCCAGATTGCCAAATGTGGACCTCCTGCGTTTCTGCATCCTCATCCAAAGAGCTGTGCTACCTGAGTGGGAGTCCTGCTTATCATGTAGATGCAAAGATCATTGCCCTTAAAGTCAGAGTTAAAAGGAGCAACTCTAGCCAGCTTTGTGTCCTGCCACAATACCCTTATGCTGGCCCACACAGAAGAGCATGACTTGAAAAGAAAGGCATTTGCACCCTTAAGAGAAATGCTATTAATACTGTTATTAAAAACCTTTTGCTCATAACTTCTCTAATGATGTGAATAAAATGCTGTTTATCTGTATCAAACTATTTTTTCCTCTTTTTGTCAGCACTGTGTTGTTAAGTACAGGAATGATGTTTTCCTGGGATTACACACGCAAATAAAATTTCACCTCATAGCAGTCTTAGCACTCTGCCATTGAGTGTGTTTTCTGCTGGCAGATTAGCTATCACATAAATATGCACCTTGGTATAAGGAAACATCACCTTAAATTGTATTGGCCCCAGCCAGACTCAAGCTCTGTCAGAACAGCTCTCTGGGAAAGGATCTAATTCTATAAGTGGAGGTAACTCCCAATAATTACTTCTGAATTATTCCAAGTCTCAGCAAATAATCAGTGCCTGATTTTGAAGACCAGCAATCACCATTTTAGCAGAGAAATATTTACTTATGTTTTGTGAATAATGAATAAATTACCAGCACAGATTTCCCAGATGGTTTTTAAAATAGACATGATCCCCAGGTTTTCACTGATGGCATCAACTTAGGCAACAATCCTACTCTAAAGAATGTCTTTATATTAATTAGTGCTACATAAAACAATAACTACAGCTCACGTTCTCTGCCTAACAGATGTTGAACAGGTGAAAATATATTAGAGAAGATAGTTTTCTGGGTTAAATACTTTAAAATAAATAAGTGAGATGTTTTCAAAACTCACTGAAAAACAAAACATTTGTAAAAGAGACGATGCAAATGTCTGTAGTAACGTAACAGTAAAGTTAAATGCAGAAATCCCAAGCCAAATAGCTAAAAATCAAAGTTCCCTAGGGATGATGACCTTTGCCTCCAAGTGATTTATCAAAATAACAAGTCTTAAATGGAATTATCACAGAAGACATTAATTTGCCCTACTGGTTCAGAGCACCACAGCATTAAACACAACAGTTACACTGGCAAGCCCCAGGCCCAAGCAGTTTGCTCTTTCAGATGGCAGCAGCAATAAATCACTGCATGTTCAGAACCAGTTTATGCTTTGTATGAAATTATACTTGAGAAACATGACCACATGTTCACAGAATCACAGAATGGCCAGGGTTGGAAAGGACCTCAAGGATCATGAATCTCCAACTCCCCTGCCACATGCAGGACCACCAACCTCCCCATGTAATACCAGATGAGGCTGCCCAGGGCCCCATCCAACCTGGCCTTGAACACCTCCAGGGATGGACGGGGCATCCACAGCCTCTCTGGGCAGCTGTTCCAGCACCTCACCACTCTCATAGTAAAGAATTTCCCCCTGACATCCAACCTAAATCTCCCCTCCCTCAACTTAAAACCATGTCTCTTATCCTGCTGTTATCTACCCTTTCAAGGAGTTGATTCCCCTCCTGTTTGTAGGTACTGGAAGGCTGCAATGAGGTCACCTTCTTTTCTCCAGGCTGAACAAGCCCAGCTCCCTCAGCCTATCAATGTTCTTGGGAGCAAGTTAATATTTTTCTTCCTAATATCTTGAGAATTCTCCTCACAGTTCCCTCAGGCACCTTAATTCTCTAGCTGTACACACGCAAGTTGAAAACTTCTCTCAAGAGATTATAGACTCACAGAATACTTTGGGCTGGAACGGGCCTTAAAGACCATCCAGTTCCAAATCGCTGCTCCATCCAGCCTGGCCTCAATGTGCATCACTGAGAAGCTTTATCATTTTTAATAGAGAAATCTTTGCTTGTTCTCACAGAGACAAGATTAGCTCAGCCACCATAGTAAGATTCATATTTCTTGCTGCCTTTCTCAAATTCATCTTCTGAGAGTAGCTTCTGTGGCCTTTACTGTGCTGCTCATTTGTTCTGCAGCAGAGCCTCTACCCGCTATGCACAGCTGCATGCTGTGCAGGATCTCTGTAATTGGAGGCCCAGTAAAATGACTGAGAAACAGTCCATTCTTGCTAGCTGGGTTAGACACAGGCTAGCAAGAGTCCAGGCACACTTTATGTGGTGACCTTTCAATTGCCATTCCTTTATTTCCCCTTTCCAATCTTCCCTAATTTAGCTCTGCAAAGCCACACAAAATAACATCAGCTGTGCAAAATGAGGTGCATGTGATATTTACTAAAAACAAACAAACAAACCACCAAACCTCCAGGCACTTTCATTTTCTCACTAACAAACTTAATTTAAAAGGTCAGTGGCTGAAAACAGGTTTTTTTAAGACTCCAGATAAAATGACAGGACCCCACCAAAGAAATTGGCAGGACCCAACATCATTTCTGTGTCTGCACACCTTAATTTTCTGGGTAGCTATGAAAGGGTAAATCAGAAGGAACTGAGAAGGCCCACAAAATCAGTTGTCCTTTGAAGGAGGAGCTGAAAGAGGGGCAATTTTTTATGAATAAGCAGATTGACTGATGTCTCAAATAGAAAAAAGTGATCTTATCTCTTCTATAAAGAACAGAGTAAGAAAAAGAAGTTTTTGTGTTCTTGGGAGGTCTGGCAGATTTACATTGCTGCTAGACCAAATTCATGTCTATGTTTTGCACTCCAAACTTAAAGTGATGGCAGAAAGTTTTATTTCCTGATTTGCACCTAGCCAAAATGCACCCACTTGGATGAGATCTTCTAGTTCTAGAAATATACTGGAAGCTAACCACAGTAAAGAGATTTTGTACATGGGTCACTCTGAAAGTAATGTCTCCTATTAATTTCCATGGAAAGTGCAACAGCTATAAAGAGCTCAACAGACTATTTGATAGAGCAAATCCTCAGCTACAAAATACTAATTTTCAACGCTGTCACCACCATTAACTACGTCTTGTCACCAGTGATGAAAAATAGACTGCATGCTGCACTCATGAAAACCTTCATCAGTGGAGGTGACCCACTGTCTGTGGCCACTGCTGAGAGGCACCACTCCCTGCCTCACTGTGTGCACACCCACTGTTTGGTCTCCAGAAACACTCAGCAAGCATCAATGAATTCCAATGGATGTAATTTTTTCCTCATGGAGGAATTCAGTTCCACACCTTTGCTTCATATGCACACCTCCATGCTTTTTTGTCAGACTGCTCCTCTGCTGCCATCTGTCACATGGCAACAAAACGTAATGGACTATTGGCAGGAAGATTCAGCCTCTACTGCCCTACCACCACCATCTGCCTCTGACATTGTGAGCTAACATTGTAAAATGCGAGGCATTACTTTTGGAGCAGTCTTTGTACGTTTCCACCATTTCAGGTATGTTTCTTAAATAATTTCCAGTCACACTGTACAGAGTATTCTAGTGTTCTTCTTCAACATAAGTAACTGCTTTGAAGAAAATAAGCTGCAAAGATAAAGCCAAGGTAATAGTGCCTATGTTAGAACTCATCAAACATCCACACTGAGAGTAAACAATTCCCCAGAATATGTACAGTCTGACTTAGTTCTATTCTAGTGTAATTTTTTATTGCTACAATGTACAACTTATAATTATTTGGAACCAACAGAAAAAACTGCTATGTAAAAGGGCTTTGTATGCTGGTTTTTTTTCCTAAGCCGCTGCTTGATGTTATTAATATAGAGTTAGTGCACATTTCCATCATGTCTTTCACCAAACAGTTCACTAGAATGAATTAGTAGATGTACAAAAGAGAATGTTTATCCTCTGGTTAGGAGCTCACGTCCATACTTAGACACCTAAAGAAATGCTCAACCTCTACAAACTTCCAGAGACATTTAAAAACTATCTTTAAATTCGGTTTGGCAGTGACTCAAAAAAAAAAAAGAGAGAATCATTACAACCATAAAGGTTGTTTCCACTTATTTTATCTTTCTTTTTCTAGAACAGATTCCACACTGATAGCCCTTTTGTATATAGAATTATGATACCACATAAAACTATTGACTTCATTTAAGTGTATCATAAGGCTATTGTATTTAATGTATTTTGATAATTTTGAAAAGACACAAGATACCACAGAGACAGACTTGTGAAACCATGACTTAAGTCCTGGAGGTTATCACTGTAAATAACGTACACAAATTTTACATGCTGTACAACAACACCACTGCCAGCATAATGAAGTCAAGGAATGGGTTTGGACATCTGTATTACATATATAAATTCTCAGTATTTAATGAATATGTGACTAATTCTGTCAGTGAACTGGGCTTATATACAGTATCATCAAAATCTGCTCAAACTGGGGAAAGAGATTGAAACAGCTACGTTCCCCTTGATATTCCATGCCTTTGACTGGAGCTGGACCTTCCAGAAGTATTACAAAATAGAAACACTGTGTTTTCATCCTTCCTCCCAGAGTTCCTCTAGTATTTAAGAGAGAAATTTGGGCTAACTTGACTTTTGGTCTCAAACAACCCAACACAGTTAATCTAATGTGGGAGACTAAACAGGCAACCAGCACAAGTTATAACAACTGAAGAACACTTGTAACAGGTTTCCTAAAATATGAGTCCTGGATTTATTTATTTTTTAAAATAAAGGCGTTCAATACCCAGTTATTATGTGACTAAAAATGCAACTGAATAATGACAGCTTATGAACGGATGCAAAAACTGAATGTCATCTCGTCAGCTCTGCCAGTCAATTCTGGAGTTGAGTGCAGACAACCAGTAAGTCGTCTGGTTTAACTCTCCCAAGAAATGACTGCCATTACGTTTACTTGTCACAGGGAGATCCTATCACTCTCTGTGAAGTCAGTTTGAGGGCTACCTAGCTATGGATGCAAAACATTTGAAACTCTCCATGTGTGCTGTTTAAGTACAATTGGCTGTTGGATTCATGTAATGATCTTTTGCTGGAGGCTTCCATTTTTTCTGTCATTCCTCAGCAGTGAGGCCTTTTCAGATGATAACAAAGCAGTAATATACTAGAGTCCCACAGAGATTCAATAACCAGACACGTAAAAAGAAAAAGTGGACTCTTTCCATAATAAAATTAAATGAAATAGCCATTTTGTCTGATAGGGTAAGAAAAACAGGAAAAAAAGATATGACATCTATGTTAGGTGTGGGGTAAAAAGAAGAATTCCTGATAAGCTCAGATTTTAAATTTCTCCTTGTCCTGCTGCATATAGAAAAGTCACTATGATTAACTGTTGGTGTTCTACAGGACTGATTGAGTTGTATAAAGCCTGTGCTTTCATTTCTGCATCCATAAAGGGATTTTTTGCTTTTTGTTGGACTTAATTCAAAAAAGTTTACTAGGTAAGATGTATCATCTTCTGAATGAGATTTTCTCTAGGTACAATTTCACTTTACAAGGCTCAATTCCAGTTCTGCAACCTTGGTAAGTCATGTGTAAAAGTGATACACAACTGGAAAGTCTTCACTGAATCCATTTTGCTTTGACTCCATATATTGATGGGACATTAGCAATTACATTGGTCACCTATTGTGTTTCGAGCAAGCATGCTAAAATGGCTCTGCATCTATACAACTATGCTGTTTCTCATCTCTTAGCATTAATGCAGTCCCTGTTTATTGGTATTTCATTGCTATTATAGTAATGCTGTATTCTGAGCATCCTTCACTTAATCCTTAATTTCATGTTGCAAGAATTCATTACTTTGTTGAAATATTTGGATGTTCAGCATGGTCAGAAAAAAAATCAGAACTTTAGAAGAAGCTATCTGTACCTAACAGCTCATCAGGCTAAGATGGACAAATCCTGAAACCCTTTGGAGCAGGTGCTAAATTCAGAAGATGTCTCTGGGCAAGGCAAGAAAGCTATTGGCTCCAGAAAAGAGGAGTTACTGATAAGAATGATAATGATATAGAATCAGAGAATCATTAAAGTTGGAAAAGAGCACTAAGGTCATCCAGTCCAACCACTGACCCATGGCTATTAAACTATGGGCATCCTAAAGCAACTGCTGAAGGGCAGATTCTTTGTTGTGAATGCCTCATTCCTGGAAGTGTTGAAGGCCAGGCTGGATGGGGCCTTGGGCAGCCTGATCTGGTGGTGGTACCCATGGCAGGGGGGGCTGTAACTGGATAATCCTAAAGGTCCCTTCCAACCTAAGCCATCCTTTGATTCTGTGTAACTCTAAATCACGTGCAGTGTATGCATTGAGTGAAATGAAAATTGCATAAATATTTAAGCTAGTTAATTGTGTTTATGTTAAAAGTTACAGTGTTTGTTTAATGTCTTTGCAAAACCTGTAAACTTGGCTTCTAGATAAAGGACTCCACAATGCTGTTTAGGGTTACAGGCACGTGTTCCTGTCACTCACTTGGAGCACTTCTGCAGAAAACCTGGGCCTGTTTTTTTCTCAGGTATCTAACAAAGTTATACTGGTTGTGTCTCAGTAGCCACTGAAATGTTTCACGCTCTGATACTGAAAATACAAACACAGGAACAGATTTCCTTCACTGCAGGTGAGAGCAAGATTAGGATTTTCAATGTAAGAGTCTTTTATTCTGCCCTTATGTATCTCTCCAAAGAGCCTTTTCCATTTAAAAGAAAGAGACCTGCCTTAACTGCCTTAACCAGATTCACAAGCTCTTTCCTTGTGTCCTCAGCTCCGCAAAAATGTCTAGTTCTAATGCTCCTGCTGAAGTAAATGTTAAACTAGAACTAGAGAGACTTGACCAAAGCTCTGCCTGTTTGTACAATGAGAGGACTTAGCCTTTAGAATGCAAATAGTACAGAAACTACTTAGCCACCATTAAAGCCTATGCACTCTTTGGATTGTTCACTGTTAGCATTCACTAAAATCAAAGACTGAAAGAGAGCTAGTTCAGAAACATTCCCTGCAATTTGTACCACAACGAAAAGCCAAGGTTCTCCTCAGGCTTTTATAAGTATTGAGCTTTGACAGATTTTACTCATATCTTAAGAATAATAACTTCATTGTTAGCTTAGAACTTAACTATTTCCTCTTCTCATGAGATTCAAAATTGTATTAATAAAAATATTTTGCAAGATCAGCTGTTCTCAGACGACAAACTCAGCCTGGTCCTTCCACTTCAACCTCTGTTTCTTTACAATATCCAGCACTAAAACATCACAGACCTGTGTTTGAAAACACCTAAAGATACTTTAGCCTCCACAGCAATGTTATCCTTTGCCATCAGAAGTGTGACAGAAGTATCTGTTTGAGCAGCAAAATAAGAAAACAGGACCAGCATTGAGCAGGCTCTTTATTTATGAAAAAAAAAAAAAAAAACTATTTTAGTGCAAAAGTTCATTATTTACTGAGCTCTTACATTGCAGGTTTCTGCTCAGTACCTGCCCACAGCTGAGCATCTAAATGTATATTTAGCATTGAGCAGTGCTAAGTGAAACATGCTCATAAGAGTTCTGATAGACTGCAGCCTTTTCCCATGTGAAAAAATCTTACTGATATTGAGAAAATAGTGAATAACTGCCATCAAGTACGTACTGCAACCTTAGAGATTGTATCAAGAAGAATTTGATCTGAATATGCAAACTGAAATTCCTTTTGTATTAGAATTTCTTATTATTTTATGTTTTTTTTTTCCACAAGAGTTTAAATGTGAGAACATGCTGACATTGTTGAGACTTGTCCTAAGCATGCAAGATAAATTTCAAACTCGCTCTATCAGTTGTTTTTAAGAACAAATGTAAACAAGTAGGATCGTTTTGCAATGTCCTCGAACAGGATCTTCTGTTAACAGTGATAGGCTTCCAGGGATTCACATTGTTGGTAAATCACAAATATTTTCTCACCACGCTTTGCTGTTTTGAATGAAACCTATCATTGATTATGAAAGCTGGTTTAAATTGGACTCTAGGGTCACTGACATTTAATCTTATTTTTACCTATTACAGGATAAAAAGAAACAATAACACTTAAAGCTTAAGATTTACTGGCACTTTGACTAACTAGACTGTGTTTAGAGCAAAAGAAAGGAGACTGTCTTCCAGGTCAAGATTGAAGAACCAGGAACTGAAGTTCACACACTGTGGGCTGTTTTAGAAACTCAGCTGGATAAGAGATGTAACAGCTCAATTGAAGATGCTTTCAGGTTTCAGAATCCTAGGCAGATGGAAACACACACAAAGGAATTTCTAAGTGTTTCAGTTTCTCCTATTAGATTTTAAAAACTTCTGAAAATCCTTGTATATATATATATGCTGAAAATTGATCATGGGTGATTTGATTAAGTAAAACTACAATGTTTCTTCGGGGAAGTGAAAAGTGGAATATATTTCCATCACCTTTTGCAAGCAGATGCAAGGCCATCCTGAATACATCCTGCACTGATAGAAATAAGCTTGCCACAGGTGGTGTTTGCTGTGCCTCAAGTTCCTCAGACCTGCTGAGAGGCAGAAATTGTTGTTTCCAATCAAATGCCACACAAATGCAGGGACAGAACTCAGGTTCAGCCCATTGTACAGACAGAACTTGTTTGTTTACCTGCTCTATCACGTAAAGAATCAGTAAGCAAGCCCAGAAGCATGTTAAAATTACAAGCATAAGTCACAGGACACATATGACAAACTTAGAATTGAACAGCTCTGGCAAAAAAGTTGTAATTACTGCTTTAGGCTAGTTCTTTGAATGTAATCACCCAGGCCAGCTTCCTCCTCAGACATTTCAGTTCATTAAAGCACAGAAAGGTGCTTCAATACAGAAGTGTTAGAAGCTTTTGAGCTCTAGCTGAGGCTAAACCCTACAAATGACTCATGCCTGGTGCACACCATCAGACACAGACTGGCTCTAATTCATTCCAAAGCATCCACTTCCACCACTTACGTACCAACATGGCAGCCAGAGCACTTTGAGGTTTTCATCCCAGGTTGTGAATTTACAGAAGTGACTGTCCACATGGGCTATCAACAGATAATACTCAGTCTTTAAGGTTCACATTTGCTGTCAGCATCACGTATAGAAGCCTTTTTTCAGCAAGCACAGGTTATGTTCACTACGCTTGATACAGTAATGCTGATTTCTGAGGGCACATCTTGGACGTTTGTCTCTCAAATGGTGCTTAATAATGATGTTGTTTACCCACTGCTGAGTTCACAGTAATGCACACTGTCCCATGTTGTCTGTACCCATAATCATTTACATGCAGTCATAAACAGGAGTGCTGCATGTAAGTGCATCAAATTCCATCTTATTGACACAATCCATTTCAACTGTTACTCTGGCAAAAATATTACTATGCTACAATTAATCCTGCCGAAGACTTAAAGCAGAGTCATTAAAGCAGACTGCCATCACTTTTAAACGCTGCATTAAACTAGAGTACAGAGCAAAAACCACAGCAAAATGAAAATCAAATGCAGAGACAAATTCCAAACATGAAAAAGTCTTAAAAATATCAATAACACAATATTAGTATATTAAACAGAATCTGAATATAAACAGATGTGTTAAAAGAAGAACTAATCTTTCTGTACTCTGTACAAAATATACAGTGGTGCTAAGAGAATAACCCTTCTTGGCAAAGTTGCTTATGGACAATCAAAATTACAATATAAAGGCTAAATGCCTGTTTGATTGATTATCAGGGTGGAGGCATAGGCACCACTTTTGCCACAGCTATTCATGTAAGGTGCAACAAAAATTTTCAAAAGACTTTTTGTCTATTTCATATGAAAAGAATAGGATGCAATAATAATTCTTCCTAAATTCAGAACTTCTGGGGCTTTGAAGCATCTCACACATCAGGACTGAACTGGTTATCTGTCTGCAAGGAAAGCATTACAACTGCCTTAAAAGAAAACTCATGTTAGTACAACGGAAAGGATTTGTGATAAAAGAGTCATGGAATGGCTTGGGTTGGAAGGGGCGTTAAAGATCATCTATTTCAGTGCTGCACTAAACCAAGTTGCTCAAAGCCCCATCCAACCTGAAACTGGTCACCTCTAGGGATGGAGCATCCATAGCTTCTCTGTACAACCCATTCCAGTATCTCATGTATTATAAATAATTTCCTAACTATAGAGGGGGGAAAAAAAAAAAAAACAAAACAGCAGCTCCCTTCTCTTCACTGTGTTAGTTATAACTTTGCATTTATTACCTTGAGGAAACATTCATGAATTTTTTCAGCCCCTCTTTGTTTCAGAGGCCAGAAGCGGTAGAAACATTGTTAGGGGAGTGCAAGAGGTAGTGTCCTGATTTGATCTCCTCTCCCTTCAGCATATGCACTGGACAAGTTGCCATGGCATGAAGACTCGGAAGATCCTCAGCAAAATGACTTGAGGAAAATTTGCTGTGGGGGAAGCCTCTGGTTGCCTATAATAAGCAGAATTAAAGGGACCTGGTTTTCAGCAATGATCAGAATTGGCAACTAGGGCAACTCCATATTTGCAATGAAAACATGGAGGCCAGATGTTCAAAACTGCTCAGAACAGCACGTGGAGCCCAGAGCCTTCTTCATCTGGCCAGATGCACCACTAGCTGAGTGGGGAGAAACAGAAGATTTGGACTTCCCTTTCACAGGAAATATTTGCAAGCATAGCTACATCTCACAAGACTGATCATTATTACTGTTATTATCAAACACGATGCTTTTATCAACTCAGTTGCTTTCTTAGGTTCTCAAAACGTCACCTTAAATGTCTAAATATTTTACAGAAAACAAATCTTAACAAGTGATCAATGTACACCACTGTTTTTTTTTTTTATCACTATACGTTTCTTGTTTTTAATCACTTTCATAGACCAATGAATTTATTTTGTAAAGACAGAAGCATAGACTGAAGGAATGTTCTGTTTCAACAGGTCTTGTTTAAGTCCAGCTTCATGCTACAACTAGCATGGAGTGCACAGACAGCCATCAGCCTGCAAATGTTCCCACAGATGAGCTTAGAATCTGCAAACCCTGAGCTGTAGCCACAGGGAGAACAGTCACAACTGTATTTCTCATGGCAAGTATTTTAAGGTGTCTGTGTTAATCGAGAGGAGCAAGCCAGATATTAATTAATTGCATTAAAGTAGCACTAGAGGACTTAAGTTGAAGGGTATAAAGAAAATCAAAGAAAAAATATTAAGAAAGTAGAAGGTGGTGGTGATAAAAGACCTTGCAAATGATAAACTAAGAAGCCAGTTATGGGGATGGGATGAGTCCCTGACAAGAGATCTAATAATTACTGGAACTCAGGGCAAATCCGTTGGAAAGAGATACAAGAAACACCAGAAATGAACATTTGCCAAATAAAGAAAGCCATCCTGTCCAAGAACAGAGCTTATGGAAGCAGCCAGCCCTGATACAGTATCTCCCAAACAGAATTCAAAAGTACTGAAAGAAAAAAGAAAGAATACAAAGAAATTTCACCCAAACTAAGCCAACAGCACTGCAGCAACCATCTGAAATTAAGGTAATCCCTGGCTATAGGAAACAAAGTGAAAGAAATCCACTGGATTACCTTTATGTTAAAAGCAGCAGTACAAACTGCACTACTTAGGCAGAAAGGAGAACAGCAAACTGCTATTTTGGAGTACTGAACAACATGATCGTAGGCAACGGCTGAGACAGCAACCAAAAGCACACAAAACACTTTCCACTTGATTAGATATTATAGCTGTGTTTCACCAGAGACGACACAGTGTAAGGGTAAGTAAATATAAATAAAGGATATAAAATAAATAAGGTGTTATACATTTCTTTTAGGTATAAGAAATAAGAATACCTACGAAAAGTCTAATGCATACATCTGTGTAAATTCAGTCTTCTCTTTGGAAGACATCCTAAGCTTTTCATGTCATGGTTGGAAAATAGTTACAAATGGTGATGTTAACTTGACATAAATTTATTAGTCCTGAAGAGCAAATACAATGGAGGAACAGATAGCTTTCAGATGCCAGAAAAGAGAAGACTAAAAGGGGCATTGAGCAGTGTGCTCTGGGCCTTTTGCCTAGTGCCTTTGGGGAGAAAGTAAACTCAAAAGAGTGAGATAACAGGGCATGAGGACATGAACCAACCAGATCAAGAGGACTTACAGCCTGGCAGTGTGAATGTTCCAAATGAGCATCACTAAATGAAAACTCTTAAAAAATTGTAAATATTTTAAATTCTATCATTATTAACATTTATATTTGGCACTGAATGTGGTAATGGGATACAGTGCCAATACAGGCTGCGTTTTTCATGCAGAAAAACCAGGCAGGCTGCACAGTCAATAGGAAGAAAAAAATAGAATCGAGATCAAAAACATCTGACCTTTAAAAGTATAGTTGGGATCAGAGAAAATGTAATGGTAGTGGCTACTCCAGTAGTGGTATTAACTATGAACTCCCATGACAAGTCTGACTGGCCTACAGTCTTTCACATCTGCTAGCAGCATGGCTTTGAAGGAAGTTGAGTCCAGACCGTTCTTTGGGATAACCTTCCAGCATCTAGCAATGAATGGATGAGGGGCTTTCAGAAAAAGTCTGCTCTCATGAGCTACGCTCACCAAACTGAGACCCTTTTTCACCCCTAAATTTCTGACTACTATGAATTTCACTCACACAGTTTCTTTTGTTTTAAATCTATTGCTTGACAAATTAATTGGACAGTCTGGAAGTTCTATTTTATGAAAAACAGTGAGTAAACATATCCATCTTTGTGGCATTTGTTTAACAGTATTCCAATTTTTATATGGATCTTAACCATATTATGCATCTCCAGACCAAAATTCTCTTTCAATACAGAATTGTTTGGCTCCCCTGATGGAATATGTTTTATGTCATTAATTTTCATTGTTGCTTCACCCCACATCTTTTCTGGATCTACTGTGCATTTTCAAGCCGGGTGACCAAACTTAAACGCATTGTTTAAGAGGCCATACCACAATGGTAAGGTTTCTCTCTCCTTTTCTCTCTCTTTCTTGTCATCAGTTCCTTGGTTGGTATTGCAGTTGTCTTTTCTATTCCATCCTGCGCACTGAGCTTCTGCTTTCAGAGTTCCATTAAATTTAAGAATTTAAAGAACTGTCAGAAAGACACCCAAATAGGGATGTCATAAATGTTCTTTTCCTCTTTTTTTTCTTCTTCTCTTTTTCCTTTTCTTTCATCTGCACAGCAACTGTTTAATACTTTTAGTTCCTTTATTATTGACAGGATATTCCGTATGTTCCGTATGCAGTTGTATCTTACACTGTCCTAGGGAACACAGGTTTTGCATGCACCCTTATTTTGAACAAGAAGTGAATAAGTGGAAATTGGGCAGAACTAAAATATTTACTGACTTAACCAAGACAAAAGATCAATACTATAATATTGATTATTATTATTATAACATAGCATAAGACTCAGTAAGCCTATAGAAGACGAGGTGTTATTACAAAACCACCTCCAAAAAAATCCAATTGAGTTTCAACCTTTTCATAGAAACAGCTCTGAAATTTCAAAATCTTACATGAAGCCACTATTTTTTGAGCAATTATCTGACTTCACTTTATTAGATGAGAGCCTCTTGCCACACTTACTCTGAAAATCTCTGTTTATGGTCTTGCATGAATTCTGAGCATCTGACTCAAGACAACAGAACCTGATTTTCTTAAATCAATTCTTTTTCTTTTTTCTGATATGCTTTTTTAATTTTTCAAAGATCTATAATTTAATTCTATTGTTCACAGACCTCTTAATCCAATTGGGGGGAACAGTAGTTGCAAGATTAATATCTTTATCTGCGTTTGAAGCCCAACTTCCTCAAGTTTGATAGAGATATAACATTTATGTTTGAATTTACATGAATAAACAGACTCATATAAACATACTTAGTAGACTAATTCTTTCTTCACCAAAAACCATTTTAGACTTCTACTTCAAACAAATAAAAAAGAAGTAAAGCTGTCATATTAATTCAGTTCCCTGATCGATCCCTCAGGGAAAGGACCAGCATTGCTTTTATTTTAAAAGCTCATAAGATGTGTTTAATTTGGTTCTGTAGTTATTTGTTCAGTATGCAGTGCAAATTTTTCTGGCTACAGACATGGGATATGGTAAACCTTTGCCTGGATCAATGTCCAACCTCTTTTAAGTTGTGGAGAAAGTTACTCACTCATAAAGTTCAGACCTGCCAGACTCAATAACTCTACAAAAATGTTCAGATGAAAATTGCTTCAAGCAATCCTAGTAGAAAGCCAGCACCTCACCCCTAGTTTAAAGTTATGATCCTTATCATAATTAATTCAATAAAGAAGTAATGTACTTCAACCTAGGCATAGAGAAAAATTTTCTGTCCTGACTGGTATAAACTTTCAGCTAGGGATGTTTAAACTCTGGACCTGATCCTTTAGAGCAAATAATAAATTACAGACCTAGAGCCAGCAGATTATAACTGAAGTTGAACCGTCAGAAGTACGTTGCTAAGACTAAGATGAGAACGTATACTGAAAAGGAGTGATTAAAAATTACACAAATATAACAAAGTATAACAAAAATGTTCATTTACTGACAAATTAAACGCTAATATTTATTGACCTGTGAATGTAATGAAGAGCAGGAATTCATGTGATCTTTCTAAGCTGCCATACCTTGCATCACAAATATAAAACTCAAAGTTCTTTCTGCTGATGAAATGTGGAACTAATTCACTGTTCAACAACCAACACTTCTGAAGATGTTTACTTGAAAAACTGAGTTTTTAAGCACTGCATTTCTGATTCACCTTATGTTTGTCACCCCGTTAACACTGCTGCTCTGCTGCCATAACTCTTCCTTGATATACTGCAAAAAGCAGATCCTGCTGCAGAGATTTGAAGACCTATTCTAAAATATCCTCAATACTCCAAGGAGTATCTGGGCCTTTTGCCTGTCTACCCATGTGAAGATTTCCACCCTAGAGATATATGCACCAACAACAGTTAGCATGTAAAAAAAACATGGCATAGGTGTAGAGATAAGTAAACACACTACGAATATTCTTCAATGCACTTGTTATTTTTGCCATGTACATTTAGCAGTAAGAAAGACAACCTGAAGGAATAAAACAGGCCTAATGAGGAAATGCAATAAGATAAAAGAGTTGTTTTTGGACGCTTACCTAATTGTTCATCTGCTTAAAGCAAATAGCCAATTTTTCAACCAGCGAAGATGCAATAGGAAAGTTGAGAGTGTGCTTCTTTAAATTTTAGCTTCCATTTTATCATCTCATCTCACATTCCATTGTCATTTCTATGCTGCAGTGTGACATAACTTGCCGCGGTGTTAACAGTTCCAAAACAAGTAAATTACTTTTCCAAGACATCTTATCCAAAACAAATATTCCTTTCTCACTAATTTAGTTTGAATATTCATAGATAAACCTTATGAGACATACTCAAAATACACATACTGTATTTATCACACGTAAGAGATGTATTTTTAGTCCTAATACGCATGGATTTGTATGCTGTCTCTACTGTCTGTCTTTACTGATACCTACATCAATTTGTATTTCATTCTCTCAGTTCTTAATGTATAGAAGTTAATCATGATCCTATGTTTAAATAATGCAAGACAAATTGTAGAACAAGTAGTAAATATTTGTGGCATAAACTTTCAATATCACTAATTCCAAATGACAAATAAATAATACAAAAGAATATGTACAGTACCATGACTTTCAAATGCTCATCCAGGTGAAAGATCTCAATGATGAAGAGGATTTGCTGTGTTTTTTTTTTTTTTTTTTAAGAAGTTGAATGAGGGAGAGCTTACAGGGTTTTAACTCATATGAAAGTCTTAATCGTACATCAAAATCATGTGATCCTAAAGCAAAAAGCAAAACAAAACCCTTTAAAAGACACTTTGAGTAGAATTCCAATTAAGTAATTTTTCGCATTTATTTCCTGATGGAAGATTGTTGCTATGGATCTGTCACAATAAGACAAACTTACATTATTAAACTTAAAGAGCTGCAGTCATCACATTCTGTTGTGCTAATAATTGTGTTGTGGCTTAGCCGTACTCAACTGAGTAGGCTGCACACTGTGTAAGTAGTCCATATTATAGGAATTAGAAGTCACTGCATTACTTGTGTACAAGTAGGCCCAGATAACATCCATAGATGTTACTATTCAGAAGTGTATTTGTTACTATTTTGAAAGTAACACCGTATAGTGTTTCAGGTTCTTTATGCTAAATTATCTCCACTTTAGAAGTGTCTTAAATATTTTTAAGCTCACATTATCTAAGAAAATTACCCAGCAATTAAAGACCTAAAAGAAATTCAAATGATCAATCCATTATTTATAGGATGCACAAAAGTAGATGTATAGGAAGTAAATCAACACACTAGAGATCGGTTGCTGTTACAACAAATGCACTTTTGCCAGAATGTTTGACCAACACTTGCAACCCTGCACCCCCGCCCCCTTTGGGTCCCCCTTGGATTGATTAAATTGGCTCAAGATGACACCAATAATTGGCTCAAGATGCCGCTTCGACAGACCCAATGATCCATATCTTTGCATTCCCTAAAATCAGTCCTTTCAGCTCTGTGTTAGATTTAGGATGGTTTACATTGGCTCTGTCACAAACATTTTAATAAAGTCCCAGAGAAACCTCAAACTGGTGACATCATTGGATGGTGTTAAAAAAAAGTTCCACTTTGCTGGTTAGTTGTTAGCCTTTATAATCAGATCAGAATCTTTTTTCCCACTACGTTTTGCCATTCTTTTATAACTCCCTGCAATTAAGACCATAATATTAAAAAGAAAAAAATGTATATATATTAGCTATAAGAAGCAAACAATTCTAAGTATTTTGACATCAAGTAGTAAAACGTAGAAGAACAACAACAAACCCAACACCAAACATTTACTGTATCCTAAGGGCAGGAGACCTTACACTGTTGGATGTGTTATTTTTGAACGATTAGATGAATTAATTACAATGAAAAGTATTGGCTGTTCTCATGCGACTGTTGTATAAACAAAAGGCAAAACAGTCTTATCAGACTGATTGGAAAAGCTAATATTCGTTTAACTACTTTCAAAAAACAAATTGCATACACGGCCCAGTTCTCTTGTAATTTACGTGCATGCAAAGAAAAAGATGTTCCACTAAGATCAGAGAAGCAGAGCTACTTAAAGGTCTGAGGCCACCAAGAAACATTCCCATGCATTTGCCTATTTTTTCCAGAATGCATTGCTTTTTAAAAATTAGCATTTTCAGTCGTTAATTCTCAGCCACCCTGGGAGTGGAGTCGCTGAGGAGCTGCACAGTGCAGGCGTTGCTGTTATCTGATATCTGCGCTCCTTGAGCTTTCCAGTTTTCTGAGTTTAAACAGATGACAGTCCTTGTGTCATCAGATGTTATTACTTAATTATTTCTAGCAGTGGACTTTACTCTGAGTACTTTTTTCCACAACACACTGGAACATTTGATGTGTTTCTCCTTTTGAAACTCAAAGGCTGATTTTAAGACCTGAATTTGCATAGCGTTGTCCTTATAAACACAAAAAAGCCAAGTAATTGAGAGCTGAAGTCTACACCCAACTTCAAACACAGATCGATCTGCCTTACCAGGCTCCAGGATTCTCTGTGGTAACTGAATCTTATTGATAATACTGACGATCAGCCCGAGAGCCACTGATGCTAAATGCTGTACTGACACAGAGACACACTCAGCCCTCATCCAAACCCTCAGAATCAGTACTGAGGTCAGTGGATGAAGGAGCAGAGACCTAGGAAATGACTTGTTTAAGGTCAGTAGCAGAACCAGCATTTGGACCTGGCTCCTCTGCTCTGCACGGTGGCACAACACCAGCAGCAACTCCTGCCTGTAACGCCCATGCCCCACCAAACCTCACTCACAAAGCTGAGGACATGCAGCACTTCCCAGCTAATAAAACCGAATAGATTCAATGAGCTGCTGTATTCTCAGTGTTATAGATAGCAGCATAAGCAAAATATGGTTGGATATTTCTGTACTGAGTTTCGTGCAGCTACATACTGTATTGCTCTTCTTTACACACGAGGTATTTGAGAGTAGGAGGTAGTTTGTTTTTCCCTCTCTCTTTATAAAACAAACAGTTGAGTCCAGATGCTTGGCTAGTGCGAATCAGCATTGCCACATTATCATCCTCAATTTACACTTCTCACCAAAGGAAAGGGAGGCCTTTTGATTTCTACAGTTTGAGCTCCCCTCAAAAATGAAGTACAAATAAAAGAGCTTTGCTATCAAAACACAGAAATATTTATTTTTAACACATTAGTTAAAAATGTGATAGCCTTCTTTAATGATCTAAAAAAATAAACAGGCTTTCAAAATGAAATCAACTTTCTCAAAAGATGTAATGCTTACAACCAGTATAAAAGCATAATGATACTGTAGCAAAAATATAAAGTAAATATAGATAAAATTATTATTTTTCTCATCTGTTCCTTTTCCAACATTCTTTACAACAGTGAGGCAAAATAAAGTTGGTTTTAGGAAAAGCCTGTTTTCCAGAACACTGCTTCTTGTAAATGCTGAAGCCTTACTCTTTTCTTCTCCTTCGTCTTAAAAAAAAAAAAATTAAAAAAATCACCAGGATAACTGCAAGCATATTTCCAAAATAAAATCAAAAAGGTGATTTTCCAGGTTTCAGTATGTAACAGCTTTTTAAATTATCCAATACGCTGCCTTGATTCTGTACAAATGTTCCCTTCCTTCAAAGAGACAGAAAAGCATGTACTGCCAGATCTGATTGTATGTAGAGAGTGGATCTGATCCCCTTGTCACTAAGGTTACTAATCAAATTTCCATCCAATATGCTCATGCAGGATTTCCTGATCAAACACTTAAATCTGCCCCCTCTGCACCCCCATTAGCTAACATGTTTTATATGTAGCGGGGTCATCAAAAGTGTAATTCCCTTAAAGAAACCTAATCCTGCCCTCTTGTCAACCAGCAGATAGCTAATAACGCTTTCTATCCTACATTTTTTGAACATCAATTGCATACCAGAAATTAAGATCTTATTTTAATCTCACAACAGATGTTCAAAACAAAGGTATCCCATATGTACATTACATGTATTTAAAAACAGTTAGGTGAAGAAATATGGAAGTTTCACATGAGATTAACTTGGTTTTTTTTCCCCCAGAAAGGTAGATTTGTCATCTTTTTGTCTCCTGCAGAAGGTTATCTGGACTGCAGCATCACTTCTCTGTCAAAAACCAGTACGTTTGGAGGGAACCCAGGGCCAGCACCCCAAGCACAGCCCTGCGGGGAGCTGCCGAAGCGGTGGGATCTGTTCTGCTGGCTTGCTCACAACTCCTGTGTTCAAGCTTACGCACATTTCCCTTCTTCACATGCATTTCTGTGACTTCTCTGCTCTGACCACAAAGTAGATACTTTATCAGTTTCTCTCTCCTGCTTCACATTAAAAGCAATAAGCCAATAATTTCACCCGAAGAAGAAAACGAACAAATCTACTTCAATGTAAGCAAAATTCAGTACTCTTACACAACTAACGTGTCTCAAAATCATCATTATTTTTAAACTTAAAACCCCCAGCAAAACATTGAAGAGAAGGTTCAAGTTTTCTAACAGACTGAAATGGAATTTTTACTGAAGCAATATCACTTCCATTACAATTCTTTTTGAGCTCTGTGTGTGCATGCTAGGTTTTTTTTCCTTCTTTTTCTTTTTTTTTCCTGAGCAATGGTCACAATCAGAGTAGCAGAAGTGGGTCAGGAAATTTAACCTGACTGGTCGAACCCTGGGCTGAATCTGTAAGGTCTACAAGGCCCACATTTGTCAGAACTCAGTGGATTATATGCATCGGAATGGCAAAACAGATTTAAAATACTGTCTATTTCTACTTAACATTTGCCCTATATACTGCCAAATTTCAATTGATATGAACTCTATCGACTCAGTTTCAGCAGTCAGCAACTTTGGTATCTAAAAGAAATTCTGAATTGCATATGCTGTAGTTCAGTTTCTTTTTCCCCTTGGACACACGGACACTTAACAATTTTTCAGTACTTAAGGAGAACAAGTGCAATGTAATCCCCACGTTTTCAGTTTTGGTTAGTGGCATTTTATGAAGTCAACATATAACACTGACAGATCAAAATAATACTTCATACAGAATTCTGGGGGACCTTTGAAAAATATATTAAATGTAACAGAATCATTTCAACTACTGTAAATGATAAGAAAATGTATTTCAAGAATATAAAAACTTTTTAAAAATGTTTGTTAAGTTTCAGATTTTTATTGATTTTAAGATGACTTACTGAATAGAGTTGAGGAGAAAAAACATAAAAGGATGATTTAATTTACTTCACATTTCTTCTGTACAATAGCTTTAATGGGAAACAAGTGGATGGTTGGTTTATGCTTTAACTAGAATAAAATTTAATGTAATAATGGAAGAAAACTCAACTACAAAACTAGCTGCAGACAATCTGGGAACATGGGATATACGGGCTTCATCAAATAAAGAACTCATTGCTAAAAATTAATTTGACTTTTGCAAGAGATTTCTTTCAGGCTTTTCTTGGATGTTATAAAACAAACATTTTAAAACACAGAAATATTAATCAAACACGTTCCGGGTGGTATTTAAAGACATTTAAATGAATTTCTCATATGTTCCTTCCAAAACAATTAAGAAGGGATTCAGTCTTTCTGGAAAAAAAAAATGCATCAGAAGAAAATAATGATGTTCTAACTTTTCATTTCTTGGTGTAAAAAATAAATTTGTTTCACAATTTTGGAATTTCCAATTAGTATCTTAGCTTGAAGCATTAATTTTAATATAAATAACATTATAATTTTATATCCAGCATGATCTTCAACATTTCTTTTTACAGCCAGCATACTGAATATAATTAGAAGTTTACCAAATCAGCCCATTCATTGAAAAGAAAAGAACAGAGTAAGTTTCCAAACAGTAATACGAGTCCTAATAAGAGATTTCAAATGAAAACAGTGATGAGTTATGCAAACGCAGCTGATATTGCATCATACTCTCAAATCTCTAAATTAACTCTGTGTCAGGGGGTTACAATGGCAGAATAGGTTTCTGTGAAAGTGTGTCAGATTGGAAAAAGCAAAGTAATATCTCTTTACTGCATAAATCTAAGAGATCATTATATTTTATACCAATGAACAAAGTTTTTAAGTTCAGTTTTTTGTTTTTTTTTTTTTCTTTTTTTGTGGGAGGCTGTTTTATTTTAAAGTCATAGCTCCATTAAATATATTACTTTAAATGATTTCCTATATTTTTGCAACAGAAAACATTTTCTGGTTTTAGTGCTATGAAGCTCTAAGTAAGTAAATACTGCACAAGTAATGGGTAATTTCAGTTCTCACTGAATGAGGAGTCCCTGAACATGAACTGTGATGGAAGAAAGTCTGAACTGATTCAGCTTTGAGCATAGGATGGTAGATGGGTCCCAGGTAAACACAGTGAGCCATAAGTATGTCCAAAAAAAGAATATGTCAGAGGGCAACATCACAGACTTTTCTTATATTTTTCAGAACTAACCGCTGCTGTAATAGGTGCTCATTGCTGTATAACATGCAAAAGATAAGTCCTCAGCCTTAGCAGAAATTCTGAAATAAGAATAAAAAGTAGAAGGCACAATGAGCCTGAAGAAGCTCCACAACACTTTAGTTGCCAACACAACAGACCATAAAAATCATCTAAAAATCAAGAACTCCAGCAAGAATTCAATTACAACTCAGTTACAGAATTTAGTCCAAAATGATGCAGAACAACTATTCTTCCCAGAGAATTACAGTTGCCAGTTGTCCCAAGATATACCTGGCTATGGTACTGTGGTGGTTGAATTAAGTACTGGAAACATGGATAGGATGTATCTGATATACAGAAAGTATCAAATTAATGTAAGAAATATATATGTATGTTTGAATTTCATTTATATGTTTAGATAGATGAGTTTCATAAGAGAATAATTAGTTTTAGCTTATACATACAGCCATTTTCAGTTATTGTATAATAGAAAAGATTTATTGATGCAATTTATAATAGATATGTGAATAACAACTCTTCTAAATGATTTTCATGATAGCTAGCAGTGTGATGAGACTCCACTAAGCTGGTACAACCAATGGCAGAAAATGCAAGAATCAGATGTCTATCTAAACTTCACAACCATCTATCTTATTAGAGCTACTTATCTCAGCTAGTTTTGAGGTAAGCATCACTTCTGCATGAACAGGTTCCTCGTCAATGCTTCTGTGTGTTAGCTTCACTTTGGTGACCTGAACTGAGCTACACATATTGAGTGACTGCTGAAGTTAATGAAGTTAAGAAAGAAAGGCAGAAACTGCAGCTCAGTCTTCCCACCCCTCCTCATATCAGAGACTGGCCTTCTGTTGTTTGTTCATCTGTCTGTTCCATGCAGAAGGCCTCTTGCCTTGAGCAGAGCTCGTACTGAGCTGCCCCTGGGAGCAACACTGTGTTCCCTCTCAGTGGTGCTAACCCTGAGGAGATGGCTGGTGCTCTGGCAGCAGACCTTTAGATAGGAGGGCAGGCAGGAACATTAATCACCAATCAGTTGTAGAAGGATTTCTATGAGAGGCATACCATTTTCCAAGGCTCTTCTCAACTGCCCACTTCGAGATATTGTAGAAAATAAATTCTATGAAATCCTGGCTGTTTAATGCAACTCCTGTTAATAGAGGATAAAACTCCATTCATTCTTTCAAAGACAGAGGAACAAACATTTATTTAGAAGAGTAGTCTGATAAAATGAAACTCAATCCAGCTTTTAGGCTGCCTGAAAAATTAATTCTGAATTTTCTGCTACAGCCTGACTGTTGCAGCCTCTGCCTGTGGCATTGCTATGTGCTCATTCCTTATTGGAGCTTTCCACATCCATACATGCATGCGTGTATCAGTAAAAAAAATGTCTACTGGCAGGGAATGTAGCACAGAAAGGACATGAAGCATGGAACATTTACCAGTTATCTTTTAACCAGAAGACAGTGAATACAAAAGAAAGGCTGGCATTTGCCTCACATGTGTGTCTTTCAGAATTATCGTCTCTCCTCCCTCGCAGACCTAACATACATGCTGCATTTCAAATAAAGTTTTGCCTGTGATTATTTCAGTTCTAGTTGTTGGTAACAAGTCTACATTGTGTGGTTGTTAGAGAGACACTGAAACTGTACATATGCAGACCCTTTACATGGGTATTTTTGTTTAATCCAGAAGGAGCGCACAGACACCGGGCAAGGGGGAAAAAAAATATCTTCCAGAACTCTTAAAGGATAACCTGTACCTTAATCCAGAGCTAAAGAACTGTCTTCCAGACTAAGGAAATCATGTTTTCATTGATCCTTCAGCGCAGTGACTAGCCATAATAACTCTTCTTTTAACTCACAGCATTAGGAGTCAGCTTTCATTTTCTGAACGGAGTGTTTTTAACCTGCACAGGGGCAAAGAAAAGCTTAAAATGACCACTAAAAAGCAAGAGCAAATTAAGATTTTTTGGAAAAGTTTTGAAGAGCTCAGTGGTACAGTTCTGTATCTCTTATTCCAGCCCCAAAGGTAAATATTTTTGTTTGTGGTTATCTTTTAAAAACTGAAGGCTTCATACCAAATATTCATACATGTTTGGTTTAGACAGGAATATTTCCATTTTGAAGAGGGAAGCTTTGGTACTCCATGGTAATTATTTAAGAACAGATGCACTAGATATGCTGTACAGTAGAGGCACAAAGATTCTCTGAAGAAAACTTCATTTCTTTTCTACTCACTCTATCCATTGCAAATGACAAAACTTACATCCTTTTCTTGCTTGGCTTTATCTTCAGTAGAAATAACTGCCTGAATGATAACATTTTGCATAAAATTTACAAGAAAAAGGGGCCCACTATCTTGAAGAGCTCTCCTATTTTATTTCTAGTGAAAAACATTTTCTGCTTACATTTGATATTCATAGAGACATTTTTCTCAAAAAGTATAAGGGGAAAAAGTTACCAAGGAACAAAGACAGGAGAATAAAAAGAGAAACCTAATCCTAGGATCTCTAATCAAAGAATAACCTAATTTTTACATAGTGACACTTTGACTTTAGGAAAATAATCATTTATGTTTAGTCAGTTACTGCATGTTACTGCATTTTCCCCACTTTTTTTTTTTAAAGCTTGGAATTAAATTAGTTACATTAAACTTCATGTTATTCTATAAACAACAAGGTAAAAATCGGTCTAGTTTTAGTTACAAAATACACAACCAAATTCACTTGTTCTGCTTCATGTCAAATACAGCCACAGGGTACCTTTAATAAGTCATGTGTTAAAAAGAAATACAATAGCAGAAATATTGAAAAATATTAGTCTGAAAAAATTGTTGCCTCTGAATGTGTATTTTGCAGTTTTGGTCCCTTGGTGCTGTCCTGCATCACGTGAAAATCCTGAGGAAACTGCAAGAACTCTGATCCAAAGTATTAATTTGAAGAAAGCTAAAATTGCAATTAAAGGGAGAAAAATGTAGAGAGGCACAGATATAGGACCTTTGGTTTGTTTGTTTTTGTAAAGGCATATTCACAGCTCACTGCAGTGTTGATTCCTAGGTCGCAACAAGGGCAAGGCTTCTCCACTCTTTTCCAGAACTTGAACAGAGGCTCAGTTCTTTCTGATGGAGGACCTGATGAATACTTCAGGCAAACGTTTCACACATCAAATTCCACTACTGGCAGGTACGCCAAAATGGCAGCAAACAACATGAGCGGGACTGCAGTTATGGCTAATGTCAGTTCAGGTAATACCTGTTAGACATTTGCAGTATGCAGTGCAAATCAGTACTGGATGACAAAGCATGGACTTCTCATTAAATCTTTAAATAGTATTTTCCCTTTATAGTATAATAGACAATGCAGACAAATAGCGTTGTCTTGCTGGCCTTCTCAGTGCCATATTTTGGCACAGACAAGGAAGCAGATGAATCTGGAAAGCTGGATGTAGCAGGTTCTGCAAGCTGACCCCAGCTCTGCTACTGTTAAAAGGTGTAGCCTTAAGGCAACTCACCCTGATTCCCCCTCCCCCTCACTGAGTGCTCCTGATGACTTGCAGACCAGAAAAAAGAAAAAAAATCTAGAATAAATGACAAAAAAATCATCATGAAGTATGAGATATACTACTACACATAACCTCCTGGAAGTGGACATCAGAGGTGATGAGTAGTTATGCCTCTCTTTTAAGAAAAGAGCAACACAGTAGCAGCATAACAAACAAACAAAGAAGCAA
Source organism: Phasianus colchicus (assembly GCF_987193195.1). Lineage (NCBI taxonomy): Eukaryota > Metazoa > Chordata > Aves > Galliformes > Phasianidae > Phasianus > Phasianus colchicus. The sequence continues at coordinate 6,613,096 of NC_143445.1, forward strand.
TCCCATTGGAAAAAGAATCATGAAGCAAGAAGCAGACAACACTTCAGCACTTAAGAAACTTAACAGCATTTTTTCAATGACAGGTAGAAGTCTCTTCTGGAGAAAGACAGAAAACTAGGGATATGCCTCTGGAAAATACACTTTGATTTGCAGAAGCTCATTGCCTAAAACTGGGAGCTCAGCTCTGATGTACACCAAGTGAGGGCTAAGGCTCACACGTAGGCTGGGCACACCATTTCACTGGGAACTGCTGAATGCTGCACTCTCTTGAAAATTTAACTCACTCTGTTGTTTTTATTACCAGAAGCACTAAATCACTTCTGACTGACCCCAGTTAAAGCATTTATGCAGATCATTGCATATACATTACATGCAACATTCATACACCACATGGAAGAATGCTTCTTACCAAACATGGTGCCTTCTTGCCAAAACCTCTTACCCAGCAGTGGCAGAAAGTAAATGAATAAAAATGGTACTGGAAAAAATGATTAATGTGCTGCAATTTTGCTTCCAATTAAATTGATGGAGTTCAGCCAGAATGATACTTGAAGTTCAGCTCTGTATTTAAAAATAATTTAATTTTTTAACTAACAGAATCCTTCCTCTTAGAGAACTGCTGGCTTTCAGCCTTGGCCATAGCTATTTCTTCTTCTTTGAGGTATAATCATAGAATAGAATCATAGAATCACTTGAGTTGGAAGGGACATTTCTTGTACACAGTCTGAATCTGCCCTCCTTTAGTTTGAAACCATTTCCCCTTGGCCTATCACAGCAGACCCTGCTAGACAGTCTGTCCCATTCTTTTCCCAGTCTCTTTCTCAAGCAATGAGGCTTCTTCCACGGAAGCTCTTATGGTCTTCTCCCATAGAAATGTGCCAGAATTCTTTCAAAGAGAATATATCAGTGCACGTATAAAATTCAGTTCTTGGCATAAAGTTTCTACAACTTACAAGCAAGAGGCACTGCAAGGAACACAGCAGGGGGATCCCTGCTCTAAGGTACCATGATCAGGGTACCAATGATTGGAACTTAAGATATACCCACAGGAACTTTTTTTTGTGAAATACTAAAATCTTTTCTGATGAGCACACCATGCTATATCACCTGTTTGTTGGATTTTAAAACATTTTTTCTAAGTAAATTGTACACAATATTGACCCACAACATTTCACTCATTCTCGGACATCTTTAACCATTCCATTTCTTTTACACTTTAACTGAAAGCTCTTTGCCATCAGGAATATCTTCTGCTCTAGTCACACACTGCTTTACACACAGTAGTCCTGATCAGCGGACCATACATGCTACAGTAATAAAATTACATAATTAGTACTTATTTGGGTTTTCTATTGACATCAACAAAACCTCTCTCCATCCCATGAGTCTCTCACCACCCCACAGATTAACTCTCTACACCCCCTCCCAACAGGTCTTTTAAACTAACAGAGAAATGCAGATTTTCAGAATAAGAATATTCGAGTGAGAAAAGCTTTGCATCAGTCCTCTCAGATTTCTTGGGCCTCTTTTATTGTGGCTGCCTGCATTTCTGCGTATGTGTGCGTATATACATACATACATATATGTATGTATGTACACACACACACACACACACACACACGTATTTTCTTTTTCTAGAGAGTGTAAAATTCTAAAAGCTCATTGAAAAACTATGGTAAAAAAAACAAACAACGTGGCAACTGAGATAGCAATTTTGGCAAAAATTTCTCCTGCCCTGTTAAGTGCAAAATGAATCCTTTTGTGCTGCAAGTGGGACAAGATTTCAAACAGGAAGATGGCACAGAACCAAAATCCTTCTTTCCTGCTTGACAATTTTTTTGCGTATGTAGGCACAAGTTGTTACGCTAGCAGCTCTTTAACAGAGGTGTTGAACAACCTTCTGCTGTTCATCAAAGGCCAGGCTATAATCCACAAGAAGAAAGCATTTTAATTTTTTATTTAATAGAATGAAAATGAACATTTCAAGTTATTTAAGCTTTGATCCTGAGAAAAGATTTACCTACAAAGAAGCCCCTTGTATTTGGGAAGATCTCCAGGTAATAAACAGGTACTTAAATATACCCAAGTGTATTTACACTTCCAGATTGCAAAGTTTTCTACTCATTGTGGTTGAATGTATACAGATTCTGATTCTTTGATAATTTCTTTCTATACTGTTTTCATCATAGCTTTGTATATAAGCTAACAATGTCTCAGCAAAGATCAAGATAGCAAAGATCAAGATAGGAAATGGATCTACAGATCCATTCTCCATCTAGGAGATGCTTAAACTCATTACAGCTCTCACAGATCTGGTGAAAGTCAGTCGTTCACTACATTTGCCATATACTTTATTTTTTTAAAGCAGAACAGTCAATTAGTATTCAGAGCAGCCACGTGTAGAACAGGAGAAAGTTTCCACAAACCAATATACTGAATGGCCTAATACTTACACATCCAGTGCCATAAGTCCCACAGTATTTTATTTAGAAAATCTAATGTAAACATAAAAGACTACTTAGGTACATAAACCTAAATTTAATCTTCTACAGAATTGCTCTTGTGATTAAAATTAAGTACATACACCATAATAGGCTGTTTAGATGTTTAGTAAATTGTTGACGTGTTTGTGAGAGAATTCTAGACTGCACAGTTACAAGGCAGAGAAGAATATAAGAATTACGTTTATGTCTTTTGCTCAATGCAATTAACATGTTTAGCTATACAGAATTCAGCTTATGACAGATGTGCTTAAGATCTTTGTGGTTATAAAAAATATCTGACACAAAAAACTTAGATACATATTATTGGAAATAATCTAAATGAGTGTAGAGTCTGATTAAAAATACAAAGCTAACATTTTAATAGTCACTTGAATAAACAGTGAAAGTTGGAGCAAGAAAATGCTCATTCTGGTTAGCATGTTGAACTTAGGAGCTACTCTAAGGCTTCAAACCTCCAGTGAGGTGGGTGGAAAGGGACTTCAATTAACATCTCCCAGTAGCACTGAGAAACAGTTCAGTAAGAATTAATGGTTATGGAGCAGCTAATTGTACCAGGATGAATCAAAGTTTGTAAAATAGTTTACTTAAAAATAATCTTTATAAAAAGGCAAACTTTTAGGAGGGCTCAATAAGAAGTAAAACATAGTTTATTTGATTAGTGATACACATAGGCCAGAGAATTTAAAGTTTTGTTGGCTTGTGATATGGAAGGCATGGGATCCCTACAGAGACAAAAACAGCTTAAAGCTCTTTCTGGAAATCCTACATTAACATCATACCCTGAGCATGAGAGAAGACGACTCCTAATCTTCACTAAACCCCATGGAGGCAGGGGAGATGAGGTGTACATAGACTTCACTAAGTTAATAAGAAAAGATTACCAAAGGATTTTTTTTAATACTTAGGGACATTAAAAACCTCACACCAAAGTGGGCTGGCAGGAAAAAGCAGAACCAGAAACGCACATTCTTTCTTTTTTCTTTTCAAACCAAGATGTAACAGCATATTTCCTGATATGATCCCTACTCAGCATAAGTGTTAGTATGGGATCCTTTTCAAGATAGTTGTTTCTGAGTCCAACAAACATGAAAGAGACAATTTACTTTGTGCCAGCAGAACAGTACGTTATATATTCCCTTCAATGTAGACGTTGTAGAAATTCTAGAGAAGATCATAATTGAATTCTCCGTGCACTGTTATGAAATATGAGAATAGCAATAGTGAAGTGTTAGATTTTTGTTGTGCAGTGTTTAAGTGAATGCTTATAAAACAAAACCTACAGTTACTAGCATTACACATGCCCATGGGCTTGCAGATTTCATAATGTTTCTTGCCTGAAGTTTGTGACAAACTACACTCCTGATGTCATTTTCAGCACAACTATGAACAGTATTATTGTTTTCATTGTTCCCTCCCAAATTAATGTAAATACTGTTATGGACTCACAGCCACATAAAGTTCTGTTATACAAAATTTTTAATAATTCTGTGGTCAATGTAACTTTATCATCATACTTCCATACCTGTGTGGTTTACATTGCTGGATTGCTCTGTATCAACACAAGATATGTTTTGTGATCAGAAATTCAGGTTTTTTTGGTCACACCTTCCTCCTCTTGATGTTCATGTTTACTTAAAACAACTACAACAAGAAAGAAAAGCAAAACCCCTTCCTCCACAAATACCCAAATCTTCCTCCTCAAAAAGAGGATTCTTGGAAGCAAAACAAGTATAATCAGACATTTTAAGGGCATAATTCCTCTCATACTGAGCTAGATAACTGAAATAGATGAACAGCTCCTCTTATTTACTGACTGTAACACATCCAAATCAGACAATTCCCCCTTGCACAGGCACTAAGTTTACCTTTGTTTGGGATGTCTAATTTTCTAGTATCTGGAACTCAGCAAGTACTTAAAGGACAGGGGAAGGCTGAGGGGATAGCAATCTGTAGTGTACATTTACACACTGCAGTAAAACAAACCCTTCAGGATTCCGAAGGCCTTACGCTGTATATAGAACACCTTTTCTGGCTTAGGCAGAAGATATAGGACAGCTAAATTGTGGTGCAGCATGAGATTACTTTGAATAATTTCAATAATTTCCTAAGTACCACACTACTGCTCCCCATATCTGAAGGGCCTGCAATCAGTTCTGCTAAATTTTAGTGAGACTTTGCATTAATTGCCAGAGTATTTTACGGCAACCAGCAGAAACATTCAAGACATGTTTCAAAACTGTTTTTGTAGTTTTCAAATGTACTACAATGTAGAAACAAAGAAATCCATGACCATTAAAGCTTTATTTAAAAATCCATGCCCTCTGCCATCCTTCCAATCTTATGCTTGGCTACATGAGGTACAGCACAAGTTTAGAAATAAGACCTATTATAAAATGTCAAAAAAAGAATCTAGAAAGGAAGGCTGCAATGCAGTGTATGTGGCCTTTGTTTATCAGGGAAGACATGGCAGATGTGAAGACACAGCCTGAAGCACATTGAATAGCATGTTACTGTGAATACAAACATACATAAAAAGGTACACAATAAAACTTACTTCTCATACAAGTGAGAAAAAGTGGTTATGGCCAATTTTATTGCTAACTGTTAAGTGTCCAGCTGTTTATCTTTATTGCCTTTTGTTTAAGATCTAGTTAACTGCATATTTTACAAATGAGTGTGGATTGGATTCAAACAAATTTTTAATGTCATGTCAAAGGGCACTGGTGATCTCTCTTCTTTTAAAAAGGTATCTATTACTTTCCACTAGAAGGTCTTCACAGAAAAAGAAACTTCTTTATAATGAGAAAGATTTGTTATTTACTCATTATTTTATTATACACTGCAAGAACAGAAGATTTTTGTTTCAGTAAAGCCAGTCTGAGCTGTGCATTCCAGATCATGAAGCAATTATGGCTAAGCAAAGAGGAAGTTAATAGCAATGTTATATTTGGTGAGCCTCCAAGCATGCTTTCACAGTTTTGATAGCTTACAGAGAGATGGTCATTTCATGGAAGAGAAAAATTCACTTACCACTTAAGTTACTGTGCCAGATTCTTCACACTGTCTCTAGTAATAACCAAACATACAAACAAATCCCACTACTAAACAATAAGCCTTGATTAAATAGAGGTATTTAGCATCTTCAGTCTCCGACAGAAAGCATGTTATTATTGTAATGATCTAGGGCATATAAGACAATAAGTTTCATGGAAATTTCCTCAAATGAAGCAGCAAGGAGAACTATTTGCTTTTGCCTATTCCTTTGTAGCCCTGCAGTCCACATGTTACCCAACTAAATACTGGAACAGTTCAGGAATTGATGCTTCCAGAAAAATCTTTCTAAGCTAGTTTATCAAATTTATCAGTTTCAGTAAAACAGGGTGGATATTGAATTAGATATATAGTGAGAACAAAAAGCTTTGTTAGTTACATAGTTTTAATACCTGAAATAATTGTATGGCAACAGTCCAAGCACTGGTTCCAGAGTAATTTTTATTAGGTCAAAATCTTGCTGGAATGAATCGTTACAGACTGCTGCCTTTACTGTTTCTACAGATCCTCTTTCCCATGCACTCACTGACCTCTCTGACTTTCTGACTTAATCTAATAGTGGAGCTATCCAAAGATATCCTTGGAAACTCGTAATCTAGCGACACGAGAGGAATATGTTTCCAAATATTGCAAGACATTTATCCCCAAGGATCTTTCCTATGGTAGACCTGGCAAGTATGGAAGCTGCTACAGTTTTATTTTATGCAAGAAGTGAAGGAAGTGGTGCCAGAAAATATATGGCCTAAAATACTAGAGGATGACAGAACTAATCAAAAGTTTTTAATCTGGTAAAAAACAAAAACAGTTTGAGAACCTGTCATTCAAAGTAGCTTGTATGTTCTCTCATTTTCACCACAACTAGCTTTAGAAGAATTTAATTTTAACAGCTGTTATGTATACACCCTCAATACAGATCTATTTAACTCTCTAAACTTGCTTTAAACACAGGATTTGCACGATCAGTTAACAGAGAGGTGAATGGAAACTGAGGCATATAGCTATGTCACTTCTCATGATGTCAGAGGGAACCAATGGCCAACTAATCAAACCCACCACTTACCAAAGATAACGCTTAAAAAAATAGCTAGAATCGTAATTTAAACTGATCTATTATGAAAAGGTTTTTTTTTTTTTGAAAGTTAACATCTGAACTGTATGATTCCTAACACCAATAGAAGATGTCAAATAAGCTTGCAGCAAAATGTTGCAAATCCAATAATGTGCACTGAAAAATGACAGTTTATGATATCTAATTTTTTCTCCCATTTAACTTTAAAAAACTATCTTGCATTAACACACTGCTTTTGTCTGAGTTTCTATCCTCCAGAATAGCATGCTGGAGCCAAGAATATTAACTAAGTCCTAAAACCATGTCAGAAAGGCTTGAGTTTTTCAGTAAGCATATTTCTATAACTTACACGAACAGGAAGAGGATGAATCAACTTCTCTAAATAAAAAATAAAGCTTGTTTTCCTAGATTTCCTTTTCAAAGAAAATAGACTTGTGTTGGGTTCAGTCTAGAATGTATTGGACTTATAGCACTTATCCTTCATACGTACACAGTTAAATATATCCCATTTTCTGCCCCAAAAATACCTCTGATCAAAGTGGGAGTCCTCTCACTGTGATGAGGAAATTATTAACAATGAGAAAATACTGTACCACTATGAATACAGAAAGTAGTATTTTCATTCAGTAACTGAAGGCAGTGACATTCAAAAATGCATTTACCACAAGCATCCCAAACACCCACTGCAGTGACAAGCTGACAAAAACATCTGCATTTGGATACAGTATTCCCCTTGACTATAGTTTAGATTGCTTTGTGGCAAACAAAGGCCTAAAAGATTATCTGGCATTGAAGACACTCAAGACCCTTAATTTTAGCTATATTATCATAATAGTTCAAATGACTACTGTTTGCAGTTTACTGGTATTGACAGTATCAGCAATGTTATAAAACTGTTCAGCTCTTGGGTGCTTACTCAAACATGAGGGTTCCTCGATCCATTCACAATCTGCAGTCGAGGGAAAACTTTGTGAAATAGATATGGACATTTTACTGGAAGATGTTTACGTTCAAACACTATCAGCAAAATTACTTCTGGGCAAAAGCTCTTCTTTGACTTCAGGCATTGCCAGATTGAACATTTTCTGATTTCAACATCACATTTCTAAGTTCCCACTATGCAAATCTACGAGGAAGTTCAGTTTTGGTTTTCAACAAGATATGTGCCCCAAACGTATAGCAGGGACAATACTTTATTTCCCAAATGTCACTTCCTTGTGATGCCTCAGTCCAATCAATATTTCAGTTTACTCTAAAAACTAAAAATAGAAAAGGGTTAAATAACCTCTTGAAATTTGGGCATTAAAAGCGAGCAATTGAGAACTGGTGATGGATGACCAACTGGTTTTGAAAGATAAACCTCAGTACATTACCTGCCTGTATTTGTGCTTGGGATTGCCCAGTCCAGATGAAGACCTTGCACTTGGCCTTATTAAACTTCATGAAGTTGGCATGGGCCCACATTTCAAGCCTGTCCAGGTCCCTGGATGGCATCCCTTTTCTCTAGCGTTTCAGCTGCACCATGTAGCTTGGTATTGTCTACAGACTTGCTGAGGATGCATTTGATCCCACTGTTCACGTCACCTACAAAGATGTTAAATGGCACCGGTCCCAACAATGATCCCCGAGGAACACCACTCATCACTTATTGCTATTTAGACACCGAACCACCACCTGCAACTCTGAGTGTGACCATCCAGCCAATTCCTTATCTAGTGAGTGGTTCATCCATCATTTTTTTTTCCCCTCCAGTTTGACAACCAGGATGTCGTGTTACTGACAAATCATACGACCCTAGATGCCAGTTTTATTGATAACAGGTTGAAATGACAACCTCTTCCATGAAGAGTTCTCAAACTGCTGCTGCCCCCCCCCCCTTAATCCTTTGCTGAAAACAATCTTAGTAACCTACATACCAGAAGACTCACTAGTCCCCAGGGGAGAAGCAGCAGCAGGAAGGAAGGAAGTGATGCAGTCTGAATTTGGCTGCAGAGTTGGACAACACAGTGTGTCTTTTCCCAGCTTAAACAAAATCAAGGAAAGATCGTGCTTTTGAGGCAGCCAAATATATCCTCTCCAGATATTACTGACTTGGAAATGCTTGACTTCTTGAATGACCAAATTTTGAACACTTCTCAGTTTTGTTCCATAGGTAAAGGCTCCCTGCATAAGAAGGCTTCCTGAAACTAAGCCTTCAGGCAATGGAAATCAAACATCAAGGCATAAACAGACAAAATTCAGCCCGTGTTATTTTTGCAGAAAGGAATTCTGTATACGGCAATATAATTTTATTCCAAGGAAAGGTGTTGCAGAATTCTGGAAGAAGTTCAAAAGCAGCTTCACAACATCTTCTTCCATTTAGCTCTTCCCCAGAGCCCCTTATGCATTTAACTTAACTGCTTTATTCTACCACAATGCTAGATTTGTATTTCCCTATCCAAAAATTCTGGATTGCTTTTATGTGAAATCGCTATAAAAATTGGAAAAAGAGGAAAAGAGGGAACCCACTATTTTCGAGATGACCTCCCAAATTATCGATGTTATAAAGTAACAAGTGAAACCATACAAAAGCCACTCACTCTGCTTTGCCCACAAAAAAATATGAGGATGAGCACTGGCCATAAGCAGTACATCACAGTGTTTGAAGTATTGCACTTAGGAAATCTGTCCCTACATACTTGAAAATTCAACAAGCTGTTTTCCAAGGTTCATCTCAACACATCAGAGTTGTGTTTTTTCCCCTTTCTAATCCAAGCTCTTAGAAACTCTTATTTCTCACTTGGCAGAATAATCTCTGGTAAACACATAACTTTAGTCAGACCCTGACTCACTTACCTATTTCCAAGCTCCAAATAAGCTAAAATAGCTCTTTCATGTAACCAAGCATGCTTGGAAGTTAGCCCATGCTTAAACAGGTGCTCAGTTTGAATTAGAGCTCTAGGTTTTAAGTTCTTAGAATATTTCATAAATAATAAAAATGGAGAAATATAATGAAAAAAGGAAAGATAAATCACCAAAACATCCACAGTACAAGAAAACAATGTTTGAAGAATATTTAGTATAATCTATGTTTCAGTTATTTAACACACATAGCTCTTGTCAGCTAGCACTTCAATGGCAAAGCCATGCTTCCTCTAAAGTTCAGAAAACTGAAACTTGCAAAAGTTTATGAAAAATGGAAACTGTTTTGAGGCTGTTTCACAGGAAAAGAATTCATTGCATGAAGCCGTCAGTCACCAACATTGAGATACTCATTTTTCCTATTCACCCCCTCAAAAAAAGCACAAATGGTTTTCATTATATTTAGCTGCAGCTTTAAGAAAATTTAATCAACTTAAACTGTTTAGTCTTTTTCCCTGATGAAAATCATAAAGTCAAATTCACATTTAAACCTGTTTAAACTGAAGCTCCTGTCAGCACCTCTGTTTATATTAAACCTATAGGCATGAAATGCACTAAAATAAGAATAATGATATAATGTCTTAAGTGTATAATGTTAACGTAGGTCCTAGACAGAAAAGCAGGCTGGACAGGCTGAACATTGTAAATTAACTTTCAATGTGCTGTATTTATAGCTGGCATCTTTCCTAAATATTTGCTCCTGTAGCTTCTACAAATTCTGCTTATCCATCTGTCTCTGCCGGTCAATGTCTATTCACTAGCATTAATACTGTAATAGAAAATTGCTACCTCCAGATTTTGATGATGGGTCAGCACACTGGGTATCGAGTTCTCCTGAGCCATGGTAACAGTAACTGGGAACAGCACACATGGGAAACCCCACTCCCATCTACAGTGTTCTCAGTGTAACGTGAATGATCCTCCTCCAACTTTGCCATAACTATGCTATCTTAAAAAAGATATTAATAAAGGAAAAAATCTTGCTGGAAGAACACTGAAAATTGTGAATAGCTGATATTAAATAAATAGGAACACCTTCATCTGATCAGCAACCCAAGTAGTCTCAAAAACTCACCTTCAGACTTGAATTTGCTTCCCTATTTTATTAAAGCACTCTTAGATTAAAAATAAAATACCAAGAAAAAACACCAAGCAAACAAATTATGCCTCCTCAAACTCACACTGTTAATATTAAGGAATTTTTTTCTTGGCATTACAATGACTTCTTCCAATTCTTGAATTACAGCTCAAATCCCACAAATTAGCAAACTTTTCAGGTATGATGGGTCTCCAAATGGTTTGCAAGATTAGCACAGCTTCTCTTGGTGTACCAACAGCACACTGCTGCTCTTGGCATTTCCTGAAAACTGGGTTTATTTCAAGTCATGCAACCAAAGGAACTATTTGTGTTTGAAAATTAGGACAATACCATGGAAACAAATTGGCCAGCTATTGCATTAAGAACACTTCCAACTTTCATAGCAATTTCACAAAGTTTTTGGAAACACCAGGAAACTAGTCTCATATCCACAGGGCTACAGGAATATCTTCTGGAATTTATAGCTCTGAAAGCTAAATATCTTCTTAAGCTTGTGATAAATGAAACTGTAGATGATTTATCAGTGGAGATTCCCTGAAATCACCTTAAAGAATTCAAAAACGAAACTATAGGCTATTCTGGGATTGTTCTGCATAAATTATCATTGTGTAAATGGCCCATATCCTATACAAGTTAAGTTTTTTATTGTTATTGTTTGACACCCTTCATGGAAATCTTTTGTTTATGAAAAATCACTGAAAAGAAATTAGCTTTTGTTTGAGCATCTTTTCAGGAATTTTTCTACTGAGAACTCCCACAGGAAATGCATTTTCTTCTTAGGTTATCTGCTTGTTATTTTTTCATAGGGTACTATTTCACCACCATACACACACACACATAAGAAAAGGGTAAAATGTCAGTATTAATGAAATAAGAGGTCATTACTGTTACCTCATTTAGTCAAGTTATTCCCTCTTCAAATTAGTCTGGCATCACTGCTTATGTGGTTTTCTGATGACTAGAATAGTCTTAACGGGGTTCTGCATTTTTCTTATGCAGAGGCCAAAATGTATTAGTTGCACAGAAAGAAGCCTCCTTACCACAGGAGCTAACAAAAAAAATAGTTTTGCATTCTCTGCCTAACTTTTGTTAGGGATTATTAACATCTTGAATTAGATAGAAGCAAAGCAGTGAAACGACACATCAGACTACTGTAACAAAATACAGCAAGCTTAAATATACCGGTAACTGCTAAAGGCGTTATTGCTACTAGATTATGTCACCAACTTCACAGCCATTGAATCAGTCATCATATGCTCATTTAATTGAGAGAGCATTATTACCCTGAGTTTTCTGTCACATGTATTATGTTTCTGTAGCATTCTTTGCCTTTCTTGTCAATGTGCTTTTTTCCTGTTTTGGCATTCATTGAAATAACCGTATTTGTTTTGCATGCTAACTGCTCCTATCTGTTGACACCACATTCTCTGCAAAATTGCCCTTTTCTTACACAGCCCAGCAATCTGCCCATTAATGTGGTTTAGACTTGTTCACTTATGTGTATGTTAAATCCCCTCCTAATGGCACCATTCTGATGCCTTCAATTCAATTCTTCAATTAAATACTCTTAAAATGCTGTAAACTACACCTAAATTCTTTTCCATTTTCCTCTTTCCTTTGTCCTTGCAAGTCTTGGAGTATTGCCATGAGCCCTTCAGTGTCCATCACTTTGTGGACTAGGCCCTCAACCAACATAAAAAGACGACCAGCTCCACGAAAGCCACTGGAACATAAAAATGATTTATGCTAATATCCCTACCTTTATAATGCAATCCCTTATTTTAGTAAAAACTACAGTGGAAATACAGAGAGGAAGTTGAAGCAGAACCTTATAATACCAGTTACTGTGGCAGAGCTATATCAAGTGATTTCACAAACCTGCACATTACCAGGAACAGAAAACACATGATATCGACAAGCTGTTTTTTCCTGTTTAACCTATTGCCTATTTACAAAGGAATTAAACATTACTAACTCAAACAGCAAGTCCTCCATGTTCCACCATATCATTTGCTGTACTGTTCCCAAGTCTGTTTTGTTCTCCCTCGCCTTCAGTAAGTGGCAAGAGAAACAAAGATACCAAAGTTGTTCAGCTTTCTGTAAGAGACAAAGAGACAAGCCCCTGTCACATCAGTGTGACCAAAACTCCAAATGGGAAGATTACGTCCCTTCTTTTCTACATTATCAGTTGCTAGTCCATCCCTTCTACATTCACATGGGACTGAGGCCAATATTTTATGCTCTGAATGTGACCAGCCCCAGCTGCAATTCAGTTATCTGCATTTGATTTTTTTTTCCTTTTTTTCTTATTCTTCTTTTTTCCATGTAATCTTCATTGCTTGCATTTTAATTGCTTGGAAGTACCAAGTTGTTTTGGTTCTGTCAAACCACAGAGGCGACATTTATCACAATCATTACACTGTGAACCGGTTCAGTTCTCACCAAAAAGAAGTGTTATTCCCATCAGTGACATTTTGTTCTGAAAACAAGGCTACTGATTTGGCTAAGGAAAACAAAACAGCTTTTCCCACTCTGATTTAAGTACAAAACTCTCATCTCAACCATGAAACAAAGGGGAGGTGCCACAGAACCAAGGATACTCAGCTTCTGAAGGACCCTTTACTGATACAGAGGCTAAATCATACTTAGCAAAAGAAAGATGTTTTCCTGCACTCCTCATGGATCAAAAATTCAATTTTTTTTTTTAAAGGATTACTTTAGTGGAAGCTATTATAAAATGCTAATTGGGATTAACGTGACAAGTCTTCAAACCACATTTGCCATTAATGTGGTAAAAGATATCATGAGTTGGCCAGCCTAAACAAAAATGTGAGAGCTACTATTTTTTAAATAGGTAAAACAAATGAGTTCTCTGATCATACTGGATCACCCGCCTCGGTTCAGTGACACTGTCAGTTATTAGCAGTTGATCCTGCTTCCTGGACAGCACAGTCAGGGAACAAAAAGCAGGCTTGTAGGTCATCAGCTTACACAAAGTGGCCACAGCTAATGAATAAAATAGCTGGATCACTTCAATAAGTGTTGAAAAACTTATTCCAGTTCCTTCCCACCGCTAAGAAAAGCAAAGTTCACCTGTGAAAGCTCACCAAATCTACGTGACAAGCTAGAGTAGGATTTGCTTTAGATCAGTTGTAATCTGATGGGAGTGATGCAGAGCGTAATTGAGCAGTTCTGAAAATCCAGAACAACTTCATTACCAGAACACTATGCAATATCAGAGTGTATATACCTCTGAAAGGAAGAGTGGCTTCTGCTGAGCATCAATGAACTACTGGTAAAAGACAACAGCTAAGGAACATTATAATGAACAATGCAGCAGGAGGGTTAGCAGGAGGTAGCATGCAACTGTCCTCATGGAATTCAGCCTAGAATAGCACTTAGTCTTTTTCTTTCAAGAATAACTACCAAGAAAACACTAAACCAAGACTGTCAAAACTGATGTCAATATTCATTCAAAGCATGTAAAAGCCTTTCATTATTAAAAGGCAGTCTAACTCAGAACATTACAAGTTAGAGTTGTTACATATCTGCTAGCAGTTTCAGAGCAGGAAACAAAGGTAGTACTCCAGACCCAGATGTCTAGAAAGAAAATGTGAAAGTGAGATGGGGATTCAAGAACTATTTTCAAAACCAGAATAACCAGTGTCTACCCCAAACACAGTTTCTGGCTCAAGCACCCATCGCAGCAACTGAGGGAACACTCAATTGTGCATGGAGCCAGCTGCTGGAACTGAAAGACCACAAGTACCTTTCAGCAGCAGCACAGATTAACAGAGACAGTGCATGACTGACCTCTGCTATAGGTTTTTAATTCCTTGAGTATGCAAATATCTAAATTTTAATACATATAAACAACCATCAGTTGTAAAGGCATGGAAATAGCCTAAAAAAAGTAAAATATAATTTCAAAATCTCCCTTTTTAATGGTCATAGCTTTGAATTCAGTCATTCCACTAAGATGGTTTATAGCAGACCAAAGAACTTGTCACAGAAGATGACCAGGTTCTGTACTGCTGAAGGTGCCTTTTAGCTGCACAAAAGGACAGTGTAATTCACTGTGCACGGCTAAGAGCTTCATTTCAGTGAAGAAACTGGAAGAATAACAAGCACAGAAGTCCAAGCACAGCAACCAACTGCACAGAAAATTCACCATGTGATTTTCTGATCAGAATATCAGTCCCCCTTGCCCCCCAAAAAACAAGAAGCAGAGAGATTTATTGTTAGAGAAGAAAAAAATGTTAAGAACAATAGGACAACCAAAATTCTTACTCCAGCTGCCTCAGCTGGACCAACCAATGCAATTACTGGGCTTTCTATAAGACATTTTGAATTTAAGAACGCTTGAATCAAGTCCAATATGTTCTCACATTTTAATAAAAAGAAGAAATTAGGATGTTAAGTTAGAAGTAGGATCCTATGTTTTTCTTTATCGTAACATAGATAGAGAAGAACCAGGAAACATTATTTAATATTTCAGCTCAGGCTGAAAGAAATGTAGTACAAAATAAATTCAAGCGAGGACAGAAAACGATCCTTTCTGTAGAATAAGATGATTTGGAGCCACACCAAATTATTAATTCAGAAGTTCGGTGATATGTCATGCATTTATGTGTTCCATTAGGATAGTAAAGTTCCAAAATGGTGTTTTAAGATTGAGTGAATTTCAGCTCTCTTGGTTAGTCCCAACTGGATGGGTTCTGCTCAGACCTCAATTTGCAAGTTTTGTAGGTTTCCTCCTATTTACTATCTTACATATCTCATTTCACATGGCAGGTGAAGCTTGGAACGGATGCTAGACCTGGGGAAAACCACTCCATGCCACCATCAAAATGAATTTTTTAGAGAAAAAAAAAAAAAAATCAAGCAAAGCTTTGGGTAGGTTCTGAGTTGCACTCAAATTGTGTTTGCTCTGACAAGAATAGTCTAAAAGAACAAAGAGGGGCTACACAATGTACCTACTAGAAAGACTGATAATGTTTTGAGTGTTATTCTGTCTTTACATCAGAAACAGTTCCAAAAATGCTTCTACTTTCAGAAATGAGCTAAGTTAAGTTTGGCAGCTGTTTGCAGTCTGTTGTGAAATAGAAAAATAACAGCTTTGAATAGTTTGGATTTTAAGCAATAACACTATTTTGTTTGCAATTTTAGAAATTTTATACTAAAACTTATTCTCCAAATTCTGGATTCATTGTGTATATATTTATTCAAAATTAATTGCTAGGATGTGCTACTGAAAAAGACAAAGAACAGTTTTGTGGTTTAGGCATTAGAATGCAACTAAGGTTGAGGTCCAGATTCTTCTTGATGGAGTCATCTCAGACCATCCCTTTAATTATCAGTGCTTTAGTTTACCAATCTAAGACTGGTACAGAAATTTTATACTTCAGAGAGATGTTGAAACCTAATTTAATGATAATTATAAAGTGCCTCGATACAATCTGTCAAAAAGGACTGAATTATAAAATGATTACTTGTTTGGATAATAAAAGTACAAAAAATGAATGTATTTTCAATATTACAAGCCAAGATCTGTTCATCTCCATATAAACTTAGTACCATACAATTTTTCAATAAATCATAAAAGCACAATGGCATTTGAGAGTGATCACTGTCTCTTTCAGTTTACGAGTCAATGGCAGTGCATTTCTATGTTACTTCAGAGCAGGCAGTGTCCTCTTGGAGTTTAGTACAAAACACTATGAAAGGTTTTCTGTGCTCTTTTCAACTAAAGAAATGGTTCTGATAGTATCTACTCCTATCTGACTTTTTATTCATTCCAAACTTTATATTCTTCTACAGGATTGAGTTTTTTCTTGGCAAACACAGAGAATTCTACTTGAGTATAACAGTACATCTTGACCAAATATTCTGAAGTTAAAATAGTCTTCTTTTCACTGGGTGGAATCTTAAAAAAAAAGTTGCATTTCAGTTATTATTTCTACAGTCTTGAAAATTTCAATGCCAGGATAGAAAACAATACATAATGGGACAGCAAATAGGCACCAAGGGAAATTTTTTGCCATCAGTGGAACTTTACAGCATAAATCTGGCTGCATAATTCTGAGTCTTTCCTGAAGAAGCTTTCCAAACAGAACTAAATTATAAAGCTGGATGAATAGATCAGTCAACTCCTGGAAAGCTGTCATGATTTTAAAACACTGAAAACAGAGAAGCAACTTCTACAATGTAGTGCTGATCCAACAGCAGTTAATCTTAACATTAGATGAATGAGGACTAAATTTGCCAGACTTTAAACACCTGTCTTCCCCCATACTGCTCGCTTTCCCATGTTACTAAGCTGAAATGGATCTCCTGGTCCCATGGGCGAGGGGTGTTCATGTGTGGTCAGAAGCTCAGAAGGATGATGGTCAGAGTCATTAATACCTACTAGTGTTCTCAGGACCTTACAGGAGATATGAACTGCACAGAATTGTGCATAAGCTGTGACTTAAGATATTTGGAGAGGGAATATTTAAATGCGACTCAAGAATTTAAGCGAGTAACTTGCAGAAGGTAAAGATCTGCAGGAACCAACTCACTTCAGTGACAAAACTGCCTAGCCAAATTCTTGGTTAGATCAAAGTGGTTAGTTCCATCCAGGTTAATACATTAAAAGATCACATCTTTTACAAAGTAGAGCCTAGAAGTGGATTTCCTTTATTTCCTAGACAGTTTAAAGCAGTCCTAAACCAGGTTTAAATCAGGAGATATAACCTAGTAACCCAAGCATGTGTACAGAACAAAAATAATGATTAGATCACAACCATTTCTTTTCAGTTCTACTCCTAAAGAAGATTAGTTCCACATATCAAGGTGATAGTGTTTGTTTTGTATGCAGAAATGTCCCTATTAGTCTTAGCTCTGCTCTACTCTGAAAAAAATAGAGAAATAATCTAATATGTATGTGATAACTATAGCAAATCGCTACACACCAATATCCATAAGCATACCAGTATTGTTCCCCAAATTCTTTGATTTCCTAAAAGTATGTTTTGTACTATAAAATATATAAGAGAGGTCTTATTGTATTAAGCTCATGGAAGATCATCTTTTTATATCATAATTCTCTTAAACAAGTGATTTTCATTCTTCTAATTTAAAACTATCAGCTTTCTCACTGAGTGAGGGAAGGGTTTACCAAGCCAAGTACTGATGAGAAAAAATCCTGTGCACTAGAACATTGTAGGCCAGTACACATGCCTACTCTGGTATTATTTTCATGCTGCTGTTTTCTCAGTTCTGGAAAAACTATTTCTGTCCCTCCCTTGTTCTCACTCAGCAGACAGCTCACGAGTCTTTCAGGAGTTGCAGTTTCTGAAGAACTTTGACTTTCATATCAAAGTACCAAATAATAAAGAGTTAATTATGAAAATTTTTCATTCTAGTATGGCATGATGCATCGACATCAGGCTGAAACACATTAATTTAAGAAACAAGGGATTACCAGATAACCTGATGTAGCCTGGAAAAATTGATCTCAAAGAGATCAAGACCAACCAACCAGCCATCAATATTGTTGTAAAATAAATTCCAAAGAACCCTGAAGTTTACTACTTTCCTAGAAAAAGAAGAGCTGTATGCCTGCATTTTAAAGGCCTATGACAGGGACTAGAAAGCAAACTCCACCCCAATTATAACAGGAAAAAAAAAAATCACAACCAGCAGAAATTACAAAAGGTAGTTAATACTGGCAAGTTATATTTAACCAAGGCAGACCCTAGGTTTAACACTCTTATGCTTTTTTAAGAAAATAGTTGCCAGGGGATGGATAATGACCACATATGGTCAGGCACTGCTTCTTCCCTCTTCACAGAAAACAAAAGCACTAGAACATGTGTTTCTCTACTCCTTTCATCTCTGTCACTAACTAGCCTACTTTTTCTAGCCCAATGAAGCTCAATTGTTGCAAACTACCCTTAGAAGGTAGTTACCCTTATTCAGGACACAGAATGGAGCACTTCTGGAGTATTCTTTCTGTCAAAGTGAAATGATTTGATTTCCCTTAATCAAAACATGATGTTTTTCCTTCTTAATCCCATTTAACCATTGCTAAATTAAGTACAACTAAATGTGAAAATAGAATGTTTGATCTAATAATACAGAGACAACTCCAGTTAATATATAAATACTGGAACTTAAGGGAATCTGATGGAATGTTACAGGGAGTAAAAGTTCGGCATGAATTCACTCTTCCCAGTTATCTGCAGCAGCCCATTTTCAGTGCGTTTGGTTCTGCAGTTGGCTCCTCTGCACCCACAGAGATAGCAGTTAATTGCTTCAGTTGATTAGAATTCACAGCTGCATGGGCAGTAAGAAGGCTGCTTTTGAAATTAACTGAGCTATCAATCAACAAAATAATTTGCTAGAGTGAACAGCAACCGGTCAGCTGTATACTTATCAACAAATCAGCACAGTTTCTCTGGGAAAACTTCAATACAACAATCCCTCTAGCCTTAAACATTAACACAAATCATAGCCTAGAATTTTAACTGCTCTCAGCACCTTTGCCAGTCTTTTTTTTTTTTTTTTTACATGTTCTACCATGTCTGCTGCAGAAAACATTCATAAGTCTTAATGCATTTTAATAAGAAGCATCAACCACATACGAGTCACATGGGCATACATTACACCACGTGAAACTTTATGATCCCATTTTCTGTATGAATCTGTCTAATACTCCTACAGTGTTATCCATATCATTGTTCTATTTGGCAATTGGATAAACCTAATATTGACAAGGATCTTGCTAAGTATCTGAGAGTAATTGGCACTGTGGTTCATATTCATAAGAAAACAAGCATGAAGTCTTCCTGCTCTGCTTGTTTTGGAACTCTGGAACAACATACTACACTCATTTGTTGTAACCACTGCAAATCATGATGTATGTTGATCTCTTTTGGTGTTTTGTGCCAGACAACAAACTTCTTAAATTTTATTTTACCTCTTATTGAATAAGAAACTTGAGCTATGTACCATTACAACTGGCCTTGCACCTACTTAGACAGTCCTGCTTCATAGACTTTAAAGACATTATGATCAACCTCATCTTCCTTACCACAGGAGTTTTACACTTGCTATTTCTGTGATAAGATTGTTAAAGCAGATAGTAGGCTTTATTCCTATTGTGATCACTGACAATCTTGTACTCAGAAGTACTACACCTTTCCAAAGCCTAAACATGAGGTTAGCTTTAACCGCTAATGCCTGATGACTTCAGCAATGCACGTAAAACTAAGCATGCTCAAACATGTCTGCACATCACACTGAAGAGTCAAGAAAAGTGTGTTATATGAATTAGCAGAGGTGCAGGAGCATGCATTTCAGTGCTAGCAAGCAACCCATATATGTGATTAACTGCCTGTGCACAGGGGCCTTTGTGAATCAATGTTTGAAGCCAGTATTCAGTGACAAAGTACTCCGATGATTTTAAAACCAATATTACAAAAACAACAGACTACAAAAGTCACAGAACACGTGCTGAAAGCTCTCCCCTCTCCATCCCACTGTTTTGCATTTAGAGCTTTATTGTCAGTAAACTTATTGAAATGCTTGTAAATGGTTAAGTATGTACTTTTTACAAATACTGCCCATTTGTAAATTTTACATCATGTCTCATTCAGATAACTAATGGCAGTTGTCCAATGCTTATGCAAAACTTTACCCAAGGAAAAAGAAAAGAAAAATGTTGATAGCCAAGCATCCTATAAGGACTGAACTGTGCAGTTAAGAAAAATGCGAGCACTTTCACCACTACTAACTGTATAAATATAGATTTCAAGTTTTGTATAACTAGATGGAGAGGAAAGCATCCCAAATATCATATGATCATAAATGAAAACTAAAAACCTGTTTGTATAGTTTTATTAGTGACAGGTTAGTAAATATAAACATTAGCTTCTTTATGACCACAAGACCAGCATCATGTCCTGATGACTGAGTATGCTGCCTCAGATATGTGTTTTTGCTGTTGACTGCTTAAATGAGTTACGGAATCCTAGGATTGTTGCATCAGTGTAGGTATTTGTCTAATGCCATACAGTGACATTCGAAGTCTATTATATGGTTGGCCAATGGATAATTCAGACAAAATTCCCACAACACAGAAAGAAATGAAGTTTCCATTGTGACACAGTACATCACCTAACACTCAGGAGGTAGGGGTTCAACTACAATGTAGTCTGCAAGAACGTTAGTGCCCTTAGATTGTTGGGAGGGACAGGGACTGTGTATTTATGTCAGCGTCAGGCATTTTCAAGCCCTTGTCATATCTTAAGTGTTAGTTCTTAAAGTTTCACAGCATTTCCAGCCCACACAAGTGAATGTTCAGCAAGAAATACTAACAGTGAGTTACCTTTATCTATGAAGAATGAAGAAGTAGAGACTAGATCAATTTGCTCTACCAACTGATCTTTTTTCAAGGGTTTCACAAAGGAATTTGGAGCATACGAAAAAGGCTTCTAAATGCTGACAAACTTATGGTTTAAGAAAACAAGTCTCCTTTCTAACAAAAGATTAACTTTGTAGTTTTAAGAGCAGGGTAGTGGGATGTCTTTATAGTTAAAGTTCAGTGTTAATAACTGGCATTTGTAAAGCAATGAAGCTACATAAATGGGTTTAAGGTGCAGAGTGTCAGCTTCAGAGTTATCTAGAAGCAGAACCAACCTAAGGGAAAATATCAGCTCAGTCTACTTTATATCCATTTGTTTATTTTAAACAAATCCACTAATTCTTTTGTATCGAGTCATTAGATGTTAGGAAATAGTTATTTTAAATTTTAGCTTTTTAAATTTCCATTTTCCATGCCTTTCCTGCCACAGAACAACAGGTTTTGATGACACTATTCATCTGAAGTATACTTTTCATTTAAAGCAGACATAGAGTACCTTTATTATAGGAAGATATTATAATAAGACAGTTTATCTATAGAGGGCTGCATATTTAAGGACTGAATATACAAGTTAATAATCATCTGAAAACACTCTAGAGATAAGAAAACCCAAAGAAAAAAAAAAAGTCGTCTTTACTAGGCCCACTGGAGCAATAGTAAATTGATTTTGATGGTGTTGCAAACTGTGCTGTATGCTTCAGTATTACTTCTCAAGTTAGAAGTATTCCCAAGGATCTAACTGACAGGAGAGGGTAAATCTTGACAATTGTGTGTTGACAGGACAGAAATGACTCCAGAAAATATATTTATGAACTCCATATGATCAGATAGCCTATCAGGCTTATTATGTGCTTCACTGCCTTATCAACACAAATTGTATTCCTCTATTTTTTTTTTTTTTCCTTTTAGAATCAAGGCTTTTAACTAAATCACTTTAAAACTACATAGCACTGAATAAAAACCCTACTACTGCTGCCTATACATCTATCTGGATGTTCACCAGGTTTAAAGCAGTTGTCTGGGTTTTTAAGTCTCACAGATATGATTTGTATTCACTTTATTCTCTTGTCCCTTCACTAATTAGAGAGTTTAAAAAATGCTTTTTGAGAGCTATGATCCAGCATTGAGTGCTCTACAACTATGCTTCCTGTACGGGTACTGACCCATAACTGTGAACAGATGTGCTTCTTCGACACAGACAGAGGGTACAGATGTTCTGCTGCCAGAAAAAATGCTGTTATTTCAGTGAAGCAAGAGAACTTAGAGCACCTTGACCCATCTAAGGAACACCTTACCCTTTGCTTTACTGTTGTGCCAGGTTTTTCTTCTTCTCATATAATGTCGTTGATGAAGCTTTAATGTGTGGGAGACAAGGCTATTGCTTTTTATCAAGCCCTTTGAAATGTCCAAAAGCTGTGCCAGAACTGGGAAGCACAAGTTTTATTGAACTGACTCTGCAATGAACTCTCTACATCACAGTATTTTTACTTTTTTTCCCCCCTCCATTCCATTTTATAACAGAGTAGCAGCTGACTCAGCAGATATACCCTGCTCTTTCTATTATCATTTTAATAAGCTTAGAGAAAGGGCATACTATACAAAGCAGCTTCTCCTTTTATTAAAGGAGAGTGGTGGACTCAAAAGAATGTCTTGAAAAAAACCTGTTAGTAGCTTGGCCACTTTGTTTCTGTCTTGGTTCCCATCTAGTTTCTTCCTTACACTGAGGATAAACTAATGGCAGACCATAGAGAGGGGCAAAAGAATTATTAGAATATAATCTTTCCATTTAAGGGAGAGCCTTCTGGATTTTACTCATGCTTCCACCATGGTTAGTGGCACTCCCTGTGAATGCTGATTTCTAAATTAATGCAAATGTTGAACTCCAGTTCTAGATCAAGAACATTCCAGGAAGAGTTCTATAAGAGGGGCTCAGTGAGCTATGAACAACAAAGCCTGCCAAAAGAAAACACTTACTAGAGCAAAACTAAAAATGCCTTCTCTGATTCCAGAACATCTAGTCAAGCAAAAGTATGTATTTTTTTTTTAAAGCCACAAACAGAAATAAAAACAGATTTCTTACCTATTTCAAGTAAATTTAAGGGGTCCTGTTTCTTTATCTCTGAAGAATTATCAAGAAGTAGGCCAAAAAGTACTTCAAAGTATTCTTCAACCAAAGCAGTCTTCTGTAGTTTGTCTATTTTGGGATACAGTTAGCAACCTGAGCACTTCTTGATTATCTTTGCATTTTACATTAGTCTTTTCTGACCTTCTGAGAAAATAGTTTAGTTAACTATTAAAACAAAGCACAGTGCAAATTATTCCAGGAGTGATTTTCTCTTTCCAAGAAGTCCTACACTCACATTTGCCAGACTGCATTACAAAGTATCAAACACGCATGGCTTCATGAAAAATTCCTATAGAATTCTCAAAGTGAGAAGGCTAGAGATAGCTTGAAAAATGACTACTAGGCAAAATAAAGAAAAACAATCAGCAATTAAAGGACTTGACTGCATGTTAGTAATTATTTAAGATATATTCATTTGAGGAAAAGAGATCCTACCTGCCAGCATCAGAAGACTGCTTTATAGAGGTCACAAATGTTTTAGGGAAAAAATATTATTGTGATTCCATTTATGCTGTTAAGGCCTTGAAGAATCCTAAACTGCAAGTACTGACATATGAACACACTCACCAACAAGTGAGCTCAAGCAATAGGTAGACTATCAGGCTTTTCGATAAAACGCTGCAGCTGCACTACCTCAAATCCTGCCTCCCTCCTTGCTGCCAAATATATAATATTCATCAGCTCAGTGACTGCATCCACCTGCAGACAACAGAATCCTTACCTCCACATTTGAAAAGTACATCCTAACAAAGCAGAGTGCTCTTTTCAGAAGTGATTCTCTAGCTCCATGCTATATTTGCAAAGCAGGAACAAACATGGTTATATTGCTGCTCAGGAGATCATCTGATAAAATTTATGAATGAACTCATGTTTCAGTAACATTATCAATCTAGCTCCATCCTACCTAGAAGAACTGGCTCTGAAAAAATCAGGAAGGCATTAAAACAAGGGTCTATCTTAATTTCTGAAGTACACATCCAAAAGATTGAGCACAGTAGGAGGACAGAGAGAGACTAGGAAAAAATAGAGCTATGTACTGAGAATGGCTGTGACTGCATGCAGTAACTAGTGCTGGGGTGCTCCTGGTGGTGACTATTATTCCACTTAAATTGGCATACAAAAGCAAACTCCCATGCCTGTGTTATGCTCTGCTGATTACTTTTTTACTGCAGCAATTGTTAGTAATTTATTAAGCATTATTAATATTCTATTTGTCTATACCACTGCTTAAAGTAAATTATATTCGAGTTTCCCTTTACTTTGCAGATCGTATATGGCCACATGATGGTTACATTTGAGTCTTTACTCCTGAAAAGCATCTTAGCCCAGTTTATTTGGGAAATTAAGATGTAAAAAAAACAACCTTTCATTTGGAAAGAAAATAAAAGGCAAAAAACAAACTACTGTCATGAGATGAAGAAAGAAAATGTGGCTATGTCATCCTCCAGATGCATCCAGCTGTTAACAGGGATATTTTAATTCTATAAATCAGTAAAGGCACTAACAGAACTAAACTGTTTCCTTGAATACAGATCTATGAGTTTTTCAGATTATGTCTTTGAACTCAGATAGTCCCAGTTCATAACAGCTGTCCTTCACAAAGAAATCAGACTTACTGAAAACAAAAGAAGGTGAAGACCTAATGGTTTACAGTAGAACCACTGCTGCAAGCAGTTTCACTAACCAGACAGAATCACCATATATAAGTATATTAATTGTAGGATAGTTTATGGAAAGATGTAACATTCTAACATAAACTGCTTTATATGATATTGAACTAATTTAAAGAGCAATCAAAATATCATATGCTACTCACATCACTAGGATTTTATAAAGCACCACAATCTTAAGTACAATTCTACAGCTACAGAACTATAGAAATACTTTTAAACTACAAAAATACAGTTGGACCCTCTATTGTCTATCAAGTATACACAGAGCAACTCAGCTTTGCACTGTCAGTAAAAATCCTATGTCTCTGAAATTTATTTATCCTGTTAGGATGAACCATGAGCAGCCTGCCATTCCCTATTGTTATTTATTACATTATAGGATCTTCTCAGAAGATGGCACTTTGTGGGGTAATACACCATTATAGTGTAAAAAGTGGTAGCATTTTGTCTGCCATGAGTAGGAAACAAAGTAAGGGATCCCAGAACTGACTATTAAGGGCCGCAGAAAACTTGCTGGTATTGCCTATACTTCCATCCTTCAGAGTGCCATGAAAGAGCTAGTTCATATTATAGAACATCAGCACGTAAATACAGTTCCAAATGCAAGGTCTAAGCTAAACACTGTTATAAGCCAAAAGAAAAAGATAGTATCATCATGCCTATTCATGTAAAAACCTTTTTCTGCACCTGTTAATCTCATCTGTTAATTAGGAAAATATGATATTAAAAGAGTCATTTAGCAGATTGCCGCATTCGTGTAAATGTAATTACTTGATTTAGAAAAGTGAATATTTGGTTTGTGAATAGCATTCAGGTGCTCAATGTAAGCACAGAGCTCTGCCTGCTTAGCTGCCAGGTTCCCTGAGGTACAGGACATCAGCAGCTGGGAAACAAATACCCTTCAGACTTTTTTTAAAGACTGTTACTGGCAGGCCAAGTACTGTTCGGTCCCATGTACCATGGAATGTTGTCCAATATTTTCTGGGACTACTGCATTCTATTTTATACGTATTATTGTAAAGATGGTTAGAAACCAGGGGTGCAAGATAAAGAAAAGTAAATAGGAAAATGCTAAGCAATATTTTTTCCAGTTTGTAGAAAGCACATCATTTCTTAACCATTTACCAGATAGCACGTTAACATACCTCTTTTCCATCTACATCAGCCATTAAGATTTATGTTTCAAACTCTACAGCATGCAGAACCATCTTCTGAGCATTTGCACACCGTGCCTCCGCTGAGGACTAACTTGCCCTAATAAGAATGACTGAAAGACCAACAATTATTTCCATGCCCATTAGGATTTAGATAGAAGCTCATGTCATCTACCATCCCCAGCTCAGACGTAAAGCAGCTGTGGAAAAATGTTTCTGAGACTGGATGGCACTTCACAGCCATCTCTAAATAAGGTGTGTGTGAGCTATTAGCCCTCTATGCACTGTAAGTAGCAAACACTAAGATTGATACAAAGCACCTGTCAGGAGATGACAGGTAAAACATCTACAGATTTCTCCCTCATAAAACAGAAAACTACTTTAGAACCACAGCATCCTCTCTCAAACACATATTAAGGCTAAAGTTCTCTCTCTTGTATGAAAACTTCCTTAATGCTTTGTTACAATGTAATAATTTGATAACCATCCATAAGTATGCTGATTTAAGCTTGAGTTCAATATCTGGACTTGTATCACTTCATTTTCACATTCATCAGAGCTTTGTATGAAGGAAAAAACACAATTGTCCTCCAATTCTTCATTATTCTTTTGCTTTTGTAATGGGCTCAGCTGAGCGGTGACATCCATTAATTTGATAACTTCTGCTTTATTTTGAGGCAGTAAATTCTGAATCAGTATGAGTTGCCACACAGGCATCCAGCCCTTTAGCTACTCCCAAAGAGTAACCAGACTGTAATACTGTTGACTCTCCATTATCTATTGCAATGGGGAACCAAAGAAGTAAAATTCATAGAAAAAACATGGGTAAAATGGTTAGCAGTCTGCACAGTGCAGGGACAGCTGTGTAGATCCAGTCTAGATCCAACAGGGATAATGGTGAATTGGAGGTAGCTATTCCCTCTGGGTTTGAAGTGATTCCTGTAGTGGAAAGAATCCCTCTGCACAGCAGTGCTCAGCTCTCCTGGTTGTAGAAGGAACCAGTGTATGTGGTGCACCAGGCTGTCCCGTGGCCCCACGTTCTGCCACAAAGACAACTTTCCGGGACCCATAACACTGGAAACATCACAAAGATGCCTAAACAGCTCTCCGTTGGCATCTTTCTGAATCAGCACTGGTTAGTTTATGTTTCAGGCAGCTGCAGAGATCTGCACCTTTGCATTGCTTACTGCTTTTTTGAATGTTATTTAGATTTGAATAAGTATAAGCAGGATATTTGGAAAAGGGAGATAGTAAGTTATCTGCATCCATAAATAGTTTTTTAATACCTGCTTTGATTGAGTGTTTTTTTTTTATTATTATTATTTGCTTGAATGCTAAACAGAATTGGTAACCAGCATTAGCACCATTCACTGTACAGTGTGTACGCATGCCCCACAAAACACAATAAAGAAAGAGTCATGGAACAGACCTACCATAGCATACAAAACACATGGTAGCAACTAGTGTATTAAATCCTGTGGATTTAACTTCAGTTGTTTGAGGCTTTCTTTCCACTCAGTACAGCTCATGCCTGTATCTTGACAACACCTCTGCAGTGTGCTCTAATTAATGCAAAAGGAAAGATGTTACCAGTACTACTTTCGTATCTAAACAGTAAAGTCAGACATCAATACAGGTGAAACAATTTTATCAAAAGCAGAAGCTAGGCAAAAAAAAAAAAAAAAAAAGTAGTAAGTATTATGGCAAGCAACATATCCCTTTCCAGGAGCTAACAAGGAGAGAATAAAGAAGGATATGAACTCTACCACTACCTAACCCAGCTGGTACACAGGTAGAATTAGGAAGGAGCAATCTATTTCCACTCCAAGCCAATGCTCCACTTTCCTGTCTCCTTCCAAAAAGGAAAAAAAAAAAAAAAAGAAAAAAGAAAAAAAGGAAGGGGGAGGGGGAACAGGACATGTTACTTCATAAAACATATCTCCACTGCAGTTCTCATACACAGAACATTCTCCTCACAAAATCTAGTCACTAGTGGTGCAGACCAGAGATATCTACTGTTCTTCCTCTCCCCATACTTCACAACGTTAGCACAGTTTTCACTTAGACAGAAGTAGAGTCATTTCAAAAGGCCTGCGTGGCTAATGTCTTACATTTGAGCAAAATAGATTCCACACACATTCATGGGTTCTTTTGGCTGCAAAAAGGGTTCCACAGCATAATGCAGTAGCACAGCAATGACAGCAAAGCAGCAGGGTTCCACGCTGCAGCGAATGAGAATTCGCTTAAATGCAACAGGCACAGAAACAAAGGAAATAACCTGCTCACCTTCACAAGGCCTCAGGTACACAAGGATCTCCAGCAAAGGACCTTCACCTCTATTGCCAACCCTTAAATGAGGTCTGGGAAGGGCTGGATCCTGGCTCCACCCTTTCTAGTCACTCAGGCACACTGCATGCACCTGAGCTCCCCTGGGTTGGCCCTGCCTTCCACCAGGTGCTCAATCACTGCTTCAGGCCATGACTTAGCATTTCCACTACACACTCATTCTCTAAGGACTAGCACAATATTAAAAATAAGTAATCCACAACCATCTTCTGTTGTGCTTGCACAGCACTCTCAGATTACCTGGTTATAGTTATTATGTCCTGAGCTATTTTGTTTCTACCTACAGGGGAAATATAACCTCAACAAGAAGCTTAGTGCTGTCCCCAAAATCACTGGATTACATCTTGCATATCTTGAACAAAGTTTTACTCGGTAGCATTTCTTATGTGACAGCCAACATGGTGATTAAATTACAGTAAATATTTTTACTTGTTTCAGCATTGCTAACAGATGCTCAGATGCTGAGTACTTAATGAATTTAAAACTTTTAATTATTTATAGTCAATAATCAACTGAAACAAGTATCTTGCAGAATAGAAAATGCAGGTGAGAAAAATGCTATTTTCAATTTGATTTACCTAAAGAATTTACCAAAATTTTGCAGCAGAGAAAGAAGTGATTTATTTTAGTATGTGCACCAAATCTTCAGCTGAAGAGTGACCTAATTAAACTTTCATTTTCAGGGAAAAAGAAGACTGGAATCAGACTCTAGTTCCAGGATCATAATGTAATATTACAACCCAATCTCTTCAAGCATCTTAAAAAAATGAAAGGCATCTAACAACATATGACTCTCCCCATGTATCCCTAAAACATGACATTTATTAACAAACTGTCTGTATACGCCGTATTTAAATTGCTAAGAGGCATGAAGCCACACGTAAGTACTGAAAGTGAAGCATATTGTTTCTCAGAGATATTCAGTTGGTATTCACCTAGCATTGCTCTCAGAAATGCCAGCAATTATTAGAAAACAGGCATTGCACTGAAAGTCTTAACTCGAAAAAGAGAATGCTGGTTCTCTACCAGCCCATAAGTAGCTTCTAATTTTTGTCTGGAGTTGTGCAAGATAACAGCTTGTGATCTGAACTTCAGGCTCAGTATTGAAATCCTCAAAAATCCAACCTCAAAATTAAAGCTTTATAACAAAAAGGGAAGCTCAAGATATAGTGCCACACAATCATTTTGCCCACCATCAGTCTTTCTGGTGTGGAAGCAAAAGATATTTCTACAATTTCCTTCACTGCACTGCAGTGCATGGGTCTGGTGCTTGCATTTGTCCTGTCTTCCTGCTTCCTTCCACACAAACAAATCCCCCAAGAGCTCAACCAGTCTCCAGTCAGACTCAGATCCCAACATCATGTCAGCTTCTGTATGGACTCAGCATTCAGCCCTCTTCCTCTTAACTAGCTCCTATGCATAACCAGTGGTACGTTCCCAGTAATAAGTCAGGACTAATCATCTATCAGATAACATTAAGCATTCCACTGACCCTAAGGAAGCACAGCACTAAAACACAACATAATAAATGACAACATGCTTTTAAATTCCTTTTTCTGACAAGCACGGGGTTTGGAGAACAGCAGTAACTGATGGTCATTGTGGTATACTGTCACTGGGCCACATGGTATCTGTAGACTCCTTAACAGATTTCATATGGGCTCTAAGGACAGTAGAACAAAGGTGTTCTGGACACGATTTTCCTCCTTAAATCCATAGTAACTCTAAAGAGGTCAGCAGATTTCTGGCCTGAGGCATAAAACTGACAAATTTCTGATGTCTCCAGCTGAAGTTCTTCTAGTGCTCTTGGACACAGTGAGATCATAGAATATTGTGAGCTGGCAGGGACTCACAAGGATCATATAAGAATTGCTTCCACTAAAATATGCCTGACTGCCATTTACTGTTCTGATTTTTTACTTCCTCTAGTTCTGTACATTAATCTTTATGAATCTTCCTAAGTATTTGGAAATTTGTTTTGCAGAGTGTAGGATGTGAGTCAGTCAAATCTCTACAAAAATTTCCTCATAAGCAAAAGATTACGAACTGTTTCTTCTGCCTAATATGCTTTTTTTGTTTGTTTTTATTTTGTTTTCAAGAATTCCAATCCATCCAACTTTACATAAATGTCATTTGCATATACTCATATTTCCTATTGTTACCTCTCCTTATTGCTTTATTTCGTTGCATATTAAATGCACCTTTATTCTACACATGGCTGGTCTTATTGTCCTGTAATAACTGGAAATTACCTGGTTTGATACCTTCTGGGCTTATGGATTCAAACTAATGTGGAGACTGAAAACGATTCCTGCCCAGATTTCATTATCTTCCTGGGATACCAAACCAGGTTCCAGTTTGCAAATAGAAAATGAGAAAAACTTTTCAAATATTCACTAAAGAGAAGAAAAATAAAAAGGCTTTTTCTTACTCTAGTTTCAATAATCACACAGGACTTCTAAATCAAATATTCCTGGAGATGTTCAAGGCCAGGTTGACCTGATCTAGTGGGAGGCGACCCTGCCCACAGCAGAGGGCTGCAAATGGAGCTTTAAGGTCCTTTCCAACCCAAACCATTCAATGACTCTACAATGCCTTTTCTAAGCCTTAGTCATGCTGTCCAGGGCATCTCAGACTGCTATACACTGTAATATAGGAACAATACAATAATTTCTTAATTAAGCAGTCAAGTTTAATCACTTCTTTTTAATCGTATTTTTGCAAAGCGTAAAGTGCAGTAGGCTTCTAGTTCTGACACAGATTTCTGGGAATACAGCACAAAAACTGACAAATAAGAGAGGATGAAGGTGCTGCTGTGGTTATAGTAGGGTATTCAAAGCATGGGCATGAACCTAACTGCATCCACAAGGGATTAGAAAGCTACATTGTTTACCATATAAGTATAAAATGCAAGGAGTTTTGAATAAATATTTTGCCATGCTGTTAAAGAATTCTGACAACAATGTCGTTGTGTTAAAACATCATAAGAATAGCTTGTTATTTCACAATGTCTCTTGAAAATCTAAACTCTCTTGACCAGAAAATTGATATTTGCTGTCCCTCCCAGAAAACTGACACCTTAGAAATGAAACTAAAATCAGTAATCGCGAGTGTAAAAAAAATACAACAGAAAAAACAACAAAGAACAAAAACCACTGAAAAAAAAATCCCCAAATCCATACGTTATTGTTCTGTGTGCAAATCTGATTTCTGGAACCCTGAGGACAGCTCTTTAAAGGTGCTGTGTCTCACGTGGTATGTTCAAGTCCCTTGTCCATCGTATTGATTTGGGCTGAGTACAGCCAGAGAATTATCTCAATATGAGGAAATGAAGTTTGATTATAAGGGATATACTCTGGCCAAACTCCAGTTGCAGAAACTACACTTTGCTATTCTAAATTCTTCTCTGATAGCTGCTGCTGAACATGGGATTCTCTAACAAGGTTATGTGCAAAAGCAAAAGTAATTCCTGGGAGTCTAATACTAAACAGGTGAAACTTTATATATGTTTTGTAAGATAGTATTAAAAAACTACTAGGTAATATAAAATAATTACACTTATCATAAAATAATCAAGAGATTCCCATCATGAGTCAACCTTTGTTAACAAAAATGCAAAATGAACGTGATAAACATATTGATCTCATCGATACAATTTGTTTACTGAGCCTTCATTAGCTTAAGTACTAAAAACAAGCCCAGTCTGTATAGCACAGTCAGTTTAATTTTATTCCAGTAAGAACTGACCTATAATGAGCACCTATATGGTTGGATGACCCAACACTTAGACATCTTTCCTGTATGACCTGATCTTAATACCTTTTTCATTTCTTTAGTATTCACGTTCACCAGTTCTGCAAAACCTTCTCTGTAGATGAAACAAGATGAAATTCCTTCCAATCGAAGTTGAGTTGGAGTAAAATATCATGCACAAGGTTGCCACTATCAAAAGCTTTGCCTCACAGCTGGGTCAGTTACCAACAGCCACACTCAGTCAAAAGTGCTGGCTGTAGAGGATGCTGCAGAATACACATTATTTGAATTGTACTACTCCACGTCAAACGTGTCAAGATCAAATTATCTGGAACATGGTGGAGAAAGGAATAAAAATAATTTTTCTTTTCTCAATTTCTAAATGCTTTTCTGTGATAATTACTAGAATTTCTCTTTCTTATAAGCATTCACCCTGCATTTAAAAGGTGGTACGCATTGCCCTCAACATACTGCTATTACTTATAACTGTTCACTGATTTGTTCCATTTCTTTGCTGAAAAAAAGCAGTGAAAGCTGAGGAGAGTAGGGTAAGTCAGAAATAGCTGACTAGATGGCCCAGAGAAGTTTACTCCTCAGACACATGGCTTTCTGGCCTTCATTTAAAGCGGGCCAGGCACAGGCAGTAAAAATGCTTGAGCTGGAACCAAGGTATAGAACACAACTTTTGATAAGCTGCATTAATGTGCAGTCTTTCCTCCCTGTATTTCATAACACATTATTTTTGTGTGAAAATTCATGAGCTAAAGACAGTGTCATTTCATTAACTTGATCAGTAATTGGACAATATGGTTTACCACTATTCCTATCTATACTATTACAGTATTCCTGTCTACGCTATTCCAGTTGCAGTACAGTAACTCTCTTGCTTTATTAAATATGATGTTTCCTGCTCTTTTTAAAATGTGATAGTTGATAAAATATTAAAAAATATATTTAACATTTTCTTTATATTTATTATCATCAAACAGGCCTTCAACCACAGTAAATTATTCTATATCATTAACTTCAAAAAAGTTTGCCATCTTTTGCGAGTATTTTACAGTAGTTATTTTTGCTATGTATTCAGGTAATTACAAAATTTCTTATCTGTCTTTTATAGTAAGAGAGAAAGCATAAGTATTCTTTTCTAATTATTGCACTTCGGTTTCCTCAGAGCATTTTTTTTTTTTAGTTTCAAGATTTGAGTACATTCACTACTTGAACACTCATTGTAAAACCTCCAACTATGGTCACTCACATCCTGAAATTTTCTCTCTACCTAATCCTGCCTTGTGCCACAACAGTGAATAAAATTAGTGTTGTTTTGTTTACAAAACACATTTCTTCTAGCAAAACATGCACACCTCATAGTATATGTTATTTTCACAGTATGTGCATGCATGAGCACATATGTTCAGTGCCCCAAACACATACACAGAGCTGTTGTTGAAAACTTTCATTAAAATTTTTTAAAGGAAGTCTGCCTGTCACAGCTCAGGATGTCCTGTTTCTGTGAGGGGCTATGGGTATTTCTTGGCAATTTTCTCACTGAAAGCATAGATAGGAGACTGGAAAGCATTTAATCTTGCTACTATGAAAATGATCTAATTTGTAAAGGATGTTTTGAAGGGCTTTCCCCCATTGCTGGGACTCTTGAGGCACAGACACCTCCTCAGACACACCTTTAGTTTAGCATCCTCTTTTCTGTCAATGCCAAGGATGAGGATAGCACTGTAGGAAAGGATATGTTTCGGTCACAGAATCATAAGGGTTGGAAGGGACCTCTGGAGATCACCTAGCCCAACCTCCTGCTAAAGCAGGTTTCCTATAGTAGTTACACAGCATCCAGGTAGATTTTGAATATCTCCAGAGAATGAGGCTGCACAACCTCTCTGGACAGCTTGTTCCAGTGCTCTGTCACTCCCAAGTGAAGAAGATCTCTCCCATGTTCAGATGGAACTTCCTATGTTTCAGTTTGTGCCCAGTGCCCCTTTTCCTTTTGCTGGGCACCAATGAAAAGAGCTTGGCCGGGCTCCGGGTGCTCCTATCCCAGCAAAGTCAGTGGGCTGGAGTTTCTCCCATGGCCTGGCCTGCTGCAGAAAAAGTGATGACTTGGTTGGTCCCAGCAGGTGAAGCTCATCACCTTCTAACCCAGCAAGGAATATGCCTGCTGCTCCCCTGTCAGAGGGATAAACAAAGACCCTTGTCTTCTGAACTAGGGGATTATAATTAGGGGTTAGCATCAGCATATCATCTATATTTGGTTGCTTTAAGAGATTGGTTGCTTTGTAAGAGGAAAGAGGCAGCTCTGTGGCTTGTTTGGATTCAAATTTTATTTGAATTATTGAAAGGCAAACAATAAGTTCAAACCTGAGGAAAATTCATTCATGATTGACTGGTGATATTTGTTTTACTTAGTGCTGCTCTCCCAAGCGTTCAGTTTTAATTTTACAGCTAATCAGTCTGCAAACTGTAAAAAGCCCCAGATTTCATCTCCACTGAGAAAATACTTTTGTTGTTTGTGTTCCACATTTAAAAAAACAAAGGATGATGGCCTCTAGAGGTAACAGTTCATATGTATACACCACGGACGTAAGTACCCAAAGAAAATATTTTCCATGGAGACAGATGTCGACCCAACCAAGCACAACTAACTGCCACAAGGGTATGCCATTCTATAAGGAAAAGAAGAAGGAGAGAGAAAAAGAGAATGGATGGAGAAAGGAATGTGCATGAGGGATCAAAAATGTCATTAAAAAAAAAAACCCCGCTTGGAAACAAGGAGCAGAAGACTCAATAGAAAAAAAGAAATGAAGGATGGAGAAAGGTCATTAATATTGGTCTTAAACACGTTACTCTTCCCATGAAGAATACCTTATTCCCTCCTTAAATGGACATATTTCCAAACTGGAAGACTGTTGGTGTTTGTCATAAGGCAGTACTGGATGTTGTAGTGGGACGGAAAATATAATTGGTAGAAACTGAGATAAGAAAACCAACCCTGTTTTTTGTTATGCCTCTCCTTTTCAGTACAGAAAGCAGCATTTCCTATAATAAGAGAAAGAATTAGCACTACATTTATCCTACTCTACTGAGTTTTATGACCCAACAGGAGCTACAAGCCATGGACAGTCCTTCAGTTAGTTTCACTAAAAAAGAATATTTAACAGCCCCTTAAACACTCTGCCCTGAGAAGCCCAGGCACATATACCTTCCTGCCCTACCAAGAAAACACCAGTGCACAGAGGGAATAATGTTCTCTGCTCTTAGGAACAATTTCCATCTGTAACACTCTTGATGAGTGCTTCACCATTAAAAATCTCTCTTGTTTATACAGCAATAATAACCTGAATGCAAAGCCATACAGAGACACATTAAAGTCTTATCACCATCTCATTCTTCTAAAAATTATTTCTGCTTGCATCTCTGAAAGGTGAGACGATTAAGCCTTACTAAGTATATGACAGAATTGTATGTGCTGGATAAAGAAACATTTTTAAAAGTAGGGCTATCTGGAAAAAATGAAAAGATATTGCACAGTTAATGACAGATTCTACTAGAAAATAAAGTAGCATTTTATCAAAAGCATGCCCAACATGGTACATAGAACACTTCAATTATTTATGAAGTAAATATTCATTAGCCCTAACTAAAATTAAAGTAAGAATATATACAATAACATTTCTTCTTTTTTTTTTTTCTTTTCTATCTATATAATCAATCTCCATTTTAAATCAAAAGAAATTAGGAAACACAAAATGGAAAAATGATCCAGAGTCACTGAGATGTCTGTGGCAGTTATGGACAGAACTCACTTCCCAGCTATGGGTTGCATTTGCCTCGTTCAGAAATGACCCACACAGACTGGGGAAGAGAGACCCAAAGCAGTGAGACAGGCATAGGATACTACACAGAAAAATAACATACTACAGGCAATTTAACTACAGCACCACAATACATTTGATATTTTTTCTTAAAGACTCTAGCAGGATCAGCCCTTTGAGAAACACATTATCTATGTAAGATAGGTTGTTTTGAAGGCATTTCTTTGAAGTAACACAAAACCAGTTAAATATTGAAAATGGAACAACTCCTGCACTGGCTGTCTACAAGACGTTTCTCTAACTAAAAATAAGAGTATAGAGTTGTCGTTGCTAGTTAGCACCTTCTGCTTGTTTTAACTGAATAGTTAAAAGTCCAACCTCATCAATGCCACTGGACTGGAGATTAAGGTTTTTCGCGGAGACAGAAGAGGGCAACAAGCTAGTTATCCTTCCTTCCTTCCTTCATGTTCTATATTAAGGAGAAGGCTCATGATATCAAGAAGTGAACATTCTTCCTTTTGATTGAGTAATCGATTGGAGAGCTTTACAGTGGATGAAAAAATGAGCAAACGTTTTACTCACCAATTTAATTTTAAGAAATATTCTCCATTTAATCACCATGCAGGAAAAAGAAAGTATGAAATTCTTTCAGAGTGTAAACATCGAACATTTACACTTTTTAATTGTTTTCATAATAAAAGGACAAAAATTTAACAAATATTTTTCAAAGACGTAGATTCTTTCATGCATTTGCTGCTCATTCTTATGCTTGACCCAAAGCCCCACACTGCCACCTGCTGTTCTGCGGCCACACAGGGAGCAACGTTGAAAACTACAAAAGGATATCCCAAATTACTTCACAGTAATAAGCACTATTCAGCTTTGATTTTCAGAAATACAGTACTACAATATAAGAAAATCGTATCTAATTGTTGACAATGCAGACACTAACCTCATATGATTTATTTATTTATTTTTTTTGAGTAGCAATTCTGAAATTATTAAAGAGAAATCAAAAGAGTGACTGCAAAGTAAGCACCATTTAGCCATCAGTAAGTGGGAGATATAATCACATTTACAGCACATAGCATATTGCACAGAATCATACATTGTACCAGCACTTAGAGAAAGTTTGATCCTGTATACCACCAAAAGAAGCATGAGAGGAAAGGCAGAAACAAACAGTTAATTAAAAGATGCCTTGCTCTAATGGCAAATACTTTATCCTCGGTGTTCAAACATGCAAAGTAAATGCACAGTTAGTTCTGGACATAATTTCCAAAACTATACAACAATGATGCCACATTCCTCTGTTCTTCATAGGATCAGACATAATTTTCTGCAGCCTCAGCACTCAGATTGTAATTTTGGTTTTGGGTCTAAACAAAACCAGCCAAGCAACAGCTTAATTAATTTGTAAGTATCAGTCAAAAATTCTGCTGCCTTCTTACAAAGCAAATGGTACTTGGAAGTTAATTCCACTGTACTGGAACACACAGAAAAACCAAGTGATCTCAGTGCTGCAGCATTCTATCATAAAACACCATGTGGACTGGCTGCATCACAGTAATACCTTGTAAGGTTTAGGAAATCTCCTACTGTTGCAGAGACACAAAGGGAACAGAATCTGGTTTGCTTTTTCATGCAGTGTCAAAGCTACCTTTCCAAGTCAGATCCTAAATTTGTGTGTGGTCTGAACTATTGTGCTTTTATTCAAAATTCAGTAGAAAATTAGAGTCTGTTTAGTGGCTATCACAAAGAACAAAATGTTTCATGCAAGCAAAACAACCCAAGTGGAGGCTTGAACAGAAGGAGCTGAATGATCTTAGATCAACTTTAGCTGGTTGTAAAACTGCATCTTGCGGCTATAGTTACCTGAAACACCATGACACCATCTGGAGACTTGCTGCTAATGAAATGAGAAGATTCAGCTTCCATTCTTTTCTCCTCAGAGGCTCTGGCATTCATTAGACCCCTCTGTGACTTCATTCAGCTCAATAACCTGAAAGAAAATTATTCATTGTTTCTTCTTGAATAATAAGATGAAGGAGTTTATGAAAAAAATATGATCTGTGCTAGAGGATATAAGGGATGAAATCAGAATCAGGCAGCTCAGAATAGGGTGAATAGAAGAGGGGACCTTGATATTTGCCTTTTACTGTGGAGTTGTAGAAAATAAAAAATGATCTGACCAGGCACAAATATTTGGACTTCGAACAGTTTCACTTTATTATCCTAATTTTCACTCTACTTGTTTGCTGTAAGATTGCTCTTCCAATGAGGAAAATGATTCACTGCTTTGATTTTGTATACTGTCCACTCTCCCATTTGACAAATGGATGCAATCTGCATACAGCACGTGGGACAGAATTTGGCCTGTGCCTCATACGTTCCTGTCACTAATATTTCTCCTGGCATGAGAGGCTGTCTGCTGCTTTTCTTTATTTTTCCTGTGAAACATTTTATAAAGCCACTACCAGATCTCGACAGATTATTTAGATATGTACTATGTGTCTTCATAAAGATCTAAGTACTTTAGTCTATGTGTACAAACACTGACATATGCTAACGATCATATCATGTGTTACAGAATGGCATGGCTAAACATACAGGGAAGCAAACCAACAATGAACAGATCAGCCAGAAAAACTGTACAGGTTTCTATCCTTTCTTTTGGTCTCCACAGCTTGTCATTTGTACGTTTTGTGAAGAACAAATGCAGTAACTTACTCACCATGCAGCTTTAAAATACTCCATAAAGAACACTCATATTTTCCCCCACATTTAAGCAGATGTAGCACCCAGTCAATCATTTTTGTCCACACTGCTCTGGAAATCAGCTAGTGACATCTGGTACTGTACCCAGAACGTTTGTCCAAAAATGGATGTGAGTCTTCCTGTTCACTTTATTGGGCAACCTAGTAAACATCAATGGGTTTACTTGGAAATAAACAAGGAAAACAGTCTAAGAACTATTGGACCATATTAATTTTATGTCTGTTTTTGTCTCTAGGATTTTACTGATTTGCTTTGGCAGAAAGTAACAAGAGTAAATGTAACTGAAAACTGTTCTTGTGAGACACACTCATCATTAAGCAACTAAATAACCATTTCATCTGGGCCTTAATACAACCTTCAGATCAAGCAGGTAGAGTTGTTAGTTTGATCAAAATACTTTTGCTTAAAACAAAACGAAAAAATGTTTGATTTTAACAGACTAATGCAGAAGTGGCTGAGATTTAAACTGATGCTTTTAGATCCGCTTCTCTAAGATCAAAACATCGCTTACTTTCTGAGCCTCTTCTTTCATTTATTTGATCACAAAGAGAAGATACTGTAGATTTATGTGTTGTTTGTGCTGCAGAGCACAGCTGTTTTAGCTTTTCTGTCAGACCCCCAGGATCCTGTCTTTATAATGACTTTTTTAAATGCACAGTGCATTTGCCTAAGCAAATTTAATTTGTTTTAAATTCTGGATCCAAAAGAAAGGGGAAAAAATGGAACAATAAACCCTCCAGCAACACCTTTAGAAAATGTGGTATTTTATTTTAATAACGTAGCAGTCTTTTAATCTGGTGTGTGTAAAAAAAAAAAGGTTAAAAAAATTTCCTATTGTGAAGACGATTTAAACATAATAGAGAGGAAAAGTATGCACTGCTCTTGAAAACAGCAATGACAACAAAAATAAAAAGTTGCATACCATTAAGTAGCAAAGTACAGGAGGGCATTTCTATGAACAATTAATTTTGGGAATTAAGAAAGAGAAAACAAGGTGGTAAAACAAACGGTAAGAAATTCAAAGCAATGTAAGATGAAAACAGGAAAGTTTAGGGGCAATATGAAAACAAAATGGAAATTTGAAGAAAAATCATTATATGCAACAGAAGGAAACTTGTGAAAGAATCTCAGAGCCGGAATATCAGAGGCAAAAAGAACATGAAAAGAGATTGTCAGGAGTGGTTTCTTGGCATCACTACGCAACAAAAAAAGGCTTAAAGCAACAAGAGATAAGAGCTCTTTTAACTAAAACTGAACAAAAAATGTTGAAAAGGATCAAATCAGTCTTGAGAAAAAATAATTACTTAACAGTAACAATTCATCAGCAGAAAAATGTATTCACCTCCTACCGAAAGAACTGAAGAACGAGGTGGCTGTGTCAATAAGATCAGTTAGTACTAGAAAAGGATGTAATAAAAAAAATAGTTAGCACTGAAGAGATATTAGACCAGTTTATAAGCAGGATACATAAGAGCTTGTGTCGGAGCCCAGGTTTAGTTCACAGTGTCCTGCGGGGCGCTCGGACTTTAAACAGAAATGGAATGAGAAAGAGGTTAAATATTGATCAGGAAGGAGGAAAACAATAATTACATCTACCTGACTCTGAATATTACCAAATATTTACTATTGTTTCCCTCTAACAATTTGTATTTAAAAGATAAGCAGTACAGGAGCAGAACAGAAGAATGAAATTTATTGAAAAATATGGGCTTAGTTCTGAGCTCACTGAAGTCAGAGAAGGACTTCCAATGGCTTTAATGGGCTTTGGCTCAAGCCATTATAGTGTAGCAAAGAAAACAATATAAACCAAAGTGGGATTTATATCCCTACCATAAATAATGTATGTAATCTCAATTACTGGAGGCAGTGTTTGTATATATCCAATTTATCATTATTAAAGAGAGATTATAGCAGCTTTATGTGAGACAGAGGCAAATCTAGGTCATTTACATTATCCACTGTAATTACTCTGGCACTTTTTTAAACATTCTTAATGTTTAAAGTCTCAATCTTGCCCCCACGTGGCCCAGGAAAATATAGCAAGCAGGCACTGTAAATTCATCTGTAACTAAACTGTAAAGACTACATACAATCAAAAGTACTCCTTAGTTTTGTAATTTTCCCTTCAACTTTCAAATAAAAATGACAAATAGTCAAGGCACAAACAAAATCTAGGATATTTGCTCTTCAAGCTATACGTATTATTAGCACTTGTTAAATTGACAATACTGAAGAAAAGCATTTGTCAGACTTCTGCATTCATAATGTTTCCCCCATTCCCTCTCACCATGCGTTTTTGCATACGTGACAGAAGCCAGCTGGTGATGCAGGATGATAATGGCCATGGCTGACCTCAGTTACACCACTTTCTGGGCGTATCTCAGCTGTGCTTTGCTAAGTGGCTTTGTCCAGCAGAACTGCCTACAGCTCCGCACTCACAGCTCAGTTTGGCCCAGTGGCTCAGTATGCCATCTTCTGTCCCTGCTGCCATGCATCAAAATGAAATCTCAAAATAAAACAGCTTCAAGTATCTGTATGGTCTTTAGGATGGAAACTGGCCACTTTGATGTATTAGCAAAGGCTCATGCATCATCACCATTGTCATCACTGCCATCAAAATAAAGGGATTCCGGTGGAAGTTGGAGGGGGACAGCCACCAATGGCTTTTGATGGCAATACAAGCCCATGGCTACAGAGCTTAAAGGACAATTCCAGAGAAAATACAACTTTATCTCCTGAAGAAAAAAAGCTTGCAGATAATACGCCTGAAAACAGACAATAGTATCACTACCACCCAATGATTACAGCAAGGAAATAAATCACTCCATCTAGGGTTGGGGAACCAAAACAAACCACACATAACATGTTATTCATTTAATTACTTCTCTGACAATAGAATAAGGTTTGTGTCATTCCTGTTACTTTCACAATCTCTGCCTTCTCTATGAAAAAATAACTTATCTCCAGTTTAATCCATGCAGATTTAGTGAATACAGATTCCAACCTGGTCCATTGTGTCCCTCAGAAAAATGCTTCTCAGGATTGCCAGATTCTTTCTTATCAGGAACAAGAGAACCAACCATTAATTTTAAAAAGGTCATGTCATCAGCTGTGGACATGCAGACACTCTGACTGGGCTCAGTCTGTTTCTTCTTACAGCAATGGGATGCACAGTTCCCAAACCTCACATTTTGTCTTTTTGTGTTTTTCCAGCAGAGAATTCTTCCTTCCTAACAACTTGCTACCACAATTTTGACACAATTACTATTCAGAAAAGCTGGCAGCCCACAGTCCCTTATTTTATTTATTAAATGGAAAAGCAACAATGCAAGCTCCTAGGCTCCCCATTTGCTTTTCTTCTTCCTGAGATCTTAACCAAAGTGGTTCAGTGTCGGCGGCCATCTGATCCTTTTGCTCTCTTGAAAGTACCAACAAAAAGGAAATTAATGCCAACTGTGGAGGTGATTTTGTATTGAAACTTTTCCAATAGAATCCAGACAGACCACCAATGTGTTTCACAGGGGACATCCACCCCTCATCAGATGGTTGTAATTTTCCAACATCAATTGTCCTGGGATGCATTCAAAATAGTAACTGAAGCTAAGAAAGATTCTTTATTTCATTATCAATAATTACACCACCAATTTTTCAAGCTGGTTTTGTATTTGTAAGTATACCAATAAAAAACATCCCACTTCAAGTTGTTACTTCTGTATTGCAATAAACCATACATTAAATATAACCAACCTGTCCAACATAAATTCATATTATTTTATAAAACACATTAACCTGCTCTACTTCTATCTCCAGCACTGTTAATATTTCCTTTCATCCTGCCAGCCAAAAGGCTAATCCTCACAGCAGCTGTTACTACTCCAGTACAGAACGAATGTGAATTTAACCTCTCCTGGATATAGTCTAATAAATTCTGTTGTTTTTCTAAGCACTT
Source organism: Phasianus colchicus (assembly GCF_987193195.1). NCBI lineage: Eukaryota > Metazoa > Chordata > Aves > Galliformes > Phasianidae > Phasianus > Phasianus colchicus. The sequence continues at coordinate 6,655,730 of NC_143445.1, forward strand.
CTGTGAATTAAAATGGACGTTGGCTTGCCATCCAAATTCATGAACAGGTCTGAAGTGGCTTTTAGGCAAGTCGCCAAATAACTTCCCAATTCCCTTATAGGGTATAGCTCTCACTCCAGAGGTCTTCCAAGCAAGAGCTGAAAAACAACATCTTCTCAATTTCCTCAACATTGTTTTTAATTTTCTTGGCATTATTTAAATAAATTAAGCACAAAATCACATTAAAATAATATTATGGATTCATTTCTGCTCTAATTCTCAGTGATTTCAACTTGATTGTACCAGTATAAATATGAGAAGAATATGCCTTCCTATGACCTTTCTGATAATGCAAAGGTCAGGATATTGAAGGATAAAGCTTGAATACAAAATTCAACTCAGTACCTGTGTTTCAGTATTGAGTAAAGCTAGGTAAAATAAGAATGCTGCCCAGTACAACGAAGATCTATTATTAGAAACAAATACATACTTAAATAGATGCTTAGCCTTATTCTGACTAAAACCAATACGTGCTACTCAGTCTTGGTTTTCCCTAAGACTTTAATCTCCATTTTCAAGTGTAACACAATTTAGACTCTGATTTGGCACATCAGCTGTCAACCTACTAAGTTTTAAAACAATAGGAAGCATATTTAAGCACATTGCTTGTGTTTTGAGGTCTTGCCTCCAGGAGATGAAATATTTCCCAGTTTGACAGTTGTCAAGAAGATTGCATCACCTTGTGGCTTTGAGCATTTTACAACCCACATCATTCAGGGCCCGTCTCGAGACTTGTCTGCTAGTAAAAATACATTTTCTTTGATTCACACGCCCCTAACCACAGCATGTGAGGCTGACACTCAGCAGAAGGTACAGACTCACTAGCAGTAATTAACTAAGTAATGCCTACTGAAGTAGACCTGGTGTAGGGAACCTTCTTTGGCAGGGGGGGTTAGACTCAATGATCTCTGCAGGTCCCTTCCAACCCCTATGATTCTGTGATATACTCAGCTATAATAAGCGAGCTACTGTGTTAATGAAGTCACAGAATCATTAAGATTGGAAAAGACCCCTGAGATCTCCAAGTCCAACCGCAGCTCACCATGCCCACATCCCTCAGTGCCACATCTCCACAGCTCTGAGCACCTCCAGGCACGGTGACTGCCCTGTGCAGCTGAGCAGTGCCTCACTGCTCTTTCTGAGAAGAAATGTTTCCTAATATCAAACCTGACCTCCCACGGTGCAACTCGAGGCCATCAGATCTCATCCCATCACTGTTAACCTGGGAGCAGAGGCCGACACCCACCTCACCACCGCCTCCTCTCAGTGAGTTGCAGAGCCATGAGGTCAATACTGAGCCTCGTCTTCTCCAGATCTTAGTTCCCTCAGCTGCTCCCCATCGCACTTTGCGCCCCAGACCCCTCACAGCTCCGCTGCCCTGTGGACACACAGCAGCACTCAGTGTCTGTTTGTAGTGAGCTGTTTATTTCCCACCCGTACCAAGACGCTGAAGTTCCCCACAAGGGCAGCCGGCAGTGACCTCTCACCGACCTGAGAAGGATGCACCGCGCAGTGCCGCTCCTCAGGCAACAGCACCCGTGGCGTCCTTTGGACTTGTTCCAATTTACGGGTCGCACGGAAAATCTGTCATCCCATAAACGCCGGATTATCAGAGAGAGTCACGGGACGCTCTTCATTTTGGGTAGATCACCCCACATTACTCCTGCCAGGCGCCGCCCGCCGCCTCCTGGCTGACTGGGGGAAGCAGCGGCTGGGCGGGAACGCACAACGCGCGCTCAGCTCCGCGTTCTGCCGCTCTGCGTCGCAGCCGAGCGGACACCTGCCGCCCGCAGCCCTGCTCCGAGCCATTCCCGCCCGACGCCCCGGCTCCGACAGGAACGCCAACTCGCACCTCCACCTCAGTTCTGGCTCCCCGCTCCGCAGCGTTCACACGAACGCACTGGGAGCGGCTTTCTGACCGAGGGAGATTCTCGGCACGGGAAGCGGCGCTCGGAAAGAGCGCGCACTCCATTTCCCGGCGTGCCTCAGGAGCGATGCGGCGCCCGCGTCGGCGGCGGGGCGGGGCGGGGCGGGGCGGGGCGCGAGCAAGATGGCGGCGCTCGCGGCGAAGGGCGCTGCTGCGCTGCCCGTGCGGCTCTCGCGCGCGGCGTGGGCGCTGTGGGGATGGCGCGTACAGCGGGGGCTCGGGCAGGACGCGCGGCCTGCGGGCGGTGCGTGAGCGGGCGATGCCGGGAGCGCCTTCTCCGCTTTTCCTGCCCTTCGCGGAGCGCGCGTGCGGCGCTGCCCGGGTGGCTGAGGAGGAGGGAAGCGGGCCGGGGGCGGTTATGGGGGGCGGGCGCGCGGCCCGTTCATTGCCGCTCATTGTATGCGATCCTCCGGCAGAAAAAAGGGAGGCGAAGCCCGCTTTTACCGATGAAGCGGTTCAGGATTTGCTGTACAGAATGACGGGGCTGAACCTGCAGAAGGTTTTCCGTCCGGTTCGGCAGGAGCTGAAGCCGCCCAAGTACCGGCTGCTGACGGAGGCTCAGCTGCAGGAGGTGCGTTGCGCTCACGCGGCGGCTCCCGCTTCCCGCCTTTCTAAATAATAGCTGTGAAATCAATTCGACTTTTATCTGAAGGCCACGAGAAAAGCCGTCGAGGAGGCTAAAGAAAAGCTGAGAATGCCGCCAGTGCTGGATGAACGAGAGCCCATTGATGATGTGTTAGCAGACGACAAAGTCCTCGAGGGAACCGAAACTGCGAAATACGTGTTTACGGATTTAACCTACGCCACTCCGCATCGTGTGAGTGACAGCCCGCTAACTTAGGAGCCGAGCGGCTCTGAATTTGGTCTTTAGATGTGAATTTGGTCTTTAGTGCAGAAATACAGAGGCGTTTCGGTTGTTGATTTCTGTCTGTTGATGATAAATTACATCCCAGTGCTTACTAATAGAAAACACACATACTGTTAATTTAGTGTGTGTTGAATGTGTAAAGCCGGGCCAGCAGCAACGCCAATTCCTTTCTCTGGGCTTCGTTATGTTATTCGTTCCATTTTGCAGTGTAAGTGCATGTAGCGTTGCGTTCTACTGTCAGATTAAGGTGTAAATGTATAATTTATAAAGGGAAAAATAATTCTATGCATACTATGCATAAGCAGTCAAAAGGACGCTGTAATATTAGCATGGTTTTGGTAGTGGAGCATTTAGTCAAACAGGAATCTTGTTTACAGTGATCCTGCTTACATAGAGAATGCTGTGAGAGATAATGCTCTTTTTGATCTTTTCAGGAACGTTTCATTGTAGTCAGAGAACCAAATGGTGTGTTACGTAAGGCAACCTGGGAAGAGCGAGACCGAATGATACAGATCTTCTTCCCCAAAGAAGGGCGCAGAGTTATTCCCCCAGTGTTGTTTAAGGACGAACATCTCGGGGTAAGAACACCCTGGGGTTGAAAACAGATCATTTTTATTTTCTTGACTGTGCTGTGACAGTGAAGCTGTGCTGTTTGGACAGAGTAATGGCTCTGAATAAGCCAGGTGGTTTGTAGGTTTTAATCTTCTTGAACAATTGCTTACCAGTGTAACTTGCTTAAATTGCTTAAAATAAAATTCCAAGTTGCAGTCAGATAAATATTGGGTAAAGTAAATGTTCTGTCATACTGTAAGTACACATGTAATTGTTTTGTGTGCTATGTTGCCCAGAAGAGGAATGTTTTCTCTGCCATTTAAATTTTGGATAGTTGCAATTGTGTGATATGTGATCTATGCCTGAATTTGAACTGTTTCAGACTGTGTTTCAGCAAGACCGTCATGAAGATATCCTTAACATGTGCATTGCTCAGTTTGAGCCAGATTCAGCTGACTATATCAGAGTAAGTTCACTTTTCTTCTTAAGTAAAAAAAACATTAGGGAAGAAGTTTCAGGGTTTATTTTGTAAGCATGAATATCGTCGGGGGATCAGAGTTGTTCAGGTGTGTTCTTCCCCCCCTGTTCCCATGGATTACTTGTTATCTTTGCCATGAGCTTTCTATATTTTTTTTTTTCAGAAAAGGTACTCATTTAAATATTTTTCCAACCATATAGAAAGAAGTACTGATACAGAAAATAGTCTTCTGGTATCCAACCAGAATTGATAGTAACTGTTACTGGCCACAACTAGAGTTGTGCTGCTTGATTTGTCTTGACTACTAAGTTAGGATTTGACTACTGTGCTAGGACCTGAAAAAATCAGGTAGATAACTGATGCATCTGAGAGCACTGTACACAAAACAAACTAATGCTTGTGAGGAAAAACTGAGTACAAAAATACACTTGTAGCTGAAGGATGTCAATTTTGTAACTGTAAGTACTAATGAAGATATCAATTGTTATGTTGTTAATAAGTTTTTCTACTGTATCTATTTTAAGGTTCACTAATTTCCTGAATTGCTGTAAGCAGAACTTCCATTAAGCAATTTTTCAAGTGACTCTTCAACTTTCTCCATTAGCAACTCTTTGCTTTGACTTCATTGAAAAATAGATTGTAACTTGAGGGTAGTGCAATGATGGTTCAGAGTCATGTCTCTTCCTCCCAAAATTGCCAGTATGTGAGTTGCATTTAGTTTTTTCTTTACACACACCTGTATATGAGGTTCTAGGTTCTAAGAACTGGATTGTCCCAGTGTTACCCCAAATTAAAATAGGTGTAAAGCTTTAAAGTAGCACAGTCGAGCTTGTGGCTTACTGCCACAGTTTAGAGAGGCCTAAAAATGGATTAAAAAAACCTACGTGAAAGGTAAAGAGGAGGAACTGTCATGAAGCTCTGCCTATGCTATGGAAACTGAATTCTTTTCTGTTTCTAGGTTCATCATCGAACATATGATGACATTGAGAAACATGCAAAATACGATCTGCTCCGCTCCACAAGGCACTTTGGAGGCATGGTGTGGTACCTGGTAAACAGAAAGAAAACGGATGGCTTACTAATAGATATGATCAACAGAGACTTGTAAGTGGTGTTTGTCATTTATTTTGTTTATCTAGACAAATAGAAAATGTAAATGTCTGTTGTTTGGAAAAAAAGGCATTTCTGTAAGATATCTGAAAGCTTCCATTTGCGTGATATTTTAGACTAGCTGTAATTTCTAGACTCTGAATGGAAGTACCAACAACACTGTAATCAAAATGTTAGGGTACCAAAGTAGGTGTCTGCAGAAATTAACCTCTTCCAGTTGCTGAATTTTATGTACAGTTCCTTGTATTTTATGGCTGCTGAACAGGAGCAGGTCAGGCTTAAACTGCAGTATGAATTAGTTTCTGTCTGTTAATTGCTGCACATGCTTCTGGTCTTCCTTCTCAGGAAAAAGGTGCTATTACAGTAAATTACAGGCTGCCTCTTTAGCTCTCTATTCTAATGACTGTGTATATGAGGTGAAAGTGTATGAAAGCCCGTGGTGTGCAAGTGCACTCAAATTATTTACATGTACTGGCTATAACTGAACCTTTATTTGTTTAGGCTGGATGATGCCACAAGTTTAATTACACTGTATCACATGCTTCATCCAGAATGTCAGTCAGCAAAAGAAGCTAAAGAAGGGAAACTTCATGGAATTGATCTGATCAAGGTATACTTTTCTATTTTAAGCACACTTAACTACAGAAGATAAGGCTTTTGAACACCAGAAGCCTAGTCAGTAGCTTCCTGTAATGAACTAGAACTGCTGTATATTTTTTTAAACTATATAAAACAGCATAATGATGGGGTAGGAATGGCACACGAACTACGGGAATGATGAAATCTCACTGTGTGCTCTGCTCTTAAATGTACATTAATCTTCATTCCCTCTTGCTTCTAGGTCTTTGTGAAAACTGAATCACAGAAAGAAGGCTATATACAATTGGCCCTCCAGGCATACCAAGAAGCAATGGCTACTTCTACAGCTTCATGAAATAAACAATAGTTTCTCATTACTTTGAGCTGTTTGTAAACTTTCTTTGTATGGATTCTACAATAAATACCTTGGAAAACTGTGCATGTTAGAAAAACAAGTTCTGGTACATAATAGGATTCACTAGAGAAACAGCATAGTTTCAGAATTACTATACATGAACTCCCTCTTGTCACGTTCTCTTCTACTTCAAGGTGATGTACACTGAATAAACACTTGCCTGTAATTCAATTTACTTCTTGAAATACAGGAGAGAACAGGAATGGAATGTTTAAAAGGATTTATTGAACTGCATGTTAAATGAAAGCGCTTCCACAATGCTTTAGGGCAGGCCTATACCTTAAGTTTCAACATACTCAAGTTTTTTTTACAGTTGTAGGGTTTGCCCCTCTCCCTGTGTCTACATGGTCCATCTTCTGTATAAAAATCAAGTTAATGTGGAGCATGTAATCCACAGAACTTCATTCCTTTGTTTGGTGTAAGCAGTAGTTGAGTTGGTCACCTAGAACTCTGTTCAGTCATCTAAGATCTCTTCATCCAGATTGATATCTGTGGTATCAATATCCTCCAGGTCTAAGTTATCGAGGTCATCTTCCAAATCCAGAAGTGTCTGGGAAAGAAGTCCAGATAGCAAGGATACACGTTAGATAACTGCTGTGATAGCAGATGTTGTTTGTACAATGCTATATGAGGTACTGAAACATTCAGTAACCTTAAGGCAGTCAAGTAGTGCATAAGACCTACGATAACCTACAGAAAGAAATGCCTTCTTGAATAAGAAAGCAGTTTGCAGTACTGCAACTTGTTAGTATGTTCTGGGTTGTGACTCCACTTGTTTCCTTGTAAGCCTACAAGGCTGTAGGAATTGTTCTACATTATTATGTGCAGTTTCTGTATATTACAGGAGGAGATCCACACAGTGTTAATAAGTCTCAGGAATGTGGTTCATATAAGGATAAAAAGTGACATTATGTGGTATACTTTACTCAAGTTCTTAGTTCAGCTGTGACACTCCTTTCCTTCTTAAGATATATTCCCGTACCTTTTGATCTCGTGGTGGAAGTAGATCAGAATTCTGCAGTACTGTATTCATTACTTCTGGTTTAGGAGATGGAACTGCTTCTTCTGTCTTTTTCTAATGAAAAAGATTGCTTAATTTTAACAAAAGTAAGTAAACACCAGCCCCTCAGTACATCCCCCCAAGCCTTGATGGCTGTCTTCTAAAATTTCCCTCAGTAATTCCAGAATCACATCTTCACAGCCATGAAGTTTTCTGGTCTCCAGAGGAGCCTACCATGTTTGTTTTTTTTATCCCCCCCCCTTAATTCAAGGCAGCTGTTAAAAAAAAACAACAACCTTCAGTCTGTGTCAATTAATTTAAAGAACTTAAAACTGAAGTGCAACTGAAGAACATGGCAGGCCTTGTTTGTAGCTTCTATGCAAGATAATTGTAAATTAACATGTTGGAGATAACTTTCACAAGGTGAAAGAAACCCTTTTTGGGTGATAAAACCATCAGTCTGAGCTACTTAACTACTTGAAATATTCTATTTCCAAATAACCGATCAGGACTCCTACTCTCTAACTTTTGAAACAGTCTTACTACTTTAGCCATTTTTTCGGGATGAATTCAGTGGCAGTACTGTGATTACTCACACGTACTTGAGTGAAGTTGTACGTAATAAAAACATAAGGAGTCACACAAAGTAAATAATTAATTCTGTAACTACTAATGACTTCTCTTAATCTACTTTTTTAGTCAAGAAGTCTGAGGCAGAAGAATGTGCAACCCAACTGCTTGTAGTCAAGCCAGTAAGAGCAACAGTTCAATCATTGTGGTTGTAAGTTCTCCAGGGTAGATGTTACTGTACAGCAGAAGCACTTCTTAGGCTTCATCATTTCGTGGTAACACTGACCTGAGATGCCATTACTCCCAATGGTTCAAAGCCTTTTGCTTCTTCAAATAAGTTCCTTTCTTCATTTGGCTAAAAAATAAAAAGTGCAGACATATTAATGGAATGTTAAGTAAGTAATTTCATTGAATTGCTTACAGCTGAATTTGCACAACTTCAATTTTTTCTCTTTTAGAGAAAATAGGAACTCCCACTTCTTACTTACAGTGACAAGGGGGTATTCCTTGGCTGGCCGCAGGTCAGCAAGACTTTGTTTAACATATTCTTCAACAACAAAAGCTTCCTTTAATCCAGGAAAGAGATTTTCATATTCTGTAGGATCAGCAAGGGATTCAGCAGCTTTCTGGTTAACTTTGGAGAGACTCTCCCGCCACAGTTTAACAACCCTGGAGACAGAAATCAGATTCATTGTGTAAAGGTAGTTTTGACATTACTACTAGGATCTGCATATACTTTAATGTTACCTTGAAACTTGGCTTGGCAAATACGTCCGTGCAAGAAAAGCAGCTTCTGGGAGACGTCCAGTTTTAATCAGGAGTTCCAAACATGAGTCAAGCCTAACAGATTTTAAAACAGAATTTTATCAGTAAGTTTTCAAGTTGGACTTTTGCATTATAGCTGTTCAGTCTATGATGTCAGTAAATTAAAAGTACCCGATTCTAAAAAGTAGGCATCATAAAATAGTTTTTTTTGAAAGGGTACATGCTACTGTCTTTCCTGTTGAAATTAAGTTAGCTGTAGTTTACCATTTGGAGATCAGATGTTCTTTGTGTTTCAGAAAGCCCAGTGAGGACCATCTGAATTTCTCACTACTTACTTTCCCTGCAGGAAGTAGCTCATAAATGCAACGTTGTTCTTGCCATCTTTTTCTGCTCCTTCAGCTAATTTATTCACCATGTTAGCATTTCCTGAGGCTGTAGCCAGTAGAAGTAGTCCTCCATAGTCTTGTGCATGGTGGAGACACTCCTGGGCTAGGCCAAACTGACATTTACTAATGGCAAGTTCAGCAAGTTGCTTCCATTTCTGTTCTGACTAAAAGCACAAGGGGAGGGAAGAGAAAGAAAAAACAAAATCAAGCTCATATTGTTGAATATCATTAAAGATTTTTAAAGCATTTGATATAAATTCCAAGTTCAACCTATTAAGGTATGTATCCCATCAGTATACTTGTCTTACCATTAAGATACAATGACTATTGCAGTTTGTTCTGCATGTACCACTGCCATGCTGTCATTACACAGCATGGACATTGCTTTGTCCTCTCCCTGTTGAATGAGGAACATTAACTTAGTCCTACCACTTCATTATTTTACAAAAGGAACAGTGAGACCAATTCTCTTAATAACAGCTGTGGGACAAATTACTGCCTGTCAATCTTCCTAGAACATCAGAAATGATGCAAGTTTTTCAAGGCTGGAACAAAGGCCCAGAGACTTCAGTTCTGCTACTTCTCTCTGTTCAACACTGAAGACTAAGGCTTCGTCCTTGGTTGGAATGTCTTACTCTCCAGGAGTAAGCAGACAACATGCTTCTGTTCCCATCCCACAGCTCAGGCAGAGAAACTTCAGTAAGGAAGCTGGAGGCATATTTACAGTGTTCACAGAGCTGTGCTCCATCTTCACAATGCCTTTTCTTACAGGGCCTCTAGGATTTATAGTCAGAATTATTACGAATCACCAGAAATTGTATGTTTACCTCTGCTTCTACTGCAAGCTGATAAGCAATTTTTAATTCTCCCAGCTGAAGAGCAAGTTCAAAACGATGCTCTGGATCTGTAGATACTGCAAGAGCTTGTTGTTTGAAGCCCTGAAGTAAATAAATAATCAATCAGGTCAAACAGCATCCTCGATATTTTAAGAAAAGCCCTCTAAAGAAAAGATTACAGTGTTCTAAATAAATACAGATGATTAAGAAGGCTCTACATTTACAGGGAGTTAGTGGCTTTTTTAGTTCTTTTTTTACTTAGCAAATTCAATTAGAAATAATCAGCTAATTACGTTTTTGATGTCTAAGAAATAGTTCTCTTGCCTGTTTTTCAAGGAAATGTGCAACTCTGGTTCTCTGCTCTTTTGGAATTGTGGGAAGAACTTTGTCAGCCATACCGAAGTCTCTTCTCATCACAGCAGTTTGATATTCAAGCACTGAGACCAGCAAAGAGTAGCTAACAATGTTTAGCTCTTTATCACCCAAATAAAGTCGGTTGTCCTTAGGAATATACCCCAAGAGATACATTGTCCTGAAACAAAACAAATATTTTTCACCTTGGATAGGTTTACTATGAGGTACTACATAAAAAAATCCAATGGTAGCAAGAATATTTGCATCAACTTATACTCTATAACCACGCTTTCATGTAATGCTATTTATTCTATGCAAGATTACATTAATTGCCTCAGAACATTAGCATTATAAAGTAACCAAAAGTAATACAGCAGGGCAAGTGGGGGATTTACTTTGCCTTAACTTCTACTGAAAAAAACCCAAACATTTATGGCTTTTTTACAATCTAATGCAGCAAATTACCTGTCTAAATGAGCAATTGTGACAATTTCTCCTCCAACATAGTAGTTGAGTCTGTTCACAGAGCTGGTGTAAATAAAGCAGTCGCCAACCCACAAGCCTGTTTTCACAATCTCCTGAATCTCACCAAGAACCTGCAAATTAAATTCAAACAAAAAGCTACTCTGAGATAGCAGTAAACTGCTGTGTTTTCAAATGTTCTGTACTTCAACAGACACAAGGGTAAGTTGCAAAAGAAGCTTCAGGTACAAGCTAGAAGTTCTGTAATCTTCAGTTTCACAAAAAACATTGCAAAAAAATCTCTATCTCAATAATTAACTAAATTACAAATCCAGGAAAGAAATTCCAAACTAAGTGTTAAACAATATAATTAAAATATAAGCTTCCCCATTAAATTTTTGAGTTTTTCACTGTTCTCAAACTTCTGTCAGATTTCAAAACAGCAAAAGGGCAGAAAACTTTTAAGTTCTGTGAATATACTACCCCAATGCATGATGTCTGGAAAATAAAATTTAGTAGTGTTATGTTAAAGACCAACTTTGCTATACTCTGGCAAGAATTCCTTCAGTGATGTCTGATCCAAGTCATATTCCACTTTAAAATACCTCAAATGCATCTTCAATTCCATCTTCAGTGACTCCTTCGTGTGTTTCTTGGGCAGATGCAACTTTTTCTGATAGATATTTCAGAATGAAGAATGACTCTTCTGTAGCAATGCAGACAAGCTCACCCGAGTCAGACCAGAAAATCTGTGTCATCAGAATCAATAATGGCACTGGTTTAGAAAGCCCAAGTTAAGGGAGAAAGTATGTTTTAGCTTTAATTTGTACAAACTCTCATAGCAGCCTTAGGAACCAAGAAGCCAACACACACATAAGATTTTCTTCCCTTTCACTACAAGGCAGAGATAAACCTAGGATGTTGTTACTTCACGGTTGACAGCTTGGCTTCTTTATAGAAAACAAAAATCAAGTCTAGTCAAAACTGAGTAAACACAGACATGTACATATAGATTCATATCTTCCTGTCAAAACTTACATGTTTGGGCTGAATTTCAATTCTGCGGATCAGTTCTGTGTTTTCCCAATCATAGAATGCCAAACCATTAACAGATCTAACTCCCAACAGGAAGCCACCATAGATGCCTGAAAGAAAATGAAGGTTGAAGAATTTTGCCTTGTGCAGACTGTGCACATGCATTAATATGTGTATTCTAGAAGTAAATACTCACCTTCTGCTCCAAAATCAGGTTTGAACGACTTCTTCTCCTTGAAGTTTTTAAATATCTTTACAACACTGTTGCTCTCTCTGATTGCATACCTAGAGATTGCATTACAAAAATATTACTTGCCTGTTAAAGTAGCAAACTACTAAAACAGTAAACTGCTACAAGGAAACCCCCTGCATTTATCTTCAAAAACTAGCAGAGTGCAACAAATAAAGAAGGTACTATTTAAACGTTTTCTAAGTTCATCATTCAAACTTTTTTTTTTGTCTTCAGCCCAACTTAGTGTTTGTACAGATTGAAATGTAGCAGCAGCAAATTTAAGTTAATACAAAGGAAAAATCTGCAACACTTACTCTGATGAATCATGTGCCCATACAAACTCCTGTGCAGAACCAAAACTCTTGTTTCTCAAAGCCATAGCTGTGTAAATGATGTATTCGCCATCACCACACACTACAACAAACCTAGAGCAAGAGAAAGATGCTGTCTGTCAGACACATGCACATTCAGTGCACTAGATCAAACACACAAATCACCTGAAGATATTAAAAGCCTGTATCACAATATAATTACTGCAAGTGCAGACAGAATTAAATAGGACAACTTTGTGTATTCCCAAACCCATCACATAATGGATTTTTTCTGCTTCAGTTTGCTAGCTACTTGCTATCCCTTCTTGCTTCTGCTCTCCACTCTGCTGCATTTCTGTGTATCCCTTTACCTTTTCTTCCAAATTAGATTATTAATTAAAAAAACTGAGATGTAATAGAAGAATTTGGTTTGCTACTACTACATTATACATTTTGTTCGTATAATTCTTGCCCTATTTACAAAGTGCAACTTGTTTGTTTAAAGTGTGAGCTATTACGCAGATGAAACACCTGCCATAGGCTCTTGGTCACTACCAGGACATGCAATAACATTTCCAGTATATTAAAAAAAACAACAACAAAACAAAAGAAAGTTGATTTTTTTTTTTTCTGAAATCAATTACCGTCCATTAGGGTTGTGCTGAATTGTTTGAGGATATATTTCACAGCTCCCCATATCCTTCACAGCCAGAGGCAATCTTTCTCCATCTTTAATTTCAGCATCTCCCATAGCTTTCAAGTTGGCCTGCTGGACTTCTGAATGTTTAGCCCAAATAATTTTTCCATTTGCATCCATGGACATGGCTGGTTCTTCACGACCAAGCTAGGGAAGCACAGCATAAGAACTTAGCAAATGGAGAAAATATAATTTTGGTTTTCTTTTCAGTTCCACACATCTGGTGAAATATCCTGGCTTTGTCTAAAAATGACAATTAAATATTAAATAATGGCAATTAAAATGCTAAATGATCAGTATCTTATATATTATTATTACAAAGCTAGTTGCTCATGACAGTGATGAATCACCTTCTCTCATTTCAAATAACTAATAGTACCTTAACAATGATGCTGCCTTCATCATAGCCCAAAGCCACATTATTGGATCCTCTCAAACTGGCCACACACCACACCCTCTCCATCCCATAGTTGAGTGTACTTTCCAGGCGGTAGGTGCTTGAATGCCAAATGCGCACAGTTCCTAGAGAAAAAAGGAATATGTGCCTTATTGCTTTCCTCAGCACAACACTATGAGATGTGTAGCCACACCACAACAAAATGTTCTCCCATAAGTTCCTTCCCTATCCTTTATGTAGCAGAAAACAATTACCATCTTCTGAGCCCGTGATAATGATAGGCAATTCAGGATGGAAGCTGACACAAGACACATTCTGAGCATGTCCTTCCAGTGTTTGTACGCATGTTTTATTCTGCAAAAAGAGTTGAAAGAACAGGTACAGATAATAAACAAGTTGCAACATTTTAACGTTCATTTCTTAATAAATAAAATCCAAAAGTCTATCTGAAAGCATATTTTTTCTAGATTTCTTCCAGTAACATTTATTTCCAAGATGTTGAAGCAGCAGCATTAAACATGTATTACATAAGAATGATTGCACTGACTTGATTTCTTCTCCCTGATGGAAAACTACCTATTTTCCTTGACGCAGTTGTTGCTGCTTTCTGCTCACAAAATAGGCTTTCTCAGAGCTAGGTAGTGCAACAGAATAAAGGCAGGCAGACAGCTGGGATTGCTTCAAAAAATATCAGAGCAAAACACATGTGAATTCAATTATACGTGAAGAAACGTCTAATATCTTCAACAAGGATATTTATTCACAGCTGTAAAAGAAAAGTCTACTCTGCTTGAAGCAAGTAGGAGTAGACCATATAGCAATATTAATATATACAGCTTTATGTGATAGTAAATCTTTAAGCTCAGTTACATAACAATCATTGCTGTAGTGCATATTTTAATTAATATTACTAGCTTTAATTTCTGATTTTGGATTTAATTGTGGACACTACACTTTAACAACCTGAAACTCCTATCTAACAAACTTCATCTTGTCCTTCTGACCATTAATGCATTTGTACACAGGAAGAATTTATGAGCTCTACTTTCCAGCAATTGTCTCTGCATTCAATTTGTTTCTTTCCTGTACAGCATTCAAATGAGGCAATAATGCAACTCATTTGATGACCCGTGAACTGTCAAGTACATGCGAACACGCATGAACATGTGTGCCTGTGTAACGTGTCCAGAAAGTAAACCAACAAGCAAAAACCGAAGTTAATACTATTAACAACACCTTAACATCGAATTCAAGTAACCTCTAAGTTCATCTGTAGAATTCACAGCATTCTCTCTAAAGAGTTAACAACATCCAAAAAATGTATCATGAAACACTGTTCCCACTTTCATCTTTCTAAGGAAGGAAAAGGTGTTGGTGTTTTCCAGTCCTTTTCCTTTCTAGAATTTCATGATTTTGATGTGGCAATGTCTATGCAATCGCTTGCAGAAAGCTGAACACACACCTGGTAGTCCCAGATCTTAACCAACCGGTCATCTGCCCCCGAAATGAGATACGGCTTGTCTCCTCCGCTGTAGTAGTCAATGCAGTTCACTCCTTTCTCATGGCCTTCCAGAGTAAAGTTGGGTGAAGAGGAGCCAAGCTGCCACACCTTTCCAGGGGAAAAAAAAAAGACATCAAAAATCCCCACGTAAGTTTTGATCTTCTCTCATTTAGGCCAACCTTGCCAAACAGACTTTGTATTCTAATGAACGTTCAGCAGTCAGGCTGTGGATACACTGACATTTTCCCACAATCACTGCATTACAACAATATTTATAGACATCACATCTCAAGAGCTAAAGACAGATGAAATCAAAACTGTCTTTTTACAGCCAGTATACTGGTAATTTATAGGGAACTTGAGGAACTCTAACTTCCAGCTGGTTGTAAACCTACAGTCCCAGATACTCTGTAATAGTTTCACAGCAAATGAAGCTCAGAGCCTGCTGCCAGAAGATTGAAGACGCCTCTGGATTCAGTTTAAAAGACTTGTAGCAAATGACTACAAATAATGGGAGAAAATTTTGCTTTAATTTTTATTTTTTAAATGCACACAGTTAAAGGCTTAACCTACTGTATGTATATGTAGGTTCAACTCTCCTGAATACTCATAAACAGTATAACCATTACCCCATCCCAGTGTCTCTGCAAGTTCCAAGAGGAATGCAGCAATCACTGAAGCTTAATTTCAATGATTAAAGGTGCCAGGTAATCTTGTAAATTTACTGAATTACTATTATGTGCATAGCTAGTATGTGTATAGTAACTCAACCAAAATATACATCTTCATACAATGAAAATTCTATTATTGACCTCCGTTTAAGAATTTTAACCCACTGTTCTCATTAATGGTTTGCACGGTCCTTCTGATTATTACTTAATAACTAAAAAAAATAAAAAAAAACAACAAAAAAACCCCACACCAACAGAATCCTCTACCTTGATTGTCCTATCCAAAGAAGCACTGGCAAACTGATTATTGTCTTTCGGGTTTATAACGATCTGCATGACATAGTGGGTATGTCCTTCAAACACTTGAGAACAAGACCATTTTTTATCCCAGTCCCAGAGTTTAATAAGCATGTCATCTGAGGAAAAAAACAACAACAAAAATCAAGCTTCAGTTAGTTCAACGTCTTCTGAAATAATGTAAATGGTAATTACTTCACATTAAAGGTCCCTTCATGTCTTCTCCTTGAAAGGAGGCAGTGCTAATTTTCAAGATAAATATTTCCTC
The DNA here is from genome assembly GCF_987193195.1 of Phasianus colchicus. NCBI lineage: Eukaryota > Metazoa > Chordata > Aves > Galliformes > Phasianidae > Phasianus > Phasianus colchicus. The sequence goes on from NC_143445.1 coordinate 6,671,480, forward strand.
AATCCATAAAATTACTGTTCCTTTTTTACAGGACGACCACAGGGAATACAAGTTTCTCTAAAAGATTCTCCAGTAGAATGGTTATAAATCCAAGAAATGAGCCTACCCAGATCATATAAATATACAGTTTCTGTTCAGAAAATGAATCTGTCTTACAGAGATTAAGAATTGATATTAAGGTATTAAATTATTAATCTTAAAATAATGGACAGATTTTGAAGAATTAAACCTGTACTCTCTTCTTCGGCACCTACTGTAATGATTATTAAGGAACAGGAAGCAGAAACAACCAGGCTGGCTTCCTGATATCTTTATTTTGAGCGTATAATCTTCAGCAGAAATAACTGCAACGCTTCCAACACAAAACGTTCACTATATTCTAGCAGTGCTCAGGCTGTATTAGCAACATTTCCAGGAATGAAAAGGACTGAGAAAATGATGTATATACTCTTGGGGGAAGATTTGTTGGGATACTTTGATTTTCCACTCCTACACAGCATAGATCAGCTCAAATAACAGAATTCTGTAATATGCTGGGAAAAACAGGTGAGAGTTACCTTCTGCTTCAATTCAGATTGTTATCTGAAATACATAAGTATTTAAAAAAAAAAAAAAAAGGAGCTTCAGTGAAGCAAACTCTAGAAAGGTAACTAATTATCACCTATGTGACTTCTTATTGAGCAGTTATTAAGCAAAAAGATTCTGAGGTCTTCTCTGGCAAGAACATAAGCTATAATATTTTCAATTCTAAGTAGAATTGATATTCCATTAAAAATATGAACGTACCTGGCAGAGAAATAACAATTGATAGGTTAGCTACTTGCTCAAGGATTTCTGTTTAGCAGAAGCCTGAAAACACATGCAATTTCTATCTAGTCAGAACTCTAGAAATGTTTGATGAAAAACGTATCAAAATATATCACAAAACTCTTACCGCTGCTCGTCAGTATGAAAGGCTGTGTGGGATGTACAGCAATGCAACGAATGTAATCTGAATGTGCTTCAAACATGTGAACTCTTTCCAGGGTGTTGTAATTAAAAACTCTAATTTGCATGTCATCCTGTGAAAGAGATGAGCATAAAAAATTGTAACAGTACTTTCCATATAATACACCACAATATACTGTAGAGTAGCTAGACAGAACATTCCACTATTAAAGAATCTCTTACAATGATATTTTCAAGAAAAATTATTTTCTGCATCTACCTAAATGAAACAATTTATTTCTTGGCTCAGAAGTCTATAAATTACCCAGTATTATACCAAGGCATTTATAAAATAAACTTCAGCTAAAAATTCATTTTAAAAAGATGCACTTTAAATGATCTTTTGATTTGAAATGAAGTGCTTTGAAAGTTATTAATGCCTAATACGAAAATGAAAGGCAAGGTTCTTGCACTAAAACAAACGGAAAATTGATGTTAACTTGATTATTTTTCAGCTGGGAAGGATGTGAACAAAAGAAAAGGTATCTTTATTTCAGATACAGTATTCTCCTCAGAAGTATTCCCAAATCTTTACTTAGGTGTAGAATTCAGCACAACATTACTTGTTTTATCCAATCTATTTTCTTTTCCACCCTTTTCCTCTCTCACATACATCTGCTTAAGAAAAAACATCTACAGAAAACAACTGACAGAATGGCAGAGAAGAACAAGCACCCCTTTGAAATCAGGCTAACAGTGCAATGAACATCCAACATGAAGAATAAGCAATAAATAATATCACATTTTCATAGTTACTTTGAGAAAGACCTGGCCCTGTTTCTAAAAGCAGCTTTGCCTTTTCCTCACCATTTCTTTGCCACTGCTTGCAGCCTCCCCTGGGAAAGCTAAGACCAATACAGCTGCACAAGGAATCAGACTGAGGAATTGATCCAGGGGAAATTAAATTGATAAGAATACATATTAACTTCCACCAGTTCCTAATCCAGTTCCCCATGCAGCTTTTTGAACTCTTGTGCTGACAGAGGAGAGGCAGTGTTGTACTTCTAGGGAAATAGCACTGAGTTACTGTTGCTTTAACTAACTGTGTCATGGCAGCATACGACAACGAAAGGACAAGGCACTGTATTTACTGTGTATATAGTGCAGAAGACTAGAAAGAAAAAATGCAGACAATATTTCAGGCATCACTTCAACTTAGATAAACTTTATCATAGAAAACTCCGACTTTCCAACAGATAACCCATGCCTTCCAAGTACAATTTTCAATGACAAATGTGAAGGCCGAAGCAGGAACAGTCTGCTGAACCCTTCAGGACACACCACACCAAGACACTGTTCATGTCTTGACACACATCTCCTAATTCAATTTGCCATAACAATTATATGGTTTGGACACCAGATTAAGAACTGATCAATGTTCGTTCCCTCAAGAAAAATGTGTTGTCAAGTTCAGAATAAAACTATCCAATGAGTTTTCCTTTGCAAGGAATAAAACAAGAGTAATTTTCTATAGGGGAACAAAATTCTTAAGAAGTTTGAGTATAACCAGGAAGTAGAAAGCAGCTTTTGAATCATCTTACCTTGAAAAATTAATAATTTCAGTTTTGTTAAAGCAGCGCTACAACTGTTTAATCGAAACTGTATGCTAAATGCACTTCAGTTGACAGCAGAAGTTGAATACAGACCTACACTGCATTAGATATTAGATTTAGCTACAAATTAGATTGCTCTCCTCTGAAATGAAAAGTTTAAGTTTCTAAGTAAAAAGGAGAAAAAATTACTGGAGAAGTGTAGTGAAGTTTTCCTTTCTCTCTTGCACATTAATACTGAATCATTTTTATGTGATGTATAAAAGAATGGCATGAAAACAAATTAAGAGAAACTAAACTCTTACTGCATACAGAAATCACACGAAGATGACAACTTACAGCTCCTGTAACAACCCAGTTCTTCCTTGCCACAAATTTGGCAGCTCTCACTGGCAGGTCACACACTTCAAAAGTCTTCACCAAAGTCTAAAAATAAAAATAATATATTTATAGCACTGGAGAAAATAACAGCTTTGAAATTAGCTTTTCTTAACAGTGTTCAATACATAGTCATTGACAACTCTCCAAGGGTACAACAACACAGCACCTACGCTTTAAAGCAGCATCTGTACCCAGGAAGATATTTGTCTGTGTGCTCACCTTCTTGTTTTCCATTCAATCCCTCCAGACACCACTCACACCTCCAAATCATTTTAAATCTGCTGCCCAATTTCAGCCACACTTGACAGAGAAGCAGAGGTCTAGCTCTTCCTACAACCTTAATAATTATAGATTGCAAGATCGCAAAGGAGATTATTCTTGTATTCTTGAAACTAAATGTGTAGGAAACAAAGCATCATTATAGCTATGCTCAAGATAATACCTGCCTATTATTACTGTGACTCTTGTATACAAGTCAGGGAGAGCATAATCAATTAGTAGCAGCGTTTTCAGATTTTTCCTTTATACCTGGTGTTGAAAGTTAGAATTTATATACCAGTTGGTTTTGAAAAAACCATAGTAAAGGAAAGTCAAAGTTATCACCTGTGTTTCATGGTTCCAAACACAGACACTGCCATTGTAGAGACTTGCCAGCATCCATGGCTCTGTGGGGTGCAGATCCACACTTTTCACCCGGTCAGACCGGGCTGTTAGCTTTCGCTTGATATCGAGTCGGAGAGGCTAGAGGTGAAAAAAATGGAGAATGCTGTGTTATTCCAGCATAAAAATGTGCTGGAGGAAGGCAAAATTAGCCCCTTAAATAAACAGAGTTACTCTTGTTTTATGGACAAATAGAAGACTGCTCTTTTCTGTCCATCTGCCTTTGTTTTTGTATGGGGGGCAGAGATTTCTGGAAACATCACATCCCTACCAGCAGGTCTGTTCCATCTACCTACATGAACTTGCAGCATTTCCATACTGTACATGGCACCTCCAGCACAGACAAAGAGGCTCTGCACAGCTCCATACACGCTTCCACGGCGTCCCTGACCCACTGAAGGAAAGCAAAGGGACCTTCCTTCTAGTGCAAGTGACTAACAACGAATCTCCTTTCCGTTTCACTCGAGAAAGACCAAACTTGTGGAGAAGTCAGCTGTCACCTCAGAAAAGTTTTGTGCATCACTGAGGTGGCGTTAAAATCATGAAGAGAAACACAGCTTAGAGCAGAACGCCCTGCCATAAGAACTGAGGGGAGCTAAAAGTTTAAGCGCTTCCATTACAAAGGAGGCTCCGACCTCCCACTTCAATCACCAGCAAAGCGATTTTCCCAGACGTGCCACCCGCAGCCGTGGGCCCATTTCGGTACCGCGGCCTCGGTGCTGCTGTGCCCGCAGGGCCTCGGCGCTGCGCCGTGACGGGGCCGGCCGCAGTGCAGGACCGCTCCACGAACGCTCCCCCACAACTCGGGCGCACCCCGCAAAGCCCTCGGCACGGCCCGCCAGGTCACCTCCGCTGCTGCATCCCTCTTACGGTCCGCTCCGCTCCCCGCGGCCCCCCACGCTCCCGCATCACTCACCATGGCGCGGCGTCACCCCGCAGGAGCCCCGCGGCTGAGGTGTCCCAGGCCCGGCAGCCCGCACCCTCCGACGTGGAGCTTCCGGACGCGTCGTCGCTCTCGCGAGAGCCGAACATCGCGCTCCCGGGCATCGCGAGAGCGGGAGTCCCCTAGGATGCCGGGACTTGTAGTCCGTGCCGCCTCAACTGTGCCTCGCGGGGCGTTCTGGGAGTTGTAGTAGCCGGGCGCGTGAGCACGCGCCGCCACCTCAGGGCGGTGGTAACGGTTTTAACGGCTGTCACGCTTGGCGGGAACGGAAATGGGGCCCGCGCCGTTCCCGGGCAACGCCGTTCTGTGTGAATCTGTACCTCACAATCCGACGGTGGTGGTGGAAAGGCACGGGGCTCTGCGCGCTCTGTGTGACTGAGGGCAGCCGGTGGCGCTCCGTGATCTGCGGCTGTAATGGCAGCGCTGCTCAGAGGGGCGAGGGCTCGGTGTGCGCTTGTGGGTGCGAAATGCAGCGGGACACGTTTCTCCTCTGCTTGTTTTTTGTTGCCTGATGCTACAGCTAATGCAAGCCCCGGTACAGCCATGCACTCATAGAACGTTCCGAGTTGGAAGCACCCCACAGCACCACGCTAAAACAGCACCGTGTGCGCTGTGCTTCGTGCACCCGGCGAGCAGGCGGCCCTTTGGAGCTCCAGGACAGCCATCTTCTAGAACCTGACAGAAACACGGTGCTGAACGTCAGGAAGCGCCGCTGTTGAGAAATGCTCTCCTAGCGTTGCCACCAGGTTAAAGGTCCGTCTTTAATTAAAAATTGCAACCCTCAGTTTAGCTCTAGAAAGGAGGGGAATAACACAAAATATATCCGTCGGGTTTCAGTTAAAGAAAATACTTCTTTTGATACAAATATGCACTTGGGGATTAGGAGCCCTGCGTGCTTCATTTGACAAAACAGTGAGAAGGATTACATTGCCCTGCAGTGCTTACAGTTTGAAGGACATAAACAAACAAAAGGATGACAAAGAGATTATCTCAACTCTTGTTGCTTTTACTGCAAGAGAGCAAAGACAGAAAGACACTGAAAATTAGAAAAACACGAGCTCAATGGAAATAAGTGATAAGAGATGCATGAAGGGAGGAAAGGGGCACAATGTCAGCTATTATGGGTGAGTTTTGACTTTTTGCTTCCACTTACGGCTTTCTTTTCACTTTATTTTTGTTATACTAATGATTGTGGAATAATGCTTAAAACCCTTCAGTTTCAGTATGTAGAAGACAATTAAGAGTTTAAGATTTTAGAGTGTAATTCATGATTTTTAGGGAGGTGAGGTGTTTGGAACAGGATGGAACCCTGTAAGAAGTGCTGGGGAAAGATACCCCCGTTAGAGAATGTAGGTAGATGAACAATACACATATATTTTTCCTTGAAAAAACTCAACAAGGTCCTGCTGAGAGATGAGAGCATTACAGGGGTATCAAAGATAGCAAGGAAAGTATGTGAAAGATGAAGGAATAGAGTTAGTTAATCAAGAAAATAGTGGGGAAAGGACAAAATTAGCTTGATGTTAGTTTCTCCTAGGAAGTTGTAATAATAGAAAAACTAAAGTGCAAGTAAAAAGACATGGGCTATAAGCCAAGGCTAACCTTGCAGAAGGAGAGGAGCAATGAAATAAAACCCAAACAAACAGTTCCATGTATTAAGGATGAGAATATTTCTCACAATTGCTAGACATTATGGTACCAGTTTTGAATCAAGAAAAAATGCTCCACAAATTGTTGGGAACTGAGTGGGTATACAGAGAAAATATGTATGTGTTTTCCTTTCACATTTTTTGCTATATATCTTGTACCAGACACTGTTTCAGCTATATATAAAGTAGGTGAAACCATGGGCTGTCTCTAAGTCAATACAAAGACACTAAATAAAACAGTAATCTCCAGTTTGAGTTCTTTATGCTACTCTATGGCTATTTTTATTGCCAGCTTACTGTGAGAGATCCTTCTGGGGAAAAAAACAACAACACATAAGCTAGACATTTTCTTAGAGAGTAACAGAGCAGAGGAAACTGCTTCTTGTGATTATTGCCCTGTTCCACCATTCCTCCTTTCCCACCTATGCTTAGCTATGCAATAATACTGCAGTTTTCTCTGAGCAACACACTTATGTGCTGGCCACTACAGCTGTTTTCTCCTGGGCCTGAAAAAAGTTCTAGCATTTTCTTTAGCTTGGAGGAAATGCACAGTCTTGGACTTATTCACTTGCTGTTATTTGGTGTCTTTAATTCCATGGTCAGGGAAGAGGAGGAGGAATGATGTGCAGCATGTGAAGAAATGGCTACATATCAGTGGAATGCAATTGTAGGCCTTGCTTCCTTAAGAAGCTAGAATAAAACTGTACAAGAATAATTACAATGCAGCGTTTTCTACCATCCTACAGCTGCCTTCTTGTTAGAAGCACAAGTGGTGCTTCTGTGAAGTGTGGGTATGTACGTGTAATGAGGTGTGTAATGAAGGAACTGGTAACATGGCATTACAGGACACATTCCTTGTATTTGCAAAGCCACTCTGAAATCTCAGGAAAGCCTCAGCACAAAGCATTAAAAAGATTTTTTTTCATATTTTTTTAAAAAAAAGGTGTTCTGTACAACCAGCTAAGTGCTGGTAGTTGAAGCAATTGCATTCTGACACAATTTATTCTGTAAAACTAAAAAAAAACAGAACCAAAAATTAATAAAAAGTACTAGTGGATTTTTCCACGTTTTTGCTATAGGAGAATTATGTAGAAACACTGAATCTATAATGGAGATGCTTATGAAGATAAAACTGTCCAAAGGAAGCAGCTATTGTACTGCATGCTAGTCTTTAGATGGCTCTTGCTCCTCAGGATAACCAGTCTGTTCACTTTACAGGTATCTCAGCTTAGATCCTTTTGACTATGAAATTATTGTTGAATCTGTATGTCAATAAAATGTTTTCTGGGAGCAGGATAGACCATTTCAAGATAGCAAATTGCACATTATTGATATTCCAAAGAAAAAGATTGAAGCATTTTGGAGTACTGGTTGTGAGGACCTATTATTTAGCCTCAGCGTACCAAATTTTTTTTTAACAGAAAGGGGGAAGGCTAACAAAGAAACACCAATTCAATTTCTTCTTGTCTCAGGTAAGGCCTAGAGGTCTGGAATAGAGCCACATTCATGCAGCTCATCTAGTATGCTTGGAAATTTGTATTCAGGTGCATATCTAACAGGTCCTTAGCTAGGTCCAAACCTGACCCAATAGATACAATGTGATGTTGCCTTTTATAGTCAGCAGCTCTGTCCAGAGGGTTCAGTATTTCTGCACCTAGATGGTTCTACCCCAGATGCTACCACTGCTATGTAAATTCTCCTCTGTTTCACCATCAACTATCGCTTGTTTTCTCTATGGGGATATTTAGCACCTCCCAGGCTCACTGCATTTCTTTTTGGATCCCAGTTTGCAAGCAAGTCTGAGCTGGACTAATTTTATTATCTTGAGGTAGCATTATGAATTGCTTATTTATTCTCCAAGTATTCTGCGAGTTATTTTGTAACTGAAATCACTATATTATTTTTACTAGGTTCTTTCTTTTTGAATGTAGAACAGCTTTTATATATTTAGGTCAACTCTATAGGACTGCAAAGTACCTATTTCATTTATAAAATTAATGTGAACTCTCATTCGTTGCCAAGAGTTAACAGTTCCAGTGCAGTGAATTGAAGTAAAACTCTTTGCAGCCTTAACTTGGAAGATGGTAAAGATTGATGGAACACAGCGGGTTTAAAGAAAATGTGTTATTAATGTGGAGGTGACAGAGCTGTGAGACAAAGCCCACTGTAGATCTGACTTAAAAGCATCCTATACTGTACTGCTTCATTTTGTTACAAGTCAGGGGATATGACATCTTGGAAACGTGCTCCCGGGGATACAAACCTGACTTGTGTATGGAGATCAGATTGTTAAACTTGTGAAGATAATAAGGAATTAAGGTACTAGTAAAGAAATCAGAACTTTCAACAGAACTGTTAAGAGTGCAGCGCTCATATTAGAAAAAAAATAATCCCATCTCTCCATATTAATTCCATTTGATAGTGCATAAACAGAGTTCAAAAACTGGCCATTGCTTCAAATAGGATCATTATGTAGTGCCACAAAGCAAACAGATACTGCAGTACATAAAGAGGGGACTGGAAGTTTCATATTTGAAGTCACCTAAAATAATATCACGATGCCTTTTTTACCTGCCTTTCAATCTAAAATTTCTGCCAAACTTCAGAACGTGGGCTTAGATGTTTTTGTATAAAAACATCTGGACAAGGCACCTATGTCAGCTTGTATTTTCAAGTTTCAATAGAATGGATCAGCCCTTGTTTAAAAGGTACTAAAGGAGCAAAAAAATGCTCCTTCCTTTAATCAGTAGCAGGCTAATCATTAATATTTTTAGCAGCTTCTAATTTAAGCAGACTGATTTAAAACAGAAAATGCAAGGGATTAATGGTGGTAGTGTACTCGTGGTAATAATGTGAAGAGAGGTTTCTATAAACAGGGAACACTGACAAAATTCAGGTTATTAATGAGAGTAAATGGAACTGTTGTGCATAATATAGAGACAAGTTCTTACCCTCTTGTTCTACTGCTGCTTTGGGTAAATTGATTCATTAGGTAAGTGCTATCTCTGTGTCATTTATGTAATCACTTACTGAGAAGGATCTTGATTGACCCTCTAGTACTTTTGATTTATTAACACTTAGTTCTTCACATTTTATGTTCTGGAGGCCACAGTCACAATTTGGGCATGATTCCACTTCCATTAAGATCAGTGGCAAAAGGGCAGGCCTTGAAAACACAGAAATAAAATGCACCAATTTATATCCTCTCAGGTGTTCCAAGTTTAGAGCATATAATTCCTTTTTTCTTTTTAAATCAGTTTACCACACTTTCCACTATTGCTGGATATTGATATTAATGTTCTTTTTCCTTTTTCCTCTTTTGAATTCTGAGGCCTCAGATAAACTTATTCAATTTTCTCTGCTTTTCATTAAACCTATCTGTCAAAGCATTTCAAAGATCAAATTCAGCAAGCAGTTGAATTTGCCCTGAATACAGTCTTGAGACAGCACAATTTTTCTTCTCCTCTAGGGGATATCAGTCTCATAGCCAATTTAAAATTTCAGACTACTTCAGGCTATATTTTGAAATTTCAATGATATTAGTGGACAGAAATACCATTTTGTTTTCACTTTTAATTGCTATTACATGTTATTACCTTATCATTGATAACCGTGGGGTTGGAACATGTCTAGGAAATGTTTCAGCATAGGATATTTCGTAAGGCTGCACAGACTGTTATTGAATAGTTTTACCAGTCATCAGAACCATCTGTTGCTTCAGCACTGGCAAGTGGAAAATGCCACATTTGCTTTCTGTTAATGCTAGTCAAGATTGACACAGAGTTAAGCAGTAGTAAAAGGAAGATGAAGAAAAGCACTATGGACACTCAGACAGTGTGAAAGGTTAGTGGCCAGTCTTTGGTAATTGACTATAGCCTTGGAAAGAACAAAGTTGTTTGTGTTCTGTGGATCAGCAGATTTGTGCTTTCTGGATGGAAAGATTAGGTCTCAGTCCCTGACGTAACAGCTGTGTATGCAAGGTATAAATAATACTGAATCAAACTCTCAGATCATGCTTTCACTGAGCTAAAATGAGCCACCATATTAATATCTTAAATGTCCTACATTACTGTTTATTTCAAAGGGAGAGGAATGCTGTCAAAACCAACCTAATGGGACTGCAGTGATGTAAGGCAGAAAATTATTTTTCAGTTGTTCATTTTCTTAACAAACAAAGGGAAGGAAACTGAGGTTAAACAATAGCTGTCACTCTCACTACTACAGTCCTGCTGCTTCAGCACTCATCCCACGTGACCCAATGCTCTGCTACAAAAAACCTTTTCTGTTATGATTTCATGGCAGTTGTTTCATCACAGCATTACAGGCTGCAATGCAGATAAGGCTTGTGCTGTGGAAGGCATGTCAGACCCAAGCCCCACTACTAGGTTTTGTTTTCAAGTCACACTCATTTACACAGGGCGTCAGAGAAAGCTTCTAGAAACCCAAAATGTGACCATAATCTGTAACCATACTTTTAAAATGTACATCCCAAATAAAAAGCAGCTCTGTCAGCAGGTGTTGGGTTTTCTTTTCCCCATTAGTTGTAACACGTAGGTTTTCTTCAGGAAAGGATACGAGCTCTCAATCTTTGCAGTTTGAGCTGCATAGTTAGATGTTTTCTCAGTTTGTGTTGCAGTTCAGTTAGCAGTCACAGCACTGTCTGGCATTTCCGCAGCACTGAAGTGTAGCACAGTCTTTGCATCTGAGGCTTTTTCGTCACAGCAGCACAGTAACCAGTTATCTGTGTATGACAGCAGGCAGCGATGAAAGCTGTACTAGATTTTATCCTTGCTCTATAATAATCTCAAATAAATAATGTACTGCCAGAGGCACTTTTAACAATGTACTTACCTACACAAGTCCAATGCAAGCTGTTTCTTTTGTTTTCCTGTTGCTGATAGAACCCATTTTGTTAAACTTGCAGAGGCATGGTCATATATGTAATTCATTATTAGCAGTGTGTGCTGCCTTCTCTTTTCATCCAGCCTGAGGAGTGCAAGTTATCACAACCATCTCTCTCTGGCGGCTTTACTTCTTAAGTCAGACTGTACCAAGTCATGCTTTTAGCTTTTGCTGTCTCTTGTTCGGTCTCTGACAACACATTACATAAATGGAACCTGATATGGGATTTGCAGACTTTAGGTCTTCTGGACAAATTCTCTTGCAAAGTAGAGGTGCTCAAACTGTTGAGGAGTGAGCATCAATGTAAAACCATAGCTTAGGCTAGGAAAGTTTAGGCTTTTAATTCTGAGTGTCTCTGGTTCAACTTTTCTCTTGTTAGCTAGAGAAATGCTTTGATAGATGCGCCAGTAGTGGTAATAATGAGAAACAAGCAGGTTTCAAGGTTGGTATTTTTTAAGAGCATGAATATCATATCCAGCATTCTAGTGCATACACAGGCAGGTGAGGCTTGGTGCTTATTGAAGGCAGTGGTTGGTTGCTGCATACATGTATTAGTGCAAACATGTTGGTAAAAGCGTGCATTAAAAGCAGCGTGGACCATTTTAAATGTTAAAAAGGCAAACTGCTTTTATCTGACTAGACTGTTAGCAGACAAGTGATGACCACCTGATGTCTATCTTATGAATAGCTTTTTGCTCCCATAAGTGTTGCCTAGTTGGGAAATCTAATGATTCTTGAATATTTTGTTTGCAAACAGATTCTTATTACAATAACAAATGATTCACTTTACAGCCTCATCTTAGTATTTCTCTTACAGTGTGGCAGTATGGCTTGTCTGATTCTACTGTGAATTGACTAAAGTACCCAAGCCCAGAAACTTGATTAGAAAGCACTACAATTGCATGTTATCTGCCTGGATATGCTGCAGTCAGGTTCCCTTTTCGTGCCCACATTCCCACCATAATTATAAGAATAGCTGTCACCCATACTTAGTTTTATATCCTTTACTTTGTGAAGAGGTAAATTGAATTCACCTATATGAAAGGGCTGTTTTTATATGGCCACTCAAATTAAATTGGATGCTTTTTAGTAACGTTAGTAAAATTAGTAAATTACTAATGAGTAACTTACACGTAGTTAGAATTGAATTCTCTCAAAGTAAAAGCTCTTGTGAAGTGGTGTTTTTGCATACACAAGTACTAAGGCAACGTATGTTCTTAAAAACAAAAAAGTTTTCTTAATGCTACTATTCTAGGTAGTGCGGAGCCATAAAATGCCAGCTCTGACGGTGTCGCTCTGCGCTCACCCCGTGAGCTCGGCTAGCGGGCGCACATCCCCGGGCTGCGCGTTCGGAGCTCGGCCGCCAGGTGGCGCCTCCATCTTATGCGCCTCTCCAAGCTTCCCGCCTCGTGTGCGCTGCTGAGCTCCTGGAGCGGGTCTAAGGAAACCCGCCTGGAGAAGAGCGCCTTAGAATATGGCTACATGTATTTAAAGGACAACCTTGAAGGAATTTTACTGAATATTATTTAACTATAATATTGACTGCTGCCTTTAACTTCACTCCTGTAAACTTTAAAAAGATGTGTTCCATCTAGTGTGTTTTTTTCCTTACTGGGAAGGCAAAGGGGAATTAAACTATACTTCTGTAACACATTTTAATGCTAGTGTAACTGTATTTGTTTTATGTTTTTACAAATGTGTGGGTACATATCGCTGATGCTGATATTAACATATTTATATCCACAAATAATTCCTGCGTGGGCCAGGCTAGTGCGAGACTGAAATCTGTTTGATTACAGATCAGTCAGCGCAGCAAGACAAGTGCTGTACTTCTGATTCCTTATTTGTCAGTCTCTAGTAGTTGAACTCAGGTCTGTGATACACAAACAAGTTACTGTGGTAGAACAAATTACCATAGATTGCTCACTTTACAGTAAGCTGTGTGAATATTTCTACCTGGAACTTGTTTACCATTAATCTAAAGAATATCACAACAGGTTCCCCTTCAATGAACGATGGGATCTCCTCATCTTTGGTTAGGCAGTATTTTAATACAGACACTTGCAGGTGAGCAGTTTCTGGCATGAAGTTGGCCAGCAGGAGCTATATGGATGCCCATCTCCATGGAGCTCAAGGCCACACTGGTTGAGGTTCTGAGCAGTCTGATCTAGTGGGCAACCAGACCACGGCAGAGGGTTGGAACTTGTTATCTTTAAGGTCCCTTCCAATCTAAGCCATTCTATGCTTTTAAGATTCTCTTTCCTTTCACATTTGTGTGTGTGTGTGTGTGTGTGTGTGTGTGTGTGTGAGAGAGAAAGGGCTGTATTCTTCACAAAAATCTTCCTCTACCAGATTTTACACAATACGACACTGCTATCTTCCTATACATACTCAATGGTGTTGTTGAGAAAGTTCAGCCTTATTAGTTGAGTTCATGTCTAGAAGAGACAATATCCAACTTCAGCAGTTATAAAATAGAGACCTGCATTATAGGCCAACCCTACTAAAATATGTTCTGCAATTCCTTTGACTTAAAGTGTTCCATTGAAAAAGTTCAGCCACTTATAAGATAATTGACTGATAAATATTACCCTCTTGAGTTCTGCATTGCCCCTATAAAATTTCATGGTGCGGAGATGTCCTAGTGTAAGACAGTCTAAGCAAGGTGATGCCAATAGGAAGACGTGTAACCTGGTGCTATAAGCAGATACTGTATCTGGGAGCCCAAATTGTGGCAGGGACTGGAGCTGTCTAGACTTTCTCTGAGGGCCACACTGGAGTCTACAGCCCAGTGGCTAACAGTTAATGTACTCCTGCCATTATGGGTTAGTCATAGTTAGCATTCATTTTGCACTGCTGCAGAATGGCTTCGCAATCATCATGGCAGTTAAAAAAAAAAAATTGGTCCCACTTCCCACTTTAAATGGCACAAGTTCACTAAAACAGAAATAGTTCAATTATGATCATACAATGCCCTTCTCTGGAAAACACTTATTTTCCTGTAGTGACTTTTGATGTACTAGCATTTTAACTAAGCATTCATGTTTTCTGTGTATTCAGTTTATGCCATCAAGGAAAGCAATTTGCTGTAATGCTACTCAAGGCACCCATTAGTAGCAAACAGCAATCTGTGTTTTTAGAGGCTGTTTTTTTCCCCCCACAAAGAGAGCAACTCAATTCTGCCTTAATCCCCTAACTAGTAGGGCTCATTGTCCAGGTGATATTTGTTACTAGTTTACTGATACTGGCTTCTCAAAAAAAAAAGTATAGAATCTGATTTAGATTAATTTGCTGGTAATTTTTTCTTTTTTAAATCAGTATGGTACATATCTAATTTGAGAACTGACATTTAAGTGTTTTTTGACATAACAAAAGATCCCATTCGTCACATAGGAATATTCTTTGTTGTGCACTTTGAACATCTTAACAAAAAGACACGTTTTAAGTTAAAACGTCTTTTTCCTAATATCTTCAGGAAGTTTTGCAGTCTTTATTTATTGAATCTTTGAGGCAGATATTGATAACAGTGAATCATAATAAGCAGTTTCCTGGCACTGATATTTTGAATTCTAAATGCATTAAATTCTGCAGCTTCAGAGTCTGTATGTTCTGTATTATCAGATGTGCATGACCCGATTTCAAGGTCCGATCTGGCTGAATGGAATAATTGACTCCACTGAAGAGCTCTGACTTATACATAACTACTTGCAAAATGATGCTCCAGTCTACATTTTGATGTCTTATAATAATTTCAGAAGTTGAAATTTAATTAAGAAGTACACTGAAAAGATAAATTTATGCATTTTTGGGGGCATATACTTGGTTTGCTTTTGATAGCAACTGAGTTTTACAAAGACTTTACCTGCTTTTGTGACTACATTACATTAGCCTTTTATTGATTAAGCTAGAAGTGGAGCACTAACTTCTAACACTAGAAGTGGAGAAGAAGTGTTTTTTCAATCCATGTGTTGAAAAGATACATAAATTCAGTTGGATTTTAGGACAACTACTCTGCAGTAGGTTTTGGAAAAACACTGCACCAGTCTAGTGTAACACGATGGAAAGTACAGCAATAATAGAAGGGTGGCACAATTCTCAGCTGAAGCAAATAGGAACAAACCAAAATGCAGCAACTGGGGACACAGAAACAAAGGAAGAAAAATTGTGTACCTTTGAAAGGACTCAGGCAGGGCTCTCCAGCAAGATACCCTTGCCTCCACTGCCAGCCCTTAAATGAGGTCTGGATCCTGGCTCCATACCTTCTGGTCACTCAGATACATTGCATGCACCTGAGCTCCCCTGGGTTGGCCCTGCCTTCCACCAGGTGCTCAATCACTGCTTCAGGCCATGACTTCGCATTTCTGCTACATCTGATCACTCAGCAAATTTAAGCAATCTTTAGCTTTAGGGTACCTCCAGAAAAATACATATTCTTCAATTGTTATCATTCGTTTTTCCTACACATATATAGAAAGAAAAGAGTGCGTTTTGAAAAAACAAGTGATCAGATACACAAAATTATTTCTTCTAATCTTCATCATCTACGTAACGTGTGCAATCAGCAAGCTGAAATTAAAACATACTCTGCCCTTCCATTCAAGCATGAATTAAATCTGAAAATAATGTGTTCTAGAGGACAAAAAACCTTCAGAGTAAATCTGAATGCTTCCATCCTTTCTATTAGTCTCTCCCCGCATTAGGGCGAATTATGTGCCGTTGGTCAAAAAGAACATAAGCATAAAATGCAATTAAATGACTGTTTTGGAAGTGAAATTCTATTTGCCTTTGTTAGATTGTAAAATAATGCTGATTTAGAAACCTCAGATTTTTTGCCAGATGGCAGTGGAATAGACATGCTTCACATGCAGCAAATCAGCAGAGTGAGTAGGATATTTATGGGAAAATTGAAAGCCATTCTGTGCACAGACAACCTATGTGGACTTTCAGAGCTTAACAGAAAGACAGCATCTTATGAAGTAACCATAGAGCATTACCAGGGGGAGGATTTACAACATTATCCTACAGCAATGTTGCCTTCTTTTCATCGTGTGACTTTCCAGGAGCAAAACTGGCTCAATGCAGAAAATTTTAGAAATCTTATCATAAATATTTCCTATGCCCATTTGTGTCATTGTGGTTTGAAAAGTCCAGTGACAGGTAATGGTTCTGACTCTTACTGTACTCATTAGGAATTGCACAGTAGTACATGCCAGAAGGCTGAAAAATGTGGATAAGCATTCTGTGGTTGACCAATGAGATTTGTTCCTTCAGTGCAAGTATTTAATCTGCTGACAAAGGTAAGGGGTTTTGTGGAGCTTAGAGACTAACCTAACATCACACATATCATGCAATTGAGTATACCTTTGGAAGTAATTATAATGCAGTGTAATAAGTATCTCCTCTGTCTCCAGTTCTGTGTATGTAGTTATAAAGAAGGCTGCAAGGTTTTGCATATCAGTGTGTGCAGGAAGAAACTGCTGTTTTGGGGCATAAATAACCTTGAACATTTTCCTTCCCCTTATTAAAAAGTCAAGAGTTTTCATTTTCTGAATTTGCAGAAACATGAGGTCAGATGCAGTTTTCTCTCTCATCAAAGTCTACTCTAGTGCCATGTTGCCTACTTCATTTATTTCCCATCCATATCCACTAGATACGACTTGTAAACTTATTAAGAAATGAGTGCTTTTTTTCCTCTTCAATCTCCTCATGATTTTCTCATCATTTGTAAGTTAATTACTGTTCTTCAGGATATGTAAGAACTTTTGTTTAATGATTTGTATGGAGTGCTGTGCAGGCTTTCTCTTGGCAAGAGCCAAATATGAGTAATGCCACTGATTATGACGTACACATTCTTTATTGTAGTCACTACTTAGTTCTGATAATATTTTGAAAGCTTAATGAACTGTGGTCCTTCTAAGCCTAATAACTAGAAGGGGCTTAGATGTAGGAATTAAGTATGTTTCTATAGGGAAGTTCAGATCAGGGCTGAATAGAAAACAATAAGAAGGAATTTACCAATTCCAAGTGCAGTTTCTGCACTGTGAACTCTCATTAGAGCATTGCTCAGTTAAAGCATACAAGAAGTATCAAATTTTTATCAGGAGGAGCAAAGTCTAATTCATAAAAATGGCACTGCATAGGTATTTACACGCCTGTGCGCCTGCCCATGTCAGTGTTAGTGATATATTAATCAGATTTGGACTTTTGCAAATGATTCATAGTTGGAAAAAGCAGACGAGCTTTTGTGCGTACAAACCCTTCTTCAGTGGAACATGCATGCGTGTTCTCTTGAATGATTTGTTTCCACCTAGAGAAGTAGCTCTCACCATCCCTGGTAAATTTAAACTTGCCTATAGCAAAAAGATGAAGTCTTTTGAAAAACCCTAAATAAAATGGAAGACAATTGCATGGAAATTACTTTTCAAAGTCTTTTAAAATTCTTTTTAAACTCTAAAAGTGAGGTGCGAGGCGAAGACTGCTGGATGCTGGGTACTCTTTATGCACGGATACACACAGTCTGTGTAAACTCCACATGCACAGCATACATGCAGTCTATGTAAACTCATCAGTTTTCCTGATAGCCATAAGTATGCCTTAGCTTTAACTTCATGGAGAAATTCCTGAATGGAGTGGTGTGCTTCTAACAGCTTCTGCACTGGGATTATTAGCAGAGTGCCAGTTCTCTGACTGCTTCAAGGAGCTACTGCATTTCACATTCTCTCGTAACGTTATGTATGTATATACATAACATTCTGTGGTTGAGGTGACTGCTAATTTTCAGCTTTGTTGCTAAGGAATGTTTCTTTGGAAAAGACTAGATAGATTGTAAAGATATAGGAAAGCACAACTTGAAAGACAATTACTTTTATTTAACTCCAAGAAAAGAAAAGAAAAAAGAAAATAATGATACTGTGTGTAACTAATGTTATTTCTACAAAATGTTTCTCTTCATAAACATGCACAAAATTGCATTCACATAGCTGTTTCAGAGTTATTACAAAATCTGGTTTGTTTCTTTTTTTCGACAAAACATATCAGCATAATAGAGTGATGAAGGGTTAAGTGGTTTTCCAGTTACTTTTTCTTCTTAAATATCTGATGGCACACCTGGTCTTCACACGTCAGTTCCTACAGAATTAAAACAATTAGTGGTACAAGTTGCGTAGCCAGAAGCTCCCCTGCCTTGTAATTTCTACAACTGTGCTATTACATTACAAAGATACACTTATGAAGAAGAGAACATAAGGAAAGAAGAGTGAATTCTATAAAAACAATCAGCAGGCATGCACCACATATTGCAGTAATTAGATTTTGACACATGAATTGAGCTCTAAGAAGAATATATATGAAAAATACATTAAAAGTAGTTTTTAGTGGAAGGTTTTTTCATGCTCCATTGTTAAAACAACATACAATAATAGTTAATATTTCATGTTATCTCATAATTCATGAGAATTATTGAAACAAGGAAATTCAAAACAAACAAAAAAGGGAAGATGCTTTAAAACCGTAAGAATGTTTACTTCAGAGAAGTGCCCAGCCATTTTTTAGGAGTCAGATTGGGATGGCATTTTTGCATAGCACCGCAGCTGATCTCCTGAAGTCTGGCACACGTGCACATCACAATGTACGCTGTTTTATTAGTCTTACAATTAGCAGGCATTGCTGTGCCAGATAAGGCTTGAAGATGAACTGAAGCCAGGTTTTCGGCCAACAGTTGCCCTAACCTGCAAGATTGTTCCTGGGAACTCTTCTGAGAGTCTGCCTGGTCTCTCTGCTCCCCTGAGTCTTAGGCTCAATCTTGCAGCCAGCATATAGCATCTTTGTTAGGTCAGCTTTTGACTATGTATTAAAATGGAGATGAAAATGTGTGCTGGACAACTGGCTTTCAGTGACATATACTGTTTTTTCAATTAATTGCCTTGACTGTTCAAGCATACAGACTTCAGGCAATGTGGCTCACCATACCAACTATCTGTAGGGTAAACTTAGCAAGGAGCGGATATCTAAATGCATATCATGAGACAGAAATTAATGAGGTCTTCTTCATAATCTTTCTGCACCCACCTACTGTACCATCCAACATTATCTTACCCATTTCTTGATTGTTCTCCCAAGAAACTTTTGGAATAGTGTTAACTATGTAATCTGTTATTTTGTAATCTTTCCATTCTCCAGTGAGTGCTCCTTTTCTGCACAGCCCTTCTGGCCTCTATCAGACTCACTGCATTCCTTTTCAGGCTCCAGTTTTTTCCGTTTCCATTGTACAAGCACAAAATAATTGGAAATACTCTTCTTGAGTACCCAGAGAGTGATTTCTGATCTGGATTCCTACATAGTTCTTTCTAAAATTACATAGTGCTTCTTTAGGGACAAAACCCAACATTTTTCTTGCAATCTTTTTCCCTTTTTTTTTTTTCTTCTTTTTCCTACCAGTGATTAAAGGAGAATGAGAAGACATTAGAGGTACAGTGTAACAAGAAGGGTTAATAGCTGGAGGACAGTGAACTGGAGCAAAAAAAGCACTGCAGGGTTATGTCTTAATTGGGAGCAGGTGAAAAGAAACTGAGCATTCCTGAGATGAAGCAGAGAGAGGGATTTCCTTCGAGTTCAGAGATCAGAGCTGTCTAAATAAAGAATAAGTAAGAAAAGCTTTGAAATGGACGAACTGTACTTTGTTGCAGTCTGTTATGTGCTATGATTCTGTATAGCAGCTCTTACCAGATGCAGTTGGTCTCCTTCAATCCAGTGCTTCCAGCCACGATTTTTCTTTTCACCTTTCTGAACACATACCAGTTTGTCACCATCCCAGGTCACTAGTGTCTGCATCAATTAATTCAGATATATTAGCAAGAAATTTATGAATATGTGAAAATAAGCTAATTCAAACAATGAGAAAAAAAAAAATACATTTTCTAACCATTGCTCTCCTTGTTCTTCCTAGAAAAACTCAAACCAATCAGTCATTCAAAACCCTGTTGCCACTGCTGAAATGCACCAGCTTCTGTCTCACTGTGCTGACCAAATCTACTGTTTGGTCACCAGAAATGTTCAGCAAGTGTCAGTGAGTATCAGTGGGTGCAATTTTTTCCACACACAGAAATTCAGTTACATGCCTTTGCTTTAGGCACAATTCTATGACAGACACCATTTTGTCAGACTTGTCCTCTGCTGTCACATGGCAACAAAATGGAATATTGGTGGGAAGGTATAACCTCTACTGTCATCTCACTATCATCTGCCTCTGTCTCTGTGGGCTGATTTAATAAAATAGGAGGCATTACTTTCAGTATGACCCTTGTGTATGCTATGGTAAATTCAGATTAACTTCTTTTGAATTACTCTAAATTTGAACCATTGTCAATTAGAAAGACATCTGTCCATTTATCATAGTTAAATCCTCATCAGAGACCAGTTACAGTCAGTGGAAGTTGAGTTATTAAAAGTTTTCAAGACTACTGTTACTCTACTTTATGTTTTAGTTCAGGGTTGGATGATTTATTTCTCTTACAAGGGAGCTTTCTAGTAATAGCAAGACAAAACTCATTCCATTCCAGTTAAGTTCTTTCATATTTACCGTATTTTTAAATTATCCATGCCCAATTTATGTTTAAATGTTGCCTAGCAGTTTTATTACCTTCATATGTTTGAGGCTTTTTTTTGTTAATAAATGACCAGAAAATTATTTTAGAGTAGCCTGGAGATTAATGGCTTGATGTGCTTCATCCTTCCTCCTCCTCTTTTTAGAAACAAATAGTATAATTTGTTCAGAATAGGATATTATATAAAAATGAATAAGCCAGGTAGGGGAATAATTGTACAAACTGTGCTTCCTTCTGTCCAAGTAATTGGTAATAAAGAGGAAATCAGTAAGTCTGCAAGTGAAATGATTTTGCACAGAGAGAAAGAAAATGCCTTTTATGGTGTTGAAGATGTAAGGATTTAAGTGATGTAATGGTTGATTCATTAGATCTTCAGCAGGTCTGAGAGACATGGGTGCAAAGTTGTAAAGCATAAGCTCTGTCACAGGAAAGTGTCCACCCAGAGCTCACTGGAGGAAGCAATAGGGAAACATTTAGTCGTAGGGATGTTCAAAATACTGAAAAATGGGACTTATTATTTGATGGTTTACAGAGTTCCGAATGAGAAATAATTTGGAAGAAGTCATAGGAATTACACTGCATAAAGCTGATTGAAAAATGAAAAGTGTTTTATAATGAATAAACAATGTACTCTATAATATAATCTGTGTCACTCTGGTGAAGGATTACCTGCGTTCAGATGCAAACATGGTGCTTTCCCATGGCAACTGCCAAAACAAAGTGGGTCTTGTTGACAGTGAGCTTTGATCTCAGCTACTCAGTTTGGCAACAAAGTCTGAATCTTTGTTTATTGAGAAGATAATGAGGCAGGGGACAGCATCTTTTTGGAGAATAGCAGGAGAGATGTGAGCTGAGAGGAACTATGATAATTGTCAGATGAGTTGATAGAGGGATTCAGGGAATGATGACCAAGACAGGCAAGTGATGCAAGTTTTTCAAGACCCTGAATGGGACAGTCAATAAAAATTTAAAATCTGTCACCCTTTCTACCTTTGAAAATATTGCTTCCATGTTTTAGGGATGAGAAGAGAGTAAAACAGAAGTAGTATCAATACAGAAACATGAAGCTGAATTCAGTAAATGAATTTAATCAGTGATTATACTTATTTTCCTCACTAACTTTCCTGACGTGGTCTGGTTTGAAGGCCACACAAGACCTTCTAGCTCAATCTATTGTAAGAGGTAGAGGATGTGCTAATACACAATCTGGTCCTTGATCCAAACATCCACACACACTGAAGGTGTCTGAAGATAAGCCCAGGGTTTCCTGTGGGAACTTTGAGCTCTAATCTTTAAGTAATTAAAGCTTGCATTACAAGGCATTCTTGCCTGTGGTTGTCTGTAGGCCTGCGTTTGCATCTATACCAATGGTAACATGGGCTCACATTTTCTTCTTATCTCTTCTAAAATCTCACTTATGTTTAATAGCTGAGTGTAGGCTTCCTTTAAATAGTATTTACATTTTAAACTGGCCACTTGAGGCTGAGCAGCACAAATCCAATGTGAACCTACTGATTCAGAGCTTAAAATGTTTATGCAGAGAAGATCCTAAAATCAGAATGATAGATTTACAATCTATTTAAGGAGATTACACAGGTTAAAAAAAAAAAAAAAAACATATTTAGCTGGTTTTTGGAACTGCCACTGCTGATACTGACTGTATTGTGAAGAGAAGTCAGATGGTATGTACCTTAACCATCCTGTTATCGAGTCCTTTGGTATGTTCTTCAAACTCCACTCCCACAGTGAAGTCCAGTTCATAGTTTCTCAAGGTACTGAGTGTTTTTGTTTTGAAATTGTCTCCATCTTGAATAATCTCCTTTGTTTGTTTCAAGTGTTTTGCAATCTTACGAGTTGCAAAATCAATGTCTGTTTAAAAACAGAAAAGAAAGCATTGCACAGAAAATTCCAACTTTTGTTACCAAAAATAAAACAACTCTTATATTTATGCATTGTAAAAATAATATTGTGTTTAATGGTCAGGTAATTTTACAGATGACCTCTTTACCGGCAGTATTTGCAAAGAAAAAGATCATTCAAAAAAGCCAGCAATTTCCATTTTCTGGACTTTCACCTTGAGGATCTTCTACTGATTTTACATATTCTTATTAAGAGAGTGTCTGTGGGGATATTATGAGCAGGACCAACAAACAACCAACAGTTAATATATGCTGGTTTCTTAAATCATCTGAATCTCCAGATCTTTTGGAGTTGAAGTAACAAGACATATTCTTTTTTTGGCTTCACTCACACAGGAAGCTATGGGATACTAGGAGTGCCATTTGCTTCTCATTCTTGAGAGCCCTTCCCTCTTCTATGTCTGCTGTATAAATTATGTAGCTCTTGGGCACATGAGGGTATTGATATGGATTCTGTAGTATTACAAATTTTGGCCACTCCTGAAAGATTGATCTCAGAACAACATGCCTTTTCAGAAAATAAGCACATTAGTAGAAAATAAGCATGTGGTCACACTCATTTTGGATTTTAGCATGATATTTTTGCAGGGAACCTATTATCTGTCGGAGCATACAAGAAGTTAATTTTAAAAATTGTAAAAATGTTCCTAACGAGTAAAAAAGAAACAGACAAATGATTGGCTTGTCCGTTGTGGTTAAAAAGCAAAGAGACAAATAAATGGCAGTTAGCTGTTAGAGGAATAGTGATTCAAAGTCAAAAGTCAAATATTATCAAACTGCAGCATTTGACAGTTCATTTTTAATATTCTGTAAACAGTTAATGCAGTCCTGATCTCCTTGACATCCTTATTATGTTCATGATGTGGACTAAATTCTTAATGCAAGCAATGGAATACACTGAAAGTTACTGAAAGGACAATATATATTATGAGCATGACAGTTTGTCCCAGACAGTCCACCTCTTGCCAGCTGTATTACCATCTGCAATAAATATTTCTGACCAGCTGGCAATGAATCTTAATATAGTGCTGTATGCAAATGAAATAATCTCACATGTTTCTGAAAGTTACTGAAAAATGGTTTTGGCTTGTTATCCATCCCATAGTAGTTCTGCATGTGAGTTAATCATTGTCAGCTCAGCAGTGCAACATACTAATGGAGTCCTTTCTCTTTGCGTAGATTCCTTATACATGTGATGTGCTAATTGAGTTGAGTGAGAGGTTTGGCTTGAGAAAAAATGTGACTTTTTTAACATGGGGAATAATGTTTAGTATTTATATCCAGACTTCTGGGGTATATTTTATCTGCTATGGTGGATTAAAAGTGTCTCTGGGTCTGATTTATAACCAGGTAACATAAAATTTAGGTCTCTCTGTGGAAAAAAAAAAAATGTCTAGACTTCTAAGGAAATGCTATTTCTGACTAATATATTAGTCTTGTAGCTCCTGGAGAAAAACTGGGAGATTTTATTAAAGCATGGTTTTCATAACTGCATGTTGAACAATACAAGCAATAAAGATGATATATTGTTCTATTATAGTAGATTAAAACACTTTGTAATGTGTTTGTGATAAAAGCAAAATTTCTGGCTTAAAGGGCAAAACTATTCTTTAATTAAAGTATGGAAATACATATGTATTAATTATAAGGATGGATGAGATTTTTTTAAAAACCCTCAATGTGCTTTGAACCTTAGCATTTTTATACTTAAGTATCAACCATATGCAAAATCGGGAGGAACAGAGCAGAAGAATGTCTTTTCACTCCTTCCATGTCATTTCCTTTCACTGATCACAAGTTAACGTGGGACACATTCTGAGAATCACCTATAGCCATATGCATCTTTGTACTGTTTTTTTTTCCTTTTTTCCCTGTCCCACTAATTCAATGGCAGTTTGTCACTAGTATAATGTATAACACATGTATATATATACACCAAAAATTATGACATATATATGAGGAGCAAGGTTCAGACAATAAGTGCAAATTCCTTCTCCATCCCAACCAGTTGCTGATGTTCTTGCTGTGAAAATACTTTGAAAATTTTGTCAGAAAGTTCATTCTCTCTCCATTTGAGTTTGTCTGGAGTAGGCAACGAATCAAAGGATTTTCCAGGAAAAAGAAATCTGTTTTGCATTCTTCATTCTAACACATTCTTTCTCCTTTGTCTTAGGCTATCAAGAGTGTCAAGTGCTTTTAATCTTGTTACCGCGGTTTTTTTAAGTCAGTTTTTCAGGACTGGATATCTGGTAGTTATCCTAAGGTCAATCAACTAGTGTAGGAATTGAGAATTGTTGGATATGAGGTTTTTTTTAAAGATATCACTAACTGGTTTCCTAATGTGTTACACGGTTCTTCCTAACAAACATATTATCTTGAATTTATCTTGACTTGTGGAAGGTAGCTATACAGATTTTGAACCACTGCTTCTTTGGATAATCAAGACCTTTAGTAGTAGCTATTTTTGTGTCCGAGCAAGCAAATGCTCTAGATATCCAGTAAATTAACTCAACAGCTTTTTGGGGAAAGTAGAAGGAAACTGGAAGTTTGATCTTAACTTCTCATGAAAAGTGCTTGAACTGAAAAAACTCTTGTTTATCAGCATAACTCTTAGTGTCAGCTACAGTAAAAATCAGAATAAGAGGAAGATCAAATGCTGAACAGAAGATACAAATCAATGACCATTAGATAGAAAATAGTGAGACAACATCTGAGAATGGGAACAACAAAGGCACAATGGGACAGTGAGGGCTATTAACTGTGAACATAAACATAAAATATCTTTAATTTTGTCATGTACTAATTTAGCCAGTCACTTTCTACAATCTAGGTTAGATTAGTCAGCTCCAGTGATTACTCTTCTAAGTAATATTGACATCATGAGTGGTAAAGAAACAACGATGTTTTGTGGCATTCATCTGTGATGTATTAAAGCCAGGAGAAGATTTCTGATTCTAAAAATTAGACTTCTTGTGCATGTGTAAATTTAACTTCCATATTTTTTGCAGCTTTTTGAAATGCAGCCATGTTACTGCAATGGTAGAACAAAGGTAACTGATCTTTCAGTGCCAATCCATTCTCTATTGAAGAAATTCATCAGAACTGTTTTATTTTGTCTATAATTTCTTCTTTTTAAGAAATTAAAGATCTACATCTCTGCTGACCTTAGTAGAGGAAGAATTTTCTGCACACTACTTGCATAATCATAATGACCTGGAGCAAAATCAAGGTCATTTTTATCTTTTTATCGTTTTATCTTAATGAGAATAAAATATCTGAAAGACAACTTGTACTGAAAATACTAGGTGAAGCAAAAGAAGACATGTCTCTCAAAAATCTTTCTCACTGTCATGGCAAAAATTGAATATGTGTGGGAAAAATAAGTCTACAAACAACACAGACTTAATCTTTATATGGAGTGACAAGAATAATACTTGCTTGCAGTTAATAGTGCTTTGGTGTTCCAGCATCTACAAAGTATGCTTAGTATCCTATACAGTAGATACACAAACTGTAGCTATCAGATCTCTAACAATAAAGAAGCAAAAGAATAGTA
This sequence comes from Phasianus colchicus, assembly GCF_987193195.1. Lineage (NCBI taxonomy): Eukaryota > Metazoa > Chordata > Aves > Galliformes > Phasianidae > Phasianus > Phasianus colchicus. Next base: position 6,697,629 of record NC_143445.1, read on the forward strand.
ACTGAAAGTTGTGTAAGGAGCAGGACAGTTCTTTGTGCATGTACAATTCATTGTTGCCATCAGTGGTGGTGGCGAAGTGAAATTTAACTTTTGTAATCATCTTCAGCTGATCCCATGACCTAAGCTTCCTTGCTGTGTAAGCATGATTCCCATAAAAATTCCCAGAAGTATCTGCCCATTTCAGCTCTTCTAGCTTTTGCCATGCAACTGCTACATACAATTCCCACTAGTTCAAAATGCTAATTAAATACTAAACACAACTGCTGCTTTAATGATATGGGATGTATCTGCTTGTTTATTTTAATTTCAATATAGAGCAATATACTTGGCTACAATCTTCTTTTTCTTATATGCCAAGGTCATTGTAATTGCGTGTACATTACAATTACTTGATTTCTAATGTGATTGACATAAACCCTTAGGGCAGAAGACAGAATACAAAAATAAAAATTTTCTTATTAATTTATAGAAAGATTTTACTTATAATGAAAATGTAGTTAATATTTTTCACTTTACCTAATGCAACCATGTAGCCTTCAAAGTTCTCATTGGATTCCATTTCCCAAGTCCCATTGTAATCAGCAGGCATGGTGGCAGGAGCTTAAAACCAACTTCAGATTGAAAAGTGAGGCTGGAAACAGAACCTGTTAGCAGAATGTTTTATAAACCTTTTCATATCTTATTTTTTTAAGGCTTATGGGTTTCTAGATAATACAGTTTAAGGGTCAGAGCGATAACCCTAGAAAACTTCGCTTTTATTAACAAAGTTCAGTGTGTCTGCCTTGCTGGAAGACAAGGATCACTTTCTGAAATACATCGCAATACAGGATATGATTTTACAGTGACCTTTGTAAAGAACTACTAGCTATTATGGGGTACCTTTGCAATATATTAAACATAGTGGCAAATTGTACAACACAGCTAAAGTTCCCAAAGGTGAGTTATATTTTTCAGTTCCTTTCTAGGTGTCATATTTCCATGTGAAGAATAAGCCTTACAGATCTGATGGACCCAGAACTCCCATTTAAAACTGATGGAACTTTTGAATGTGTATCACATGCAAGAAGGAACATAAAAGGGGATATTTTTGTTGAAAATATATCTGTTTTCCTTTGATTTTTGAAATATTTTTATACCAAGAGCTTCACTTACACCAACTTCAATTTAACAAAATTCTTGAGGATCTTTGCAGCAAGTTTAGGAAACATAAAATAAATCCAAGTAAATCATAATTAGTGCTGATAAAATACTAAAAATCTTTATTTATTTTGAAACTTTGTGTTAGAAAGGTATTTTTCATCCAGCAGCACTATGTTATTGTGGGGAAAAGCACAGATGACAGTTGTGCAAATATTCAGAATGTGTCTGCCTAGAAAATTTGAATGTGCAGTAGAACTTTATCAGAGAGTCATGGGATCATTAAGGTTGGAAAAGACCTTTAAGGTCCTCTAGTCCAACTGTCCACCAATCAATATTGCCCACTAAACCAGGTACCTAAGTATTACATCTGCACTTTCCTTACACACCTCCAGGACAGTGATTCTACCATTTCCCTGGTCAGCCTATTCCAATGCCTAATGCTGATGTGCATTCCTAATGGTACTCTATGAATTATGTTATGCAGAAAGTAATTTCAAATTCTGAGTTCTTAAAACATTGTTCTGCCAGAATATTATGTAATATTTATACAATAGGCTTGTCTTTACCTATCTCTATGTACTTTCTTTCTTAGTCCACACATTGCATCAACCAGTTTAAATACATTTTCATTATTTATGCATTTTACCTGTATAACAAAATGTCTTTTAAAAACAAGGAATGGGAAGGCTACTGTTCCCAACTCAGTCACTCACTAACACTCAAAATCAGCTGTATGAGCAACATCAGTTGCTTTGTGCACGTGCATGATCATCTCTAAGTGTATTACAACTCTATTTCTCCAATTGGAAGTTATTCCCTCCTTCAGTACACTAAAGAGTGTTCAATTTATAAGAAGACACTGTGTGTTTTACCTTCTATCACCAGTTGCCTAGTGGTGGATGTATAAGGAATTAATCAGACAGAAGGTGTACATTTGCCTTATAAAATTAGAGTATGTGCTAGAAGCTCATGGTGATAGATTCTATATACTTATTGATTTTAGCTCTGAAGTAGTTTGCTTCCTCAAGTCATTTTGTTAAGATGCAGAAGTGACTGAAACTGTGTCATGTGATATTCAGCAATTACCATCTATTAAAACTACTAAAGAATCCAGTAGTAGAATTACTAGTTCTGCAGCTGTAGATGTGCAAAGCTAAGCACATTTAGAGGAAATAAATTATGAGATGAGAACATCCAGTACATATAAGGTCCTAATTAATTAATAGCATAAACACATAATTGTATAAGTTTTCACAGTGGTGCTTTGTTTATATCCATCCCTTATTATTTATTTAAATGTATGTATTTTTTTCTGTGTGTGCATTTTGTAAACTCTCTGCTTGGACCTCTTTCAGCACACAGTTATTCAACAGCCTTGTAATAGCTCTTTTGAGCTTTTTTCACGTAAAGAAGCAGCAAGCCTACAGGCAGCAAATTTAACCAATCAAGGAAATATCTATGTAGGAAATTAATAAAACATAATGTATTAAATTGACAGAGCTCTGTGATGCTTCATGAGCATTGTGCTAAGATGCACAAAGAGAATGTTTAGTCTAGGAATCAATACCTTAATAGGTAGTAAAACCCTTATTACATTTAAATGCCTGCTAAAATCATATAAGACTAATGGATAGTTTTTTTAACCCCCATGTGGATAATTCTAAGCCTGTAGATCATTCATCCACTGTATCCATAGTGTTCTTACGGGATTTTGCCTTGCCAGTTATACTGACCTGTCTCTTGTCACATATTAACTCTAAAATTTTAACATACTGTTCACGTAAAATTAGAAATGATTCTTTTTGTTCTGTGTTTATTGCTAAACTTTGAGGAAAACTCTACATACATAAAGGAAAGATATACATAGAGAAAAACGCACAAAATGGCAAAACATTCCATTCCTATGCCATGAGTATATGTTTGAGGAAGTGAAAAAGTGCCTTCTCCTAATCTTCATGATAATCATGTTCTCACACCTCTTCCTTGAAAGATCAAGAGTAAAATCTATTGGCACACAGTGTACAGCATATAATGAAACTTGAGAATGGGAAGAATTAAGTGTCTTTTTTCAGGTTTTCCAATATCTCTGTTAAAAGCAAAAGCTGTAAGCTCATAGCTTGTGTCAGGTTTCAAACCAGGAATAAGTTTTAGAGCCAAGTAATAAGATATCAGAAAGCAATGTCAAGAAAAGTCAAAATACTGTACCTTGTTAAAGCTTGAGTAACTTTTCCAGTTTATGAATGAAGAAATGAAGACAGCTTTTCTCTCCTCTGTCCTACAGATTAATATTGGTAAGTGGCAGTTTGAAACAAAGCTGCTCATAAAATGAGCCTAAGCTGGCAGGATTGAAAAGGCCCAAATCTCGTGTCTATGGAATGAGTGAGCAGTCATGAAAGCCATGGCTAACATTAGCCTTCATGATACATTCCTCTCATGATACTTGAGGCCTGCCTGGAAGAGAAATCCTATGTATTTGAACAAAGTTCAGCCTTCTTGTTATCTGGAAAAAGCTTATGGTACTCTGTCCTTGCACAATCTTATGCAGTAAACCACTATTAGGAGAACTATATCAGGAACAGAGGCTACTAGTCAAATAATTTTTCTCTGTAAACTTCTGGGAATGGCATTTCATAATGTCACTAGTGGACATGATACTCAGTTTGGTAGTAAGAAGAAATCACCCAGTGAATGCTGTCTGCTTGAAAACTCACTTCAATAAGAAATGGTATGCATTGTGAAAAAAAATGTGTCACTGAGAAAAAATAGCCAACCTTAAAGCTTACCTTGATTTTCAAAATAAATGAGAAATACTGAATTTACTTTCTGCTTCATTCTATGTAGCAGTTATTCAGTGTTGTCTACCCATCGGTCTCAAAGGAGCAGGTAAAAATCATTAGCTGTTTTAAAATCAGAGAAACTTAAGGAGCAGTGTGGTTTGGTCAAGGTCGTGAAATAAGCCACTAGATAGAGCAAGTTATAGAGCACAATCATTTGTTTTATCCATTAAAGCATGCTTCTTCCTGAGCTAAGTTTAATGTAGATTGAAAGCATGTACCCAGCCTAACTGCTTTGTCATTGATGTTAAGGCTGCCTAAATCTTCTCTCGAAAGATTTTTTCAAGATCTGAATTCCTTGCATGAGCCATACATTAATATATCTAACTGTAATCTATTACTTAATTGTATTTATTCTATGGTGAAGTTTTGTAATTGCAACTGCCACTTCTTATCTTCATCAGATAGAGGTTGCATTACTCAGACATTGAACTGGAATACTGATTGATGGCTTTTGAATTAAAAGAATCTATAGATAGCAGTGTGTTTTATTTTTCTTTGATGCTTCTATGACAAGCATAATTCAACTAAGAAACTGTGTATCTCCTTTAGCTTGTTCATTTTAATGCAGGGTCTCCTCTATTAGCATAACATTTTGCCCAGCAGAAATATTTCTATTACCTCATCTGGAGAACACTTTAGAGAGATACTTTCAAATACCTTAAACATCAACTTTTCACATACCTCATAACTGGTATAATCTCATGCTGGGAAGATTTGTAGTGTATAATCTCATTTTGCTTAAAGTTCTAGAGTCCACATAAACAGATAAAGCCGTGTCAGATGTTGCAGTTAGTATGCAGTTTTGAATTCACAGCAGCCATTTAAAACAAGATTAAAACCGTTCTTTTATAATCACCAGGACATAAGACACTTAAGATAAATTCTGCCAAGGTATATTAATAAAAATATATAATGTATAACATTCTGCCGGTTTGCTTCCTTCTACTTTTTTTTTTTCTTTTTTTTTTGCTACCAGCATATAGTATTTACAGAACTTTTATCCTAGTCCTAAAAAAATTACTAGAAAGCTGAATGTGCCTGCTTCCTGAATGCTTTCTGAAAGATCTTTGCCATAAATCAGTTTTATGGCTTCAGTAAAAAAAAAAAAATCTATCTGTGCCAGTAACCCAGAAGGAAAACTCTCTTCCAGGGAACTGAACGTTATTACCCTGTGTTGTCACATATCTCTTAGAATTTTGGCGTAAGTCTTTATTTCCTGTTGGTTAAGGGATTTTCTGTGTTGTAAATCTCATAAATTTTGTTCGGAGTGCTGTATGGTTCCTCTTTTCTGCTTGCATCTCTGGCTCCACAACAACACTCCTGCTGAGGCAAAGATTCTGGCTTCGTTCTACCATATCCTGTTTGAGAAATGAAGCCAGCATGCAATTCCCTGATGAATGAATTCCCTGATGAGTTCTGGAATTAATTTTAAAATAATCCAGCTTAGTAATAGATGTGTTTACATGCATGTCTGTCCTTGCGATGATTTTCTGTCTTTAGGTTGCAGATATTCAACAGAAAAAACATTTAAGATAGAAATTCATAGTCATAATTTAAAAAAACTCCAAAACATGTAATTTACGAAATCAAAATATTATCTGATGTAGTTAAATGAATCAGTGTACTCTGTGCTAATAAGATGTAAGTGCAACATAATTGAGGCTGCAAGATGGATCTCTAAGCACGTATGTAGTCAACTTAAGACCATTGATAGTATGCCACAGAATATGCCTTGGGATACACTGCCAAAACTAAGATTCCTCCCAGACAGGTAAGGGACAGGGCTTTAATGGTAGACATGCCACGTGGTTCCAGGAATTGGATGCATATGCTTGCATACACATGAGAAGCAGGGGGAAGGTTCATTTATGTGTAGATAGTTCAGTTACGTCGCCGCTTGTTGTCTACACTGAAACAGGGAATTGATAAATAAGGAATTTTCATATTTTCAGCAAAAAGTACCAAGTGAGTTTCATGTTGAAGATGATAAAAGTGAAAATAAGATTTCTTAAAATGTGTATTTTAGAAGAAAATTTGTAGATAAAACTATAGATATTGAAATTAATATACATATATATTTAAATATACTACTGAATGTGAGCCTGTCTTTCACTGGAAGAATAAAAGAAGAGGGGAAAGGAATTGAACTAGATGATATTAAAATGCAAAATTGAAACCTGAGTATAATCTCAGATGAGAAATGGATTCCCCAGTCATTCAGTCATAATCTCAATGATAACACTTCCCTTTTTTATATGTGAACAGCAAGTGAATAAATTGATTGGGAAAGTTATTTTAAGAGGGTATTTGAAAGTAAATTTTTCAAATTTCCATTAAAAGTTTCTTAGTAATGGTAAGAAGCATACCAGTGAGGTTTTTAATATACCGACTGGGTTTAGCCTGGAAAGGAAAGAAAGAAAAAAGAAAGAATCCTCATTGATGGACATAACAATTTATTTTTATCTGTCATCCATTATATAATTGGTACAACAGCTTGCCTAGAATGCTGCCAAAAAGATAGCTCAAGGAAGCTGAATGAAGAAGGCAGAATAACCATGCCTTCCTGAAACTGTTCAATACTTTGTGACTTACAGCAAAAGGAAGGCATACACACCGGTTTTCAAAGTTTTTACCCATTTGACCCTTTTGGATTGTATTTGAAATTTTCTTTATTAGTTGTTCCTCTTCACTCTGACTGCATACCTGATGGGAATTTCCAGATGATCTGAGACTGTAGCAATGAAAGGACAGTATGGAAATGAGTATATTTTTTCCATGAACATAGATGAAAGTACTGTAAGTGCCAATTTTGTTCCCCATGGTGACAACTCTGAATGAAAGAGCTTGAGCTGGGAAATATTCCCTCAAGACCCTTACACTCCAGAGTTTCTCAGGAATCAATGTGATTAATACATCTGTGGTATAAGTAATCTGTGGTATCGAGTATGAATAAATGAAATTATTGAATGAAATATTATAAACTATATTAATATTTTAAAATAAAATAAATATATTTATATTTTATTTTATATTTTTTTATATATGCATTAATTGCAAACATTTTTTTCTGATGTTTTATTGTAATTTCCTGAGCCATGCCAAAGGTAAGACCATGACAAAATACTACTGTTCATTTCCTGTAAGTTGAGATTTCCATACACAAAATCTCTGCAGTTGTGAGCTATTGTGTCTATTCATAGAAAACTTGAAGTGAGTGACATTCAGTCTCATGATATAGAAATCCTTACATCATTCAGACTACATTTAGCATTCCAATGAGCTTAATGATCTCTCTTAGAAATACAGAAAGGGATGGATGTTGTTACAATACATTGTATAGATGTGTGCTGTGGTGTTGCTCGAGAAATGTGTAATTACATCTTATCATAAAACTTGCATATTGTGGCAGCTAAAGTTCCCCGTGCAACCTGAACTTAGTTAAAAACCATAGCCAGAGATCACTGATAGGGTATGAAATCTGAACCTGTGGATTTCTAGGTCCTGCTGCCAAAGTGGGACCAATGTCCCACACTGTTATGTTTGGACTTAGTGATCTTGAGGGTCTTTCCAAACTAAATGTTCCCATGTCTCTGTGATTTACAACTGTGGATGAACAAATTCGTTTGTTAAAATTAGATGTATTTCTTGTAAAAATGTATATCTGAGTAGTATTTTTTAACTTCCAAAGCATAAATAAAATACTTTGTTGTAAGTTATATGTCTGTTAGAATGATGCTGATCATCATTTTTTGTTGCTAGTAAAAGACAGCTGCATCAGGGAAAAGAGTTGTTGGTTGTCAGAGTATTGTGCTGTGTTGGTTCCCAGTTGAAAGATGAACATTTTGGGGAGTGCTGCCTGAATTAACTTGGGTATGGAGAGATTGCAGATAGAGAGGCGCTTAAGGTAGAAAAGCATACCAGTATTGCCTTTTATAGCAATATTCAGTTTGAAAAGGGAAAAATCTCTTTTCCTATTTGTTGCTAATTATAAAACTACATCTTCTGCAAGCAGTGTTAAAGATTCAAACAGTACTGTGATGTAACACACACAGTAGCAAAGTACAAAGTGATTGGAAGGCAGCAGAGGCCTATGAATGGGCAATTGTAAATTGCTTTATCCCTGTCCTTCTACTGGAATACGCTCATTGCCTCTGAAGGCTGATTTGCTATCTCTGTTCAACAACTTATCCTTCCATCATGTGAGTAAAGGTTACATTACTGCGTGGCATTCAGATATATCTGCAGTTTCAAAGGAAACAGCATACCATTATAATAGCCTTTTGTATAGTGTCTCTTAAACAAATACTCGTTAGACTGAGTCTATAATGGGATCTTTGAAAGTTCAGATTTAACAAAAGCAGCCCCAAATCATTCCTCTTTCCCGCATTGATACATCTTTCGTTAGTCTGACCATGCAGGCTGCTGAGCATCCCTTTTGTCTAGCCAGCACATCTGCGTAACTTTTTATCCTTTTTGTCTGCAGTTAGCATTGTGTTTGATATCAAGGTGGAAAGCTCAGTACCTTGCAGAACTTCATTCAGGTTTATTTGTGATGTGGACAGTACAATGAACTTAGGTGTCTAATTAGAGTAAGTAAAAGTATTTGCATTAAACCTATACATGCAGATACCTACTTTTAAAATCCTAAGTGCAATTAGAGGTGGTTTTGCTGTCTTTTCAAGGAAAAAAAATAATGGAAAAAAATGTTATTTCAGAAGGTACTTTCTTTGCAAAGAGATAAAATCATTAGCAAATAAGCACTGAAGTGGCGCATGGCTACAGCATTACATGGATGAACTTTCTGGAAAAAGGGAACGCTTGAACCAAAAAGGAAAAGAATATGAAGAAAGGGTAATCTTTTTGCTTTGCTCAGGCTGTTTCACAGAGTTTTTTATTTTTTATTTTTTGTCCTATGTAATACAGGTGTTGCACAACAACTCATAATAGACCCCCAAAATGTTGAAGTGAGTCCAGGAAGAGCTACAGAGAAACACCTCCGACAATAAGAGCCCTTTTCTATGGATATCTATTACCTTTATTTTTAACACTGAATTATACAGACATTTTTAAAGGGAAGAATGATCAGGTGAGGTAAGAAGTCTGCCATCCTGCAAGAAACTGCAGAAGGCAGCGATTTTCAGACTGAATCTTTGACCTGCATCCTTTTTCCATTACAGACAACATTCTGGTGTTCTCCTGTGATCCCAGAACAATGTGGTCCTTGCCATTCCTCTCATTACTGATCAAAGTAAATAAGCCTTTGATGTTCCATTAATGGAATACATACATCAAGCAGGCTTGTCTTCTGAATTATACCGAAATTCTTCTTGGGATTCATTTCCCAGAAGAAGAAATAAATATATCATTTTAAAGCATCTGATTTGATTCTGCATTTTCTAGCCTCAGCACCATGCTAGTGATTTCTTCAGCTCATTCCCACTTGCTGCAGCAATCCCAAATTACACTTCTGCAAAACCTCTTGTCCATTAGTCTCCAAGTGCAGTGGATGTGCTCCATCTGTGGGCCATTAGTTGCCTTACATGTGTCTTCCCCAGTGCAGGGAAAAGGCTGAGGGTTGCTGTGCAGCAGGTGAGCAACATCTTATAAGACAGCCTGTTTGAAGGAATCTTGCTAAAGGCCACTTGTTAGTAGCAGCTTTTTTTTTAGTTATAGTCTTTCTTTGTTATACAAGCAGCCCAGTGTCTTCAGCCATTATGCTTCTCTGAAGAGAAGAACTGTGGAGAACCTTTGGTCAGCTCTGTTACTGAAAACTAAAGCACGATGAAATGTAGATGATTATTTTGTTGTGATGAAGATTTTTAAAATTTTCACCACGAAGGTGGGGAAGAACTACGTTATTTGTTTTCATTGAGAATGTACTTTTCATTTGCTTCCACTTCTCCACAATTTGGTCATTCCTTCAGATCTGTAATGTCTGATGAGGGAATGTGGTTAGCCCCAAATGAACTGTTTGCTTTTGTGCTAAATCACATTAGCTTACATAGGGGGAATATGTAACTGAGAAGGCACTTAGCTGTTCCTGAAATTACACAAGCTGCAGTGGGAAGTGCTGCATGGCAGCATGCTAAAGAGGGAAAGCATTTTTCAGGGCATTAGTATGGCTGAAGAGGGAAAAAGGCTGCCCTAAAATATTCACGTGACGTTCAAACAAATTAGGTACTTATTATCCATTAACTTCAACTTACAGTTAAGCACCTGGCAGGGTTTTTGAGCAACATTTAGCAGATTAAATGCCTACCTGCCTCTTTAGTCACCAAAATACTTTTGAAAACTATCAAAAATATCTGACATCATGTTGGGAACTGGAAACGAAAATGGAACTTTGTGTCACGTGATGCTTTAAATGTTTATGAGGCAGACATTGCATGAGAAAAATATGTTATAGAGCATTGTACGTATGTTGCAAAAAAAACATTCTGTGAAATAATCCTGCTTGTAGGTTTTTGGGCAATGCTTTTCATTGCCCAAAAAATGACAAAGATTTTTTTTTTTTTTTTGTATGATGATGATTAAAGAGCTGGAGCCATACTACTTGGAGATTTTTTTTGCTGAAGAACTCTGGTATTCTACTTATTTTTGTTTTGTTCATCAGGGAATGAGTCATCTGTTCCTGCATCATTCATGGCAGTGTGAAATGTAGCTTGCATATCTTATTTGTCTAGCTCCTAAGTCAGCCCCCATGTCTGAGATTGGTTTCAAGAAACCTAACAAAATTAGCACGTTGTGTCACTGCTGCAGTGTTATGAAAATCTGTTATGTGTTTTGTGCTGTTTCTTAGGTACAAGAAGTCTAAAACTCATGAGCAGATCTTTCAGAATTCTTTCAGAGAATAATCTGTAAGCAGCTCTTGGAAACTGAGTATGTCTCTGTGTTTAGGTCTGAACTACCTGAACATACGTGCCAGAAAAAGAAGACTAGCGATGACTAGCTTTCTAGCTGGTGGGATTTTAACACTGCAGTGGCCTTTAAGGATTGTCCCCAGTGATCAACTGTTTCTAATGAACACTGGTATCAGTGAGACAGTGGAGAGGACTAACTACATTGCAGTGAGCTACACTGTTGTACCTGAAAATTGGTGTCTGGAGGAGCTGCTGTGTTTGAATAAGTGCTTTGCTACGTTACTCTAAAATACATAAAAGGTGCTGTTCTCCCCCTTCCCTTTCTAAAAATAAACTTGGAAATGTCAGCATCAAGAATGGCAGCATATTTCTTGACAAGATGAGCGAAAGACCACAGTTATTTCACAGAAGTACTACTGAAATGTGTTAACTTCTTTAACTTGCCCAGCTGGAGAGAAGTGTTAAAAGCTGTAATGGTTATGGATAGTAAGCATCAGTGTCTCTGTAAGAAAAGATAAATTGAATCATGCTGATTTAGAATTAGAGAAGGAAAGTGATGAACTGCTGTAAGTCTTGTTGCACTTGACTGAACGAGAAATTTCAGCTCGTCCCATATGCAATGCTTCTAGACCTAAAAAATGAAAATGGTGACCCCATAGCATTATAAGTATCTATTTTTATGTAGCAAGGACACTGACTAGCAATTGAGAAAAAATGGCTGGGAACATCAAGAGAGAAAGGGACCTTTCATTTTAAATTCCAGTACAATTTTGCATTAACTCCTCTGCTTTTCTTATATTTTACCTCTGCACTTCTGTAATGTTGCTTTGTGCAGCTTAAAGGGGAGGGGAAAGAAAGGAAGTGAAACTGTTGCATAAAAGCTGTTAATGTGATTCCACAATGCTGATAAAAGCATTTTTAAGAACTACACATCTTTACAGATTACTACTGATATCAATATCATGCTGTATGTATTTCTACAGATGCACAATCAAGTTCTAAATGTCTAAATGTTACCTACTCTGTGATTGTGCACCCATGGCATGTGCATAGCTCATGCTTCTGCTACAATCTTGAACTCTCAATTAACTGAACATTTAAATAAAGTATTTTAAATTTGAAACATTCTTATCACAATATTGACTTTTTAATTGGCTAAGCATTAGAACAGTGTTGTACCAATGGGCACAATTAGATACGTGGTCTGTGGCTATGTAAATTACAGTTGACTCAACAACCACATACTTTTTTCTTTCTTCTTTCTTTACTTACTGTAATAAGAATGTGACTCTTGAAAGAAAATTTCATTCTTTGGAGTAGAAACTTAATCTTCAGGCAGGCTGGTTGAAGGGAGTGAAAAGCTATGCTGCTCAAGTGTTCAGTGTGGATACTTTTGGCGCCAATACAGAGAAGAGTGCATGCTTTGTCGATAAATCACAGGATACTGAAGGAATTCTACTTTTTTTTTGTGCTTTTTTGCTAGACAGGAGTCAATTACTTAAATAAACATTTGCTTTGAGGTTGAAAATTTTCTTGAAGTACAAATAGCAGTAGCACATAGGTATTAAGAAGAAATGTTTTACTAATAGAAGATGAATGGCCATAAATCCTTTATGTGATTACAGGTGATACTGTCCAAGAAACAACACAATACATGCTAGGAAAGTTTTATCAGTGTTGTGCTGGAGAACTCTTTTGCTTTACTATCCACTTAGAAAATGTAATACAGTGGAGTCAATTAAATGATAGGCATTGATGAAAGTGGATGTATCTCCTGGAATGCACCTTTCATGCCATGCCAGTGGATTGTTACTCTCTACTGCTCCGTCTCATGTGAGAGACTTTTTAGAAATCGAACACACCTTGTTATATGGAATGTGCCATTCTGACAGCTCATTTTAAAATAGAAATGTTACACAGATCACTCAAAGCAATTCTTTCCCATCTTTCACAGTTGTATAAATGCAGACTGCAATCTTAGCTCTTATTTCTGTTGTGATTTCTATGGATGGTTTAGACTAGAAGAGATGCTCTTAGTCCATGTGTTTCAGTTGAGTGTTTCTGAGTGGCTTGAATTGAAATGGGAGTACTGTGGTCTTCCGATGCTTTAAAAAAGACTTCTAGGAATAAAAACATTCAAATTTATACTCTGGAATCAACGTAGTGACTCTGATTCTGCTAGAGCAATTATCTCACCATAATACTAGGGGTACAGAAATCTGAGGGTCATGGCAGAAACAGGTGATTTTGCATCTCTTGCTGTACAAGAATTAGGAGTAATTACATGATAGCAGAAGGCAACAGGTTCAGGCGAACAGAGAGATTTCTTAAACAACTGTTTGCTAAATATTTGCATTGATCTCAAAAATGACTTGAGATTTTTATGAAAGAAAAATATGGTGAAGGTTATTGAATACTGATATAGCAGCTTCTGGTTTGAGCCACAGATTAGAAAAGACTGGGAGAGGATTGTGGTGTAATTGCCTCCTGGCCATAATTCTGTAATTGCTGTTTTTCCAGATTATTGATCCATAACTTTACTTAATTTAAAAAATCAAATCTTCAATTTTGGTGGAATACTTTCAGTGAAGTACTGCTCCATTGGAGCTGGTGGTAAAATTCTCACCGGCTTCAGAGAGATGAGGATTTTTGGTCAGCCACGTACTGCATTTCTCATTCACTTCCCTACAACAATTCATAGCCTGAAAACAAGATTACATTAAGGCCCCTTGTTAAGGCTACAGAAAGGCAATTTTCACTGTAAGTAAAAAATGTGCTCACATGGCCTTTAACTCCAGTATCTTGTTTTTTATCAAACAGTCTCAGTTTTTGTGTAGTCAAGAATCATGGTGCACACCCATTTATAGTGTTTAGTAACTTTAATGGGGTTTTATTTGCAATTATTTTTTAAAAATAATTTGTTAAAAATGTTTTTGATTATACAGTTCTAATGTAATCTTCATCTCTGTATCTTTCATCACTGATGATGTTCATTACTAGTGCTTGGAGATTTGGTGGCAAGTCTGTACATTCTACTGTTCTTCACTTCTGTGTCAGCAGTAGGCTCACTGTACCTTCTTAAAGACCTGCTTGCATTTGACTCCACACACTCTTATTTCCTAGGAAGAGAAAATAATTTTAAAATTACATCTTTTACATATTACATGTGCATTATATATTTATGGATATGTCCAGCTTAATTTCAATATGAAATTTCTTATCAAATTAGATTGTATAGCTTGTACATATTTTAGCCTATTTTTAATCCTAATAATACCACTTATTTTGGGCTTATTTTCTGGAGAAAGAAAGGTGGAGTAAGAGAAGTTATTTTGGGATCTCAGATCTGAGAGGACCAAATGTGTTCCAGGGGCATTATTGCTTATTTGTGTGTGCAACTGCTTAGGTGTTTGAAATGAGCATTCTGTATTTTGGACATATAAACAAGGTTTTTGGGATGGATTTAAGTAACAAATTCTGAGTCTGTATGTTGATGATCAAGCTTACAAACCCAGAAATCAGCCAAAAACCCATTCTAGCAACCCAGTGGTCACGGGTAGGATGGGACAGGTAATCACATACAGAAGAGTTGAGCTAGGTCTATAAACCCAGCACAGCAGTGAGATTTGACTGAACTTCACCATATTAGATGCCTAACGCTGCCAGCTGGTCTTCTGTCTTCCATAATAGGTTTTAAAAAATCTTTGCTTGCTAATAATTGGGTCATACCTAACTGCTCATAAGAATGTACATTGATTTATGAGACTTACTGTTGTTCACCTAACATCATTGAAGATGCAGTTTAATCTTCTCTATTACTGAAACTGTTGAGGTTACACCTGAGTTGCACAGACTTTGTGGGAATTTGTGCTGACTGGTTTTTCTGGAAGAAGAAAATTGGTGGAACTTCTTAAGGAATGTATAGACAAAGATTATATATGACATAGCAGAAAGACTGTACTTCCTATTGCAAGATAAGACATATATAAAGTTGTCAGAATATTTTGAGGAATAGGAGTTATAGTTAACTGGGAAGTTGTGCGCATTTCCTTATATTTCTTTATAAGCTTTAAAATGACTTATTAAGAAGGACTTACACTGGGTCAATAACCTTACTGACATGTGTTGCCAGTCTGTTGTAAGAGAAGGTGTTTCACGATGAATTGATGAAACAAGCAGACTGGTTTTGTGATTTTAGTTGGAACTGGTTTTGTTCACTGTATATATAGGGAACCCAAAAGAAAGAGTGTGCAGTAAGTCCAATGAGATCTGCTGACAGAGATAAAAACCTGCAGAGCAGGAGCAATCAATACAATAGAAAATGGCAATAAAACTGAAAAGGGAATGGAGAATGGTCAAATAAGTCACTCACATAAAACAGAATCCAAAGAGGAAAAAGAACTACAAAGTACAGACCATAGATTGAAATGGTAAAAATAGGAGGCGATAAACTACTAAAGGATGTGGTACTACTTTCTACAGAACCATGGAAGGAATTAAATTAACACTTGGCTCATTGTGTAAAGTTCAATAGCATCATAAAACTATCGAAGTATCAATTTTTTAGAGGTAACTGCCCATTGTATCAAAGTACTTTCAGGAGCACAGGGCCCAGTAATCTTGGCTGATCAAAAGATACTAAATGGAACTATTTCACTGCATGTGTAATGGAGAGAGTTATATTAATGAGGATTCAGAGGAATAAAGGGGACATCATTTGAAGTTCATGAAGTATAAAATGTGATAAAATATTGGGGACTGGCTTCTAAAATATTTGGGTACTTCTTTTGCATGAAGTAACTTTGTACTGGCTTTTGGATGCATGATGGATGGATCACAGTAAATTGTACAAGTGTCAGTGCATGGATACCGGTATGTGCTCGCAGGTATGACACTTCTCATCACAGCCTTTTGAAGCAAAAGCATCAGATCAGTCTTGTTACGTTAGGGTACCTAAGATGGCACTAGACAACAGGGGCACTAGCACCAGAATCTGAATTTATGACTTCTCAGATATGACTCTTGACAGGTTTAAGCATAGAAAATGGTCTGGCCTGCAGGTTTGTGACCAGGTTTTATGGCTAGTGCATGAGTCAGAGTAAGGACAGCAGAAGTCTAGACTAAAAAAAAAAAAAAAAAGGGTGTTGGGAGTAGTAAATGGGAAGAGAGAATGATTGCAGGGAGACAAGAACCTGAACTTCACAAAATGGAGGCCAAAGAAATCCAAGAACAACTAGTGCCATCACTTCATGTGGGTTAAGTGCAGCAAGGAGTAAGCTGAGCTTCAGGGCCAGACACAGCGTGGCTAATTGCAACCTGTTTACTAGCAGAGATTCTGAAAAGGCTACTGCTTGGGGTCACAGTACCAAGTGCTTTGAATCTGGGAGGTAGTGTGGAACTGCTGTGGTGTTTACATGCAGATTAAGGGGATGTTTTATCCTGGTTTTATCAGTATTCCATATCATGACATCTTGCAGCAGGCTATTGGATGCAGAGGCACAGTGCATTGTGGAGCTGTACTTCCTGATCCTATGCTCTTTAGCACTTTCACATGAGTTCCAACTCTCTAAGAAAACTACTATTCCCAGGAACCTCCCCAGTTCCCAAGTGATGTCCAATTCCAGGTGACAGGGATGAGGCACTTCCGGGTTCCAGCAGTGATGGCAGCCTTCCTCTCTCTCCCATTTGAGTTATTAATTGAAACTCTCTTCCTTGCTATTATCTTACATTCTTTCACCATTTGTAGTAAATCTGTAATCTCTCCTTATGATCTTAGTTGGATCATTTCTCTTTCCTTTTCCTCGAAAGGAGGAGGAAGGGGCTCCCTTCTCCTGTTGCACTTGAAACTGTGACATATATACACAGGAAATTCTGCAGTCTCATTTTCATTGCTTCACCTCTACTTCTGTTGAGGCCACAACTATAAATTTACTTCCATCCCTACCTGCATTACATCGAGTATGTAGTCCAGATGGCAAGGCTTATTACATACATTCCTTCTCCAAACTTGTTTCTGGGACTTCCACTATTTCTTATTTAGCAATAAGAGGCTTAGGGCACTTCTGCAAAGATTTCATCTATAACAGTTTCTGATTTGGATATTTAGAGAATATTAATTTGGAGTGTTGAATGCTAAAAGTACTGAGCAGAGGAATGAAACTAAAGTTGGATTTTATTTTCTTAGCAGGAAGAGTGCATTTTATCCGAAGTAATGAGAGAATGAGTATGCTATGAAGAGCTACGTAAAGAAAGAATAGGCATCTTCTTTCAGATCCCATTAACTTGGAAAGATGGAAATGGTGATCAGAGAGAACGTGACATTTCAAAAGCTTAATTGCTGTTTTAGTTCTCTGGGCTATAATGCAGCTTGGGCTGTAACTATTTTAAAAGAACAATAGTATATTGTCCCCTTACGGCTTACTGTTGGGTGTGTAATTTTACAAGCTCCCATATTGTGTATTTCACAGAGTGTACAAGGACCATTCTGTTAAATGGTTTCCTCAGTGTAAACATTTCAAACTGGTATGTCTGAACAGTTATCAGAAAGAGTACTGCTTTGAAATGAGGCAGTCTTTATAAGGGACTTGAAAGAAGAACGGTGCCAAATTAAATTACTACTTTAGAAGCAAGTCAAATACAGCACCAATACTTAATTATGTCAAAGAATGCCAAGATAACACAGCACTCCATCTAGCCATTTCAGTAAATAAAAGGATGGCACTTAGTACCCATTATATGATCTTACCAGGTGCATTTCATCTCCTTCAATCCACTGAGTCCAACCACGATCTTCTTTTTCTCCTTTCTGTACACAGAGTAGCTTATCTCCATCCCAAGAAACTGTGGTCTAAGAAAATGGGCACGTTCAGCATTACTGTAGTATTTCATGATATTTTGATTAGTTTCCTTAAAGAAAAACTACTCTCTAATACAATGGACTAATGAATCTCATAAGAAGAATAATTGTAGAGTATTGTAGTACTTAGTATAATTACAAAAGAAATTTGCTTAAAGATCTAATTGCTTCCCAACTGCCTGTCAAAACCTGCAAAGGTGAGATAAAGCTGTTTAGCTGCAAGAAAAGAAATCACATGAGAATCATTATGTAAGAGTGCACTTCTTTTTCCCTGCTGACAAATACAACAGCAGAAGAGATGTACAGCCTAGTACTGTATTTGTAAGAAGAGCTGAAAACTTGAGATTCAGGTCTTTTTCCACCACAAGTACTGCTCAGCTGATCTACCTGAACACAGTGCCCACTTACTGGCAGCTCCAGTTACACAAGAAAGTCTTGTAAATACTGGGCTTTTCCCCCCCATATCTTAATCTGTCTTCTGTCATTGAGCGGAGTAGTGTGGAAGTATCAGTAAATTGATAACATTGCCAGCGTCCTGTTTTGTTTAGCTGGAAAGTAGTTGAGCCAGAACTGGTAGAATACCGGTTAAGGTGTTGCAGGATGTAGCTCAGCGCTTTCACGAATACCTGCACTGCCTTGAGTAGTTCAGCAGAACTTAATAAAATTACTTGAATATATGAGAGTGCATCCTTCCACTTATTACTGTGGCTAGTCTTTATTGACAGATGCTTTTCCCTTCTCCCTAAGATAAAAAGAGGAAGATTCTGCAGAATTTTTGTAGAGGGAAAGGAAAGATAGTTTGTGCTGCTTTAGGATAGCTTAGCACAGATATTAGCACACTGCTTTCAAACCAGCTTGAGTGAAATGAATCTGAAGACTAGCTACAGATTTACTGTCTACCTCGTGTAAGTGTTCAGGCCGCTGCCTGTATAAGCAGCCAGATTGGATAAATTCTGATCTAATTAAAGGAAAACTTAATGCATCCATCCTGTGTGGTTTCTAAGAAAAGAAGCCACCCTACGTTTTTCATTCTTTGAATTAAAATAAGTTCAACATTGAAGAACTATGCAGACCTATTTATTTGTGTATGTCACAAGCAATTAATTCTTAAATGATAACCATGATAGCATGATAGCCACCCATCTATAAATGAGTACAGCCAGCCTTCCTCACCCATGGGAAGCTTTAGATTAAACAAGCATGGAAAAATGAATCACCAGAAAGAGTGCCAGCAAAGATAATTATAGGCAAGGCATTATGAGTGATCCAACATAGTCTATTTGCACCATAGGGGGTTTCTTAAGAATCACAGAATGGCCTGAGTTGAAAAGGACCACAATGATAACCTAGTTTCAACCCCCTGCTATGCGCAGGGTCACCGACCAGCAGACCAGGCTGCCCAGAGCCACATCCAGCCTGGCCTTGAATGCCTCCAGGGATGGGGCATCCACAGTCTCCTTGGGCAACCTGTTCCAGTGTGTCACCACCCTCTGAGTGAAAAACGTCCTGCTAATATCCAACCTAAAACTCCCCTGTCTCAGTTTACAACCATTCCCCTTGTCCTATCACTGTCCGCCCTTGTTAACAGCCGTTCCCCCTCCTGTTTATGTGCTCCTTTCAAATACTGGAAGGCCACAATGAGGTCTCCCTGCAGCCTTCCCTTCTCCAAGCTAAACAAGCCCAGTTCCCTCAACCTTTCCTCATAGGAGAGGTGCTCCAGCCCTCTGATCATCTTAGTGGCCCTCCTCTGGACCCATTCCAAGAGCTCCACAAATGCCAGACTTTTGTCCTCACTAAAATTCTCTCTGATCTGTAAAATGCATTGGCAGTTTTTTCTGTTCAATCATGTCAAATGATGCATTTAAACCTAGTAGCAGACAACATTTAAAAAATGCTGTCTCCTTTCAACGTTTAAATGCTAACGCGGGGGGGACAACACATTGCGGCAAAGCTGTAGTTAAGAGAGCTAATGTGGTTGCCATTGTTAATATCGTTTTGCGTATCTATTTTGAAGATATGGATATCCAGCTGGAAAGTAGAAGATAACAAATAACACTAAGTTTATATCTCAAAGGCTTTCTGATGATTCTAAACCCCGAATATATCAGGTGAACTTTATTTCTGCCAGGAACCTACAGATGCAAGAGGTACTGGGGAATAAGTCATTTGTATATGCAGATTTTCTTAGTAGGAGTACTTATTTCTATCCATTAAGCACTAGCTTAATCATAGATAAACTGTTAGATTAGCTGTAAAGTTAAATTTTGTACCACTACGTGTGAGTTCCAAGGCAATATACTATCATAAAATCAGATCAAATGTTATTAGAACTACTCACATGCAAATTCAGTTACTGTGGAAGTTACCAGTTTTGATACTTCGCTATCTTAGGAGACTTGGGAACACAAAAGAAATGTTTGTGGGAACACAAAGAAGTTTTTCAGCCTCTAAGAGTTTTAAAATCATTCTCATCTCCGAAAACACACTTTTTTTTCTTTGTTGTTGTTTGGTTTGGTTTTTCTAAACAAGATTAGATACTGCTTTTGGTGATCTAGTGACAACCACAGAGAGTAAAATATCACAGACCATTAACCATGCCATTTTATCAGAATTCCCAGATGTTATCCTTTTTCTTCCTTTTCACAAATATAACTACTGATGAGATGTGAGGACACCATACAGTTTCTGATTTTTGTATTTGCTATGAAGGTTATAAAGGACAGAATATATTATATGGCAAAAGAACGTAATGTTATCTTCTTTGTTAGCAGAAACAACTGCTTCATGACAATAAGATTAATTGGTAGCATTTTTATATTTTCTTTCTTTAGGTCATATTCTAAATTCTGATATAAGACCCAAATAACACAAAAGACAGAAATTTCTCTTTTAAGTCAGATCAAAGAGGAACAGTAAGTTCTTCAATTCCAAATATCTCTCCTGAGACAGTGAAGTATTAGTTGAGGTTGGAATTGTTATGGCTGTTGTAAGTGCACTGGTTGCTGCAAATAATCTACCCTTTCCCAGCAACAAAGACAGCAGTACTTCCCTTATTTCCAACTGTTTGAGCCAGAACATAATAACATCCCACAAATACTGCTAAATATTAGCCCTTTTGTTGTAAATAAGAACAATTATTTTAGAGTTTTCCTTTTGGAAACACTCTCCTTTCTCCTTTCTTTGTGTATATGGAATATTTTTTCACTGACTGGGAAAAACACTGTCACTCCAAAAACATAGGTTTTCTTTTGTGTTCATAACTGCCAATGCTGTTCATATTTTAAGTGAGAAAATAAACTATTTTTGTATTCCCTACCACTTTTGACATCTCCAGAGAGTCCCTTTAAATTCCCACGTTAACTTAACAACAGCATAATTGCAGCATAAAGAAAAATATGTCTGGAAGAAAAGAAGAATGGTAGGGAGATAAGGTAGGCAGTTAAGATCTATGAACAGGCAGTGCTTGGATTTTCTTATGCCTTCAAATTCTGTATTATGCTGATTTTCTTTTGAAGCTTTATTCTTGCAGCTTAAACTGTTCCCTTGCATCACCCAAAGATGGGCAATGTAATAGAACTTGTTAGAAATGTATTACGTGTCATTAATCAGTATATCATTTCAGTGAGCTATAAAAACACTAGCACCATGCAGTCAGTGATTAAAGGAGAATACTGATCAAGGATTTCTTGCTTATGTTCTTTACCTCATTGCTTGCTTACTGGCAGATCAAACTGAAACCTAGGACTGACATATCTTGAGTGAAATATATGTAATTCCACAGAACACATCAGCAGAAAATGTTGATTAATATGATTTTCTCAAAAATTCTAACCAACAATATT
Source organism: Phasianus colchicus (assembly GCF_987193195.1). NCBI lineage: Eukaryota > Metazoa > Chordata > Aves > Galliformes > Phasianidae > Phasianus > Phasianus colchicus. Next base: position 6,719,164 of record NC_143445.1, read on the forward strand.
GAACCTCTTTTGGATTAAATACTTTGTTCCTAACATATAATACAAATTGTAATTAAGAAAGAGAGAAGAAGCCAATATTGTATCTTTTGCCAGTGGTCCCAAAGACTGATGGTACTTCTGCCTGCAAGGAAGAGATGGATTATTTTACAAAAAAGAACTATATTGTATACAAGCTAGCAGAAGAACTCCTTGAGAGTAACTCCTTGAGAGTCGCCCTGCTGAGAAGGACTTCGGGGTTCTGGCTGGTGAAAAAGTGAACAGGAGCTAGCAGTGTGCACTTGTAGTCCAGAAGGCTAATGGTATCCCAGCATCCACCATAAGAAGGGCGGCCAGCAGGGCAAGGGAGATGTTCTCCTCTGCTCCGCCCTTGTGAGGTGCCAGCTGAAGTACTGCATCCAAGTCCAGGGCCCCCAACACAAAAAGGATGCGAAGCCTTCGGAGATGGTCCAGAGAGGACCACAAGGATGATCCAAGCGATGAAGCACCTCTCTTATGAAAGACAGGCTGAAGGAACTGGGCCTGTTCAGCCTAGAGGAGACTGTGAGGAGATCTCAGTGCAGCCTTCCGCTATTTAAAGGGAATTTATAAACATGAGGGAATTCAACTTTCTACACGGGCAGACATTGATAGAACAAGGGGGAATAGATTTAAACTAAAGAGAGATTTAGATCAGACATCAGAGGGAAGTTCTTTACTGAGAGAATGGTGAGGTGCTGGAATAGGTTGCCCAGAGAGGTTGTGGATGCCTTGTCCCCTGGAGGTTTTTAAGGCCAGCTGGATGAGACCCAGGCAATCTGATCTAGTATTAGATCAAGTGGCAGTAATAGCAGTGAAATCTTGTCAAGTTACAGCAGATAATACTTCCAGCTTCTAGTAGTAAGGCACATGGACCTACAGGCAGATATACTGAATTGTGTAATTTACTGAAATATTCATCAAACAAACATTTATCAGAAAAATCTGCATTGTCAAACTGCATAAACATCTGATGTTGGCAATGCACAGTGTTTCTCATTCCCATGTTGGCTGTTCCTTATGTGCTAGCTTGTGATGTGTGCTATGCAGCTGAAGACACCTAGTGTATTTTACGGGTGAATGAAATACAGTTTTCTCCTTAAGTAGCCAATGAACATTTTTTGCTGAAGCTACATAGATTTTTGACATACTACATTTACAAATATGAATTGCAGTTACTATCTTTCATCAAAAATGTTATTGATTTCCCATCTTTTGGAGAAACACAGCAGTACAGTTCCCATTTTTCTTCTGCTTCCCTTCAGAGTGTTGTCTCTATATTACAGTGTAGTAAATGTCCACAGTGCCCTAGGACTGCATGACACAATCCATGCTGTCTCAATTCAGTAATTCTGTGCTTATGGAAACTACTAGTCATTTTACAACTGTAATTATGATTTAGGAAAAAATTAAACCATGGAAAGCAATTGTTTAGATCAGATAGATCTAAACAGATAGATCTAAAGGAAAATCCACTTTGAGATGTGTCCTATGTTTCCGACTAACACCAAATAAAATATTCTAGATTTCAGTCAAGCACTACAATGTATCCAATTAGATATTAATTAGATACTTAAGATAAAGCTTTTTCACCTGGACTATCAAAGTGATATAAAAATATCTGATAAGCAGCTGTCAAGTAAAATATTCATCAACTGAAGCGTTGATGGAATAAACTAGTATTGATATCACAGCCATTGTAATGCAATGGTGAAAACACATTCATTAAGCATCATAGTCACTACCTGAGACCTTTTGCATAGGAGGCATACTCTACTTTGCTAACAGAAGGGCAACAACCACGGTAAGCATTTGTCACCTCTCCAGCAACTCCTTTGACCTCACCAAATCTACAGCTGGTAGGTTGCTGACATAAAACACTGAGAAAAGAGCACACTCAAGCAAAAAAATACGGATGTTTTTTCTGTTGCTCTTTCAATTCCACAGCTGAAATCAGGTGAAATTAGTTTTCTAAGAAAAGTCTGATCCAGAAATACTGGGAGCATGTAGAAAATCAAATTGAAGAATAAAAGCTATAGGTAATTTTTCAAAGATTCTCAGGTTAAATGAGATATCTACCATAACAGTTTAGATATTCTAGAGTCAAAAAAATTTGTAATAAAGACATTCAGTTAATTTCTAATACTACTTAAAGCAATCTTCTACCTTCTTACAATTATTGTTTCAAAGTGAATTTTTTTGTTTAGGTCCATGTTTACTGTAGTTGTTTTCATGGACTTCTGAAGCAAATCTTACTAAGTTGAGTAATTTCCTTGCTCCTTCTCTACGTGCTATGACAAATTGCAGCTAATTTCAGTAGGTTTAGACTGCAACAGCCAGAATTGGTTTGAAGTTATAAGGGTCCATAGCAGTTAAGCAGTACTTCCATAAATAAGATTTTTTTGAGTTTTGATAGCTTTGTGAAAAAAGACTTACTGAACTAAATACTTGGAGTTAGGAAATTCCAGTCACCTTCAGCAAGATGGAATTGCACAAGTTCCAGGAGAGTTCATCACATAGGAAGATAGAGTAATACCTCTGGATTCTGGCTTTTAGTGTCTGGCTCCAATATGATTTGCAGCAGCCAGGCACTTCACTTCTAAGAAAGCTGTTATACTCTTCCACCATGGCACACTCATTTTCAAACTCAGCCCATTTTTTTTTTTTTCACAGACAGCTGTTTGCAAGCCAGTTGAAAGGCTAGGCAGTGCCATACGAGGTTTTTAGTTGTGGTGGTCCAGACTTCATTGAGCCTCTGTAGACTACAGTTTGAATTCTGAAGGCTCCTGCTCAGGCCAATTTGGGTAGCTGAGAAATAAGGCTGAGAGAAGCAGGACAGCTCAGACTGGAAAAGACAGAGGAGATCTTATCAATGGTTATAAACATGGGGGGGAAGTGAAGTGGATGGGGCCCTGAACCTTTCAGCAATGCCCAGTGACAGGACAAGGGGCAAGAGGCACAAACTGAAACACAGGAATTTCACCTTCTCAGAGGCTTACAGAGCACCAGAACAAGCTGCCCATAGAGGTGGTAGTGGTCTCCTTCTCTGGATAAATTTAAAACCTGCCTGGACACTTTCCTATGTAACCCACTCTACTGAACCTGGTTTAGCAGTGGAGTTGGACTAGATAATCTCTAGAGGTCCCCTCCAGCCCCTGTGATTCTGTGAGTGCATGAACTACCACACTACAGGCTGAGTGAAAATCCTGAAAGATGCAATTATAGAGATGTATCACCAAAAACGTCACAATAAGGTCTCTATCTAGCAACCCAGTACTATGGCTGTTTTTTTTCAATTGTCCTGATTCTTGACTGTGTTCTGGCTCTGATTTACTGTATTTGAAAACAAAGTAGCAATATGCTGAAAAATGTAAGCAGCTGCCAGTAAGGTCACTATTATATTTAAGAATTTAAATGGAAAGAGACTACTGTTTCCATAAGGCACTACCAATGGTCAATAGGTTCCAAAGTACAAATTGTTTGAAAATCTAGCTGATCGTAAAATTTGATTCAGAAATATGAATGGCCTACATCCCATTACTCCTCCTACCTTAAATTCTAATTAAATTAAGATACTCATTTTTTTTTTGTCTACATAAAAACATCTTAGGATTATGAAGATAAACTGCTATGAAGGAGAAGCCTGACAATCTGAAAAAACTGCAGAAACATTTCTTAATTGCTAGGATCACTTATCTATTGAGAGAAATAAACTGCTTGTTTGTTCTGCTCATGATCATCCCATGAATTCCAGTAACTCTTTCCAAAATCTAACAAATTATTCTGTTAGTATTGAAAAATCAAGAAGAGAAGTTATTGTAGTATTATACCTCAAAGATCCATTTGAAATAAGGGTTCACTGTAACATCTTCCAAAGAGGCAGATCTCAAAAAAGGAAATATGTGGGCTTATTTTGTCTTTACTACGTGAAAAACATCTATTAAACATTCTTCAACAGAAAAATGAGTGATAGGATTCTTGGACTTTATTGCAATATTCCATTTCTAGAGAGAGACTATACATGTTTAGCTATCCTGTAGTTAGGGAGGATGCTAAAGCCTTTATCAATCTTCGCTCCCATACCAACTTCAGTTCAACCCTGTAAAAGCAGCTATAAATCTTACCTCCCATTTAATCATTCCTGCTTTAAGCCAAGCAGCAACAGAAACTCCCAGAGTTAAGTAATAGGAAAACGCTGGTAGCACAAAACAGAACATTTCTCAGTTGTTTGTGGGACTGGCACATGTGACATATCATAATGGGTATCTATAACTATAGAACTCTGAAATGTGTTTTCGTGTCATTACAAACTTGCTCAGATCACGGAAAGACAAGCTGGTTAAAATGTGGGCATTCTGCACCTGACTGATAAGCTTAGTGAAATTCACTGTAGTAAAAAAAAATGAGACACTTCTAGAAGTGTGCTTCGGTGACTGTCAGCATCTCCGTTCCTAGCAAACGGAATTGCAATGACAAGTTTTAGATCAAAGGGTAAGCTACTGTCAGTGTCAGAACTTCAAGTGTTCAAATTGCTTATTTTGTATCCTTGCTCATAGGAGCAAAGAGGGAAAGGGAGAGACATTCCAGGCTCTGGGGGAGTGGAATAAGCATTCTTGTTATCACATGGTGTTTTATTTCTTAGAAATGGTTAGTTTTTTTGTTATTGAAATAAAACTGTAAGAATCTTAAAAAAAAATGGGATGACTTGCATATATTGGATGTCAGAAAAAGAGTAGAAAACAACAAATCTAATTCACTTTGTGCAAAGATCAGAATCGACTCTAAGACATTGACTGTTTAAATTAATGTGCATAACTGATTTGCTCTCTGGGTAAATTTAGCAAGAAGCAATTGCACATAACACTAATGGTTTGTCATTCAAAAAGGAGTTTGGTAAGTCAGGTTCTCAGGTTTTCATCAGATTATTTCTGCTTGCACACTGCATTACTATTTCCCAGAGTTCTCCAGACGCATGTAAAGCTGAAATGCTAAGCCCACTCAAAACCATACTGCCCACTGAGCTTTCAGAATATTAGCAGTGATTTTGTGAGTAACTAGCTCAAAGCCTACAGTTAGACTCAGGTAGTAGAAATGAATCTAGCACTGCAACATTTGAAGTTAATGACGTCTTAATGTGTATGACAAAATATTCTAGAGATCTCATCTGACATCATGTCACAAATGTGCTGAGCATATCACTTACTGCTAATATGCAGTAATGCCAAAAAGACATGCAATATGAAACAAACAAAAACAAGAAAAAAAGAAAAGAAATAGCTTCTCTCTACTAAGGCAAAGAGACAACCAGAGTTTGAAATAGATCCAAATATGGACCTCTGTTCTCTAGAGCCCCAGAGAGGTTGACTGGAGAACTGTTCTTCCTCACTTGCAGCCAGTACTTTGTAAAAGGTCAGAAACACAAAACTACATGAAAACTACTTCCTCTGAATTAAAACCCCTTAAAGTCAGAGATTAGCCCAGCAAGAAGCTGGGGATATTACTGCAGAGAAAGGGAGCAGAAGATTTCAGAGAAGACTAGGATATACATATATATACAAAGACATCTCCCATCAATTATCATTCTAGAACAAAGCTTTTTCCAATATAGTAAATGAGAAAATACTTACAAGCCCAAATCAACAAATTGAAGTAATTTCTAAAAAGAAAGTGACAACATTTGTAGAGGTATAGAAATGAAAGAGTTGAATCACAGGGATCAAGTAAAGACACACTGCTGACCTTGCATCTTACTAAAAAGAAACAATTCATTTTGCATCTTCTCATTCTGTGAGGACTCCCTTCCAAAATTCCAAGTGTCACTATTGCTTGCTTTTTCTAACAGAAAGTATTCATTGCAATGCCTACTCTAAAGTAGATTAACAGCTGTGAATTCCATTTGTGGTATTAAAGGAACCCTGCTGAAATAACAGTTTAAAAAAGTTTAATGAGCCATGTAATTTTAATGGCACTTTTTTCTGACCTTGCAACAATATAAATCAAATTGTGCCTTAAGTGCCTTAAGTTCATTACATTTTTTTTCTTGAATACCAACTAGGCAGGAATCATTTCTTGCTTGGAATACAGGGAATATCAACAGTCTTTTTGGCAGCACTTTGCCTATCATTAGTGCTCTCTCCTGAGTGGGCAGCTATCCTAATGCTTGGTTTTAGGAAACAGAAATTTTATGCTCTAAAGCAAGTTTTCACTTTCCAAGTTAAATAGAATCACAGAAGTACTGATATCACCACCAACTCTGAAGAAAATGGAATCATCCAAAAATATGCTGCAGACAAGAAAGTGATGATTAACGATGGAAAAAAACAAACAAACAAAAAAACCTGCTAAGGTTTATCTATCTGAATTATCTCAGATAAGCATCCAGCAGAAACTAAGTGACCAGCTATCATAAGGAAAATAACCCTAAGTGAAATCAAGAAAGGCAGCCTATACTATCATAAGACTTGTTATCATACCTTTGCATTTCTTCTAAATTTAGACTCAGCAAAGCTTGTCAGCTTTTACTCGTTGCATACTATTGATTTTGAAACATTGTAATTACTCTGACAGATTCAAAGATGTGTCTTACAACTGAAAGGTGAACAAAATTTTAGTGACTTATACACAGGAAGATTGAACCTGTTCACTGTGCTTTTATTTCTACTGATGTTAACCCTAGTTAGATGACTCTAGCTATATTCTTTCTGTTGGCTTCGCTCTACAGAGTAACGTTTAATGTGTAATTTGTTGTATCAATGTTGTATCACTTGTTTTGTGTTGAGCTGCTTGTTTCTGAGGAGAGAACCAGTCCAGCAGTCTGATCAGTTCACAGTGTAAATAGCAGTAAATGACTCAAATTCTCCCATTAGACAGAACATTAATGATTACGCCATTTATAGCATGTAGATTCTTAAGAATCATAGAATCACGAGGTTGGAAAGGACCTACAAGATCATCTAGTCCAACCATCCTCCCATTGCCATTGCTACTACAAGCCACTGAACTATTCCTCATAGCTCCTATATAGAAGGAAAGGAAATATCAAAAGCTACATTCAACCTTCACTTTTATGGTGGCTTTCCTCATACCACCAACTCAAGCAGTGTTCCAGTATCTGTCAGCTCCATAAACCCTACTTTCACAAGGCTTCTGGCCCTCTGGAGTTTTCTTTGCTTAAAACTGCAGATCTTTGTTGACATCCTGGTTATTAGATTTGGACTGAAGCTGCATCTCAAAACTTCTTGTACTTGTCTTTCTTTGGAAACGCTGAGGTTTCATAAAAAATCTCTTATCGGAGAATTGAACTATTATGTATGATATATTACAGGCATTGATTAGATTGACCTTACAGAGCTGCAGTTGGTATCTTCTGATGTGGGAGACCACAAAGAGATACCAGAGACTTCTGAAAGCTTTTCTGAAGTTGCAATCTTAAGTCATACTTAGAGAAACTAACTGTCAGGATTAGTGTGACCACAACTTTTTTTTTCCCTCCAAGGCAAGACAAGGCTGATACATCCTGTTTACAATTCTGAGTGATTTTGCAACAAAGCACCAGTAGATACATTTTTTAAAGAACAATTAGAAGTAAACTAGATTCTATTCCAAATCTAATAACTGCTGTAAGTGACTGGAATAGTCTTTTATTTCTTCCTGCGGATTCAATATTTTACATTCTTTCTTATTACTCAGTTTAGAAAAGTCAGGTAGAGAATACAGGCCTATTACAAGTAGTGAAATGTTTCAGGGAACCAAGAGCTACATGTTATACCTATTCACCATTTCAGAAGCAGGACTGGGCAAGGGCCACATTTTCATGTCTTCTGAATTGTTTTTTTTTTGAAGCACAGTGGTTGTCTGATACAGTTTGTGGAACTCATTGCAGGCACATGCTAGCAAAATTACTGCATTCTGCCAGGTAAAGGATGTTTTAGTTGAGAGTTTAATGGTCTTTAATAGTGCTTAGCTGGAGATAGTTCTGTACACATGTGTATCAGTAGTTCACTGAATTAAACAATGGGAACTTTGGATATTTTTAGCCCTTGAGCAGATACGGTGACCGTTGCTATTTCTGAAAGTGCTTTAGCCAAGAAAATCTAAGACCTTCTTCAGGTTCATATTTGCTCAGTGAATCTGGACTTCTTTATCTCGATGAAGAGCCATCCAGAAGACATATGATATTGGGCCACTTCCCTTTACACACATACACTTCACAATTCTGCAGTTTTTTTTTCTGAACTCTGTCATGCTCTTACCCTCTGTAACAAAGAGTGCAGAGGGATTAGTTAAGGACCTTGCTTGCTGCTCACCTGCCCCTTTTTTCCCCTATTCTTCCAGGTCATTCCCTTTCCTGCCATTTACAGAGCAAAAACAAGTTAGTCTAGTGTTAGAGAATAATATGCTGCACACATATACAACTTTCTAAGACTGGAAACCTATTAATTCTATTTTGTATTACTTCTCTATATTCCCTGCTGAAATAATTTTCTTTTGCTTATCATCTTCACTGTAGGATATCACAGGCATCATGCTCTCAAATACAAAAGAAAATATCCAGCTGTATATATTTGAAGAACTTGGTATTCTTAAGTTCTCCTTGACAATGGGTATTTATCAATCATAAGGAAAATATTGTCTCTTCGGCAAGTGAACAGAGCTCATAATGCAGAGACCTCGGTGCTTGCTTATTGATTGTGAAGATTTGTTCCAGTTAGGCTAATTAACACATCAGCTCTACCACATACACCCAGGAAGAAACGAGCACAGAAAAACAGCTTTTGAGCACCTGACTGTTGTTTCAGTTGGGGAAGGATACCTGGCCCTGAAACAAGTTGATTTCTTCTACTCTAAAGCATCTGTCAGTGAAGAGATTCTGAAAATTGCAGATGTTTTTCAGACTAACAAATATTCCAGAATAACTGAGAACATTGAATTGAAGTTATTATTCATTAATTGCTAGAACTTTGTCATGATTCTGATTACAATTACATTCCATTAATGTAAAGGCATGCTAAAAACCATGCACATCTCAAACTGAGAAGTATAAACATAATTTTAGGAATAGCCACACACACACAAAAAAAAAAAAGGCTTATAGATGTAGTCTATGCAAAGCCTTAATAGCCTTGTTTTTATTTTGTCAGTTGTTACAGTTCTAATTCTTACCATGCATTTGCGATCATCCACCCCAGCTAAATCCTCCTCAAACTCCTTTCCTACATCAAATTCCATGATGTAGTTTCTAAAAGTGCTTAGCGTTTTAATAATCATATGATCGCCATTCTGAAAGATTTCTTTGTCAGGTTTTAGCAAGTTTGCTATTTTTCTTACAGCAACATTTACATCTGAAAAAGAAAAAGAGAGTTACTTTAATACAGAAACATCTGTCACAAAAAGAGGCTTGTAGCTCTTGGGAGAAATTAGGTGAAGATAAGTGTCCAGATATTTCAGGCCAGCATGTTTAAAAAAAAAAAAAAGAGTCCACAGCGTAGTTCTGTTACCTACATTTTTGTCTTGATTTGCTACTTGTATTTGACAGTTAATAAGGGTACTAGTATTTCTACAGGAATACTAGCATTTTATGTACTTCATCACATGCAAACACACAAAACTGCACCAAGTACATTACCATCTCTGTAGCATGCAAAACTTTCACCCTCTCAAATTATGTTTGGGCTTTAAATTTGAAGCCTGCCACTTACCTCTTTCAGCTATGTAGTTTAGTCACTACACATGGAAACTCTGTGATGTTAAAAGTGGATTGCTTAAGAAATTTTGCACACAGAAATTCTTAGTTCCTGAAGAAATTGTTTCTCACAAAAATGCTTTATGACCGTACAAGTAGAACGGATTCATGAGAAGATTAAGATAGTCTGCATTTATTGATCACTTATTAAAGAAACATGAAGGGAACCTTACCCAGTGCTTTGAGATATTCCTCAAAATTGTCATTGCTGATCATTTTCCAGTAACCATTGAAATCTGCAGGCATCCCTACTTCAGGTAATTGTCAAAATCAGCCTCAGGTTCTGCACTTTACAGCTCACTGCCTTTCTTTGTGGCAAATCTGAACTCTGGTTTCTTTTATCTGGTTTTTAGACCACGTAGCTATGCAAGTCCTTCTAATCCGATTACTGCTGAAGTGTTGCCTTTAAATCCTTCCACAAGGCTGAACCTCTGAGATTTCTACTGACAGCAGGATGACTTGATTTAAACAGAATAAAACATTCATCTTCCCTGTAACTTCTGTAAAGCTACTGATTATCTGGAAATTCATTTTAACCATAACAACTCTTCTTTTGTACCCACTAAGAAATAAGATCCTTTAAATGGCTTTAGGTTATTAACTAAGGCTACACAAGTGTACAACTTGTGTGCTTTTTTTGAGGGAATATCTTACTTCCTTGAGTACATCCATTTATTTTATGCCTTCTTTATGGAAAAGAAGGCCTACAGACCTCTCATACAGCAATTTGTGTCTGCATTAACTTATTCCATGAGCTCCTTAATTCTGCCTGTTGAGGTGTTTGGGCAGCTGAGGACTCAAAAAGGGGCATTTAGACATAAGCAGCAGTGGTTTGTTCCATACATGAATAAATACTGCATCACAAACAAATGTGCACTTTCAGTTAATTTAAGCAACACTGGAGCAAAGAAGCAGCATTTCATAGACATTAACTTCTCATTTGCCTTTACAGCAGTAATTTGTTTCCTAAATAAATAACAACAGTGTATATATATATTTAATAATACTACTAAGTGATTGAAAACAAGAAATCCTTAAGGCTAAAAAATAGCATTGTGTTTTAAGGTGTAATGCTATAATGGGATGGAAAGTACCATGATTATAGCAGGGTGGCAAAGTCTTTGACTGCAGCAAATGACAGTAAGCCCAAGTGCAGCAGCTGCAAATGCAGAAATGAAGGAAAAGAGCTGCTGACCTTTGGAAAGCCTCAGGTAGGCAGGGACCTCTGGCAAGAAATGCCCTCACCTCTACTACCAACCCTTAAGTGAGGTCAGGAAAGGGTTGGATCCTGGCTCCACTCTTCTGGTCACTCAGGTACATAGCATGCACCTACCTTCCATTTCAGGTGCTCAATCCTTGTTTCAGGCCCTGACTTAGCATTTCCACTACATAAGGATAACATAAGGATAAGAGCAGTCACCAATTTTGAAGCAAAAAAAATCAAACAAATTACCAAATTACTTGTATATTGCATCCAGTGCTTCCAAAAGTTAAAGAGTCAAATAATATAAGACATACTTAAGCAACAAATACAGATAGGCTAGAGAGAAAATTCTTATCTACAAAGATATACTGAAACACCACAGGTTTGGGATTTTAGCAGAAAGCACCTGTCATGTAACAGAAATCTGCCTTGGCAATATAAAAAGGTACCTAACTAACATGACCTGCAGGAAGCAAGAGAACATTTGCTTTATAGCAGACTCAAAGCATTATTGCTTTAACTTCGTGTACAAACACAAAAGTACAGAAGAAATTAGGCTGTCTTCTTACTCCCTTTTAAGTTTGGAAGTCTGAAGATCTCTATTCACTTTGCAGTAAGCAACCCTCTTTCTTGCTGAAAAGAAGAGATAGAAGCACAACCTAACATCTTATCTGACATTGATATGCAACAACTATCTTATAACTCAGCTTTTCTCCCTGTGGAGCTACTTCAGGGAAAGGGTACTGATAATTGTATTGTAAGGGGAAACACTTTGAGAATTCAGACTAAGAGCACACAACTTCTATTCAGTTCAATTAGTCCCACATAAGATACCTTTCTGCAGGGAGCTGAACGACTGTCGTGCTGGTAGATACAACTATCGTGCATTCCAAAATACTAACTATACTGTATTGTTTTAGGGTGCTTTAGCCCCCATACATCACTTCATTACACATCTTATGATTTAGAAAAGTAATTTCAACTATAAAGATGGAGTATCTTACTATTACTGAGCTACATTATCTGATTTTTGCACAATCCCAGAGTATGGATTGGGCAAGCAATTATTTAAGGACAACAAACTTCATCCTTTGCCATCTTTTAAAATTCACTTCCAAAACACAGACTTACCAAACATAGATAGCCATTGTAGATGCTGAGATTAGAAAGCTAATGTCCTTGTAGAACCAATGGAAGAAAGGAGGGCTTGTCCAAGACTGGCATGAGAGCCTGACTTGAATAACCTGAAGTACACACTGAAAGAATTTCCCTTCCACAAATAAGATGCCTTAAACCAAGCTGTGTATGCCCCCGTGTTTACATCTTTATCCAGTACAGAGAAATCCTATATGAGCAGAGTTCCTTATTTCAAAGGGATAATATCTAAGTAGTTCCAGTACATTAGACCAAAAGTCCTTAAAATCCGTAGGCTGATTTCAGCAGTGCAAAGGTATGATACTTTCCAAACATACTAACCTACATTTTATTAATTCTGAGCCAAATGTGTACTCTTAGGTTAGAAAGCAATTTGCATTTTAGTGGCACTATAGGAAATGTCAAATGCTAGCACTCAGTGTGAAGTAGTAGCAGCTACTCTTTCAGAGAGTAGCTAGTTTTTCACATCTGTTGAATCTTCTCTTCTGGTATATCGTAGTTTTATGCAGTCCTGTTTAAGCAGTAAAACAAGAAGCTACGTGAGGCCTACAGTCAGGTTTTTGCCTGTTTTCCTTCCTTTTTCCTGAGGGTAAGAAAAATCAAAGGTAGAGCAATCCTCCAGAGCTTGCTGTTAACTCACAGGATAGCTGAAGGCATCCTGTTAAAAGTGAGTGAGACAGAATCAAATTATGCAACCTACCTGCAAGAGAATGGATTTGTCTGGCTAGCATTTGCATTCAAATACTAAGAAAGAAAACATGAAATACCTAGGAGACTATCACATCTTTTCAAATAGTACAGGTTCAGCTCCATGCCATTATTAAAGTAGTTGTCTGTTTTGGCACAAGACCTGTATTCTTTTCCCTTTTACTTGTTTACTAAAACATTATGCTGAATTAATGGTTTTCTTTACAAAGAGATGTACCTAGACCAAGTAACATTTTTGAAAATAATTATTTATTGTAACTTAGGTTTATATTTAAACTAGAACAAGAAATGTTTTGTTTTCTTTTGTTTGGTAATACGTTTCCATATCATTCAAAAGTGAAGTCACCTATAGGAAAAGACAAGTTACATGTTTTATATGACACAAATTTGAACTTGACTGATCTATGAAAAATTGGATGCATTTTAATATTACTTGGGAAAATGGCCGTTTCTAGCTTTTGGTGTTTTGCTTTTGTTGTTTTTCAGAGGTTTTACGTTTTTCCTTTTATTTTGCATTGCTATACATCCAAAATGCAGCAAGAAAGCATTACATTTATCAATGGAAAACAACTACATTTTGATTTACCTCACAATGTGACCAAGAACATCAGTAACTTTCTTTTTTTTTTTTTTTACTGTTTAAAAAGTGGGCTAATGTTCCACAGTCCTCTAGGGCACGTGGTCAACAAGGCTCTGGAATAGGTAACATGCTATAGACTCCGGATCAGAGAAACAAAGAAATCCACTTCACATAGTGAGACAGAGACCGTCTTTCATTTGTAAATCAGGAGGCTTAAAACTGATATGAATGGTGCATTCATTTTCAAAATTAATATTTCAGCTTCTCCTATCTGCCAGAAAAAAAGCACTTGGAGCTTACCTTACACCCTTTAGAAACAGAAATTATTTGGGGTCCTAAGAAGTCAACATTTAGGAGTGTTTTTATTTTTAAGAAAAATAGGGAAGTTACTGTTCATTTCAATTTGCTGCTTCAGAACAATAGAACATCTCCATCCTTAAACTGTCCATAGGATTAAGGAATTCCAAATATGGAAAGTACTATGTTCAACCTTTAAATATTACTGAAGATTATTATTTATTGCTAAAACCTTATTTCTGTTTTTTTTGTATTCGACTGACAGCTGACTGTGCTGATTTTATGAAGCACTACAGCATGCAAAAAAAAAACCAAAAAAACCACAACACCATAAACTCAGGAAGTTTTGGGCTGATATTTTCCCCTTATCAAGAAGAAACATCTTTCAAGAGCTTCTCATGAAGAAAAAGCCACGTCCGTCCATTTCACAAACTATGGGACCTGTCATTTAGCGGGCTTACCGCTGTATTATGCAACTTCAGAGGCTGAAGCAAGTCACCTTCATTCTTCCGTTCACTTTCTTCTGTGTAGATATTATGGTAAGCAATGTAGGCTATGACAGAATCTGGTATGAGGTACTTTACACTTAATCCTCTGCACAAGGCGTAGCGTATCTGTGTTGAACTGATTTCATTCTGAATCCATTCTTTCACTAGAAAGATATTGTGCTGAAATTTCGTTAGAAGTTCTGATTCATTGATATACTGAGCAGGATCAGAGCCAGCACGGCTTATACAGACCAAACCAAACTTTTCTAAGATTTCTTGGATGTGCTCTTTCTTCCAGAGATTGGGTGTCTGAAACGTCTGTAGAAAATCAGCCCCACAGAGCAGCTTTAGTTCTGGTACAACTAGAAAGACAAAAAAAAAGAAATAAGGGATTTCTATACTTGCTCAGTTTTATTGGAAGATTAGGAACATTATACTTACAATTGTTTTAATATCAAATATTTATCTTTTACAACAATTTTCCTTCAAAAGGCTACAGGAATGATTTAGCTTGGGTTTTATGTGTCTGGTCACAATTAATTACCATACCTACTTCATCACTCAAAGCTGCACTAAAGGGAAACATGGTTCCTCTACTCAACCAATCTGAAAAGGGCAAGGAACAAACAAAATGTGAGAATGATTTTGGCACAAAAGACCAGGCAACAAGGGAAACTCCAAAATAATGTCCATACTTCCAATAGCTGATGAATGATCAGAAAATGATAGGATTCATACAACAGTAGATTCAATCCAATGTAGAAATTCAAAAGGAAAAGCTCTATATAAACTAGAAACTAAGAGATTTTAAGCTCTACAAAAAAAATTTCCACATCTGTGCCAACAAGAATGTGTCTTTGGCCCCTTAAGGACACTTTGCTAAGTAATGATTTGCAGCTTCCACAATCTGGGAAAAAAATCAAATAGCTGCTCTTCATTTCTTTTTAGAAAAGTACTATAGCCTTAATTTCAGGATATGGCATGTCTTAAATCAGGAAAAGTTTTGCTGTTTTCTCTTTATCAGCATAGCTCAATCAAGAATGGTGGGCAGTGTTGTACAGGGGAAAGGAGGATGTAAGTTGAAGTGGAAAAAATTCAAAGTATCCAGACTTAAGGAGCAAGGTCTAATGAAGGACAACTGCACTTGGATTGCACCAGGGAAAATCATTTGAAAGGTGACAGCAAAGCTGGCCATGTGAACCAAGACTTGAGGTGCAGAGAAATCAATATTAAATGAAAGAAAGACAGTTAACCATCTCTTGTAAGCAGGAAAATAAATATTGCATGCAAAGCTATACTTCATGAATCAAGGAGGAATAGCAAATCTTACCAGAGCAACATATGAAGAGCTAAGAGAAGCTTTTAACGAACAGTAGATATATTTATATATGAAGTCTATTCAAAGCAATTTGTAATACAGTGGTTTCATTTGAATTGCTTAGCCATTGCTTACACTACTTAGTATGCTACTTTTGAACAAAAACAAACACTGAACACTCAAGTGAAGATATGGACATCTAACACCTAATTCCTTAATAAGGCTATCCACATTCCATGCTCCCATAACAAAATTTTCAGAACAGAGGTGAAGCCTGAGCTCTCTGGGGACTTTTCCAGGGTACTGTAGGCACTACAGGCTATCACAGCATACAGGAATAACTAGAAGAAACTAGTTTTAGCTGTTTCTGATATTTAGAACTCAGATATTGAAAAATAAAATGAAAAAAAAATCCAAGTCCTCTCTATTTCATCTTTGTTCTGAATAGACAGCATCAATAAGTTACTCTAAATTTAAAAAGCCATCATAAATGTTCTATACATGTCCTTAATGAACCTTTTTATTTGCAATATATAATAAAATTACCTGATTTTTGTATGTGGAAAAAAAATCATGAGTCAGCACCATACAAGGGAATCGTGTAGTTCAGCAAGAAAACATTTAGTAGAAAAATAGTATGTCATGGAATTTTGCACCATCAAATTCAACCTGATCTTCGCAAAAGCTTCATTTATATAGGAGAATCTTTCTACAAACTCCAGAGAAAAGCCTGATTCAATAGATTTCATTGATCCCTCACATGGTGTTATAGGGCAGTTTTTGTGATGGAGGGAAACTGGGTGACAGTTGCTTGCCATTAGAAAGTCTGTGCTAACCAACACATTTTTGAGAAAGAAGAAACTCTACCCCATTCTGGAGTTTTCAGTGCTCCAGCCCATTGCATGCAACTAGAGAAAGTGGAGAAAATGTTCCATCCCTTTTCAGTGGTGTTTAATATAACCAAGCCCATATTGTGGCTCAGTCTGACAAAGCGCTGCAGGCAGAAAAGGAAAGAAGTAACAGGTTGCTGGACTTCTTTCTGTTCACACTAACAGATTGTTCTCTGGAAATAGCTGTCAGGTAGAATACAAATAGAAGAAAATCCAGGCACTGTGCTCTAGACAGGGAGATCTATTGCTTGCCAGTCCTTCTTTTCACCTAGCTTTTGCTGTCTTTTGCTGTACCTTTTGTTTTTGACTTTAGGAAAAAAAAACCAAAACAAACAAAAAACAAACAAACAAACAAACAAACTATGGTGATGACTGATTGATTCTAAATCAAGAAACGTAACAGGAAAGACAGACCAGTTTGAACTTTGTAGGTTTTTTTTTTTTTTAAACAGAAAATGCTACAAAACTCAAAAAGCTAAAGAAAATAATACCCAGAAATTTTACATAATGGAGAATCAAAATAGTCTTACGTACTTTTACAGTAATTTTCCTCAGTGTGGTAAGGAGAAAAAATGTGACTTGTGCTTGTCAACAATAATTCCATCAGGCAAGATTCAGCTGCTGCCTAAACACCACAGGCTTTCTCTCTTCCATCTCTAATGCTACAGCAGCCCATACTTTGAAAACTTAAATGTAACCACAAATAACAAATAGATTATTCAAGTCCAAGTGTTACAAGACTAAAGGAGTAGTTTAAAATATCAGAGATCCACCCATACTTTAAGTTAGGGAACCAGATAAAATAAGAAAGCCAAAGCTGACTTTACAGGATCTGTCACAAGTCTAATGTCAGCAAAGCCTTTCTATCTAGAAATGTAGTTAAGAAAACAAAAGAAATAAAATCAGTGCATTAGGATCACTGATATTACAGCCATATACTTAGTAAACTGTATAGGGATTATTTATAATTGTAATTGCTATATCAATGTTCTTTATTAATATACTCTATATTGCAAAACAGCAGGGTCACAGCATACATCTGACACAGCTAAAGAGATGCTTATAAAACCAAAACTTAATACAAACCCCAAATAAATCTTGTTGGGGAAGAGTTGTGGAAATCTCCTTATTGTGTGGCATTTACTACAAAGTAACAACACAAGCAGTCATGCTGGCATAGCTTGTTCTTGGCTGGTAGCCCCAACCACCCCAACCATTAGAACTTTCCAGCTACCACGTTAAATTTCAACATTCAGTTACATTGTTTTAACGCTAAACTACCTTGTGCTTACATTTATGAACCAACCTGAGCACTGAGAAGAAAGGAAATTCTCTGTAGATCTTTCTGTGGGCTGTTTGTTTTTCATGAATTCCTTCTTGGACTGGAGCAGTCTGACTGACTCATTGTAATGGTGCCTGCATGAAAAATAAAGGCTTCTGTGTGAGATAATCCTCTCAGAGATGCACAAAGCGATTACCTGGCACTTTCAGCTTCAAGAACACAGTCTGCTTTTATGCACTTCGGATTTGAATACAATTTGTTAAAAAAAATCACTATATTCATTCTACCATGAGATTAGTAGAAGTGTAGTTAAACTTCGCACAATCCATGAGCAATCTATGTAATGACATTCTGGTTTTCAGTTTGTTTTTGAAATTCTATCCTTATGGAAATTTTTATAGCAACACTGAATCTAAAAGACTGTGTAGGTTTTTGTTGAAAACACATTAAAATACTGCACTTAATTTATTAAATACAACTCCTCAGATACAGTGTTTCTGTAATGCATGCTCTTTAAAAGTGTTCAGAAGGAAATACTGTTCTCTCATCCTCTTCTCCACAAAAATACATTTCCTGAGTTTCAACCGTATGCTTTAAATTAATCACAATTCAAATAAACTCAAATTACACAGTTCTCTCATAAGATTTTTGCACACTTAGTATGCTTCTTAATTCACTGAATTCAGGTTCACAAGGATCCTTTCATTAGTTTCTCCAAGTTTCACGTACTTTACTCTTTGGCTGCTCCAAATCCTTGGTGTCCCTCTGTGTACTATCACCTTGTGGTAGTGGCTCCTTCTTACATTCTTAGGGTAAGCACCAATTTTATATCCATACATCTCCACTCTCTTCCTTCAAATCAGCATAGCTTTGCCCGTGTAAAACAGACCCTGGCTTGCACTGTCATAAGCCATGCTTATGTAATGCTCACATTAATTGGCACAGCCAAGGACTCATGTCTGCCTGGTATTTACACATCCAGAGTGACTGTGAGGTCTTACACAGCTGTATCACAGCAAAGCTTGTGGGCTATAGAGTACAGCTCTGTCCTTAACTCAGTCCAAATTCAGATGTGTACAAATACATATTAATTTTTGAATGCCCGGCCTAAGGAATTAATTTAGTGATTTTAAGTGTACACTCTTCAAATCACACTTGGAGCCACAGTAATAATTTGCATGAATGCCAAGAATATGCAGCTAGCCAGGCTGCATAATTATCTGCAGTCATTTTTGTTGCTCAGCCATTGGCTAAGGGAATTGAATAGACAAGGGGTGTGGGACATATGGCAGGAGACAGTAGGTAGCAGTAGCTTGGCCTGAGCCTTCCTACATTTCTATTTTTAATCCCGCCTTCGTGTAAACAGGCTGATGCTATGTATAGTCAAGTACACTAACTTCATATCATGGATTGACATTCTTGGGCCTCGATTCAAAACCAAGATTTTTTGGCAAAGAACTCACTGCAGGACTCACAGCACAAGCAATGCAAAATCTTAACTGCCAAAAGGTCTGTTCAGCAGGCGTTTCAAATGCTGAGGTGGGGAGGATTATGTTATTTGAAAGAGATATCAAAAAGGACAAGCCAATCTGTCAGTTTATCAAGCATTTTCTGAAGTCTGTATGAAGCTTTCAATTTCTATATAATTAAATCACAAGCACAACTCAGCAGAACTTGTTGGGCAAGACATACTATGAATTAATTTGGAATTTAAAAATGTCTATCTTTACTGCAATTACATTTACACTACAAGAGGAATGAGTGTAGTTCTTTGGATATTAAAAATAGGCTTTCTTGCCTAGGAATATTCAGCCATGGCAGCTCTATCATGCTACCTCTTTTTGTTTTAAGAAAAAAACAGCCTTGGGATAGCCTCCAAAATTTTCATGCTCACTTAAAGTAACAGGCAACTAATGACGCTTCCACAGGCGGGATACAGCTCTGGTGCTTCAAACTCTTTCGTGACAAAACTATTTGTTAGTCTCTGCAAAGTCCAAAGATCTTGATGGAATGTGACAATTTCATCACCTTCAGAAATAATACTGTAGGAAGAGGTCATTCATGACTACCTTTCAGGACACAAAGTTCTGCTGAAGTGTACAATTCAAAACACTGGTAACAGAAGGCATTTTAAGAAACTATAAAGTGTGACAGTAACAACGTAAGAGCCAATCACTTACCTGTGCCATTTCATTAATGTACTGCTTCCCTAATTAGAAAATCACAGAATGGATCAGGTTGGAAAAGACCTTGAAGATCATCGAGTCCAACCGCAACCTGACCATACTCCCCTAACTCTAACAACTGAACTTTGTCCCTGGAATAAGATACTGTTTCCAGTTAGAAAGTAAGGTAGAAAGTGTGGGCAGGAACGAGAACTTTATTTTTAATTTTTTTTTTTTTTAATTAACACTTCTTAAAGCACACTTGCTTTCCTGAAGAATGCTTTCTTGAAGTCTTTTACTTTCACAGTACCTGTAGACTTTCATAGTACACATGTTTCCAAAGGCAGTCAACAAAGGAGGTTTGTTTTTCTACCTTGCCCCATATTGCATGTGTTATCAAGATAAAGCTTACAGGGAAAAAAGTACCTTTCAAAGCAGGTTTCAGACAAATTCCTTCATTTTTCCTTCTAGCACAGTAACAGCAAACTCAGTCATTTTGAAGAGTTGGACTTGGGTTTAACATGACATTAGAGTTGATAAGAAATTTTAATCAAGTGTGAACAGATAACCTGTAGGTATAATATTGCCAAGACAGCTAACCTAGAATTAGATTTCTTAGTAGATCTGTTTGTAAACTCATGTAATTTTGGATTAAGATCTTTCTATTACCTAGTTAGAGAATTAAAAACTACAGAAGTAACATGAGAGCCAAGCACTCTGCATGCTGAACCCTTTCAATAACTGCAGTTTTGCAGGGCCCATTCTTGTCAAAGGCTTTCAACACAGCATCTACTGACTTAGACAGAAAAAGAGCAGTACTTGGGGGTATCACGCTGGTCTGGTCAAAGCCTATCTGCTTTGCTCTAGGAAATGAAAGACTCAAAATGGGGAAATAATGATTAGGACATCCCTTCTGAAGGAAAGTGACATGAATTTTTCACTGCCACCTCCTAAGAGGCGATACCATAAACAGACATGTTCTGCTTTGCTTGGATGTTTTATATGAGCAAATTCCATGCATTGATCTGACAGCCTGACAGATTTCTGGCAGTCAGTACATTCATAACAAAAGAAAAAACAGTTCAATTACCTTAACACTTTTACTGTCTCTGTCCAGGACTCTTGCTCAGTCTCCCATGGATCAACTCGAATCCAGTCAGATGTCTCCAGTGCTAGTTTGGCCATTGCTATCCGATGCCTCGCTGAAACCAAGCCTTTCTTTCTGTAGTCATCACTGACAGGAGACATTATGCCTTCAATCACTTGGTATCTTCCTTCCAGAAAGAAAAAAGAATAGTCATCACCTCATTCACAAGCATTTTGAAAATTTAGAACAGACGGAATATAAAGAGCTCATCTAGTGTAACCTCTTCTTAAAAGCATGGTTAACTTCAAAGTTATAGGAAGCCGTGAATAACCTGATTTAAGTCATGTTTCTAATAAGAAAACAGCAATTTAAAAGAATTGAAAAACAACCTGGCTGTTTCTCTGAGCTGCTCACAAGTACCACTGATGTGTTTATTCCAGACAAAAAAAAAAAAAAAAAAAAAAAAAGGAGAGATAAACATACAATTTTAAAGCAAGTAGAGACATTTATAATTTATGTTGCAAACTATCCAAATTGCTGGATAGAATGAGATTTCATACTGCAATAACTGTATCAGTACAGATTTAGACAGCCAGAATAATGGATGACTTAACTGACCAATGCTTCGTTCTTAAGTGCCTGCTGCTTGTTATTTATCAAAATCATTGTGCCTCTTCATAGCACTAAAGTAAGAATGATAGCATATTGTGATGTAATTAAGGCAAGTCAGACAAATAAGATGATTCAAATACAAAGGTGGGCTAGTGGGATTTAAGATTACTTAAAAATCTATTGTCCAAACATCAGCTGAGCTGACGTTAAACACCCCTTATATCTCACAGTGCTAATTAAATTTGAAAATATGCCTATATTTTTCCCACTATTCTAAAGTAGACATTCATACAAGCTCTTTGTTGCAATTTGCATTTCTGGGTTTCTCTCAGGAAACAAAACTAGAAAAATGTTAATAAATCAGTGAAATAAAGTACTGATAAGAGTTGCATCGTGAGAAGGGAAGAGGTGTTTCAAACAAACAGAAATGAAATGGAGGATTTCTAACATAACGCATACATTTTAAAGAACTACTATGCATATGGTACTCAAGTATCATTTTTTTTTTTAAATTCTGCTTCAGCAAAGAAACTCAGAATGCAGCAAGTTCCCTCTAATGCTCCATAATGAAAATGATTGCCCTGGACTCAATTTTTTACATTAGGACATGATAATTTAATATTTTTAAATTAAAAATTACAAATTTTTCTAAAATAGGGATACAATTTTCAAAAGAAGGGAGATGAAATTTAAAAAAGGACATTAAATTCCAATAGGATTTACAGGCCTATGAAACTGACAGCCTAACCCATCCTTTGTTTTAAAAACATTTTCAGTATAGGCAAAATGGTCAATAGAGTAAGGTAAAATTTCCCAGGAACATGCAAAGATGTGTACAGAATTAAATCAATCTCTTGACCTGAAACTGGAAATGTTTCCACTTGACATATAAATAATGATTATTATCTGATATATTGAAAAGATACAATGCTATAATAGATTCCAATTTAGAAAGGAAAGCAATTATGGTACTTCCATTAGGGTTTTTTTTCCTTATACAAGAAATTCATCTTCTACATTTCAGTTCCTCACTGGTCAGTTTCTACAGATATACATTGTTCCACTGTATTTTAAACATATATATTAAATGTAAAAATTAAAATTGCGTGGTCATGCTAGCTAATGAGCACAACTCTGCCATGTCCTTGAGATTTGTGAACATTTCAGTCTAAAGTTTGGCCTACAACTGGATAAATTGTACAGGGTGAAAGCCCTGAAGCTGTATCAGCTTGTTCTACACCAGAAATGAAACCAACGGAATGAGAAAAACGCAAGATTGCTAACACTTCAGGTACTGAAAATCAGGCAGTAAGAGTTTGAGGTGTTTGAAAATCCAGCTCTATATAAGCATAACACACGAGAATCTACAACCTAAAAATACAAGCATACAGCCCCAAATTACTGACTCTGGTAACGCGTGTCCTCTTCTGTAATTCAAGAGTTCACGTTCAAATGTGTGCTTGAATCTTGGCAGCACACAGAAAAGAAATCATTAAGTTCTGCCACCTTCTCGCTTGCCCCATAAATCATTCCAGAGAGTTTCAAATTTTTCCTGACTCAGAATTACCTTCATGTTGTACTTCTTTTGAATGCTATCAGTTGTATTCAATCGTGAGTTCTGTTTTATTGCCTGTTGTGATGTTTAATTAAAACCTATTGTTAAAGCTACACATTAATGAAAGTACAGTCATCCAGAGGGACCTGGACAGGCTAGAGAAGCAAGCCCATGAAAACCTAATGAGGGTCAACAAGGCCAAGTGCAAGGTGCTGCACTTGGGTTGGGGCAATCCCAAGTATTTATACAAACTGGGGGAAGATCTCCTTGAGAGCAGCCCTGTGGAAAAGGACTTAGGGGTCCTGGTGGGTGAGAAGCTGGACATGAGCCAGCAGTGTGCGCTTGCAGCCCGGAAGGCCAACTGTGTTCTGGGCTGCATTAAAAAAGGGCTGGCCAACAGGGAGAGGGAGGTGATTAACCCCCTCTACTAGGCTTTCGTGAAGCCCCATCTGGAGTACTGCATCCAGGCATGGGGCCCCAGCACAAGAAAGATGCAGAGCTCTTGGAGTGGGTCCAGAGGAGGGCCACTAAGATGATCAGAGGGCTGGAGCACCTCTCCTACGAGGAAAGGTTGAGGGAACTGGGCTCGTTTAGTTCAGAGAAGAGAAAGCTGCAGGGAGACCTCATTGTGTCCTTCCAGTACTTGAAGGGAGCACATAAACAGGAGGGGGAACGGCTGTTAACAAGGGTGGACAGTGACAGGACAAGGGGAATGGCCTTAAACTGAGACAGTGGAGGTTTAGGTTAGATATTAGCAGGAAGTTTTTCACTCAGAGGGTGGTGACACACTGGAACAGGTTGCCCAAGGAGGCTGTGGATGCCCCATCCCTGGAGGCATTCAAGGCCAGGCTGGATGTGGCTCTGGGCAACCTGAGCTGCTGGTTGGTGACCCTGTGCATAGCAGGGGGTTGAAACTAGGTGATCATTGTGGTCCTTTTCAACCCAGGCCATTCTATGAGAACAATTTGTTTCTCCTAGGGTTCAAGAACCTTAGTTCTTTGGGGTCTAGATGTCCCCATATATGCATACATACGTGTTTCACTGACAGTTTAAAGCAGGAACGCATGAAGACTTTAGATGATTATGCTGTATGCATTTGCTTTCTGAGCTTTAAAGGACTCTTGGTGTTTCTGTTGTTGTATTTAAGCAAACTTATTGTTTCCCATGCACAGTTTTACTGTTAGAAATTTTATCTTCTCTTTTAACAGGGTTTTACATGGCTAGAGTTTCTCTGCTAAATGGATATGGGTAAATTTATTTTTGAAGATGGACTATGAAACCATGTTATTATCCATCTTCCTCTCAGCATCATACAAAAATCCATGACAAGCTAGGAAGCTCTACAGCTCCATGGTGTTATCATATTCAGTGAGCAGGAATGACCCCATCACTCTTCTCCCTTTTGTCACCTCCAGAGCAGGCTGCAACAGGTCAGTCTTAGAGCATTGCTTTATCTCATTCCCAAAATGCTACTAAAGGCAGCACTGTTTTAGCATTAACAGCTTCTGTAAATTTCACTCCCTGCTGCACACTTCCTGCAAAATTTAGCCTCTTGCTTTTCTATAGCTAAGAATTAGACCAATCCAGTCTCATTAGTTACATCAAATTAACTGCCCCAAGTAAAGTCTTCAGGATAAGACTTCAAATTTACAGGACACCACTATAAACAGGCAGTACCAACATATAATAGTTACAAGGAATTCATGCTAACTTTACTGCGTGTAAGATTTTATGCTTTCATATGACTGAAAACAGCAGATGAATCATTTATTTTAATATCCCTCTTAAAACTGCAAAACTTTACAAATTTCGCTGATGTAGGCCTACATAAAATTATTATGGACTATTACTAATCTCATCTCTAGGCTGCAGTGAAACTCCTTATCATTCAGTTTACACTTTATAATAGGAAAAGAATAGGCTTGCTATTAGCGTTTGTGACACTGTTTAAACAACTCAAAACCTGGAAATAGACACATTTTCACTTCCTGCATACATAGATTTTGAAGACCATACAGATCTCAGCCTATTCTTAAGATGACAGATTTTCACTCATTACTTATCTAAGCATAAGCCAAACCAAACTCTCTGGGCCTGGCTTTTCTTCCCAATTCCCCCCTGCAGTCTGCCCCAGTTTCCTTAACAGCACTGAACTCAAGACTGACAACTGACTGGTATGGTCCACCAGTGTGAAGGGGAGAATTCAACCTCAGTGGGTGAAAGACTCAATGCTCTTGGTCACAGAGGTACGTAGGTATGTCTGGAAAATAGAGCAGCTGCGTGAAGCAGGAAAGCTCAGAAAAACCATACATTCAGATTCAACCAACTTAAAAAAAATGTCTCACCCAGCAGAATATCCTAGGTCATTCTACTCAATTCTACTTGAGAAATATAGTTTTACAATGGCTTGTATAAAATTAATGGCATGATAATTCGTACTGTAAATTCCCCTGGACTGAGGTTAACCACTCCTAGTTTTCAATAGTAAGAGGGTTCTTCAAGTCCGTTAAGAGATCAATGGAGACTGATCAGAAGTAATATGAACAATTGTCTGTTACAAAAATGTGCAGTCCCACATCATGCTTCTGAAGGTTGGCCCAGGAAATTAGTATTTTCTCTGCTTCATTAGGCCTACATTACCCACATATCTAAGAACAAAATGAGTGTGATAAGCAGTTTGAATTTTACCACAGTATTTACACAACATTAAATACATAAAGCAAATCACTGATTAAGGCCTGCTTTGTGACAAAAATGGCAGCTATTTCAAAATGCAGTAGAATGATGTAAAAACTTAGTATCAAGGATCAACAGTCTCACATTGAAGCCATCTAAAAATGCAACAATACCTCACATCAAAGATTAAATTTCTTTACTAAAAACCAGACATTTGCATTCCAGAATATGATTAATTGGATTATTTAATTTCTTTAATCTACCTTCTGTGAGTACACACACATTAAAATCACATAATACAATTCTGTATCAAAGTAATAGGAATGGTTTTCCTTGAAATCACAAGAGATAGCAGTTATCCTCCCAGAACTCTGACTGTTAAACATCAGGAAAACACAATAAAAAGCTTTCTAATTTTCCCATTAAAATCAAAATATTAGC
This sequence comes from Phasianus colchicus, assembly GCF_987193195.1. Classification (NCBI taxonomy): domain Eukaryota; kingdom Metazoa; phylum Chordata; class Aves; order Galliformes; family Phasianidae; genus Phasianus; species Phasianus colchicus. The sequence continues at coordinate 6,745,379 of NC_143445.1, forward strand.
TTTACTTATAGATTACAATTAACTGGGGAGGGATGTCTAACATCTTTGTTCTGATGCCACAAAGCACAGGAAAATGAAAAGAAAGCACTAAACTAGATACAAGAAACCCCATATATGACTTTTTCAAAACTGTTTACAGATAAACATCAAAAGGATATAATCCTATGCTTACCTTCCCTTCACATGTATGTAGATATTGCCAAGCATGAAAAAAGAAAAGAAAATAGCAAGACTTTTTACTTTGTTCAGTAACCTTCTATGAAGAGAATTCAATGGAAGGAAAATCAAAGGGGTAAGCAATTTAGCTGTCATTGCACTGAAAGTCAAAGTAAACAACAAATACATCAGAACAATAACAGACAATCTTCTGTGATAGCTCTTCATAGGATGGATGGCTTTACCTTCACCACTTCAAAGTGCTTAAAGATGCATTCACTGAAATAGATGAGGTGTGCAAAGATTGTAGTGACAGATGCCACAGGAGTAACTAGACAGACATATATCATATCCACCTGGCTGTGTGAACAACAGAGTCTGAAGATGCAGATTCACCCCTATAGTTGGACGGCTGCTCTCAAACACTGAAGCTTCAGTTACTTCTCCTGGAGGAGAATTCCTTGGGATTACAATGATCAGTCCTTAAACAAATGCTGTGCATCACACCTAAAATAAGCATTTTATTTCAAGACCTCAAAATACCACTTAGAGTTCACTGAATTTGGACAAGAAAAAAAAGGAACGGCAGCCTCTAGGCAGCTTCACAAATAACTGTTTCCTCCAGAAAGGAAACAGAAAACTAATACTGTGTATATTAATGCAGGATTGCGAGTCTGCACACAGGATACCCTATCCTGAAATCTTTCATTCATGCTGCCTTTTGCCATTTAATGTAACTGGGAAGAAATGGTTCTTTTCAGAGAATACTAGGACTTCAACCCCAAACATAGGGCATAACCTGAATATCATGGCAAGCAGGGGATGCCCACCTCTTATTTCACTGCATTTTAGAATAAGACACCCAAACTTCTGGAACAGAAGGATGCTTACAAAAGCATTTCTTAAATTCAGAAAAAGATTAAGAGCTAAACTACGTGCATCAAAAAGGACTCGGAAAACTGAGTTTTTTGTACTAAGAATGTTGTCTTTAGAGATGTGAGATATCTTTAAATGTCTTCAGGTTTATACTTCAGTTGCTTTGATTTGCACCTCTGCATGGTGCAAAAATAGCACACAGAAGGAATTAAAGCTAAGCCACACATACATCTCTCCATACAGCCTTCTAGGACAGACCCTAGCACAGTTAAACCAGTACCTGCCACTCTATTTAAGAGAGCAATTGGTATAAGCCTTATAATGAAAAGGAAAAAAAAATCAAATATTTGTTTCCTTTCATTCAAGTGCAATGAATTCTAAGGTTTATTAATATCAATTGCATGTGGAACAAGTAATGACTGCAGATCTGATCCTATTCCAATCATATCTGTGATGTTATACACACCACCCAAACAGCAGGATCAAAGCCTTTTTTGTATTGTTTTGAAGTTCTGGTTATCAGAATCATTGCAGGAAAACAGCAGGAATGCATAGACTTTGACTTGCTGCTGTTTTAATCTGACCTCATCCCTTTCTTATCAGTCCATTTCAACAAGATGCAACCCTTGAACAGCAGAAACTTCTGAATTCCCAAGACTGATTAGTAACTAATCACTCCTCAGATTTCTCAGTTATACTGTCCAGAACTGCACCTGACAACCAATGTCTCACATCTTCATAAGATAGTGTTACAGTTGGAAAGATTAACATGGTGGAAGGGCAATACAGGTGTGGAACGACAAAGGGACTAGCACAGATAGGATGGCATTTCAAAGGAAAAAGTAAAGGTGCTCACTCATCTGAAGATCTAGGCTCAAAGGAAGGACTCCATAAGGGAAGGATCTCCAACCAGATATCCTTCCCTAGTGGCGGTCAGCCCTTAAATGGATCTAAGAGAGGTGCAGCCAGGCTCCATCTCTTCCTGTCTCACAGGTGAACTGCCTTCACCTGTGCTCCCATGGCTGACCAGTTCCTTTCCCCAGGTGTTCAATCAGTGGTTCAGGCCATGACTCAACAGTTACTATACAGTAACTCATTTTCCTTCACCTCTCCCTTGCACCTGTGTTGTCAGAGCCAGAAATATCTTTCCTTCCCCTTTTTTGGCCTGCATACTTTTTGGTGTTATCTGGAAACTTGGTGATGACTGGCAATACTTAGCAGACAAGGCTCTAAAAACACCTTACACAGGTTGATGTTTGTACTTTGCACTTTATGGTCAAATATGAGACACACCCTCAAAGAAAAAAGCATCGTACAGTAGGTATTAACAGACTGCAAAGGTATTTATCAGAGCCAGTGTAACTTTCAAAAAAAATGGTAAAACAAAGGATTGAATCTCAGAAAAGTTTAGCTGTGTGTGAGGATGTGTGAAGAATCAAACTGATATGACTAGAGATAAAATTCAGATAAAAGTAAAGATAATCAGTTACTTGTAGACATGTCTCTTGTATTTAGAAGGTGGCATTACAAGATTTGTTGACTGGCATTAGCAAAAAAAAGAATTATTTGACATGCAGCAATGAAACTGCAGGTGCTTCTTAAAGTATCGAAAACCTCAGTGAAGTATCCTACTTATTTTTTCATACATCCTTACTCTTAGATCAGACAGCATTTGAAACTGAAATGACAGGCAAAAAGCTGGCAGGCAGAATTACTGGAGATGTCAGTCAGGATGCATATTGGGCTAGTCATGTCATTCATAACAGGAAAACTTGATTGTGAACTCAACTGCAGCCAAAATATTGCATAGGTCATCAATTTTGCTTGACTAGCAGCTGAGCAGAAGTTGCTGAGAAGAGGCACCATCAGCAGGCAGTGTTATCAAGGCTGGGCATCACCTCCTCACAGTAGCTGATCTCACACTCAGGTAGCTACTTTTTCCAGGCGTTCAGTGTGTCTGTTAGCTACAACACACATTGCTGTGACTGAAGGATGTCAGTACAAACATGGCAGATCACTACCTCACTTCAACCAGTAAGCTCATCTCTAGAAATATATAACCACTGTCTTCCAGCCCCACTATCAGCCCGCAGTCTGCAACTAGTGCTACTGCTCAGCAAACAAGCTCCAATTTCTCCTCCTTATCCCAGAATCACTGCAGGAGCAGAAACACATTAGAAACAATGAAAAAAGGATTAATGAATGTTCCAGGTTGGAATGGTTCTACTACAACACAGGTATCCAAAATAGCTCATTTTCACAGCATGTTGCAAACCTATTGCTTGAGCTGTGGTTTTAGGCATAGAGCAAGAAAAATATACACATCTATGTGTACATACATATATACACATATAAAACACATTTTTAGTTACTTCAAATAAAGCTGCCTCAACTTGAGATAGGTAAAGCTCCCACAAGCTGATCAAGGATTCTTGCTTTGCATACACAATGGGCTAAACATTCGTAAAATAAAGTGACTACACTGTAGGCAACCAAAAAAATAATTTTCCTTTTCTTCACTGTAAGGAGTACTTATATCAATAAGTCCCTGCACACTGAACTAAGAAGTCAAAATGCAAGTCATACTCTACACAGAACTAAGGAGTGATGATACTGAGTTGCAGTGTGAGACACAAATTTCATTTCAGCATTTCAAAACTTCATTTTTAATATGGCTTTCACTGGACTTGTTCAAATAAACTGCTGTAAGTAAGGGGTGGAGCCTAGTTACAGAGACCCTGACACAGACTGAGGAATGCACTGCAATTCAGGATAGCCTTTCTGTCAAGGTAAAGAAATGAGTTGTTGGATTATAACATATGACAAAGAGAATTAGCAGTTGGTCTCACCTTGCCTTTTGCCTTTTTGCACACCTGGGTACCTGAAGGAGTTATAAAACGACAGCAGGAAAAGGAAATTCAAGTCCCATAAGCCATTGTTTCTAGTCCTTCAAAATAAAATCATTTTACTTTTCCAAGACAATGGAGTATCAGAGGCAGTTCTCAGAGCCACATATGTAATTATTCCTTGTGAAAAGTATTCTCACCCTATACAATGAGTACATAGCTTCTGCTTTTACTGCAGCAGCTATGTACCAGATCCCCTTCTGTATCCCACCCTGTTCACATCTGAGGATCAAATTCATTTTTATCATAGATTTGTTAGAGATGGAAGGGACCCTTGAAGTTCATCTGGTCCAACTCCTCTGCAGTTAGCAGGGACACCTACAGCTACATCAGTTGCTCAGAACCTGGTCCAGCCTGGCCTTGAACATCTGTAGGAATGAGGTATCCATCACCTTGCTGGGCAACCTGTTCCCATGCCCTTATTGCTCTCACTGTAGAAAGCTTTTTCCTTATATCTAGCTTAATTCTCTCCTCTTTTAGTTTGAAACCATTTATCTTTGTCTTATCACAGCAGACATTGCTAAAGTCTGTCCCCTTCTTTCTTGTGGCCCTCCTTTACATACTGAAAGGCTGCTTCCAGCTCTCCCTGGAGCCTTCTCATCTCCAGGCTAAACAGCCCCAGCTCTCTCAGCCAGCCCTCGTAGGCGAGATGTTCCATGCCTTATATTACTTGTGACCCTCCTCCAGATGCTCCAGCAGGATCATGTCTCTCCTGTCCTTAGGATTCCATATATAGACACAGTATTCCAGGTGAAGGCTCCTCCATTGGTCAGGCAGGACATGCCTCTGTTTGTCTTGCATCACCTTCCTGTCTTCCATGTGCCTTATTACAGCTTCCAGGAAGACCTGCTCCTGGATTTTCCCTGATATGAGGCCAACAAGGCTGTAGTTCCCCAAGTCATCCTTTCTACCACCCTTCTCAGGTTCCTCTTGTACCACCTTCCTAGGAGGGTCTCTGTCAGGTTCCAATAAGCTATGATTCCCTTCAAATCAATTTTAGATGCATATGCTTTAGCAGTCAGAAGGAAGACAAAAGTGTCAGCAATAAAGATGTTACCAAGCACAGAGCACAACGCTCCTTCATAGCTTTTCTCATTCTTTCTAAGTTCCTGGTGTTACCCACTTTTCTTCTTTGTCGCTGAAACTTTCTAGTCACCTGAAGTCTAGCTTTTCTCATCTCATTCCTAAAGACATTATTTTGCCAGAGGAGATAAGTTGTTTCTCTTAGAGAGGATGGATAATGAATAATTAACATTTCATTTCTCCAGTTTCACCTAGTTGTTAAAAACTTCTTTAACATCACATAAGGATGAAATAAAAAAATGTTTATTTCCAGTTTCAAAACTATTAAAATCTTCCACAAAGTTGTCTATTCCATATGATTCTAAAACTGCTGATAAAGTCTACAGTTCAGATGTATGAACACTCATACTTTTTTAAATATAGTGCTGCGATTTCCATATAGAATATGCCACAAATGTTTCACATTGAATCATCAATAAAGAAATTAAAATTAAGCTAACCGTAAATTTACATCTTAGCTATACCACAGCAAAACACCATGTGCTCATAACAGCCCCTTACTGACCTGTTCGATGCAGGTGATCTCTAGCCAGCTCAAATAAACGCATATGCATATTTGTGATGGGGTTAAAGGAGCCACAAGCTAGAAGAATGAGAGGTATCCTGCTCTTCACTGACATGAAGATACTGAAACTTCACCCTAAAGAAAAAACAGCATAAAGTACGAACTTGACTAAGTGCAGTCTTCCCATCACTCCTCAGAACAAAGGCAGCACTCTTCAGAATCACGTACTCGTGACACATTGGTAAAGTATCAAATGTTCAGTTTGTTGTATCATTACAACACAAAGAAATTAGCTCAAAAACGCAGGTTTTTTAACACTAATTAAAATTTTTTTCTCTATATACAGAAATAGCTAGAAACTATTTCTAGAAATTCATGTATTACTATTACCAAGAACTGTCAGGTTTTGACTTTTCTTTATTTTTAACCTGTTTTTGTCAGGAAGCAACTCCTCACACTGTCCTTCTGTCAGCCTCCTATTAATAACTTTAAAACCTGTAGGCCTGTCAAAAGCAAATTTTTAATTTTTATTTTTAAAATAAGTTGGGACCTGTGCAGCATATGGCAAAAACCCACATGCAACACCCAAACCTACAGGTCTGGCTTCCTCAGAGGTAGGCAGACAGCCAGTCTGCACATACTTTATTAGCAGCTGCCTGTATAGTTTCTTCATTGGATGGCAGACAAGTGACAGCTCAATGATGGGGAACAGAAGCTATTACTGTTATACAGGGGACACTAAAATCTATGGATATGGAGAATGGGTGGGGAGAAATGCTTGAACTGGAAAATAATCTTTATGCATTTCAGCCAACTTCAGTCATCTCAATACAAAAGCAGTAGAAATCAGTCTTAGTCACTCTGCTTAGCACTACTTGCTTGCTTAATTCTTTTTACAGGTACGATTCCAACAGTTATGTCCTACATACATATCTGCAATTATGATTTTTAGGTGTGCTCTCATTTCCCTATATTTGAGCTTAGCATACATACCCGACAGCACTATTCCAAGTCTTTGTATTCCCTTATTTTTTTTTACCCTTTTTTAAAATCTTATAATTTGAAAACAAAGCCACACTGAAGCTTCACAGTTACAAATTCTATCAGATGATTTATAGAATTTATTTTAGTATTTAAATCTGCAGAGTAGGACTGCATTCAAGGCACAGAGCAACAGTTTTTAATATTTTCACACTTGAAGTGTTAGCAGTTACAAATTTTTTTCATAGAGAAAACTATTTGAAGCATGTGCTAACATTTCATTATCTAGTACTAAATACACATTAAGATTCCCCCATCTCATTTTTACTCATTTCTCATATCTCCTATAATCCTAAAGATATACCACAGGCAAGAAGACCATGGCTGGAGAGCCATTAGAAGCAATGTTATGGTCTACAATTGCAGTAGCTATAGGAAGCACATTGTGCAGCTCTGTGTCCCTCTTCCTTGGTTTACTAACCCTGCTGAGGCACTAACAAACTCATGCACAAAGGCTGTCTGCAGTCTTTCAGGTTCCTTATTCAAAAGGAAACTGAAACCAAACTCAAAAGTGCTCTTTGCTCTGTACCAGCAATTCAGTAAATCTACTGTCATTTTATTATGAATGACTTGGTTTTTTTTTTTTTTTTAACTTGTTTCAAGGAAGGAAGATACCTGATTGACTGAAAAATAAGTTGAAAAACTTTTAAGCGTTCTTTCCTGTTCGGCTGACATGTAGTTTATGCTTCCTTTGCACTGCTTTCCTTGGCCATGTTGAGAGTTATAAACTGAAAGATTTATTTTTTTGTTTGCTTTCAAAGCAGCTCTTTATTCTATATACTTTTTTCTTACCTGAAAAAGATACCTTCGATTGTTGGATTTCAGCTCCTATTTATAAAAAAGAAAAGATCAAACAGAAAATAAGCTAGAAGGCATTCCAAAATATATTTATATGGAAACAGAAGTACAAATAATAATCAAAAAGGCTGTTATTCCCAGTACCCCCATGCAGTGTATCCTAACTTACTCAGCAGGTACGGTATAGCTTCTAAGATCTCAAAGAAACCTTTGAGGTTCAGCTGCTACTTCCTGGGTTGCCAATTCAAAATAGGTAAACCTGCGCTTAGAACACTATCGGGTATGGATTATCTCAAGCTGCAAAAGGGTGAAAAGCTGCATTACCAAGGAAGTATTTTAGGTACCTCTCTTCTGTTAGATTGAGGAAAAAAAGGATGACTGGAAAGGAATTCCAACTGGAGCAAACACTCCTGTATTTTGAAGATCATTTCTGAGAATATTTTAAGATATCAGCTCCCTACGCAAATATAAACAGAGTATATCATTAAGAAGGAGAAGTTATACAGCTTCCCTATTCCTCTACTTATTCTTGTTCATAGAATTGCCAGCATGTTTTCTGGCTTCTTCATAGCTACTAACGTATACCTCACACCAAAGGTAAACGAGGTTTCTCCCTACAGACAGGTATCTATTTGCTACAGACTAGTGAACCTAAAGCATCTTATACAAAAGCTGATAAAAACAATCTAAATCAACCCAGTGCTCAGAAAATAGCCCAGATTCAGCGTTGAGACAAGCTGACCCCTTCCAACATAAAAAGGGCAAACGTGGATTTTATAGTAACAGAGCTAACCCCCATTAGTAACACGCCCTGGAACATTCCATGGTGAGAACCCAGCAGCAGTGCAACTTTTATCTAGTGAAAATCACCATTACCATTCACAAGAATTAGATAAAGCACAAATAGTGTATTAATTTGCTAAGGATTTAAAGTAAGTGAAGCATCTCCCCCCTCTCCTCCAGAATTAAGTGAACAAGAACATACACATACAAAAATACAAAGGAACAAACAAGCCAACACATACTTTTCTTTAGCTAAATTCCTAGAAAAAAAATAAACATAGAAGAAAAACTAAACATTATAATATCCTCCTAACCAGTTTACCCCCTATAATGCAGTAGCAGCGACACTAAGTGTTGGAACATCTCAGTATTCCTGACACCTCCACCAAACATTCAAGTCAAAGTCTTTCATAGGTTGCCACTGTCAGTCCTAGAAAACAACAAAACTACTTCTGGCAAGTTCATTACAATACCAGACAGTATCATTAGGAATACCAAAAATCATGCACAGGAAAGAGTTGACTCACCCAACTAGTGATGAGAACCTCTGTCTACAGAGCGCTCCTCGAGAAGAGACCTCCATACAGGAAACGCCCTCCTTCCAGAGGCTAGCCCTTAAATGAATCCAGGAAGGGGTGGATCTGAGACCCATGGGACTTCCAGTCACATGGGAAGCACAGGTAAATTGTTTGCACCTGTGCTTCCTTGGCCGGCCACTCCACAATCAATCACCAGTTCAGGCCATGACATAGCAGTTCCCCTACAGCCATTAATTGACTTCCTCAGCTGAATCAAACCACAAACAAGTAGGTGACTGTGCTGTTACCAGGCATTTATTCAGTGTGAATATTGTACCATGGGAATATATTTGTTTTTATAAAAGTAATCCAATAAGTAGTGCTGAGTAGCTTGGATAAGTTGTCTTCCCTTGCCAAACAGCTCTCAGACCAAAAAAACAGTGTTTAATAGCAGCAGTAAAAACCTGTGTCAATTTCAATATGCTAAAACTGATTTGTGCCTATTAGTTGCTATATGTGTTTGCAAAAAGCAGCCCAGCTGTCATATCACTTAGTTAAATAATTAATCATAAATTAATTTGTTCCCTAGCAATTGTCCCTACATAATGCATCTTCCATTAGTGGTGCCCCGCAAAACATGGTAGTGTTTGCTCTTATTGCAGCTCCCAAGCCTAGCTGAAATATGAAATACTTTTGAGAAAGTACATGGATAATTCAACTGTTCTACTTCTGTGGTAATTCTGATGAAATAAATACTGATTAGGTCAGGTACATACCTTGCTTTCTAACAGAAAAGAAGAAACATGGAAAACACACGATATCTGTAGATTGGAAAGGGAGGAAAGGACAGAATGTACCAAATTGGATTGCAACCAAGAAAGCAAGTCTTCTCTTAGGAATCTTGGTAACTAAACTTTAGGAGTGTTTCAATGTCGTGGTGCTATTAATCAGCAGATAGAACAATTATTTAGCAGTTCTAGAAGTCGGGTCTTCATTTCTGCTCTTCCACTTCTATAACTGTGAAAAAGGAAATAGAATTCAACTGTTTGAGAGGCTGTCCCTGGCTTCATGCATACCAAAACTGAAGTGACCTGATTTGTAGGTACCTACTTTGTGCTTCATCCTAATATTAATTATTAGATCTGTGATAAATTATTGCTTCTATGTACAAGTTAAATGCTCCATAATCATTACAAAAATAATCTCAGGAATCCTCTGAGGATGACTAATTGAATAAAGGAATCACTTTTGTACTTACAATCATTCTTGCATCAAAATGCTCTACATACCCAGAAACGAAAGTGAATATAGGAAAAAAAAAAAGACCACCAACCAACCATTACAAACCTTAACTACACAAACTCAAAAAAGATCAGGTGGTATTTATTCTGAACAAATTCTAGTACTGGTATTGCCCCCACTTTAAATAAATGTACCATATGCGTTACAAGGAGCGAGAAATGGTTGTGCTTATGCAATTTTAGGCCTTGGCTTTCCTGTCTGATCCAGAACAGCTGTGCACTTTCCTAGTACATTTAGACATTGATTAAGCACAGGCTTCAGAGGAGGAATTCTAACAAATCTTCCAAGAATAAGTACTTTGTTTCACATCATTTGCTTTCCAGCATTCTATTATTGAGTTTACAAAGCAGCATCGTTACTACATCAAGTTTGTTATAAAAAAAATATTATCTCCCCCTTGCTAATATTAATCAATTTTATTTATTTATTTTTAAATGCTTGGATTTTAAAAGTTAAGCCTCCCACAATCTTCGTTTGCTGTAACTTCCAAAGTCCCATATTCCAAAGGCAGAAATAGCAAAGTGTGTGGTAACTTTCTATATTGATTGGGTACTCACTACTGGGCAAACCAGTTTCAAGTCGCCTTTTTTTTTTGAGAAAAGGGGCAGACAGTCACAGAGATAACTCACATTTGTAATCTTCCACCATAATAACTCCTGTGCTTTTTAACTGTCTTCATGTGATCAATGACTTGCTGCCACTTTGCTTAAAAACCAGCAAGGTTTTAGCAGTCTGCTTTGCTACTCAAGTACTTGCTGCATTAGCACCATGTCTGTGTGTGTATCTCAAAACATTAAACTAAAGTCAAAGCACCTAAAATTCCCTTAAAAAAAAACAAAAAACCACACACAAAACCAACCCATCCACTATCTGTATTTCAGAATTCTGTAAGTATTTATAAAGCATTAGTGAAAAATGTCTGTTAAAGCAACAGGTACAAGACTGATCTGCACAAGCATATATATTTTCTAATTTTTACTGACAAACATTTTTATAATTGTCTATGCTAGTTCTGCAGCAAGATCTCATCTTCTACTTTCAAGAATTTTGAAACATTTAATAGAATGCTTGGGAACAGGTATTTAACATCACATTTATCAAGCAGAAGTAGTATGCTAATTTTATTTTTTTAGTCTGTAATTTTTTTAAAACCAATTCTGGTTTTAAGAAACAACTACATTTGATTTTTGCATAAAATGAGTACATTTTATAAATACATCTCCTGCCAGTTCAGCTTCCCTCCTGACATGACAGACACTGCCTTTTGTTGTATTTCTGCTTAGTGAAACACTACACAGCTTTTGTCATCTTTGCTGTTCTCAAAATCCAGAAATAATGGAAACAAAAAACAGCACAGCTTTGACCAGACAGCGGGAAGATTTTGCTTTTAATGACAAAACAGATGACTCAAAGACGACAATTAACAGGTTCACATTTCCTGCAGCAGCTGTCTGGCTCCTGGTGAGCTCTGCTCATTCAGGGCTGCACACGCTCCGCCCTGAGAACATGTCCCAGTAGCCTTGGCAAAACCGATGCCTTCTTTCTACATGATAGTTGCTATGGTACTGCCTGCAATGTAGAAAACTTTCAACAATATGGCACACCATGCAGCTATGCATAAAAGGGTAGATAGCTTCAAATGAGGAAGCCTCACTTAAGCAATGCAATAGATTATATGATGGAAAAAACTGTTATAATTCTCATTTAAAAAATTCTGCAAGTTCCTATTCTAATGCTTATATTCCTAAATACATCAATAATAGATGACGTTACAGATGACCACAGTTAAATTCTGCTGAAAGTCATTAATTAGAGCCATATCTGATTAATTATCAGAAGCACAATGGAGTGCTGAGCAGTGCAGTCTGATTCATGAGCTGTTAAATTAGTAAACTGGAGGAAAAGACACTGATACGTGCACACTGTGAGGGGGGCTCACCCTTGAGGTAAGATTTCTGTAAAGAGCAGAAAGAAACTGAATTTCTGCACAGGATGAAAGTGTTATTTCCTCCTGTGAGGGCAAATCTAGACTAATTTATATAAAATTTAGATTTGAACAAGTTCAAAGCTGCTCATATCCTTTCTTTCATGGGGTCACATCATTATCTTGTATAAATTTATGTAGCTGCACTGAGCCCAGCTGAGTTACACTAGGTGACGCTAAGGATGTTATGGTTGTAAGACATTCTCAAAGTGAGAAAAAAGTACATTTTACCAGGTAAAATACCATAGCAGACCATATTACACAAATAACCCTTTAAAATATGATCTCAGGTACCTGATATTTTTCTCATGCTGTTACTAGTGGGAGCCATTGCTATAACAGAAGTTAGTCCAGTCTCTATGTTCCCAAGATGTACTTTTACTGAGAGAAGTCCTCCATAGCAGTCACATACATACCTACATATTCACCCTTTCCACTTTAATAATGAAGATAACATAAATACCTGGGTAAGAGAAAAAATGAAAAATGTATAATATAAGATGGTATTTTATTTGCTTATCAAGAAGTACTCACCCCAGCCAAGAAGAATTTTACAAGGTGGCTATAAATATTATTCACAGTTTAATATGACACTCTAATCCTCTAAAATGGCTTTTTCAGGGCCACATGATAGATCACAATTGTTAAATTGCAGTGTCTCAGGTATACTACATTTCTTTGACTTTCACTGAAGAACCATTAACAAAGTACGTGATGGGATACATGATTTTTGATCATATTCAGCATTATCCAAAAGATGAAGTTTTCCCTTTCAATCTCCATATTAGAGTTGTAGTTAAAAAATGCAAGTCTCATCACCATTTCTAAATCAGCTTCAAAGAAACCCCCAAAACTAACCAACTCCAAGCTTACTGCAGGATTCACCAGAGCAACAGCATATGCAACTTGACAAAAATCATCTTTTCTTTCCCCTTCACATATCTGTGAAAAGGACCCAAAGCATACCAAATATTGCCTTTAGTGGTGTATGGTGTTCTTGTGCTTAAACAGAGGATAGGCTTAATTTTGGGATACTCACTATTTTTTTTTTTCTGCTTTGTGCAAGCAGTAACTTCCCCAGCAAATTGCAGTGACCAAAAAGCTATCAAATTCTTATGCATTACATACATTTCTTACTCTAACATACGAATTTGCCTAGTAACACTGAGGACTTGGCATGGCAACAAAGCTGTTTAAGTAAATGGTTCCTAGGCACAGGATTTCACATTGCTTGTTGTCTTTATATTTCTATTAGTTAATCAATTTAGAATTTCTACTTGCTTCACCTTTTACAGTCAAAGGGTTCAAACTGAATAGACAAAAGCACGTAACTTGCTATCACTCAAAATGCTTTGCTTGCTCCTGAGAATATTTCATCATTCATTTGGTATCTAACCAAAGAAAAAAAGTGGCATTCTGGACCTGACACCCCACTGGGCTGGACAGACCACTAGTATGACACATTATGGCATTTCTTAAGGCTTTTGAGATGTGCATAATACTCTATAAGCCTAATGGCTTATAGATGTATATATGGCTAATGGCTAGTTTCTTAGTTTCTATCTTAGTAATAAGAATAATGCAGAATGCTTGGTGGATAGCGAGGCTTCTACAGCTTCTTCAGTGATGCATTACAGTAAACCAATACAGGAAAAAATCAGGCTGTGAAGTTGCTCTGGAGATCTGGCAGCCTCAGGGCAGCAGCACCCTGCAGTCGTGGGGCGGGCAGCTTCCCCCAGCTGCTCCAATCTGCCCTGCCAAATGCTGCAGTTGGTGCTCAAGCATCTTATAAAATAAGACCTTAAATCATCACTGCAATGATGTGATTTATCTCATTAAAGTACTTTAAAAGGCAGAACCTCAAATAGTTCCAGTTCGCCTTTGACAGGACTGTCACCTTGTGCCCTCAGTGCCCCTTGGACACCTCTGGGCTTCCCTAAAGTCTTTCACAAATTCTTCTAGACCACGAGTGCCAATTAGCTAACTGAACCTAAGCTAAATTCTACAATTTTTCTAAGGTTAAAGGCATGAAGTTAGTTTACTGCTAGAACTGTGCAATCTGACCAGTCCTAAACCGCAGCTACTAATGATCAGGAATGAACTGATTGCACACTGTATTGCACAGAGCTTAAGGAAAACAAACACAGCCACGCCATGGCCCGATGCCTGCTAAAGTCTTTGAATAATGCAACGCCAGAGATCATTTATAAATCCAAACACCAGCTGCTGTGTGAGATGGGAGACGGCCTCGGAGACTGAAGGAGGGGAGACAGGAGAACGGTTACACAGTGAAAGCTGGGGATCGAAATACGTCTGCGTAACCACAGACATCCTTGTCTGCTTGAACTCACCGACACTCTATGAAGTGTTTGGGAAAAAAAGCCAAAGTTCATTTATCAGTTTCAATTACAGTTCTAAATATCCATATATAAAATATATGGACGTGTATTGCACCTGTATTTTCCGGGAACAGCGCCGTACTTTCAGTGCCCGAGTAGTTCAGCTACACGCTCGGGCGTGTAACAAACGCCTCCCATCGTCCTGGCGGAGCCGCTCCGGTTCCAGCACGGAGGAGCGGCCGTTTCCCAATCCCTCACTGCCCGGCGCACCCCGGGCTGCCGGCCCCCACTTGGCCCCGCAGGAGTCGCCCAGCGTTGCCGCTGCCCCCCGTTCGCACCATGCCCACGGCTCGGCCCTTACCGCGCGCGGCCGGCCGCTGTTGCTGCAACTCCCGCGATCCCTGCGGCGCCGCGTCCTGCGGTTGGCAGCCCGCTGCTGTTCCTGCTTGTAAGGAGGAGCGGCTGGCACCAGCGGGGTGACGGGGTCGGGTTACAGTCGAAACGTCGGTGCGCTCCGGTGGCTTCGCTGAGGCTCCAGGACTTAAAGAGAGCTTGTAAACAGGAGGGAGATTGACTTTTTACACCATCTGTTAGCGATAGAGCAAGGAGGGATGGTTTTACATTAAAATAGGGAAGATTTAGGTTAGATGTATTTAGGTTAGATGTTAGGAAGAGATGGCGAGGCACTGGCACAGGCTGCCCAGAGAGCTTGTGGATGCCACATCTGCAGATGTGCTCAAGGTCAGATCGGATGGGGCCTCAGGTCCGATCTGGTGGGCGGAAACCCTGCCCACAGCGAGCAGTTGAAATGAGGTGGTCTTGAAGGTCCCTTCCAACACAAGTCATTCTGCGATTCTAGGAACACAGAGATCTGCAGTGGTGCTAGGGTCCTTTATGTGTATTGGGGATGAAAATATTGAAATCTCCAATTATTAACAAGACCAGGCTTTGACCGGCCAGTTCAGCTGGCCACAACAGTGCTGGTATATGACATAAGTGCTGGCAGAATAAATGCTGTCCTGGATATTGTTTACCTAGAGGTGAAGAGGCACTGCTTACCAAGCACTTACCTGTTCTGGTGGGGGAAGATGAGCACAGCTTATCCTTATTTTTTGGTGAGTGGGTGGTGTGCAGACTTTGACTTTCTTGTTTTTGTGCCTTGCTTTGTAGCGTCACATCCTTCTCCACCAGCTATCAAGTGTTTTGAGATCCTTGTGAAGTGGGAAGTCCAAAGAGTTTAAAGTCATATTATTCTTTCTGCTTATCAGCAATGAGAAATCAAGCATCTCAAGATGCCAGAATGTCACTAGTTGTGTAATCTACCACAAAACTTCTAATTACCACAATGTTAATAGGGAGCACAAATACTCCTCTTACTTGTTATATGGTAAAAAAATAAAAAGTATTGGATTGTGGAATGAATTTTAGATTTGCTCTCTGAAATGCACATGCAAAAAGTAACACTTCACTGCTGCACTGAGGACAGAAACTGTCCTTCAGGTCTTTATCTGACCTTGCCTAATGCTGCCTCAGGGATGGTTTCAGCATTTGGAACTTTTGCTTGTGACTGGAAGCAGAGTACACACTCTTTTGCACCACTTTTGGAAGTCTAAAGTCATAAATTAGATTCCCCAGGCAAAGCACAAGCTTAAAAAAATGTAGCTAAGTATAGAAAGTGTTTTGTCTGTTGCTTTAAAGCATATATAAATTCTAACGTTTCCAGGCCTTTCTTCCTAATGCTAAATCTACAACATTATAGAAACATTAATTCTCCCAACTTCCTTTGAGGGAGAAAAAGCCAGTTAAAAAAACTTCATAAAGCTGACATCCCAGAGCAAAATTGATCATTTATTTCTGCTGAGCAGGCTTACTGAACATATAAAGCTTATTCTAAACAAGAATAGCTAGAATTAAAACCTACTCTTTGTATACTTTAAATTACTGTTATATATTTAGGGAATAAATAAGATTTCCTATAAGAGGAAACATTGTGCTTCAATTACAAAAAAAGAAAAATCAATCTGAAGATTAAGTCTTGTACATCAAGCTTGAAAACTGAGGGCAAGCACCCAAGTTAACACAGTTAGTGCAGCAACACTGATGGCAGTGCTAACTGTGCTTGCTGAGAAGCTTCACCATTTTTGATGCAGGCTGTCATAGTTGTTAAAATAAACATTTCTTCATTGTTGTCTTTGAACATAAGTTACCCATTTCTAATTTTAGAGACTGTTTAATAAATAGAATGCTTTCTGAACTGAGTTGTATCTGGAATCATTTGCTGATGGTAAGCATAGAGACCAGTAGGCCTGATCCTAATCATGTTCTCTACTGCATCCTCCTGACATAAAAGGAATTGCAAATAGTTCCTGAAGTGCCTGGATGCGAAAGAGGTTATATGGGAAAGAGAAGAGTGTCAGGGAGGAAGATGTGCAGGAGCAGAAGCATTTGGATGCTGCCCTGTAAGGGAACAACAAACAACCACAGAAAGTTTCAAGTCAGTTATGAAATATGAACTAATTAAAACCTATTTTCCAGGAGTTAAATTACGACAAAGTTACCACTACAAAATCATGTTGTGTTCTGACAGTTACTCAAAGATAATAGATCCCACTCTTTATTACACTGGTGTGTTTCCACAGGTTTCAATTCTGGTCTGCTTCCTGTGGGAGTTTGAAGAACCCCTATCATTCTGTTATTATCCCATTACTACGAAGCTGGAACACTCACATCTAGGTGTAAAACTGTGATTATGAAATCCCAAGCCAAAGTTGCTCCAGATGCTATGAATCAGCTTCTCTACCAGAATTTGGCATTAGCTGCAGCTCTTGAGACAGAAAGCTCCCAGGGCCTTACATAAGTTGTGCATGCATCAAGGCTGTAGAATTAGGCCTTGTAATTGTAAAACCTGCCAAAAGAGCAGCACAGCAAGTCAGCATGATCTGCTGGTTCTTGGCATCTAGCCCTTACTGATGTGTATTTCAGGACAGAAAAAAATCTGTTGGGAAGAGATGGAGAAGAGAAACATGAGAGAAATGTTCATTAACCTTTACCCTCCATAATGGTATTGGAAAGCATTAGCTTCAAGTCTTGGCTTGGACAACAAGGCAATCATTCACTCAGCTTAATCCATGAAGTAAATACTCAAACTTTTATTTTTATACTACTTAAATGCTGCAGTTACAGCTAGTTTGAACGTTACATCAAATATTACAAATAGGGTGGACAAGATGATGTTTACTTCCTGTAAATGGAAATCATTCTGTTACTTGATTGCTATTAGAATTAAAGGCAAACATTAGCAAATCCATTATTTCTGAGGCAGACAGTGGAAATCAGAAAGCTAAATTGCTGTACAGAAACAAAACAAAGCAGACTCCAGTGTACTGTAGTTCTCTGGAGCTGCAGAAGATAAATGAGCAGAGGTAAAGAACAGGGCAGCACACCATGCTTTATTTGAAAGCCAAGAAAAAAAACAACTTAAAAGGACTCAAACAACAATCATAAAACTTGACTTAGCTGCACAAAAGCCTTATCTGAAAGATAAAAACACTGAAAGGCAGAGAAATACAAATTTCTCTCAAGTTTTAGGCTTCACAGTGATAAAAGCATTTTTTTGGTCTCAGGTGAACTAGATGGAACACTTGTGCTTGGCTCATTTCTTTCTTCTATTAGAGAATGTTGTGTATTTTTAATTGTTTGCAATTGTTTGTGCCTTTTTCCTTCTTATCTCTCTAATCCTCCTACATTAGTAAAATTCTGTTATTATACATCAGTTGTTTCTTGGTAGGACTTCAGGTTTGCCATTTGTTTCATCTTTTGTTTTGGTCATTTTTCTTCCTTGTAGCTTGAACTTCAGCAAAATTAAAATAGCTCATTGTGTTTGCATGATGCTTCAGATATCATTACAAATTATCTTCCCAAAAGAATGGTATTATTGGCTGATAGAATCTCAGCAATGCGTTTCTGTTCGGCAGCGTAGTCACTCCGAAAAAAGGGGAGAATATTATGTGGAAATATCAACATCTATACAGAGAATTAGCACCAGCTTTTCAATGCAAGAAACTTAGTGTTTCTTTCCAGTGGATTTTAAAAAGGCATTGGGGACCCTCCTTTATATTCTCACAGGATATGAAGTATCTGTTGATGTATGTTAGCATGCTATTGTATTTTTCCTCTGTAACATGCAGATATTTTTAATTGTTGTATTGGAAGCCACAGCATCATACTTGCTAAATACTGATTTTTCTTTATATAAAGTTTCTAAATCACTGGAAATTTGGTATCTAGTAGATCTGCTAAGCTGAAAGTGCAAGTAATGCTACTATCAAAAGGAACACATTCTTGTTTAGCTGATATGCTGGTGTTAACTCAGAATGGACTGAAACAAAAAACACTTTTGCTTTAACATGTTTTTGCCCCGTAAAGTTGCTGTACTGGGAAGGTGCTGTAATGCACCCACTACTGTACATAGACAAACCAGCAAAGAACTTCTCATTGTGAAGCAGTTTGGCATTAGGACTGGGTGCCCCCCTGCATGCTGTTTTGGCCTAGCAGATGTTATTGTGCTGAGAGACTGTAGCCTAGGAAGAAAAGGAGATAGGAAGCAGATATGAAAGCCACAGTCAGACAAGGTCAGTCTCCCACTGGAGCAGAAGCTCCAACAGTAACAACATTTTAAGAGAACACACTGAGTTTCACACCTGTTTACCATCAGCAAACAGAAATAAACATTGATTTACACACACATCAGTGAGAGAGTTGCAATTAGACAGAACAACATGAAGGAAAAGGCACTACAGCAGAGATACAGTGGCAGAAGAACCAGCATAACAGAAAGGTATAATCAAGAAAAGGAAAAAGATTACTTACACATATCAGAAGATTCTCAGCCTGTAAAGGAAAAACCTCATTAAGGAGAAATCTCCAGAAAGAAAACCATCTCCACTGGCAGTCAGCCCTTAAATGGATCTAAGAGAGGTGCAGCCAGGCTGCACCCCTCCAGTCACACAGCTGAATTGCCTTCACCTGTGCTCCCAGGGCTGACGGAGTCCTTTCCCCAGGTGCTCAATTAGTGGTTCAGGCCATGATTCAACAGTTACCATATGAATAGTAACTTGCATCTTTACTTTCTTATCCTTAGCAGATCCATTCTAGCTTTACATTGGTGTGCTTGAGAGAAAGAACAATGCTTTGAGCACCAAGATTCTGTTTGAGGCACAGAAACAGTCCTCAAACGAATGGAATATTTTAAACTAAATTATTTATAGTTAAAATAGATCATTAGTAAAAGTGGAAGTATATCACAGTGGCATATTTGTTTAGATAAAGTTTTGGTTATATAGTGTTTGCTGATCATTTACATAAACAAGGTAGAGAGAAAACAAAACAAATTAATGGAAAGCTTGCATTTTCATAGAATTGGAAATCATACTGTAGAGAAATGTTAAGTTATGGCCTGAAGCAGTGATTGAGCACCTGGTGGAAGGCAGGGCCAACCCAGGGGAGCTCAGGTGCGTGCAGTGTACCTGAGTGACCATAAGGGATGGAGCCAGGATCCAGCCCTTCCCAGACCTCATTTAAGGGTTGGCAGTAGAGGTGAGAGTCTCTTGCTGGAGATCCCTGCATACCTGAGGCCTTCTGATAGTAACTAGCTTCTCTGTTTTTTTCTCTTTTTTTTTTTTTTTTTTTTTTTTTTTCTGTGCCCATAGCAGTTGCAAGCACTCACTTGCTGTAGCTTTGGACTTTGTTGCTGCTCTTTCTATCACATTACACATACAAATTCCTTTTTACGATCTTAATGAAAAGAGTTTGTAGTCTTTCACTGCAGTGCAAAGAACTTTTTCAAAACCTTGAAAGTATTTGCTGTTACTCATCTGAGTGATTGGCATATTGTTTCCTCACTCTAGGCTATGGGTAGATCTTGGTTCATGCTGCTATAGCCACATATGTTTGTTGATAAACTTTGCTGTCACTTTCTGGTAACAAACTATAGGTACAGAATTTTTTTCTTTAAGAAGCTTCTCTTTGGCTTCTTTTTGTTTTCTTGTCTTCCTGGTATTTGTAGAAATTGAAGAAGCCTTTGTCTGCTATTTATCAAACTTCTGGTTAGCACACCAGACTTCTTGTGGTCAAGCAAGGAAGAACATGCTCAATTAGTCAGTAGCACATGCTTTTTGTGTTTTGAGTAAACACACCAATATCACTATTCTTGCAACAACATCCTTTCTGTGCACACAGTGATTGTACTTAGGCTTGTTAGGAGCCACTGAGTTTCAGTAGCAGTAGAAAGTGTTATGCAGGTGTTGCTTAGCTTCAATGCTTTAATGTCAGTCAGGTGCCTTTCCTATGTTGCTATCCTCATAGTCCCAGTAGTCACTGATGCACAGCATGGTTTCAATTAAAAAATGTAATTAAATTTGTGTCTGTATTTGTACACTTTTAAAAACACCTAACATTGTACCTCAAAGGAAATATTAAATGTATTAATTTACATTAAATGTAAGTGTTATATTTACCCAATTTTGATGTAGTTTTCTTTATTGATTTCTGTTATCATTTTGTCAGCTAAGGATTAGCTCTCAGCCCTTGGTAGTCTAAATTTCAATGGTTTGGCTGGAAGATTATTTAAACTGTTTTATATAAACTTGAAAATGATATGATGAGGTATAAATATAATGCTCAAAATCTTGATTTTAATGTAATTTAATATAAAGAATCTTCTAAAAAGCAGTACTGTGCAGCTCAAAGCATCGAGGCTCTCATCTATCTTTATTGTTTCTCATTTAAGCCCAGATCCACACTTACATGCCAGATGGCAACTGCAGAGGAGTTTCAAGTTATAGCTGCAGTAGATGAAGATAAGTGCCTCTTGAGAAAGGGAAAGCCAGATTGCATATTCCTTTCAATTGCACCTGATGACTTATTGCTAGTCACTAATTGGCTTGTCCATACACAAGCAATTCAGAATCTGTCTGCAGTGCCTGACTTTATCAGTAATTCTCTTCTTCCTGCAGAGATCACTGATGAAATAAACCCTTAGAGCAAATAATATTTTATAGGAAGCTATGCAAAAAGCAGACCTGGAGTCCTTTCTCTTATTGTTGCTGCTATGTAAAGACTTCTTTCTTCAGGAGAATTATAAAATTTTGTGTTACTATCACTGTTAGTTATAATTGTGAATAACCGTCTATGATCTGCTAACTTCGAAAGGACAATATATGCATTTTAGGAAGAGACAAAACTATGATCAGAACATCTTTGCCATTGATGCAGACATATTTAAAGAAAATTAGACAATCTTTTCCCCCATGTTTTATGAATGGATTTTCATTTTAGTCCTGGGTGAGACATTTGACAGAGAACCAACAGAGAGAACTAAGAAAAGTAGAAGATAACTCAGGAATGAGGAACTGCTCTTTTATTTTCTTCTACTTAGAAGCTATCAACAGTGAAATGCCTCTAGAGCTTTAGAAAAGCCTTATTGCTTTCCTTGTTGTTGATGACAGACAAAATCTGGGTAATGGTAGAGTGTATAGCCAACAATGTAACGAGCCCTTTAAAAGGTGAAGTATCCACTTAGAAACCAGCATCCTTGGTAAAATGAGGTGTCAGTATTTTCTAACTACTGTAGAGCCTACATTGTCTCCTGAAGTCTTCAAATGAAAAGCATTTTCCCTAGATGTGTTTTGCTAAATGCGGTAGCAACCGAGGTATTTGCAAACAGAAGAAAAACAGCTTTCTATTTTGTAAGTGCCTAGCAGTTGTCCTGAAGGAAAAGAAATATCAAGTCGCACTGCATAATTAATTCTTAATGTTCTGTGTCTCTGTTGCCTATGTGTATATAATTGTAGTCCAGACAACAGTGTGTGTGTATGTGTGAAGGGCACAACACTTTAGAGCTGTAGCATCATGTAAGTAGATAAAGAACATGAAATATACTGTTATGTAAACTGAAGTAAAATAAACCACTTGGAATTGATAATACTTAAACGTATTCTCAAATGTGAGAAAATTCAAATATTCTTAAGTACAACAGGGTCACATAAAACATCTAGAAAAGTGACTGAAGAGATTACAAACACTTGAACAGAGATACCAGTTGTGCCTTCTGACTTACTGCTGCCAAATCCTCTTTTCCTGTTGAGGGCTTCATGAATAACATAATGGATGATCATGGACACCAAATCACAAACATCCGATGACGCATGAAGCAGTTTAACACTTGGATTGCTATGCAATCAAACCAGTAGTTATTAGGAAAATAAAATTTAGGCATCTTCATGATATAAGAAGTTAGTGAATGTAGAAATCTTGAGTCTTTTCTCTATGTGGTGTTCAGACATAAATGATAATAGAGCAGTCCTACTACTGTATCTGGCCCAACATTTTGGCAGCTGACGAGACTTAAAATCCTTTCCATTTATGCAAGGGAATTTCTTTGCCCCTCAGCAGCTATGCATGGGTGAAATGCCGCTTAATTATCAGAACACAGCAGCTTTGGTGTCTAAATGGCAGATGTGAAGGTATATATCCCACTGAATATGTGGGACATATAGGTAGCCCCAGTTGTGTGGAGGAGTGTATACACTTGGAACTTCTGAGTATGAGTTACTGTCATGGTAGTGTTCTTCTTTGAATCAGTCCTTTGTAATAGTGATCTGATGCTTGCATGAGGGCTTTGGAGGAGAGCAGCTTTGGTAGTGATTTCTGCAATGACCTTGGCAAAACTTTGATCCGCTTTAGT
Organism: Phasianus colchicus; assembly: GCF_987193195.1. Lineage (NCBI taxonomy): Eukaryota > Metazoa > Chordata > Aves > Galliformes > Phasianidae > Phasianus > Phasianus colchicus. Next base: position 6,768,413 of record NC_143445.1, read on the forward strand.
ACAATGCCTCTTGAGATACACATACAGATTGATGGATAAAAATGTTCACAACTTTCCTTTCATCTTTCAGAAAATCTTTCATCTTTGTAGTCTGTTCTATAAACCCTCTGAGGAAAGGTAAATAACTGCAAAGTAAGGGAAGAAAGTCTGCTACAGTTTTAAACATCTTGTGAGGCTAAAATCTTAGGATTGGGATGGATGGCTGGAAAGACAGAGAATTACAGTAAGCTTGTGAAGAGATGCTTGCAATTGTCAGAGAATAGTTTCTAACAATGATAACATAATAGCATATTCTGTAATTATCACTGTGTTGGGGGACGAGGAAGAGAGTACATTTAAGAACTGGATAACTGGTTAATATATCACTATTGGTTTTGCAGACCAGCATAGAATTGCTGTACAACAGGAAGTGCTTTCAGATTTGTCAAGGAATGGTATAAAAACTGTCCCCCAGTAAATCTTGGAGTTCACTTTCGAAGCATTAGATAGTTGGGCAATAGTTGGAGGAAATTCAAAGGCTCCAAATGACCATTAGTGTACTTCTCATGGTAAAGTGACACGAGTATTTCTAATGTGAATTTATTGCTCTTAAAGGTCTTGGCTTGACTGATGTACCACAGACCAACTTACCTGTAGAAGCTTCAATGAGGAAAGGGCAGCTTGGTTAGCTGAAAAGGTCTCTTAAATAATGTAGAAAAAAATTACTGCTTTTTCTCCCTGAGATGAAATGTTAATTGTTGAGAAGTTTAGAGGTTGTTTTCTTCAGACATGTTTTTTTCTTTCTCACTAGCACTGTGACTGAATTCAATGGCGGTTGTGTGACCATCATCACTAACTTTGTGCTGATAACTAGCAAGGCTGGTGGGCCCTGGTTGACATTGGTCAGTGAGAGTAGAGGGGTTGGAGGGTGCTTGCTTTTTGAGTCAGAACATCCTGTATTTGTGTGCAAGCTCTTCATTAGAATTTTTTTTTGTTTGCAGGGATGGGATGACAAGTCTGTATGGAACAGAAGTAGGATGTGGGGACTTCCTTACTGCTTTCTCTCATATGAGGGAAATGAGTAAGAGCAATTCTTTGCTTTTTTTTGAACTTGATCTTTTAAGTACTATGACCACTGTTTTTATTTGTTGATACACCATAGTGTACATATCAGCAAATATGGCTAAATGTAATTCTGCTTTCAAGGTCAGGCCTGTTACAGGAGCTGCTGTTTTCCAGGTAAAGGTTGGAGGAAAGGTGCTTTTCAATGAGTCACTTCTTTAATAAATCATTTTGTGTATATATACTAGCTTACACAAGTTAGGATATTAATTTCCAAGTGGTGCTCGTCATGAATATGCAGTTTTAAAAACCTGAGCTGAATAAAGCATATGGCCTTTACAACATCTCAGGACCATATCTGTAATTCAGTGTACATCCCTGCTGATACACAGACAAAGGTGAATTACTTCCAGACAAAAACATGTCAATGCTCTATTGAGTAGTCAATTATTAAACACACAATGGAATCTGAGGTTATCAAGACATGCTCAGAATGTATCTGGGATGTATAATTTGTACCAGAATGGAACAACTAGACTATTACTAAAAAAATCCAAGCAAAATTGTACTAGCATAGGGTTAGAATGAGTTATTGCTCTTCCTGTATGATGGGTGAGAAACATTTGCTTTACTTACACTCCCAATGAGCTAATTTCAAAGTCCTATGCATACATACTTAGAAATATAACAATAAGTATTTTTTTTTCTCTCAAGAAATGATCCATCTGATATTGAATGCTCCATTCTTCGGAGAAATGATGATTTTGAGAACCAGGAATGAAGGTAGATGTTGCAACATAAGTGTCCTGACAATTACTATGGTAGAAATTTGATTGAATGAAATGAAGAAATAAATGATTAAGTTATTGCTGAATGATGAGAGAACTATTTCATGAATGTCACCTGCATGAAGTTCCAAGCGTTATTCATGTACCTAAACCTATGGTAAAGATTTTATTTATGGGGAGAAAAGCATATTTGATAGTTGGAAAAGCATTTCTAACAAATTACAAACATTATTCAGGCTGTGGCTGTTAGTTTTACTGCAATTATATATCAGGATTAATACATTGGGTCTTTGGTCTAGTGCTTACTTTTTTATTCACATTAGGCAAGTTTCAGATCTATTGCAATTTGCTGGAAGGTACCATTTAAATCAGCAAAGAAGTGTGTCAGGCTGGCTCCATTGCTTCCAGTGGGCTTTAGTGGAACTTTATCCTCAGCTGCATTACATGTAATTTTAAGTATAATTAATTGAGATATTACTATGTGTTTTTATGATTCAAAAAATTCTCGTCTGTGACTTTGACAATGCTTCTCACTAACATTTTTGCAGCATGATTATAGTTATTTGCATGCTCCAATAGAAATTGCAAAGTCTCTCTAACTGGATTCAACAGGTTGCTGTTATTTTGTTTTCCTAAAAGACTTGGGCAGTACATGAGTCAACATTCAGTTGTTATTGACATTTTTGTGCCTTTTAAATAGGAAATGTGTGATGCAGGCTTTAAATGTCTGAATTGGTATATCCAACAGAAATGAAGCAGAAACTGCTCAACTGTAAGATATCAGGAATGTGCTGGCTAGTGAGACTGCAAGTGCAAGCTAGTATACGTTTATGAAAGTAGAGGAATTCAGGGACAAACTCGGAAGTGGAGGCTGTGTAACTCTTTCCTAGGTAACCTTTTAATCTAGCTGTTTCTTCTTGAAATTGAATGTGGATTGTTCATTCTGCAATCTGTAGTTCACTGATACTCTTCTAAAGATGCTCAGTGTCATTCCATGATGTTGTTTAAGACCACAAGTACTTACGTGGTTATGCGCAAAGAGCAGCTGAGTTACTTGAGATGGAGAATAAAAGGAAAGCTTACAAAAGAGGCAGGATAAAATGTCTCAGTTTCTACATAAAATGTTTAAATGCATCTCCAAGCAAACAATGTGAGCGTGAGCTTTTACTGCAATAAATACACAAACAACATGCCATGACAATAAGCAAATGACATTGTTTTTCTTCCTGCTATAATACCTCTCACAGTCATTGTAACAGATTAAAAGTATCTTGTAATAACTTCCTGAAGTTAACTCATGTGGAATAGGCTTTAAGAAAAGATGCTGGTGAGAACTGAGCAGATGAGTGTATCTAAAATTACCAATCCTAAACCTCAATTTATAACGCGTCATTAAATCCCAACCTTCCAAGCATTGATATTCTAACAAAGCTCTGCAAAGAAGTATCTTTGTCACTAACCATTCGTATTGCTGGGGATCCTTTAATTGAGGCCTTAAGTGGACCCTGCCTTATTATTAATGAACTTCCAGCACCTGTAGCCCAGGCATTTGCTCCTGCTGTCACTCTGCTTGGCCTTTGCTGATAAAGTTTATTCATCCTTCTGCTCCAGTCAGTGATGAAGGAAATCTTGTTTTTTGAGTATTTTTTTGATAGCCCAGCAGGTATAATTGCTTGTTATTATTATTCATAATGTTGCTGCTTTTGAACTTTTAGTGTTGTTTTGTTCATCCAAGAGAAGGCTATGTGATTAATGATGTGATCAGAGATAGCAAAAACTGTCTGGAATATGAAACTATCTTGGTATGAAGGAAGGGCTCCTTTATATGAACGGGATTTTTTCTCTTATCTTTGTAGCTGCTACTGTAAACTTCAGAATATGCCTTTACCCATGTAGCAAAGATTCAGGGAATGATTATCTATTGCATTAAGGGAAGAAAACACCCTGAAAACATTCAGAAGGAGGATATTGTTCCAAAGGCTTTATTTAATTTTTTCTCATGCTACCTGTGTTAAGGAGAGAGAGAAGGTGGTAATGCATTTAAATAGCACCCCTTATGTTCTGCTGACACTTGAACTTTGTTCTTTCCTATGTTCAGTTTCCCTGTATTTATCCTGAATGTGAAGCCAGGCTAGAGCTCTTTGGGCTGTGTAAGGGCCAGATACATGCTGGCTGCAGCACTGCTAGTGCTTTGAAATCTGATTCTGTAAACCCTAGTGGAAATAAGATGAATTTCTGTGTAAAGTAAGTTCTGAACCTTCAAGGTATTGTATGACATTGACTAGTTAAAAATAGAACTGTGATTATGCTTGAGAGGAACAGCATTGCTTTGGAGAAAATATTACTTGCTTATGCAAAAATGTTAAAAACACTTGTTTGCAGACTTTAATTTTTGTTTGTGTGCAATACAGACAGCCAAATAAGTACAAAGGGGGCAGACTTACTGCAAAAATAAAAGAGAATCACAGAATAACAATGAAAAAGAGGAGGGAAAAGAGGCCCCAAAGCTCTAATGCGTTTTGGTTTTGAAATGCAGTGAGTTGAGTAGTGCTATATATATAATATATAAGAAACTCCATTTCTTTCCGGTTGGCAAGGAATGGCAGTGAGGTGAACATCATGAAAGAAGAAAAGGTATGACTTGTATTCTTACAAAGATAATGAACTTAAGAGATCTTAAACTTCAGCGAAACTCCTGGGGTGGGAAAAAAAAGAATAGATATCTAGGGAATGAAATGTATGACTTGAGTCATTTCACCACTAAAATAAAGCATCATAACCCAAGAATAGTTCAACCATCCACAGATATGATATCACTAGAAACTGGTGTATTAAAGAAGAGGTAGCTTACAGGGAACACGATTAATGTTTAATTTATTCCTCTCCAGAGTTTTGTGAACCCATACATAGTAAGTGAATAGTGAGCTAGGCAATAAACAGCTCCTCTTGTAAAACTTTCTGTAGTGACAATGCAGGTGCTCATTATCTCTGAAGTTGCTTTATAGCACTGAATTCACATTTCCTACTAATTTGACTTCCTTTAAAACTGAATAATTTGAATCAAAGCAGTAGTAGGAAAGGTGCTTTTGATTTACCAAGACCTGCAATTCAGTGCAGTTAATAATGTGCTGCTTTATTCAAGAAAGGAATTTGCCCTTAAGTTAGAATAAGAATTTTTCAAATGAGGTGCTTTAAAAACCTAAGTAACTTCCTCCTATCAATCATTGGCACTTTTTACAGGGGAGCTGCAGATCCTTGAAACATTTATTAACTTAACATTCATATCAGGCAAGGATACTGTCCATGTTTTAGAGGTAAAAAATGACTGCAGGTTCACACAATGTTTAGGTAGATAACCCTGAAGTTATCTGCAGAACTTTTAAAGTTTTGGGTTTGTGTGACTTAAGAAGTTAAAATATAACATTTGTGAGATAGCAGAAATCCAGATTTCAGTCTCAGGCCAATACTGAGCAGTGGGTTTTGGGCATTTTTATACTGTGGAATTCCTACAGCTGTCTAAAAAACTACTGAATGACACTAAAATGTGTGCTTTTTCCACTAAACTTCCCTCTGAAGTATTTAGTTAAGAATCTAAATATTTCTGATCAGCCAGAGTTTACTAGAGTAGTTGTGATTTTTAATTACATTCATAAAACAAGATAAGTGGGGATGAACTTAAATACATTGGAAGTGAGAAGGAATCTATTTTAAACCATGGCTGTGTGACAAAGGAAGAGCTGACATAGCTTTTAACTAACAGATACAGAGGTGAAGTATGTAGAATCTAGTCATGTAATTCTTTTCAGAAGTAGGAACAGGCAAAAATATCTTGATCTATATTGTTCAGTGTTCATCCCTAAGCTGTGAAGTGTACAGCATTTAGAGTTTACCTCCCTTTTCAATATTAATTCTGACATGTTAAAGCAATTGATGTCTAAATTAGTAACATATGTCATTGATGTCATAATTAGTAACATTTGCAGGATGAAGTTTTAAGTATCCACTTAGTACTAATATATCTCTTAGCATTATGTACACCAGCTACCAGAATGAATTGTCTAAACAAATGTAATTCAGTTTGTACATCTGCAAGTGAGAGTGAATGAAAACCAACCAAAAAGTCATAATGCTACGAATGCCTCTTTGTAGAGTCTGCAATGGAATATGTATTTGACTTTGTTAAAATCATACAGAAAGTAAAATCTTTGTTAGCACTGAAATTGTGCTAGCAGTGCAACTTATACTGAAGGTACAGTGAGCGATCGTTTCCTCCTCAGATTCAGTTATGGAGTTAGCATGGAAAGCACTGTGTCATTTGATTTTTATGCATCTGGAGTAGAATTCTCTCTAGCAATATTTTAAATGAAACCTTTTCACTTAGAGAAAATCCATACCGTTATTAAAAAAACCCGTAACTTTAAAGAAAATATGAAGTGAGGGAAAGCTAGATTTCATGCACTGGCAAACAGAACAATGGTAAGTTGCTTCAGAGACAAGACTGAATTAATTAGAAATCCAGCTCTAAAAAGTGCATTTGCTTTGTCAGGAGGTGATTCCTGCAGATTACATTCAGCCTCCAGTTCAACACAAAGTAAGGAAGTACACAACCAGTCTTCCCATTGCAAGTTGTCTTGTTAGCTCTCGGGGCCTTTTCCGTTGTGGATGTGGTTTGGTCCTCCAGAGTGAAGTCCTGTGAGCCCTTCCCAGATGCACTTCCAGTGTGTGCCTATGGAAGTGTGTAGTATTACAAAGCTGGGTGAAACAATTGTTGCCCAGATGAGCAGGACAAATGTCGTGATCCCGTTTTTCTGTTTGTCATGAACTTACGTTTCACACAGATTTGGTGCATTTCAGTGTAAGTGGCATAACTGCCCTTATTGGATCTCCAATACAAACAGTTTGGAAAAGTATGGTAAAATGAGAGGGCAGCTTCAGTCTGAAAATAGCAAAAGCTCCCAAGACACCACCAATTTGTACTGTATTTTTGTTATACTTTCCCCATTTATCTCCATATCTACAATTGTGAAAGGGTTTTCTTTCACAACAGCTATGAATGTACTTCACTGGATATTGTGTGTTTTTACAGGCAAATAGCTGCTTGTACTTCCAGTGAATAAATGTCCCTGACTATTCTGCTATAACTTTATAAACATTTGACAACTAAAAGTCCCTATTCCCCATACCAAATTGTTGTTAGAAGTGGCACAGTCCTGACTTAAAGAATGTAGGATATGTTTGTCTCTTTCCTTTTGACCTCGTTAACATCTTCTTCCTGTCTGAATCTGGCAAGCTGTAATGTGCACATTGTGTCATTGCCTGCTTTATTCATTCAGGTCCACTCTGACATTTGCAAATACAAATATCCAAAGCAGTTTAACAAGTGTCATTACTTGGGGCTAATTGTTCCCACCTCTTTCCTGTGTGCTCAGACATTTCTGCCTAGAAATATTCCCCTTTGTGCTCTTCTGTTGCATCTTGCTCTTAGGAAAACTGTATGAAAATAACAAGTGTTACAAGCAGGAATCAGCTGCTGAATGAAGGAAAACACACAGAGCAGAATTTGTGGTGATGTACTGACATTTTTCTGACCTTAGATCCAACTGAAATTCTTGTGCTTTTGTAAGGCCTTGCAAGGACCATCCATCAGCAATCTGCTCTGACAGAAATGCTAACAAGGACCTTGTCTGTAGAACTGCTATGAAAGTTGAGGCAAGTCTAACTATGCTTCAAGTATTGCAATATTTTTAATTCAATTTCTTCACAACAATGCTTTTTATTCTAGTGCTGTGGAGATGTGGTACTGAGAGACAAGGTTAGTGGGCATGGTGGGGTGGGTTGCACCAGATGATCTTAAAGGTTTTTTTTCCAGCCTTAATGATTGTGTGAATAGGATGGGAGAATGAGAAAAGAATACACAAAATAAGTGATGCATATTGCAATTGCAATTGTTGACTGATGCTCAGCTGCATGCTGGCAATGACCACTCTGTAGCTAACTCCTCCAGTTTTGTTTTTCAATGTGATGCCACACAGTATGGGACATCTCCTTGTCTGTTCTGGGTCAGTGTGTGGGCTCTGCACCCTCTGGGCTCCTTGTGCTCACCCAGCTCCTTGCTAGCAGGGCAGCAGGAGAACCTGAAATGTCCTTAACTTAGTGTGAATGCTGCTCAGTAACAACCAAAATATAAGTGTGTTATCCATGTTTTCATCCTAAATACAAAACAAAGCACCATACCAGCTACTAGGAAGAAAATTAACTCTATCCCATCCAAAACTAGGATGTGCATATACAGGTTTAAGATTCATCTTGGCTTTTGAGACCTCTGAGACTTTCTGTGCTTTTATCTTCATAGTCTGTATTTTTCTCAATTTGTCTCACACATCACTGTGCCTCCCTATGAGGTGAGCACTAAAACTAAGTTCTGATATGGAAGAGAGAAAGATGCAAACAAAACTCTCACAAGTAATCAAACTGCTTAAAGTAAGCAGCGCAAATTGGAAAATACAAGGAATGTACAAGCTATAGGCCAAAAAATGAACAAAAAATGTAGTAAGAAGAGCTAAGTGTTGCATTGCATATTGTCACTTCCACAGTACAGCTGAGGAATTTCAGTGTCAGCAAGTCCAGTCCTTCTGTGTCTCCCTGTGTCAGGATGAAACTGGTCCACACTGAGTTATCTTCACACAAAAGCTGTTTGTTTGGATGTTGATTAGATTTCATTGGCACTTCCTGTATGTCTGTACAGCATCTGCTGTTATAGGATAATAATGAATATTAAGAGTAACAATAAGCTCTATAATTTGATACATCCATCCCATGTCTAATGCTGATAGACAAAAAAAAATACAGCATCTAGATTCTGAAAGTTTACTTAAATTTTATTCAAGCATGCAAGTTTGCAGAAGTGAAATGCTCCTAAACTGGAGCCTGCGTGCTGCTTATGGTCTGCATAGGCACTGCAGCACACCTGATGCATACACCTGCTCTGCACCCTTCCCATGCCTGTCCCATCTTATCCCTACTATGCAGATCAGGTGCACAGAACACTAAGTCAGCACAACTGCTGTCTTCAACCTTGTTGTATGGAACCTCCAGTTTTGATTTGCACTTTGTATGTGCCACCTGTGCCATGATAGTAAGAATTTTTCCCTCTGAACAGCTGGTGGGAGAGAAAAGAGTTCCACTTAATGTGAGATTGGGTGTTTGTTTGCAGCTTTTCACTATTATGTCAAAATGTTTTGAATGAAATAGGTCCTAAGAAATAGGTTATTCTTTCCACAGGCTTTCTGGTTAGCTGGGATAGCTTAATGCTGAGAGAAGAGGAGAGTACTACAGGCAGAAAACATGAGCTGGGAGAGGTCTAGCAGGTGAAATAATAACTTTTTTTGGCTGTGATGGAAGATTGGTGTCTCAGACTCAGAACTGCTTTTAGGTTATGTTAGGGAATTATCTTTGCATCCTCTATTTCATGCACATTACAAAATCCTACAGTGTTCTTTATCTTTAAAATCATTTTTCATGGTGGTCTTTCAATTGCTACTATGGTTTTCTTTACTTACAGCATTAAAACTTCATTTTATATGATATTCATTATTGATTGCTTTTACATAATGATGAGACATGAAACTTTTCCAGAAAGGTTGGGATGCTGAGCTCTAACAGTTATTTATGTAATAAACCTAGGACTGGGTGGGATGGAAGATGGCTTTGAAGCTTAAATTGTACAGCTTAAGCAGGCTGAAGTCATCTGTTGGGTTTCTCCTGCCCACTGGATGTGAGGAGCTGCTTTTATTTGACTATGAAATTCTCATTTCTTAAGGCAGGGAAATGGATCCTTGTTGCTAGTCTGGCAGGAGCCAAAATACCTTCAGAATGCAATGGAAATTTCCTGCCTTTGAGAACTGGGGCAGAAAATGTCTGAAGTTTGACACAGAAAAGTTCCTCAAGTTAGGAGTGGAAACGAAGGTCCTCAGCCATAAAATAGTCTCTGGAGCTATAACAAACCCAGAAATAGATGTCTTTATTTTTAAACCACTAAGTAACTCATGCCTCATGTTCCTCTTGGTAATTGTTGATGATTTCTGTAACTCTTGGTTCCTCTGAAAGAAAAAATAGTGGATGAGTGGTGGATGCTGTCTTCCACAATATACAAAGTAATTTAGCAGTATCAGCTAAATAATCATATCCTGTTAGTAGGTGGTTTGTGTCAACCAGAAATCAGCAATTATAGAGTACCTATCTTTGCTGGACAACACTTCCTTAATTGATAATTTTTTATTAGTCTTGAGTTTTGATTTTGTTTTTAACATGAAAGTGAAGTGAGGTGATACGATAAGCTGGCAAGACAGGCCACTGGTATTGATACAGCTGCTTTTAAGAACAGTAAGAGACTGAATCACCATTCTGATTCATGTTCTCATCTCTGTTTCCTGAGTGTGGGATGCAGCATGGTGAGTCCTGCCCCATCTCTCGGTGGCTCTGAGAATCCTAAGTGGACTCTTACACCATGCTATATGTGTAATTCAGTTTGTTGTGCTGGTCTGGCAGAAGTTTCCCCTTCTTGTGTACAGCGCTTCAGCTCTGTTCTGCCACACCGACCTTTAACTTTACATCAAGTTCTTTCCTATGTGAAAAAATCTATTAAAAAAAAAAGAGGAGTACAGTTAGACATCCATGACAAAGAAGTCTAGAAGGAAGTCTGCAAATACTGTCTTTTGATCGATGAATCATGCATTAATGAGAAAAGTCAAGAATTTATTGCATTACTGATTGCTTAAGTTCATCTAATTTTTGATACAATAGAATTCTAGAATGAGGGAATTGGATTTCCCTTGAGGGAAAGAATGAAAGAACTTCAGAAATGCAGCTTGAAATTTAGGTCAAGAAAAAATGATGTTGAAACAACCTGAAAGTACCCTGTATTCACCAGGAGAGGGAGCCTGGCAAGGAGAGCCGAACTGAACCCGTCTCATTATACAGAGATAGAGAGCTATAGCATTAGAAATTCTTATTTCCATCTGTTTCAGCAGTTTTATGGCATGATACAGGCAGAAAAATGTTTCTTTTTGAAGTTCCTTATGAATTTAGGTATTTAAACTGATCAGCAAGGATCTTTTTTCCCCTGTTGATGACATCTCACATAGACCTGAGACAACAGATAATGAAAAGGCAATTTGTCCTAATGTAGTGGTGGCTTTACATGAGAAGGGCTGTATCTGCCTAGAACTGTGGGCCTTCCCTTAGCATGGAAATGTTACACTATGTTGATCAATCTGTTAGTTTACAATTGACATGTATGGCATGACTTTCTAACTGGGAATAGGTAACTTCAGGTAGGACTGAAGTGTCTGTGGTATGTTCACAAATGTCAAATTGTTCTCATCAGAGATAAGGATGTTCAAAATTCCTATTTGTTTTGCTGGAAAGATTTCCTTATTTCTTTTGGTCCTGCAGCAGGCCTTGTCCTACTTGATAAATACAAGTATACTTCCTAGGAGGAATGCACCTTCTGCCTGCCCTGATCTGTACAATCAATTAATCAAGTTTTAATTTGGAAGTGTGCTCAGATTTCAAATTTTGCTGTGCATGTTTGTCAGGCTGATTTTAGAGCAGTTTATCTTAGCCAATATGGAAGATGCAGGATACAGTGGTAAAACCACAACAAACTTTTTAATGCTTCCATATATATAAATTAATGTTGGAATTTTCTAGGGCATGACAGCATGTTGGGTCTTATGCTTACAATGTAACCTTTCAAATTGCTGATGGACATATAACTTCTATATATATATATATAAAATACATAAAGGTGTAAACATGACCAGAATCTGCTCTACAAATCATTAAGCCTGTGGAAGTCTTTCTTTAAAGTCTCTTTCCTTTGAGCCCATAAGATGTATAGTCTTTGGATTCAGATGTAGCCACAGGGAAAGATTTTTCTTGTAATACCAACAGTCTGAATAGATTATAGCTATAGAGTAAGCTGTGTTATTTAGGCACTGGAAAATAGGTAGAAGTGATGAAAATTTAATGGTGGAAATAAAAATACTGTTAAATCTTTCAAATGATGCAGCATATCTCACTTTTTGCTGGAAATCATTTGTTTGCAATGTTTAGATTAAAAATGACCTAGCATCTTTCTACTTTATATCTGTGTTGTGCTGTGTAGCCATACTTTGTATTGTCCCTAACTACATTTGGTAGGAGTGCAGAAGAGTGGCACGTGAATATCTGTATAAGGCTGTTTAAGTCTCATGGCATCCAGGTAATTTTTTATATGAGAGAACAAGTAGATCTATTTTTTTCAGCTTTTGGACAACTACTATTATAAGGAATTTAATTTTTCTTTGGAGGCAGAACAAAAACCACTGGATGTAAATAAGGAGGAGCAGAGAATAAGGTGTGAAGGTCACCATGTACAGTGGCATTATGCATGGGTAGTGCTCTGCTTCCCTTCAGGTCTGGTGGTTGTGTGGATTACTTTGTCACTCCTAAGGAAATTACTCTTTCCTAGGTTATTTTTCCACCAGGTTAATGATATGGTCTTATTCGCTGAGCTCTGACTGCCAGCAGTGAGACTGGTGGAAGGAAAGAAATAGGGAGCTGCCAGTGGCAATAAGGCTGGGGTGAAACTGGACAGACCTTTTGGCAACTGGTTGGCAAAATGGAACTTATGTCTTCAGTGCAAAAGCCTTTAAAAGAAAGGAAGCTGTAGGATTTGGGGTTCTTTGGCTCTCAGTTCAAATGAAGTAGAAACAAATGGTTGGAGGAGAGAGATGAAGAAACAACAGGGACATTGTTTTTGGAAGAAACCATCTGCAGAACAGTAAGTGAAAAGATTTCTAGAAGATAATGTGTGAATGGAAGTAGTGAGCGTAGTCTCTGTATTTGCTCTACCTTTGTGACTGATTCAGCTGCATTATGTGGTTGGAGATGTAGCTGCCCAGTTCCTGCTTCTAGAGTGCGGAGTCCTTGGTCCTTAGGTCTAACCCAAAGAATCTTCATGAGTATTGAGGAAACTGAGGTTAAGAAATGTGAATAGTTCTGATGTTCTTTGATGTATGTGTATGCCCTTTCAAAAATGGTGAAGGGATAAGCTCTTGAGCTTGTAGAAGAAAGTTTCCACTATTTTATGTCTCAAAAATGTCATTATAAAGAATGCCTACCATGTGTGCACTGTTAAGTGTTAGTCTTGGGAATGGCAGTGCTTGTATTCTCCCTGCAGCTAACCAAGGAGGCCTCTTTGCTATGAAGGTGTAGCTGAAAAAAAGCTTATGCTAAGAAAATGTTAGAGGCTAGCAAAATAGAAGTCTGTAATCAATTCAGCCTAAAGAAGGCTAACAATAACCTCATAATCTTCAGAACATGAGTATTTTGCACAGTCAACAGAAAGGAGCTTAATTAGACTTGTGGCCCTGTCCCATACTTCATGAGACACTTGGCTCTCTATGCAGACTGACACAGATTGGGATAGATGAGAACAGATAGGGATAGACTCTAATTTGTTATACAATAGAATTCTAGAATGAGGGAATTGGATTTCCCTTGAGGGAAAGAATGAAAGAAGCTCTCCTCGCTGCTCTGTTTTTCTGGGAGTTTTCCATTGCTACCTATCTGACTGTGTCATTAGTAAGATACTGCTATGTCAGTATTTATTGTCTCCTTTACCTCCTGGGGTAAATTCTTCTAGAAACAGGGGTAATGATATATCAGCTACTAAGAAAGTAACATCTTTGCAATCTTTAGCTGTCTCCCTTGCATCTGCTGTCTGCAGATGAAATAACATCTGAAATAACATTGCCATTTATTTAGAGAGGATTTTACAACCTTATTTTGTAGATCCAAAGTATTCGAAAGTTCAGATACTTGAAGCAGGTTTACGAAGTGCTCTTGGCTAAGTCTCAGTGACTGTTCCTGATGTCCAGGTTTGACATGAGTCATACCACAAGCAAACAAATCATGTCAGTTTTGAAATTTTTAGGCAGAGATAGCATTTGGATAAATGAGTACTAGGCAGTACAGAGGCTGATGTGGTATTGCAAGGTGCATCACGGAGGCAAAGGAATAATTTATGCTTGAATGGACTTGAATGAAAATAGAGTATGCTGCTTTCTACCCTTGTCAAGCATTACAGAAGAAAAGATCTGTACTATTCCTGTTTTATGTAACATTTCACAACATCTACTTAAGGGCAAAGGCAAAAAAGTTGCTTGTTGCTTTTTAAGGGGTATTGCTCATCTTCAGAGCACAGTTAGTCATTAATGTGCACACCAATTATATAAATCAAATAAATGATGCAAGGCATTGTGAACAGCTTTGCAGAAGGCATTGTTTTGTAATGGCAATCCTAATGCCTGCTTAGAATGTAAGTAAGGAGAAACTGAAAGAAGCAGAAGGGGGGCTGGTGTTGTTAGGGTACATCTCTGACCTTTTCTGCCTGTCAGAATACAGATGAACTAAGTGTGTCATCATTAGAATTAAATTATTCTGTTGGTTTCACTTTGTGTTTTCTAATATTTTCTCAAAGGTTTTGGGCTGGAATACTGCCATTACCAACGCACAATCTTTGAATTAGTCATTGGTTCAATCTGAATAGGCTGATGTTAAGGAGTAACTCTAGTTTTCTCAACTATCAGAAACCTCTCTCCCCCTCAGTTATCCCACTGCATGCTTAATACTTCAAACTGACAATGACAAGGATTGAAATATCTTGAACTCTGCCATCATTATATAATTCAAAATGTGACTTAAATCGTGCTACTGTATTTCTTGCTGAGTTAGGCTCTTTTGAAAGATGGTAGTGTTCTTTTGAATGCCAAATCAATACCAATAACCTGTTGAGCTCTTGAGCTCATGCGGGTTAAATCCATTTTATTCTTGGTGACTTGTTCATAACAAACTGTAGTTCATAAAGAAACTCTAGCCTTGTAGAATTTTTCCCAGATAGAGATCACTCATTATATGTTTTATAGTTGTTAGATTTCCCTGTGTAGTTTGGGGTGTTATAGTGTCTACAAAAAGCGACTGCATTTTATGTTTAGCAGGGAAAAGGATGGCATGTTTCTTTCAAGTCCCTTTAACACAGCACTTCCTACAGCAAAATTATTTATGACTGATGTTACAAATATTTTTTTGGTCTTTCTACAGTTTCTAGAATGTCAACAAGCAAGTATTTGTGTTGGTGAGTAGAAGTGGTAGGATAACTTCTGTGAAAGTGTGAAAGGGTATTCATCATAGAATTACTCTGTATTTGTACTGCTGTAGCACTACTATTTTCAGCATACAGGAAAGCTTAATACCCTGCTTTGTACAGAGAGTGGTCCTCGTTTTTTGGCTTCTCAGTAAGAAATGTGTTATTCAAGTCTCTAACTGGCTAACGCCAGTTCATTTTGTAAAGAATAAAAATAGTGGGAAGGTGATTGCAGATTCTGATGCTAGAAAGCCCAGTGTATGCAGCATTGAATGAGACCATTCATGTTGATCGTACCATGCTGCACAGATCCTGTCTGTGGTGAGGTTCAGCAGCCTCATTTTTCTTCACATCATTTTGCAGTTCTTCCAAGGGAGCAAAGCTGTCAGCCTTTTACCTGTGTAATGCGGTTCTTTCTGGTACGCCAGGATTCACTGAAAGCTTTATGCTCTTACATCTCCCCATAGGAACGAGCCCTTACAAGCAGTACATACAGATGGTACTGTTAAAGGAAGAACATACTAATATCACAGTTATGTAGCAGACCCTAATGTGTGGGTTTCTGCAATAAAGGACTGTGGTTAAGCACTGCCTACATTCTGCTTGGAATCACTATCTCCTTGTTGCAATGGGTCACAGTGGCCCACTACTGATATTGATATTAAAATGGAGGTTAACAAACCTAATACTTACATCCACAAAAGACAAATTATCAAAGCAACATATAAGACCAGAATTTTGACCTCAATGGCATGCAGAGACTAGGTTTTGAATGAACTGTAATTGAGACTTCAGGGGTAAATAGACATGGGATAACATGCAGTGTGACTTTCTCAAGTACAGATCATAGCAATTTAAAATCTTTCTTGATAAGAATGATATCTGACTTCTTAGACAAGAGTAATGCAATTGACTTAATCTGACTAAATTTAAGTGAAGTATTTGATATAGTTCCTGAAGAGAAAATAAGAGGAGAAAATAATGAAAAAACTGAGGTTGATAAAGAGCTCTAGTAGCAGCTCCAGTGAATTACGGTGAATGGAAAGTTGTCAGACTAGAGAAAAGTAACTAATGCTGTTTTTCAAGGTTTGGTCTGGAGAGCAATTCTGTCATCTCTAAACTGGGCCCCCAGTACGGAAACAACATGGAGTTGTTGGAGAGAAACCAGAGGAGAGCTAAAAAGATGATCAGAGGGCTGGAGCACCTCTTCTATGGAGAAGAGTTGAGGGAGTTGATAGGGAGAGAGCTTTTACATGGTCTGATATTAATAGGACAAGGGGGAATGGCTTTAAACTGAAAGAGAGGAGACTTAGGTTAAACGTTAGGAAGAAACTTTTTACTTGAAGAATGGTGAGGTGCTGGAACAAGCTGTATGGAGGTTGTGGATGCCCCATCTCTAGAGGCATTTGAGGCCAGGTTAGATGGGATCCTGGGCAGCCTAACCTACTGGTTGGCAACCATACCCACAGCAGAAGGGTTGGAACTGGAAGATCTTCAAGATCTCCTGCAACCTAAGCTGTTGTATGGTTCTGTGATTGTAATTTTTAATTAGTAATCTTGTTACAAAAGTGAGATGGAAGTGAGATGGGTACAATTACAAAATTTGTGGCTGACACAGTCTGAAAATATTACCGATTTTGGGGGAGGATTGGATCATAATTTAAAAAAGATTAGATGGATTCTTCCTGAATTATGACCCAGTCTACCGCCAGTTCTGGAAATACGTTCTCATTTTGTCATCCACAAATTTTGTATGACTTGACTAATGGAAATGGAATAGAGTTTAATTGTATGAAGTCAAACACTTATAGCAAAAGTTATTGTAATTAGTCTCTGTAAAATGATAAGGTGAAATGTTATCATTTGAAGTTATTTAATTGGTTGTGGTATGTTGGAGACAGAGGGTCAAGAGATATATTTTTGATGTGCATAATTCTAAGGGTCTACAGCTAATGAATTGAACTTCTTACCATAGGTGATTTTTTTCACCATAGAAACAATCAAGGAAAAAAACTGTCAAAAAAGCTTGTTCTGGGATACATGATGGCTCAAAAAATGAAAACTCTGGCTACTTTGGCTGGAATGTAACTGAAGATTGTTGGTTCAAAGAGTACTTTGTTCTGTATATTCTTATTCTGACAGCTGGACTTGAAAGCATCATAAGATAATCTCAGTTTGTATGTGTAGTTTTTTGTTGTTTTTTTCCTCCAGGAGGAGGCTCTTTCAAAAAGCATAAATAAGCTGCAACTCATTTGTGCTATTAATCAAACTCACAATGATTGTTAACATAATCAGACTGGACACTAGTTTCTTTATCAGGAGGGTGGTCAAACAGTAGAACAGGCTTCCTAGTGAGGTGGCTGATGTCCAATCCCTGTCAGTGTTCAAGAGACATTTGTAAGGGGCATTTGAATAATTCCTTCCATAACATGCTGTAAGTTTTAGTTAGTCTTGAAGTGACTTCCTGCTAACTATTTTAATTTTCTTTCCATGGTATACACTTTGTTATATATCTTACGTGTGCAAAAAGTTCAGGCTTTTTCAATAAAGGAAATCCGCATCAACTGCAGCTTTTCATAGCTGTTGACTGCAATGACTGAGCTATTTACATTTTCACCATAAAACTGTAGCAACTTAAGATTTAAGTATTCAGATGTATTTTTTGAGAGAATACTAAAAATAAGCCCACTTTTTGGCAGTAAAATTGTTTCAGTAAAACTTCATGGTGTTATTTGTTGGAGGTTAGTTTTAAGTGCCAGCATGAAGATTTCTTTATGTTATTAGAAAAACTCCTATATTGCTAAGAATGAATGTTAGCATGTCCATTGTGCCTTCCCTTCTGGTGTCATAGTAAGACATGGTATTTGAGTGAGGGGAAATAAAACATTGCAATTTTATTGCACATTGTCAGTAAATGACCTACTGAAAAAGCAACCTGCATATACTACTACTGATTTTGGCAGTATAGCGTATGTAACCCTGAAAGCATTGTCTGTATAATCCTTATGAAGTTCTCACTGAATTCTGAGTTACAGACAAATGTTAGAAATAAATGGGCAAGAGCCCTGACAAAACTAGAAAGTCAAATTCAGAGGAATTATATCACTCCAAAGTGGAACTTGAGAGTAATAAATGGAGGTGTTCCTAGAAGTCATGATTTGATCAAGAGTCTATAGTTTTCCATGCAAACAGCTCAATCTTGCCACCAGAAATACTGCCTTGCTGAATTTCAGTTCCCTCCTCCAAATAATGATATGGCTTGAGGTCTGCCAAATGAATTCTTAAAAGCAAATAAAAAATTCTGAAGCTTTTCCATAACATGTCCATAGAAATGGTAAGGCTGTGTTTTATTTGACCTTGAAATATGTATCTCCTACAACTTTAAGAAAATTTTAGATATGGAAAACTGTGTTTAACCTTTCAGAGTGCATTGGAAAATGAAATATGGTAATGAGAGGGACTAAGTAATCTCTGAGGAAGTTATCTCAAACATCTATAATGATACAGTTCAGGCCATTACCACTGTTAGAAGGCATGTATTGGGCCCTGCTATAAATGGTAACTGTTTATATAAAAGCTTTTATAAGGTTCTGAATTAGACCATTACCTGAATGTACATATTAAGGAGTGGGTATTGAACAGTGTATTGCATTTCTGCAGCATAAATTTTTGTTCATCGTATGTGCATACATAATATTATCAAATTCAACATTTCTCAAAGCTTTTTGAGATGTTCAGTCAGAGTGTAGTCTGGTAAATCACACAAGCTATTCCACTGACCCGGGGCGGGACTATTTCAGTGAGTAACTGAACAGAGAAAGAAAGTAGATGCTGTGAACTGATACCGTCTAGCAATTACAATGGAATACTGGTGATTTTGAACAATTAAGCTGTACAACAGCCAAGGAGTTTCTGGGACTATGAGAAGCTGAAATGTAGCTCTTGCACAATGGGACAAAATACCCTTTTTCCTTTCAGAGATATTCAGGCCAGAAGTGTACCTGATCTGTAAATGTAAGACTGCCTTGAAATTTCATGATAAAAAGCAATGCCTGCCTGCTTTGCTAGGGTTCCCATTGCTGCAGGTGCTGGGAGAGTCTCAAAAGTGGGGACAAATTTTCGGCTTAGCAACTGTCAGTTTGTTTCCATCTACTCTGAAGAGACAGCAGTAGGAGTACTAAAACTTCTCAGGCTTCTTTGTACCTGGCAAGGGAAATTCTTAGGCCTTTTCCCAGTATTCATCTATCTGTATATGCTCAATGAGCTTGTTCAGAATGCAGGATTTCCAAAGCAGTGTATAATTTATACCCAAGAGTAACTAATTGGATTTCAGTCTCCATTTGGATTTCATACATTAAAACTACTTATAGTTTGGGTCTGAACAATCTATTACTCTTTTTAATTTTCAATATGCTATTTCTGTGTTTCTCTAGGAGGGTGTAGCAGAAATGCTGTCATGGCTTGAAGCAGTGATTGAGCACCTGCTGGAAGGTGAGGCCAAGCCAGGGGAGCTTAGGTGTGTGATGTACCTGAGTGACTGGAATGGTAGAGCCAGGATCCACCCCTTTCCAGACTTTATTTAAGGGTTGGCAGTGGAAGCAAGGGTATCTTGCTGGAAATCCCTGAGTACCTGAGGCCTTCCAAGGGTAAGCAGATGCTTTTCTTTGTTTCTATGTCCATTTGAAGTGCATTTGAGTTTATCCTCCCTTTCTGCAGCTTCGAACTTTTGCTACTGTGCTATCACTGCTGCATTTTCCATTGCTACAGCATTACAGAGGTAAAATAAAAATAGTTATTGAGTTAGTGTAGAAAAATATGTATATGGGAACATATAAAAATATATAAGTCTTTATTTTTACTGATTGCTTAATTTCTTCTGGATCATAAATAACAGCAATAACCAAATCTTGTGTGATCAGGGATTGAGGTTAAAAGAAAATAATCCAGCCTCCTTTATCTTCTGAGTGTGATTAATACAGTTTAATATGCTATTCAGGTGGAAAAGGTATTCCATAGGAAAGAAGCTCTGTTTGGGGAATCTAAGTGTAGGCGCATGATCTATCGATACCTGGTTTTTGTCCAATAATCACAGACATAGCCAAATTAAAATCTTGGCATATTTGTGCTTTTCACATTTCCCCCTAGTTAATACTGACTACCTCCGTGTTTTTGTTCAGTGACTGTGTTGGCCTGACTTTAATTTAGAACTCATATTCTTGGTGCTGAGTTTTCCCCCATTCTTTAGGAGTTTGTCCACCATGCAGCCTTCCTTTCAGATTCTCCACATGCAGGACTTTGTCTCTCAAGTTCAAGTGCTGTGAAACAAGGCAGAGTTCAGAGTCTACAGTGACTTCTTATATTTAAGTAATCATATGCTTATGGAATATTAAAACAAACAACGATGAATGCTGGAGAAAAATGATGTTTAGTCTCAGTACAGAATATGAAAAGAGAATGTTTCCTTTGTTATAATTAAACTCAACCTCCTCACTAAATATTTCAGATCTTAATATGTGTGATGAAATGGTTAATGATTTTTTACAAATGAAAGTTGCAAAGCATTTAAACTTGCCTTTCCAGAAAGATTATCAGAAGCTGTGGCCAATGTTTCCAACTGCTCAAGCAGTATTCATTGTGCTTTATGCTGCTAGGCTTAGGGCTGGAGTGAAAATTTCAATATTGGAAATTTTGAAGGAAACCCCTGAAGGATTGTAAGTCCTTTTTCCTGTCATTTTTTTATGCCATGTGGTGATAGTTTATTAGGATCTCAGTAAAAAGGGGACTCAGACTCCGTGAAGTATTGTTTAGAATATCTTTTATATAAGGAAGGATATTTTGTATGGCCTCGTATCCCTTCATGTGCTGGAAACCTCAAGTTATGTGGCATTAAATAGGCTTCCAAACAGAATACAGCACACCATGCAGCTCCCATTCATGGAAAGGTTCACCTATCAGTTTAGTCTTCTGAATTCTTACAGGATTTTCTTAAAAGATTATTCTATTAATTTCTACTGTCCAAAAAAAAAAAAAGATGTTTGCTTGAGAATTTCTTGCTGTTTGAGATGAAGCAAGCACCAGGACGTTTCTGTGATCTACCTAAATTAAATTTATTTATATTTAATAACTGGGGTTAGTGAAATCACTTGATCATCTGTGTTGAAGTTAAGATGAACTGATCAAACTAATGATACATTTTTTTTTAAGGCAGCTATTTATTCATTTTAAACAGATCTTTTGGTAGTGTTGGAATGTATTTATGGCATCACCTCACAAAGAATGAATCACCTTTCCAAGTCCTTTTCCTCTTCATGTATTCATGTGAGGGCACCTACAACTCAAATTGGTACAGATGCTGAGGAGAAATTTCCTACATCAACTAGATAAAAACACTTTCCTGGAATAATATAAATGTAATTTGTTTAACTACTGAAATGCATGTGTCAGAACTGGAGTTAGATTAGGCAATGGACTGCTCCCGTTGTCACTACCATAGCTGCTCTGTACTCAACATATTTCTCAGAAGGGAATAAGACAGCACACTGGGGGTCTAATAGCTACAAGCAGCTTTGTACTTTTGGAAATAGCTGCTCATAATTGGATGCTTTCACACATAGGATTGCTTTGCTATAACCTGAAATGTCTTGGTGATATTTGTGTTCATCGAATGACACAGCTGCCAGTTTTTGATGGGGTAACAGCAGAGAAGCCATATCTGCCCTGCAGATTGCAGGGCACGTGTCGTGGAATCTCCATGGCTGTGCAAAGTATTTTGTTCCAATTCAGTGATGTGGTCTCAGTTTCTCAGTTTTCTGAGAGCAAAGGTGCTAGTATTTAAAAAGAAAATTATCTCTTGTTGCTGGAAGCAGAAAAATCTTTCTGAGCTTCTATTCACAAATGTATACTTCACTGTAAGCATTAAGATGCACATGTGTTTTGCCTGTAACAATTTAACATACTTTTATTAAAAATTGATGGGAAAATTCATTCCACAGAAATGCTACCGGATTAGTTGTCCATTAAATCTGTGGATTTTGGAAATATATGGACTTGAAAAGTACAAGCTATGTTTACTTGTGTATTAAAAGACATTGGCATTGAGACCTAGGTTTCATTTCCTTATTTAATAAAATGAAACTCAAATCATAAGGAATCAATTCCTTAGCAAATTAAGGACATATGTTTTTAACTCTGTTTAGTTTATTAATTTGCATCTAATGGTAAATGGCAGATTAAGTCTAGAAACTGAAGACTCTTATGAATTTGTAAAGAATATCGTAGGTCACAGGCAGCATCCAGCTACTGTACTTCAATTTCAGCTCAGAAGAGCTGTAGGGAGATACAAAAAGGTTTTTGTAGTTTGTGTCTGAATGTGCCTGACAATCCAGACATTAATTATGATTACCTTATAATATGAATAATGCTTTGTTTTGAACTGAGCTTATACAAACTTAGATTGCATTGACCAATGAACAGCAGAGGAGTGAACAGTTATTGGTCACTCAGTTATTGGTCACCACTCAGGCCTATAATGAATTGGTAACCAATATAATTTATTCTATTACAATAAACTGCACCATCCACTCCCTCCGTGCATTACATTTCTGCTAGTGATATGTAATATTTTCTGGCAATTTTTTGTAATTATGATTTCAGATACACTAATAAATCATCCTATTCTTGTTTTTTTAAGGTTCTATCAGATCTTTGTAGTTTCTCCAATCCTGGGCAGACTAAGAGTTTCAGTCAAAATCTAGAGTAAAACACTAGACTGACTCTTATCCTGTCACTACACTCCCCAATAAAGGAGTAATTTTAAACTAAAGAAGAGTTAGATTTTTATTACTTATAAGGAATAAATTCTTCATTATGAGGTAGTAAGGCATTAGGACAGGTTGCTTAGAAAAGCTACAGAAGCCCCATGCCTGCTAAAGGTATGGATGAAGCTTTAGGGAAGCTGGTTTGGTGGAAGGTGGAACTGAATGGGCTTTAAGGTTCCTTCCAATCCAAGGCATTCTATGACTGGATGAAAACCACCTGTTCTTTAAAAACACTTGCAAATGTGTTTCTCCCTTATGAGTTGAAAGCCTTTAATTTATCTTTTAACCAGCAAGAGCTTGAAAGCTTGCAGCAGCTCATGGAAAACATCTTTCAGCACTAATAACATAATAAGAACAAATTGGGCAATGATCACACAAAACAGAATAGATAGCACCCTGGGAATAAGATCTCTAACAGATTGTTAAAGGTAAGGCTGTTTACTGATTTCCAAAGAAATACTCTTTTGGAAGTGACAGCTGGAGCCTCTGCAGGGGATACTGCTGGCTGCATATTCAAATGCTGGCTTTGTGGTACACAGAGAGAATTAGGTGGAACAAGAATAATCCCTAAACAGGCAAGAATGTCTTTTAAATGAAATGCAAAGGTGAGCAGAGTTAGAGTTTGAACAGCATTGGATTCAGTTCCTCACTGTATTTGTTAGCTTTTCCCTTTCAAATACAATCCCAAGTGTATTTATTATTTTAAGATGATCTTTAGAATATTGTTCCATGTATTGTTACGGAGATGTTTGCCTGTATTTTCTCTCTCATTTATCACAATCTTACAGAGTTGCACCCACAGGTATACTCAGTACATTACAGTCAGAGTGGGCCTGCTGTAGCTTTTCCAACAACATCTCATGTCTACTTCAAAAGTGTAACTGAATTGGCTGAAAGGAAATTGAAAGAAAAAAAAGTCAGTTAACTGGAAGCATTTTTTCCTGACAGATTAAATTTCATTGGCATTATATTCTAGGTGAGGAGAACCTACAGTGGAAAACTCAAAAAGCCCTAAGGGATGACCTGCTTCATTTCTAAAGCTACTCTATTTGAAATGATTAAACAACTACAAAAGTGCTATTGGCTACAACATTAAATCTCCCCGATTATATCATAGACTTTCTTCTCATCTCATTTAATCATTAGTATGAAATTTACTGGTCTTTTAAAATATGTTTGAGTTGCTGTGATGGAGATGTGGTGTTCCTGCTGCTATAGTATCCCACAAATGTTTGGCTATATTGATTATACGTATCAGTCCTTCTCCTTGATGTCTGTAGATACCTGCGTGGAGAATGGTTGGCTCCAAAGGGATGTCAAATCACTTAATGAAGGGTGATAAATTTGTCCACCTCATGGCCTTTGCAGAAGTCTGCTTTAGAAGGGCAGCACTTTACATGGGAGTAGAAAGGGAACACAGTGCATGTTCTAAGGCAATGAAGAGAGGGAAATTGTGGAGGATAGGAAACAGATAGGCAAATACAGAGTCCTGATGTGAGAAACGTGGAGCAGTTTGGCTAAGACCCGTCAACAGCATGTAGACAGCAAAAGCTCTGCCTTCCCATCTAGGCAAGGATTCTCATCATCTTCCCTTTGTGGGTGAATACTGAACAGGAGATTTAGGATATTGTCTCTTAATATCACTATTTGATTTTAGCTCAGATTTTCCCACCCTAAACTCAATCTGTGTTTCTATGAATAGCTACTCTCCTGGTCTGGTTTTGAGTCTTCATGGATGGGCTCAGAAGTTTAAGGGGATTGGAGGATGAATGAATCTGGATTTCTTCTGTTTGAATTATGCACTTCAGAGTGAAATGAAGGAAGGGGTGTGTGGATCCTTCTTTTTCCCTCTTATTGTGATTTGCAAAATAGGAGCGACTATTAGGAAAAGGCTTTGTTAGACAAGGCAGTGAAATGAAGTGGTTGTGTGGACTGGGAGGAGGAGCCAAATGCTCCCAAGAGTGTTCCTACCAGTAAGCAGAGATAAGGCAGTGAATGTTGCCATCTATTATACTACGTCAATGTTTATTGTAAACAATATATTCAGAAGGCTTGAGTTTCTGTTTTGTGCGCTGAACACATGATTTTCCCATTCTGACCATTTACCTTAGCAATGAAAGGAGGTGCATCCTCTTTGAAACACTGTAGCATGAACTGAGAAGTTGTTTCTTTATCATGTTTTCAAATCTACTGAAAGGTTGTATGTGAAGACTTAACCATTTATGTCCACAGAAGATAGGAAAATATTATTACAATGCTAACATTTGCATTCCCATTATTCTAACATTTACTGTCAGATTTCTGTTTGTGAAATTTTGTGAATTGGAAATAATCTGTCCTTTTTAAAATTTGGCAGAGAAATTCTTCAGCCTTGAGTGACTTCAAACTTTTATTAGAAAAGTGCACAAGCCAATAACTCTTGCCATAGTAAGAAGTTTGTTTCAGTTTTCCTATTAGGAAGATTTGTTAATACAGACTGATTTCTAGTGACCTTAGGATTTTTTTTTTCCAACTGTCTCAGTGATGAATCATCCTGAAAGTGAGGTAGCTCCTCTGTTTCTGGTGCCCATTGGTTACCATGACAGCCTTCAGAAGAGGACAAAGAAATCCTTGTTTTAACTCAGTCATATCAGTGAAGGTGTGAAAACACTCCCTTAGTTACAATTATTGGTATTACCAAAATTGAGCTATATGTCTAGACATTAGCAGAATACTATTTGTGGTCACAGCTGAAGTAGTAAAGCAGCCATGAGCTTTTTTAACACTTGTGTATCATTATATATATTATGCTAGGTGAACAGAAGTTTTGTAGACTTCTAGTCAGAACTCTGTCCTTGAGCTTATCTTATCTGTCTATTATTAGACAATTCTTTACAAAAGCCAAGCTTACAGAGAGCTCTCTGCCTTGAGTGTGAGCTTGCTCAAAAAGATCACGGGAACTGAGCAAGGCATATAACTGTCTGTTAAGAGTAGCATTTAACTAATTTCATAAGCGGTTGTGGTTGTACTGTATTTTTGCTCCTGGTAATAGTAACCATTGAAATTAGAGCAAGAGGTAAAGAAAACACGTTACATGGGAAAAGATTTAGCATTCCTACTGTACTGATTGAAGGATCCTGGCTTTGGGAGACCATCCATGGTTTTTGGTTCTTCTGAGACTTCTGCTGAGGATGAGCTTCTAGTGACAGTATTCTAGAAATTCTGGGATGAGATGTCCCTAGAACCACTGGAACTTCTAATTTCCATGTGATGTTTTCACAGAGCCCAGCTTCAAACAGCTTTTACTTCAAGTTGAAAAAGTGAAAGACTTTAAATTTCCTTTTTAACAGAGAGGTGAGTGTCTTTTAGTTTTCTTTGTTCATCAAAATACCTGTTTTTTCTAAATTGGCATTCTTCTTAATTTCCCAGTTCTTTTCTTTTTTGGTAGGTAGCTCTTAGGTAATTCTTTCACTGCCATGTGTATAGATTCCTAGTGTATAACACTAATAAATCTAAACACAAGTCAGTTTCCACTACTAGTTAATTTGATGCTTTTATGAACTCTGATCTCATTCTTGTTTTACTGATTGCTGCTCTTCTGAAGTAGACCTAAATCTTAGCTGTTGGCAAATTCTCTACAATCGATACTCTGTTGGTCTTCCTGCCAGCAAGATTTAAGTATGCTTTTCATAGGATCTAATTCATGTATTTTATGCTCAAGTCTTACTCTGTGCACAAGTCTTTGCCTGGCCTGCATCCAGATTGCTTAAATGCACTCCACATAGTGCCCTGGACACAAATGTCATGGAACACTGTATGGGAGGAGACTGATGCCTGTCCCTTCATTTCTCAAGGATGCACCCAATACACCTAATTACACTGTGGTGCTCTATACATATGCTATGCTCATTCTGTGTGCCAGGTAAAATTAATGGCAAACAAGGCTGTGTCAATTCTTCCTTGTAGAGTTCAAATTTTCATGCAGCAAGGTTTGATGTGATATGAAGATTATTCAAGTTTGGTCTTAAATTACAGTATATGTACTGCATTTAAGCAGCAGCATCTTAAAAGCATAGGTATCTCAGCATGAGTTGTGTAGCAATTTGTGCTTTAGCTTGCTTTGTGGCCCACAAATTAATGATCAGTACAGACATATGAATGAATCTGTGGAATTCAATGAAACACTTTTGCTAACTGAGCCTGTCCTTGACTATGGGGAAAAGCTGATGCCAGTAATAGCCGGTCTGAATTAAATTCCTGCCTTTCCTGTGAAACTTGGAATGTGTGTACATCTTCAAAGATCCATGAGGATCTGGTCCATCAGGTATGTGATTTGAACATTTAGTGATGACTTTCTGAGACATGGATGGCAAGAAATCCCCAGTCTTTTACCCCTTCCAGTGTTGCTTATTGCTTTTTAAAAGCTGAAACTCAGACTTCCTGCTTCCAGGATGAGAAAATTAAGAACATATTGATTATTCTGTAGCACTAGCTAGTGTACAGTTCAGTTGAATTTTGGCTAGGTCGACTAATTTGCTTCAGGCAGTGTTCTGTCAAGGGAAACTCCTCTATGCTTATTACAAAGACTTTGAAAAGAAAAATTATCAGGGAAGAAGAAAAGATACAATGTGTGAGAAGAAAAAGCTAGTTAAGAAAGCTTTTTCTTTAGTTGAATCAGAATTTTGGGGAAAAAAATGGCTGCAGTGCTGCTCTAGATTATATTTGTAAACACCTGAAGAAAACTGGCTTTAGTTGACAAGTAACTTGAAGTGCTTTTGGCAGCTTTGTTTGTCTTAGGCACTTATAATATAATGGAAAGTAGGAGAAGCAAAGAAACCAAAGGATGACATGGACGGTTAAAAATGAATTGATGGAGGAGAAAGATTAGTGAAAATCTTAGTATTTGATACAAAATATTCTTATAGAATATAGGATAATAAAAATCCTGTTGGCTAACACTAGGATCTATTGCGTATTTCTGGTGACCAGTTTTGTCACTAAGAGTCATGAGTATTCTGCATTCCTGATAATGAATTATTGTATTTAGTGGCCCAGAACTTGCTTAAGCACCTCTTCTGTGTCACTTGAATTTGAGAATGCTGGCCTAAAAATTCTTGAACTTTTGTTTTCATTAAAACAGAATAAAATGCTTAGTAGCAGTTACTATCTACTATCCAATACAAACACAATGCTCATTTTCACACAGTCCTTCCACTTTGGTTTTAATATTGACTAAAATATAGATTTGAAACAAAAATAAGCAGTGCCATCTCAAGAAACTCCTGTAATGGCTGTGAAAATGGTTCTTTCAACTATTATGAGCTACCTGGTGCTATTTCCTCAGCCTGTAAGGATTTATATGAACTTTTGAGCAAAACTGATCTTCAGTTTAACCGTGGTGACAGTCAGAGATGAATTTAGCCAGTGACTAAAGAAAAAAGGAGTGAAATAGTAAAACATGAGTTACAGAGTCTTACATCTGTTTGCAAGCTTTTTGTTGTTTTTGTGTGCAAATATTATATAACAGTTGAGATTGCTACAGAGATTTTATGTAATGGGGTCATATCTGGTTTATTGGGTCACTCATCAAGGGTGAAGCGTAGTTTTGCATAAAATACAGAGGAAATATCTTGGTAAGGATAGCTTTAAGTGTGATAGCTTTAAGTGTGGAACCCTTAAATGAGTCAAGAATCCCATATTACAGTCTCACAGAGCATACCTTATGCTTTACAGACATAATTCTTAACTACCAAGAACACATATGAAGCCATGTCAACTGTTGGAGTAATGTATTAGGTCCTGGATAGGCAGTAGGTCTGTACAAATGAATATAATAAGAATACAGTAATTCTTCATTAGTACACTTTCCCAGATTCTTGTATAATTTGATGCTTAGTGATCTTTAGTTATTTCTGTAATTCTAGATCTTGAAGTATGCTGATGTCTACAAGATGTCACGTCTCTATAAAGTTCTGTAATTCAACCACACATTGGTTGAGAAACTACCTCCTTTTATTTCAATACTGCTCCATTTGATATTCCATAGTCCTTGTACTGTCTCAGATGCTAAGAATTGCTCACTTTTCTCCCTTTTCACGCTCTTCTGGATTTTATAGATGGTCTGATACATGAGGATTGACTATATGGTGGAGTTTCTGTCTGACTGAAAATTGTATTTAGTACAATAGGTTGTAAATTTAGCTGTATTAGCCAACCTATCCCACCTTCCAGTCTGGACATTCCCTTAATTTTAGCAGGTCTTACAATGCCTGGTATCAGATATTTTTTCTTTTCTTTAAAGGAGAAGTGAATTGCCTGTACTGGCTTTACGCTGTCACTGTGCACATGAAGAATTACAGTACAGCACACTAACTTTCACAAAGGACAAGATGCCGACTGCGGCTGTGACGGACAACTCACTGGAAACCCTTATTCCACAATTGACAGGTCCCTGAATCCTGATCCGTAGTTAATACTAAATGAAAGCTGGTTAATCCTAAAGGAATAACTGAAAAACCTTTTTTTTTTTTTTCCTGTGACCAGACTCTGTATGGACAATATTTTTTGTTGCCAGAATACAAGAAGTGGATTTTTGACATGAAAAGTCCCACATTAAACTTCTCATTTTCAAACAACTGTAGTATGATTTTAGAAGGATTTAAGATTTCTTTGATCAATAATGTACAGTTATGGAAGATTATAGAAATCAAGTCCCAGTGAACTTGGGCTGAAGTCAGGAGTGAGGCTTTCAACCTAAAGAAGGACAGTTTACTAGCTTTTTGGAGGAAGAAGAATTTATCTCCCACTGAAATATTTGGGGCTTCTGGCAGCTAAGACCAAAGATCTAGATCTGCCAGAACAGTGGCTTAATGCAGGATGGATGCTTCCAGCTGTCAGATTGGCTTCAGTACTTGAAGCTGCCTGGCTAAATGCCATGTTTGAGGGTACCATTCTCCTGTGTCATCTGGCTTTCCTCTATCTGGCACTGTGTAGCTTTTTTGCCAATGAAAAGTAACAGAACAGAATTTAGCAACGGTGATATAGCCAAAAAAAAAAAAAAAAAAAAAATCCCCAGCTCACTAAGTGCAAGTAAAGATTTCCTTCAGACAAGCATGCCACCCACAATGTGGGGGCACTGGAGAAATGTCCTGTTTCCCATTATGGAATGTCTCTTGCAATGAAAGGTGGTTGTGTGCTGTTTTGCTTTCAGAAGTTGGAAATAGTTGATAATTACTTTGTAATGCCTGTTAGAAAACAGCAGGTAAATCATCATTTGTTTCCAATAAAGCAGCTTCAATTTTAACTGCTTTTTTAGCAAGTGTGCATTGATGTTTCTAGATTTTAATTGGTAAAATATTTAAGCCATTTTTCATTGCTGTATCTGCAATATTGCAGTATTGAAAAAGTAACACTGAGAGTGTTGTTACCACTTTGTAAAAGGATGAAAGAGATTGATTACTGTATAGAGAGAAATGAGACACAATACTAAGGTGACTTCATTGTCTAAGAGTCCCATGCAGCATCCCCATAATTCTGGTTTCAGGATGTACATCTTGCTATATCCACCCCACACTTGGTTTGCACAGTTTCAATAGAACAGGCCTACAGCAAGGCCAACCTTAGACCCCAAGTCCCTGATGGGATTTATTTTTCACCTGGGTGTAATTTCAGTGCAAAGCAGAAGTAGAGCTGAGCAGAGAGCCCTTCTGCTGCTCCAGCAGAGTTCTTGTTTATTTTCTGGTTCCTTGCACGATTTTCCCTGTGTCGTTTTTCTGCCAGCTCTCCATGCTGGCTTTGATCTGTCTGGGCTTTCTTGAATGTTTTCTTTTTTAAATGATCCACTTCTGATGAATTTCTCACATTAAAGAAGTGTGATGTCGTGGCACTGTGTAAAAGGTTGATGCCAGTCATGGACACTTGCTGACATACACCAACATCAGCTTGTCCCTAGGAAAATTTATTCTTAAAAGTGATTTGAATATTTTTCTTTTATTTCTCCCCTGTACTTGTCTGTGACCCTTTCCTAAAACAGTAGTCCTCCCTGATGAATCCCCTCATAATCTACCAGAAACAAATAGTTGTCTTACGGGCTGTTAAGTAAAGCTGAACATCTGAATTAACAGCACAGCATTTTTGCTATACACATGTACATTTTTATTCAGATAATCAGTTATGTTGTGATTGCTGTGAAATCTCATCTAGATAGCTTTAAGAAATTTTTCTTAAATTGTTATGTATTCCTCTCGGTGGTTTTTTATAGATTAACTGTGGACAGCTGAACTGTGGGCAGCTATTTTCCAGTTCATTCAAATACCCTAAGCTTAATCTTGTTATGTTAGTGACATTCATTAGAGTCATTCAGACCAGTATAGGCTGTGTTGGTGAGTAGCTCCTGCCTTTTGCTGAATTTTCAGTAAAACTCTCTTGCTCTGAAAGTAATGCCTCCTAGCTATTTCCATCAAAGCTACGGAAAATACTGAGAGCACAGTTAACACTATTTGGTAGAAAAAAATCTCAGCTATAAAACACTATTTTTCATCACTATCACTGCCATCAGCTATGCATTTCTGCCAGAAATGAACAAGAGCCTGCATCATGTACTTGTAAAAAAGAAAAAAAAAAAAATCTGCACTAATGGAAGTGAACCACTGTTTTGCAGCTGCTATGAGAGCATCATCACTGAAAGATAACACTCACTGGCTCACTGTGCTCACATCCGCTCTTTGGTCTCTACAAACATTCAGCAAGTGTCATTAAATGTCAATGGGCACCATCTTCTCTCATGGAAGAATTCAATTCCAGCCCTCTTTCTGTATGCAGTTCTTTGTCAGATGCTGTTCTATCAGATTGCCTCTCTGCTGCCATCTGTCTCATGGTGATAAAACATAATGGTAAATTGGTGGGAAGGTTTAACTTCTGCTGCTTTATCACTATCATCTGCATCTGTCATTGTGTGTCACTATCGTAAAATATGAGGTATTACTTTTGGATCAGCCCTCGTACAAGGCAGTAATAATTCTAATTTCTTTTCCTTCCTATATATGTGCTGCCTGTTTTGTATTTCTTGATCAGAAGCTCCTGTTGGTCTTTGCTGTATCTGTACAATATCTCACAGAGCAAGAGCCACCCCCTATTAGATATGGAAACGAGCAGAATATAAATAGAATGTGAAGCTTTTCACAGGAAAGAGAAGCTCATATTAGGAGAAAGGCAATCAGATTGTATAGCTGATAAAACACTAGATGCAGTAGGCATCTAGTAGCACGCTTCATAGCAAGATTATGTAAAATTACAGTTCCTCCATACGATGAACAGATGTCCTTACATGCACACCCACACGGGCTGCATTGAGTCAGGCAGAGTTGGAGAGCAGCTCTTACAGAGCAAGTGTCCTGGTTTGCTGTTCCCTTTCAGTATCTGAGCTGAAGACCTGGATAATAATGTAGCCTATTTCATTTCTAGTTCTTATTGGTTGTGTTCAGATTGTCAGCATGAAAGTTTCTGTCCTCCAAACTTCGCAGTCTTACCGTGTGATGATTGGGTTGGGCAAAGACAGTGCTGGCTGAAGGAATGGAACAAAGAATAGATCCTCAGGCTCCTGCATGCCATCCCACTGTTCTGTTCACTGCACCAAACTCTTGGTTGGTAAATGCAGGATGTCACAGAAAAATAGTTGACGTATCAGAAGTGCCCATATTGGAGACAATTTTAGCCTTTGTTATTTAGCAACAAAGGATGAGCTAGATACCTCTGTGCAATGAATGGGAGAGGTGAGTGGACCTTTCTTGTTACTGCTGTGAGCTGCCATTGGTATTTGGCTTCTTCATCCTTGTTCAGCAGCTGGTAAAATGGACTGGCTGACTTCTGGTCTGACCTACTAAGCTTTATGTTTTATGGATGACCTGTGTTTTTCATGACTTCAGAATTCTCCATTCATTTTAATTAGTTGAACTTGACTTTGCAAACTCAGATACTTTTAAAAGCATTTGGCAAGCTGCATGGAAGTGTCACAGCAAAAGCCTGTGAAGTGCACAATGTAATTCATGTTGAAAACACAGGTGGGTCTTACTGAAACCTGTTATAGTTTTGAATAGTGAGGGAAAAATATGTGAGATAAAAATATGCCTGCTTCTCTTCCATATTTTCCCAAACAAACTCAGGATGAGCTTTCTTAGGTACTTGGCTTAGTCCCTGTGCAGCTTCCATTGAGCTGTTATTGAGTTACATCAGAATGGAAGTAGTCTGGGTATCAAAAATCTCTTCCTGATTAGTAAGCTTCTTGGTGTCTTGTCCAAAACGTACGCAGCAATCTCTCTGTTATCCCTATTTGTTCCAGCAAAATCAATGTGCTGCACAGTGTATGGACAATCGAAAGGAATGAGTTCCCATGACGCAACAAACTGCTGTTTCCCAGTGGCCTTGTACAGGAATGTGCTCGGTAAAGGCCACATGCTCACCACCTACGTGCTCTTAGTTATCTCAGTCATAAGAGTGGTTTAAATAAATCCATGCAGTTTCATAATGGGAGGAGGCTAATGATGAGCAGTCAGTTATGTATTGAGACCAATGGATGATAACATAAGTTGTAGTGACTTGTTGCTTTTGAGTCATTTGCTATATCCTCATTTACATCCTTAATGAATACTGAGTAAGGACAGAGTCATGTTTCGTATTGCGTTGCAGGAGCTCTATGTTCCTGTACTTGTTTGCCCTCATACCCAGTGCACAGTGCCAACATATAGACAGTGTGTTATTCAGGTGGCAACTGGTGCCCCAAGGACTATCAGACATTGCATTGTATTTTTAATTGCCTGTAGGATTTTTTCAATCCATTCACTTTCCAGTGTTAGTTTACAAACAAGTAATAGCCGTTAAGAAAAAGCATCATCTGTGGGCCTTGTGGATTTTGCCTCTGCTATCGCTGTTCTAATTCAGCACTGTAGTAACTGAGCACTGAAAGCGTAGGTACAGAGTTCTTGAGGCTTTACAGAAGCATCTGAAAGAATGAAAGGACATCATCTAGAGGCCAGAATAACACTTATATTAATATTAATAATTGTCACGTAGATTTTACAATATTTAAGATATACTTAATGAATATTTAAATATATTAAAGCCTTTCATATTGAAGTGGTTTTATTTAACAGGAATTGGTCCAAGACTGGTATCTGAATTTCAGGTCAGGATGCGACTCCAGTCTATTAATTTGTGTTCTGGATGAGTTCATCTGTTTACTCCCTGGTGATTGTGACACCTCCTATGCTTTTTGCTAACCTGTAAACTACTTGGTTTTGTTTGCTCAAGTCAGTTGCCAACTTGTTCATATCTTAATGGTGCAAAATAGGCATAATGAAATGCTGTGGCTGATTGCCTGCTGAGTTCCTGGCAGTCAGAGTGTGCCACACAAAGGGAAGTCCCCAGCTGAGGCAAATGCTCTCCCAGCCTTGTGAGAAGGTTGTGGCTGTACAGCTAACTAGAAGAAAGAGGCACAGTGAGTAGATGGGGTGGCTTACAGGACACAGGCAGGAGGTGTAGAAAATGTTGGTAGCACAGCCAGTCATCACAGCTGAAATTTTCACCCACATTTCTACTCTGTACAAAGCCATCTTGTTTTTCCAATCCTTCGCAGTCTGTGTGGATGGGAATGAGTCGAAATGCAGATGCAGCGCTCTTCCCACCTTCTCTGACCTAAATATCAACAAATTCTTTAGTTTTCTGTGCATGCACTATCTTCCCATAGGTACCCATGATGTTTTCTCATGATGATTTGTATCAGGCATCATTTCTGCATGTTTATCCAATCTACTGCATATAACACAAGAGTTTTAAAATTACCTGAAGGTCTTTGTGCTGAAGATTGCCTGTGTTATTGTATATGCTAAAATTTGTTCAAGCAAACCGGGGCTGGAAGTGCAGCAGGCAGTTTAGCTCTATTTAATGACTGTGTGAGTAAATAGATGTATTGCTGATTCTTAGTGAAGATGCAATTAATAGAGAGGATATTTTTTATTATAATTATTATTCTTGATTTTATGCAATAGACGTTGGTAATAACTTGAAGTCTTCGAACCTCTGGGTCAAATTGTATGTTGTCTTATTTTGCTTGCGTGGCAGTTTTTGAAGAGTGAATTCACACAAGGAACCAACTAGAAAGGACTATGAACTGTTAGATCTTGCACTGTCATGATCTCTCTTGCCAAGAGCTGTTCTGAGCAAATGAGGGAATCTGACTTCCCCACTACTCTTGTCTGTAAATTTTCCATGGTAATAGATATCAGTCTACTGAAAATGGAGTAAATTACAGTCTGGAATCAATTATGATTTTAAAACTCTTAGTTTCTGCAGTCTAATAACTGTTCCTTGTTGCAGTAGCACCAGGCGTGGGGACCTGAGAAATGGGAAGTAGGTTTAAAATTTTTATTAAAGAAAAAAATCTCATGTCTCTAAGAAAGTATAGGAGGGAAACGTTTAAAAAGAAAAGGGTGTTTTAAGAGGATTTCAGTGATGCAAGTCTTGTTGGAGGCCATTAACGATAGGAGTTTCTTAGGGGTCAATACTAGGTCCTAGTCTAATATATTCAGTAAGGATCTGGATAGTGGGGCAGAGTGAACCCTCAGGAGATTGCCAGCTGAAACAAAACTGGGGACAGTGACTGACTCTCCAGAGGGCCATGCAGAGTGTACTCAACAGGCTGTGAGGTGGCTGACACAGAATCATAGAACTGTAGAGGCTGGGAAGAACCTCTGGAGATCACCTAGTCCAACACCCCTGCTAAAACAGGTTCCCTATAGTAGTAACTTCATTACATAGAGTCTCATGAAGTTCATTAAGAAGTGCAGAGTCCTGCATCTGGGGAGAAACAACCCCAGGCACCAGTATATGTTGGTGGCACTCAGCTGGAAAGCAGCTGTGTGGGAAAGAGCCTGGGGATCCTGGTGGACACCAAGTGGAATGTGAGCAAGCATTGTGTCTTTGTCAATAAGAACGCTGATGGCCTCCTGGGCTGTATTAAGCAAAATACTGCCAGCATGTTATGGAAGGTGATTCTTCCTCTATGCTCAGTGTTGGGGAGTCTGCACCTGAAGTGCTGACTCCCCGATATAATAGACACTTGAACATACAAGAGACTCCAAAACAGGGGCACCAAGATGAGGAAAGTCCCAGAGCACCCCTTGTATGAGGCAAGGCTGAGAGAGCTGGGATGTCTAAGTGTGGAATGTCTATAAAGAGAGTGTGCAGAGAGGTCAGTGACAGGCTCAATTGAGTGGTGCACAGTGCCAGGACAAGAGGCAGTAGGCACAAACTGGAATACAGATTCTATCTGAACATCAGGAAGCCCTTCTGTGCTGTACAGACGTCAGAGCACTGGCAAAGGTTGCCTGGAGAGGTTGTGGAGTCTCCTCCTTGGGGATCTCCAAAAGCAGTTTGGATGTGGTCCCAGGAAAACTGCTCTGAGCCTGCTGAGTAGATGGATTCAGAGGTGTCTCCAACCTCAACCATTCTGTGATTTTTGAGTACTCAAAATCCTTATATTTGTTGATAGAGGTGAGCAAAGTTAGTTTTCATACCCATGCGTAAAGCTTTGTGTCACTATACGGCCAGCACTATTAGAAGCCAGTTGTACAATTTCAAATCCACCTATCCTCGAGGTTTCAAAGATAAGCACCTAAAGGCCTTTTTTTTCTGGATTGCTGATACATCCTGGGGAGTCTGCAGGGAGAAGGAGGACGAAACAACAAACAAACAAACAAAAACATCTGTAGAAGATGTAGATAAAGGAATCTGTCAAATTATCTAGCTCAAATTTTCTTTGAAAAGAAATAAATACTGGGAATAATTTCAGTTTCTATTTTTAGTTTGTTTTTGCAAAAAGGGAATCCAAGTGTGCATTTGGTTTGCCTGCAGACTGGAACCTCTATTGTTTCTTTTTTGCTTCCAACATAACCTCTGCTCTTGTTTCTGTTCGCCTTTCAGAACCTTGCTCTGCATAAGTAAAACAGAGCCAGCATGCTGGATTCAGTCTCTAAACAAAGAGGCCTTAAGCTGATTAGAAGCAGCAGTGGAGGTATTTCAACTACAATTCTGTGCTGGGGTGTTAAGGTCACGTAATAACTTTTTAGAAGTTACATACCTCAATTGTGAATAAATAGCTGTTAATTTTTAGACATTGAAGGAAGTTTTTAAACATAGAGACATATTAAAAAGCAACACCACGTCTCTTTGCACTGCTTCTGAATTTTACTGTGTGATTCAGGAACTTGTGTCTTATGGCAAACTCCAGCATGTTAGAGTCCATGATCATTAGGTACAGTGTCTATTTGCCAGGTACTGTACTGTCCTTCACATCTCTCTCTAAAATCTACATCTGTCAGAAAGCTTTAGAAATAAACTAATTAAAATGTTACAGTGAAATAATTCTGTGCTCGAAACTGCTCATGATTAAACAGAAGCAGGAAATTCTTGTATCAGTACGATATTTGAGCATTTTAAATCCAACTGTCTATCATTTCAGCTTCGCTGAGCTCTTGAATAGAGTTCAGAAATATAATTCACAAATCTTATGTGTCTTTCAGGATACGTAGGGCATTTGTGGTCAAGATGTGATCTCTAGTACAAACAAATGGAAATTTTCTTGAGTATTTCAGATGTGAATGTTTCTTTCCTAATATCAGTCAATTAATATAATTCGTGTTACATTTAGCTTCATCATTTTTGTACTTATTTGATGTATAGAAGATCAATGCTTCCATTTTTTTCTCACAGTCTCTCAGACAGCTCTCAATCTGCTATTGTGATTTTTTAATCATTTTTTGTTCTCCATTGCCTTTACTGTTTCTTTGATCTTTGATCTGTTTTTCCATTTAGAAAGTTTTCATTCCCCTATATACTGTGCAATGTTATCAGTTTTCTCAGGAGATATGCAGAATCATTTTTGCAGGTCCCAGAACAATTCTGCAGTATGCATCTAGCAGCTCAGTGAAAATGCCAAACCTCAGATTTGTATTTCATAGGATTCCTTCAATTTTGTATGCCTAATAGCTCCTGTTCACAGTGCAACATCTATGCATATAGAAAAATTAAAATGCAGAAGTGAAATGAAAAATTGCCATTCTGAAAACACCTCTGACCAAGAGTCAAACCTTAGCTCAGTGGAATCACTCCTTGGTTTCTCTTAAATCCATTGATATAAATGGATAGAAACGAACAAAGGCATTCGTGGAAATGTGTTTGGGTTTTTTTTGTTTTGTATTGATTTTGTTTGTTTCTAAAAAGTTATATCTTAGTATATTAAGGCTTGGCAGGCTAATCTGCACTTGAAGAAGCCTACAGCTATTTGGACATGTCTGAAATTCAGCAAACCATGAATCCCAGATTATCTGCCCAACTTGATATTGGTAATGAGTGTGTTATTGGAACAGTGTCTGGCAGACTTTTAGAGCAAAGATTTAGTGAATGTCTTCAGAAATAGGATGTTCTAGAGACCTGCTCCTTCCCGGGAAACTGCAAAGCATTGCTTCTTTTTAACCTGGTGCAGAAAGGAAGAATTTGAAATCAAACACTTTAGTAGAATTGAAAGGTATTCCCTTCCTGGCTCAAAATTTTTAGTGAAGGGAGTTATCATAGGGGATGTGGAAACCTGAGAGAACAAATATATTGTTAATTAACTGATTTAAAAAAAGGATCTATCAATTGCATTGAAAACCTTGACCTGGTTGTGCTTGGAGAGGAAGATACAAATGGGGAGCTTTCCTCTACTCTTCCTCTCTCTCCCTTCCCTTTCCTCCAGCTGCTCTGGTAGAATTTTTAGCAGCAGAGGCTTAATCATTCAAAACATAGGATTTTGGAAAATGCTCATGGGTTTTGATAAGGTGACATTTAGATCATATAACTGAGCTTGTTGGTATTCACACTGTAAACTTTATCTTGGTATGAGGGAAAAATACTTGAGAGCTTCTTTTGCAAGTCCTCCCAGTCTGTGTTTCAAGAGTTGTTGGCCTGCCTCTCAATACGTTCTGAAATTAGACCTTTTGGTAATTTTTTATTTTGTATTTTGAATGGTTAAAGTGTATAAAATCAGACTCCAAATTGTTTAATCCTAAGGACAACTTATTTCACAAGTAAGTACACATCTGTATTAAGATGACAAAAGAGTAAGGTTTAGAAAAGTCTATAGAGCTTAGTAGCTTGCTTTTTTGCTCAAGGGTCCACTGAGTTCTGTTTTGCTGTTGATGAAATTGCATCAATATATTGATAGCACTGATTATCTTGTAGCACTCAAAATAAGGACAGTACAAAGGGCAGCCACTTTCCCATCTCTCAAATGAGGCATTTAGTATGAGAAACGTAATATTAGAGAGTAGCTTTTTTTCCCCTTCAGCGTAAGTGATACAGCTAAATGTATTTGTTGATTTGCTGTTGTTGTTGTTGTTCTTTTTTTTTAATGAGATAGTATTAGTGTACCAAATTTTCTTTTGGTCATTAAAGCCTCTGTAACAGAGAAGACAGAAACAAGACAAGAAAAAGCATGTTGGACGGTCTTTCCTAATTAGACAGGTTTGATGTTAGTTACGTCTTACAGAAGGGTTTCAACATGGCTATAAAGCTCTTGAGGTATTGAAATACTTTGTGGTACTCTTTTTTTAAAAATGGATTTTTGAGAGGATATGATATTTCTGTAGTTGCAATGCCATAAGACAATGAATATTGTACTTCACAGGCTAATCTTATGGCTCCTTTTTATTCTGAATGGTAAGCTATGTACTGTTCTTTCTTCTTGCACCACTTTCCTTACTCTTTTCACTTTAATGATCTTAAACTTGTTGGAAGTCATAAGGAAGTTCTTTAGCTAAAATTAAAAAAAAAAAAAAAAAAAAAAATTAAAGTAGATTTCATTGCTATAATGGTAATGGCTTCTAGAACAAGCACTGTGTAAATGATGAAAGAAACTGATTCGTATCTCTGAATACTTGAAGTGAGGGCTGATAGCCAAGAGCTGACAAAGCGTGATTTAAAAATGAAAATGAAGCCATAATATATTCAAAGTAGTGAAGTGGATATAACTTGGGGGGAGACATTAACTTTGACTTCCGAAGTTTTTTGTGTGTTTTTTTTTAAAGTGTTCATAGAATGGGAGCCAATTATCACTCAATTGCTCCAAGCTGGATTTTAAACATGATATAAAAAATGGCAATTATACAATGTCACATAGTCCTATTGGAGTAGCACCAATCAGAAGATGGCTTCTGCAATTGCCTCCAAGCTCTGACTGGGCTCATCCCCAGCCAAAATTCCATGAGGAAGGAGGAGGGGAGGAACAGGTTTATGTATATTATACAGAAAACAAAGTCAGAAAAGTTATGGGGACACAGGGACTCAGTTCCCAAAACAGTGAGCTGTGTTTAACATCAAAGCTTACAAGAGGTGATGCATTATCTGTGTGCAAGGTATTAAAAAGTCTGGAATTGTCTGTATGGAATCAAAGAGAAACCACCTGCAAGGTTAAGTCCTGTGGGGGAAAGGAAGGTGAAGGATGAAAAACCACATTTGCTCATCTGCCAAGGAAGTATGAGGTTACTGCAAAATACAGATTTTTTTAAAAAGAAATTTATCTATTCCTTTGAGGCACACCAGTTTTGAGGGATCTTGTTCACATTGCTAACAGGTTTCCACTGGAAACCTTACCAGTTTTCTACCAAATTGGCTAGGAGGTTATTCCAGAGCCACTGCTTTTAAGAGTTGCTGTTGCAGCTGTATATTGTGAAGTGAACAGTCTTGGAACCAGGAGGTTCTCACCAGCGAGCAGCAGAGGCTGCTCAACCCTGACCTCTGGGGAGTGTGCTGGGCCATGTCATAGGAAGGTTTCCAAGGGTCCTTTGGGGACAGCCCACTGATGCAGAACAAAAGTGCAGAAAAATGGACATGAAATGTAGGTTACCCGCTGTTGGCATTTGCCAAATAATTAATTACAGAATGCTGATGCCATGTGCTTTTCCCATTTCTGTGATTTTGGCGTTTGTCTGACTGCAGAGAGGGAGACTGAAGTCCCAGGTAAGACAGCTAAAGAAAATCGAGCATTGTCATACCAGCTGATGAGACCAGGCTAACAAAGTCACTGCTGTGACAGGTGAGAGCTGAGAACAAGCACAGTTAAGAGAAACCACTTCTAGAGCAGACCTGAATGAGCTACCTGCCCTTGGTAGAACAGGGTGTCACAGGCTCCACGTGTCAGGAAAAAAAAAATCTCCATCTGGGCTTTGGAGCCAATTTGGGCAAAGTTTGTTCTTTTGACTGACAGTACAGAAATGTGGAAAATTGCCTAGGGGCTAAATAGCTTTATCATGGCAAATTACTTAGAATAAAATTGTAAGAAAGTAGACAGCTGGGATTTTGTACTGGAGATGGAATGGAACTCAAGGGAAAAGAAACTACTGTGTTTGTGCTTATAGAGGGCAGAATCTTTTTGTTTGACCTGGTACTATATGCAGACACTAGTTTCTCCCCCCATGCTCTCAGCTGTTAGTATACAACATAAGAGGAGTTTATTTGCATTGCTTGCTTTTTGAGTGAGCCTTGCTGAAATGAACACGATTATTAAGTCCGAGTTGTTATACAGTTTGTCTTCCTGACAGTGGTTGCTCTACCATGATCAGTATTTGATTAATATTTAAATGATTTCAGAGTACATCTAAGTTTGACTTGCAAATATGAAGGAAAACTTAAATAGAAACTCTAATATCAAACTTAACTTAGAAAAAGTATTAATGTTCAGCAGATTATTTTAAGGTAGT
The DNA here is from genome assembly GCF_987193195.1 of Phasianus colchicus. Taxonomy (NCBI): domain Eukaryota; kingdom Metazoa; phylum Chordata; class Aves; order Galliformes; family Phasianidae; genus Phasianus; species Phasianus colchicus. The sequence goes on from NC_143445.1 coordinate 6,810,015, forward strand.
CTGAAAGAGTAATATATCCATAAAACCACATATATACACTGATCAAAGTAAAATAAAATTCTCCAGTGCTCAAGAAGTACAAAAAATATATTGCTATCTGGAGACAAAACTTGTTTTTGATGGACAAAATTATGTAGCTCAAGTGTGGGAGATTTTAGTTCATGATCTGAAAGAGTGGATTGCAGAAATAGACCAAACATTACAAAAAATTAGGTACACAGAATCAAGTGCATATTAGTTACTTTAGAGAAAACTGTGCCATCGTATCTTTATCATCTCAGTAAGAAAGTTCTGTAGTAAATGGGCACCATTCTGATCTACTTAAGAAGAACAGACAAAAATGAGTTCTTAGCATAATATAGCTAGCCAACAAAACACATACTAAAAAAATCTCATTGGAGTGAAACAGACAATTGGTCTGAGATTTGGGGTAACACAAGCAGTATGGCAATGTCTAGCACAAGTTCAATTACTAGAGTGCAAAATTTGTTGTACTGGTCCTGAGTCATCCCACCACTACAGTGCGTATGTTTATTAATTACCATATTATACAGTAGGAACTGTGGCATCATATTCATAGGAACACAGTGTTTATAATCTAATCCAAGCAATACCCTATATTCTTTAAAAATAGTAAGAAACTTGCTGTGTATATACTGAGCTTTAATACAGCAGATGTGGTTTAAAATCTCACTCCAAAGTGATGTTTTTTAGTGGTGCAGTTAATGCTTGTAGGACTGAAATTACACCCACTGGTTAATCTGGAAAGAGAAATTCTACTCTTAATGTGCTTTCACCACAATTCATATTATTCAACTTATTTCCCCAGACCTTCTCTGTTCCTAAGACATAGCAGACAATGTGTATGGAAAATTCTCCATGATGCATGCTAAGTGATTTTCTGCTCCATGCACTACTGTACACCAATAATTTGATAATCTGCATGCATACTCATATATAGCTGTGATAAAGCGCATACTTGCGGAACTAGCAAAGAAGGATTAGATTTGTTTTACTGGGGGTCAGTGGGTTGGGCTGTTTTTACCAGGCCTCCTAAATCAGTTAAACTTTGGAAAATTGACCTCTTTTTTTTCTTTTTCTTTTTTCTGGCTGGTCCAGAATATCCAATTAACATTTCAGTGTCTGAAGTAGATCTTATAATAATCCATCTCCTAGAGCTGCCTTAATTGCTCGTAGAAAAATACATTTGTGCCATAAAAAATGTATTTTGGGTCTGGAGGAAGATAAGCTTGGCTGTTCAGAATGCTGAACAGATGGTGGTGTAGAGTCCTGGACTGCGAATTCAGCTGTGCTTTGGGTGCCTGCAAATTAGGCCACCCCTTTGGAATGCTGCAGAGCCAATGAGCATCCATCCAGGGCCCTTTTAATAATAACTGGTGTTGTGTACTATCTTGAACTGCAAAAACAGTTATTTTCATTTTAATGTAATAATAGTGCTGCAAACTACTGGATCTACTTCCTAGCTGTGAATGTATGTAATCAGATGCTACCTTGCAGCTGTGCTTCTGTGTGAAGTTACTGTAAATATCTCAAAGTATTTCAGTCCTTGGAAAAGTAGTGATGAATAATGTTAGAATGTTTTAATGCTTCATGTAGCTGAACTGGAAGCAGACTCCTATATTTCATTAATTATATACAAACATATTCTGTTCATGTGTGGTTTATACTAAATAAATGAGTTACTTCAGGCTTCCTATATTCACTGTAGGTGTTCAACACTTAGAGATTCTAAAATCTAGTAGTGTACAATAAAAAAAGGGAAAACTATAACTAAACTGATCACACATAGTAAAGCTCAGATCTCTTCCCAGCAATGGTTGATTGAGATTACATCTTACTCAACAGCTGGGCAAGGGCAGAGAGGAAGAAACAACAATATGATAGTACATTCTAGATATTAATAGTTAGGTTATATCTTGCAACCTATAGGCAAGGATAGAACAGATCTGAGTCAGAAATCTTCCACTAGAACATTATTCCCTACATTCCACTAAGATAACTAAAAGAACCTCCAGATCAATTGTTTTGACAGATCAGAACTACAGAATTTGAAAGAGAAAAGACGACTGTTTCTTAGCTTTAAATAATTCCCATCCTCTTTACCCACAAAATCTGAGATGTAGGCCAAAATCACTAATATAGTTTTGATGGCAATGTCATTTTGAATACAAGGATTTTAGTCTTGCCTAAACTGTAATAAACACATAAGAAACAAAAAAAATTCCCTAATAAAAACTTCATATTCTTCTATCCTTAGCTAAGGAGTGGTTTAATGGTGTATATCCATATGGTATGGATAACAGTAATTTTAAATCTAGCAGCTTGGATAGCAGTTCACCTTGTGAAGGTACTCAGAGCATTAAATAAGCCTGGAACTAGTGTGATCTAATAGACATACAGTAAGATTTACTCCAGCATAGACTAAAAGAGAACTCTCAGCTCTGGTCACAACTGTGTATTAGAACAACAAACAAGTTGGTCTGGTTCTGCTCTGAGTTTAATCTGAACCAAATTCTAGTGAATTAGAAGGGAGTGTTTCTGTTGGCTTCCCTTAACTTTGTGGACCATATTGCCAAAAACACAATTACGATGAAATCAGTAGCTTTGTATTTCTTCTGTGTCTGAGTTTTTCTGTAAGATTGTGTGGTTCCTATAGTCCCCAATGGTTTCCATACAAATCCTAGCAGAAGCTTTGCAAATGCACATCAATAGAGAAGATAAGGTTTATAAAGGGAGCAATACAGAGAAAGGGTGCGATTGGCTATGTGCAGCAATGCAGAACAACTGAGAGCTCTGCTTAGATGCCCTCATTCTCAGTTCATAGAGGTATTCATTAATCATATTCATGTCTTTTTATTGCACTGATGGCACATTCCTTACACTTTTGAGAACTTACATCTTCATTAGGAAAAGAGCTGTTTCGAAAATGGATTAGTTTACTCATTAAAACAGACAGAAAGAAAGGCTAAAAAGGACCTAGGATTTACTGGAAAATTAAACAGAAACGATTTTCAAAATATACAAATGTGCTTCCTGTTAATCTGTATGCACGCAGATTGCAGTTACGAAGTAAAGTATCATAGACATATGTGAATTTTTCATCATGTGTTTTTATTTGAAGTTCATGCACAGATTTATTTTGACAGACCACAACCTGATGGCCAGGGTTGCATGTGCCTGGCATCCAGATTACACTGCAATCTAGATGTGTAATTAGATTTAGAGGTATACTCAGTTACTTGAGAATATAGCTAAAAAGAACTGTCATTAGATGTGTAGAATCTGCATATGTATGGAGGTTTTATCTTTGAATTTTGACAGCTGATAAAACCTACAGCTGACCTCTTAAAGAAGCTTATGTTTCAGTGTGATATTAGCAAAAGATAAAAATGCTACCAAGTGTAAAATCATGCTGTTCATCCGGAATTCATACAGAAGACCCTAGATTGCACATAAATTATCGATTGAGACAGGTCTATGATTATATTCAATATAAATCCATTTTTTAGTTATATTGTAATGAAGATACAGATTGTTAAGCAACAGAAACCTTGAGAATGCAGTGTAGACGGAAAGATCTTTGGCAGTGTGCTATGTGATTTGTGCTTTATTTGTACAGTGTGCCATGACGTTAATGATGGAATTGAGTGATTAGTGCTCTATGCTTCCATCTTTAAAGTTCCTTTAAGATGAACCGATTCACTAGAATCACTTTCATTTCTTTCATTCTCCTTGGTGTAATACTCCAAGAATCACTATCGTTTCAGCTCAAGTCCCTCTAGCAGAACATTTAGCCGTATTTAGCATACAGATAGTGGGAGAGTCAGCCTTTCACAACAGCTTATGAGCAGATGTAGCGCATCTCACTCTAAAAAAGATTGGAGTATATTTGATATTTTCCAAAACATGTCAAATGCAACATAAGGAAAAGTTATTAATATAAAGGAACTCAAATGCTTTCATGCCTTGATTCACTGATTGGGACTTATTTGAATGTTGTTACCATCTAAACAGGTGGATATGTCACATGTCAAGATGTGTGATCTAAATACATCAATCCATTCACAATATTAGGTCATATTCTATATTAAACAACAAAACCATAAACATCCCTATCTGCATAAAGAAAAAAATCTATGCACTTCGTAACACTCAACACCTTCAGGATAGCAGGGATATAAATATTGTGCACCACTACCTGGGGCTAAATAACTCAGTGTGAGCACTCCCTTCTGGCACCACATGACTATATGTTAAAAAAAAAAAAAAAAAAAACAAAAAAAAACAACATGTCAATACTCATAATGGTAAAAGTATTTTTACTATAGGCTACGGAAAAAGTGCAAAATGATTCTAAGGGCTCAGCAAGAGACAACAGAAGATGAAGAGACTCCAAATTTATGACTTTATGATTTTTGAGTTTTGACACAGTATTTGAGTGCTTGATGCTGGCAGTCCTTCATATTCTGTCATAATTATTCTACCATTTGTTCATTTTGGACTTTTCAGCTACTCATTATATTACTGACCATAGCTTCTTTGCGTTCTGTGCTTCATGTTCTGTTCCAGTACCATTTCCTCCTGCAAGAAATGCTACTTTTGTGTTCTTCACTGGCCTTGTGTACCAAGGAGGAACTAGACCTGTAGGTGATATCTCTATCTAAGCAGAAAGTGGATCACTTGTTTTTCATAAAGCTAAGGATGATGCTTTCCCTAGATCTTCACCTACTGCTCTTGCATTTTTAAAAGCTTCAAGCACAACACAGTTCCCTGAGAGGCACTTGCATGTTATTTCCCTCAAGTAGGCCTCAGTTACATTTTCATCCTCCCTAGCTGAGAGAGCACAATAAGACTTTACTTAGCAGTCAGTCAATGCAGATCATTTAATTAGGCCAGATGGGATCACTTTAGCAAACATGGAAAGTTCCTTTTCCCCTTGGAACTGCTAATGCTTTCTTCTTGGTGCTCAGTGTAGATGGTTGGGGAGAAAATGACATAATGCATCCTTCTCGCTTGGTGCATACACTGAATGTATATTACCAAAGCTCTAAATATTCAACATTAACTCTGTGTCCACTTATGCTTCACTGTTTTCCCATATTCATATATGAAATAAGAGCAGTGCCATTCAGCTCTACTTGTGGAACTCGATGATTCCTTACGCAAGAGCATATGTTAGAGTTGAGTGCATCGTGATAGTTTAGAGTAGACATGACAAAGATTTATTTGTGTATCCTTAAAAAGTATTACAGATCAAGCTTTAAGGTGATATTCAGAAGACGGCCAAAAAACCTGAGTATTAACTAAAAGTGTTCACACAACTGTCTAACAAAATGATGTCTGACATGGAAGTACATACGAAGCAGAAGGGTGTCGCTGACTTTCTCCATGTGGAAAAAAATGGCACCCATTGGCATTAATTGACACTTGCTGAATGTTTCTGGAGACCAAACAGTGGATGTGGGCACAGTGACACAGTGGGTAGTGCATTTCATCAGTGATGACAGCAACATGAAAGACAAGCCACGTTCCAGATGGCCATCCACAGCTATCACCGTGAAGAACATCTCAATCAGGTCATCCATCCGAATTGGCAGTTTACAGCCAGGCAACTGTGTACAGAACTGAATATCAACTTCAATACGTTTGAAACAATGGTGACAACAATGGAACACTGCAGAGTTTACACCAAGTGCGTCCCACAAGTGCTCACACAGAAACAGAAAGAATGCTATGTGCAGGTGTAGCAGAAATGCTAAGCCACAGCTTGAAGCAGTGATTGAGCACCTGGTGGAAGGCAGGGCCAACCCAGGGGAGCTCAAGTGCGTGCAATGTACCTGCGTGACTGGAAGGAGTAGAGCCAGGATTCATCCCTTCCCAGACCTCATTTAAAGGTAAAAGTGGAGGCAGAAACACTTGTTGGAGATTCCTGCCTACCTGAGGCCTTCCAAGAGTAAGCAGATTTTTTTTTGTTTTGTTTCTGTATCTATAGCTGCTGCACTTGTGCTTATCCTCACTTGTTGTAGCCTAAGGCTTTGCCACCCTGCTGTTGCTGCTGTGCTTTCCATCCCATTATAGCATTACAGCAGGTTTGTCAGTACCTATTGATTCAAAGTGAGTCTGAAGGTGACAGTTTATTGGATCATATTGTGACCAGTGACAAGATGTGGTATCACCACGAGCTGGAGTCAAAATGGTAGTATGTGGAACAGCAGCATGTGAATTCCCCATTAAAGAAAAAAATCAAGATGCAGCTGTAAGCTCCATTATTTGGTCTCCAGAGCCTCCCTTTCTGCCATATGAGCTCAGGTATAATGCACAAACCAGCCAGTGTAATTCCCAACTGTACCTTACAACTATTACCTTCTTACTCTTACAACTATTACCTTCTTACTTCTTAGTTTTCCCTACCTCCTACTCTTTTTCTGACTTAGTGGCAGTTAATAAAAGGTAAAACTTATTTTCTACCAAGGAAGGTAAACAGCAGCATGGGTCAGTGATCAGTACATCCTGTCGCTCGAGGGAGAAGACTCAATTTCTCTACATTATCACTTGCAGTGTAACCATGGATGAATGTAATTTAAGGGCTACCAAAACAGTTAGGATTTTCAATGTACTGCTTATCAAAGCCCTGAGGTACACGCTCATGTTCTGCTGCAGTACCTAGCAAGATGGGTGCCTAAAATGCTGGTGAGAGGGAAAGCAGCCAAGAAATACCATGAGCAGTGATGGTAGGAAGGCTGTCTACTCTGGTGAGGTGATTGCTTCCTCTCTGAGCTTATGTTCTGAAGGCCAGAACTCCGGTAATAAACGCACAGTTATTTAGAAGGCTGAGGTCTATCCGTAGTAAGACAGTAACCAAGCAGTTATTGCCTACTTACTGTTACTAAAATCTGAAGCTGAATGTAAGATCATACAAGTAAGGTACCAGCCTTTATGACTTGGGAAGTATGGAAAATCCAACTACAGCTTTTGGGGATGGTAGTTAGAGGACAGGTGGGTAAGCCTAGAACAACTTCATGGCATTAGATGCTTGAGTTCAGGCTGCTGAAACCTACATGCAGTAACCAATTGCACTATGGGCATGATAGGAGTCCCTTACTCTGTTTTAGTGCCCTGAGAATAAGTAAATTAGACTGAGAAACTCGGTGTTAATAGACAAAATGGGGTTTTCAATTTCAGACATAACAGCAGCAATTAACAAAATTAATCTGTGCTTGACTGTAATGAACTCTTAAGTTGTTTCTAATTTTTTCACAAAGCAAAAATAGGGTAGATTATTGTGATGTTATGTGTTGTCATTTTAGAACTTCTTTGGGAAAATTTTTAACTAAATACTCTTGGATTTAAAAGTCAATGTGGTACAAAACAAATTAAGTCAAGCAGTATTTCTTCGAAGATTTATTTTTTTGAAAAATGTGCAATAAACAAGATCACGTGTGAGCTGCTGAGCATCAGTAGAAGTTTTGGTTGTGTAACAAGATCTTAAAATACAGATGCTGTAACTCTTTTTTTTTCTTGCTTCTTGCTCTTTTTGTGAATTTTAAAATGTCTTTCTTGTGTCTTAGTAAACTAGCTGTATAGCTTTTGCTTGTTTATTGGGTTTGTTGTTTTGGCCTAAGGCATCAAGCCAAATTTTAAGTTTTAATTCAGTAAGTTCCTTGTGCCTTGCATGAACACTCAGCACAAACTCCCAAGACTAGCATCTGAGATTGCGTGGCCACTAAGATAGAAAGGATGCACTAAGAAAAGCTGATAGACTAATATTGAAATTCTTGGTAAATTTTATGACGAAACAGCAAATCTTTTATATCTCTAATTTAATAAATAGCAACTGTGAGTGTATTTGCTTTCTCTGGGGGGGAAAATAAATGATTCCTCATACTATAATTAACAACTACTTAATTCATATATTGTTGCTATTAGTAATTTTTGAATTGGATTTGGAGGTGATAATTGGTATCTAATTAAGATATTGTAGATGTGATGGGTCAGAAGTCATATAGTAGGACTCTAGCACTTTGGTGCAAGAGTCTATTGAGAAAGGTTGTGGTTAAGTATAGCCTTAAAGGCTATGTTGATAGGGGAAAAAGAATGAGTACTGTAGACAGTATATTTTTTTTCTTTTTCCCTTTTGACTTATAAGGCCTACTTCAGCACCTTTCCCACAGAGTAAGAAAGACTTGTTTCTTTTTGAATTTGGATTGAGAGCATCTTCATTAATACTTAAGCACTCTGATTTGCTGAAACATTTGATAGACTTTATGTTCCTTGTAAATTTGTAGTAAAGCCCCGAAAGCAACCAGGAAGGCTTACGCAGCACTACTGAGCATCATGGCAAATTATTACTGTAGCAACACTCATAAGAAATAAGCATAGCATCCGGTCTTGGTGGAAGGCTTCTGTCTGCTTGGCTTTCCAGTCACAACTTCCTATTCCACGTGCTATGGAGATTGGAATTCCTGTGAGCGTGCTGGGCTCAGTCTGGAAGGGAAATATTTATAGTGTCCAAACAGCTTTCTATTCAGCTGTAAAGATGGGTGACTGCAGCACAGGGCTTCATCAGAGAAGATTTAACTGAAGTATAAACCACTGGTGTATCTAACTAATGTGGAAGCGAGTTAATGTTGAAATTTGCAGACAAATAAAGAGCTTTAAGAGAAAAAGAAATCATGGTAAATTATAGGAAAACATAGCTTGAGGAGTGGGGGGAAAAAATGGAGAAACACTGCCTTTCAGAACACAAGATCACTTCTACCAAGCTTTTCCAAATAAATGTTTCTGTTATATGTTCATCAGTGCTGAAGCAATATATTACACTTCTTCACTATCCTCATTGCTTGGAATTTTTCTTAGTGTCTCTCATGAATCTCTTGCTGAATGCTAAGCCCGTTATTCTTTCTTTTGCTCTCAGGGCAGAAGAACAATTTATTTACAACAAACTTAGTTCTTCCTCTTCCATTTGCATCTTCTACGCAGATTTGAAGAGTGCCCTTCCAGAAAGTATGCTGTCTTAATTCTTTCAGGCTTTCTCCTACGTGTTTCTGTAGGCCTATGATTATGTGACAGCTCACTTAGCCTTTGGTGCTTCTTACTCTTCTTTTGTGGGTGTTCTATGGTGAATTTTAATCTTTCTCTAAATTTCATGCTAAGATGATGTATTCCAACCAAATATCAAATTAGATGGAGCGATAAAATCTCTATAAGAGCTATCAACTATTGTCACTAAGTTACTTGTCTGTCTGAAACTTCTTTGCTTTGTAAATCATCATGAGTTATGAGAAGAGTGAGATGCGTTCGTTTCTCCAGAAACATATTGTGCCTCTTTTCGTCGTTAAGTTGCTAATAATCTTGAGACATGAAAATAAGCAGTTGACTGTTTTCAGAGGGCTATGTGCAGAGCTAACTTTCATCAGTACAATTCTAGTGGTGTGCACTGGGGGGGAACTCCTGCCTTGCTCGGATGTTATGCCTGGCATTTGACTATTCTTGTTCCAAAATAGAAATGCCAAATAAAGTTGGATTCCAAAATGCCCCAAGTCCCCAGAGCAAAGCAGTATATACAAGAACAAAAATAGGTTCAGCATCTTACTAATGTCCCTATAATGCATGTTTTAAATATTAGGAACTCTTTGGGGGAGGGGGGGTAGAAGTAGGGAGAGTTGTAGTTATGTATAAATAAAATGCCTGAGCTGTAAATAACAGAAGAGATCAGAGATGGAGAAGTATGGTTTTACATAGCCCTTGACTAGACCTTAAAAATACATTGAGAGTATGATTTAAAAAAAAAACACAGTTGTCTTCATTCCTTTTTTTCATTCAGGAACTTTAAGATGGTTAACTGAGATTAGATTGCTGGTGATACAATTATGCTCTTTAATTATGCACTGTCACTTCTAGATGACCTTGAAATTCATTGACATTGAATTACCAGTCTTTGCCTCTTCTATCTTTTATGTTTTTGCAGCACCATGAAATTGATCCTACTCTAGGCAGATCCACATGGCATCTCATCCGTGACCACAAATCAATTAAGTGGTCTTGCCAGGGTTGCAGGATTTTACAGATGGAAATCCAGCAGTTGTCATTTATAGCAGGCTGTAGGGAAAGCTTTGTAAAATGTGATAGGGTAGGAAACGCCGCTCTTCTGGGAGTCAGGTCAGACTGTGTGAGAAACAGGCAGACAAAACAGTCATCACTGAGAAATAAGGATAACTGAGGAAAGAAACCTGGGCATATAGTGTGTATATCTAGATCATCTTCACCTGCAAACTACTGAGTTCCTTTTTCTGCACCTTGTATAATGTAAATTTGAGTTCAGAATTCAATTTCTTACATGGTGGGCTTGAATTTTATCTTGAAACTCAGTAGCCTTTTCTGATAACATTTTCTCAAAACTTAGAAGGAAAATATCTGTTTCATTTAACTGATATTTCTAAAAATTAAATTTATATAATCCTTAACTATTTTATCTATCTACTACTGAAATGGAACTGATAGCCTATGTGTTACTGAAAACGCATTCTCTGATATAAAACAAAGAATAGAGCAAAATAATTCAAAATAGAGTTACCAAGGCATCTTGACAAAAGAAAATGATGTAAAGATAATAAAGGGATTTAATGTAAAATCATTTTAATGGCAACAGCTGTATTTTCTGAAATTAGAGGTTATAAAAATTGTTTGAAGGAGGATAACGTTAACTGACCTGAATATGAAAGGAACTAAGTGGATCAATTACACATCTTAGTAGTAGTGGTAGTGCAGGTCTGAGGTTTACTGACTCAGTTTGCTTGTTTTAATTAATATAAACCCCAAACTTCTCATAATACACTATCTGGGCCACCTCCTCCTTTCCTTCCTATGGTGTGGCAGTTGATACTGTTCTGCTTTTGTAGATATTGCTAATGTGTATGGAAGTTTTGAAATACAGTCTGCCTTCCTTGTTCATCAAGATGTCAATTAAGAGGGAACTAAGAAAGGGTGGGAATTGACATAGGTCTAGGACAGTTGCCAGTAGAGGGGGAATAGAAACTTCTCAAGTGACAAATACAAAAAATGGGTGAAAGATCCATTCCAAGGTGGATGGGAATCTTCTTACGTAGAAGAATCAAGAAACTGAAATATACGTGTGTACTTGAATAGCCTCATAATCAGAGAACAGTGCTGGGAATACTCTCTTGGAAGATTTTAGCTATTAAAAGGAAAAGCGTGACTGGAAGGGGTAACCACATCTGAGCTACTGCTTTCCTGAATGAGATTTTCATATATTATCCCTGGGTTGCCCACAGTCTTTCTGTAAGGTATTGAGATGCATCTATACTGCAGGTTTCAGGGTTGTCATGTCACCTTTGGGGCTTTTTCCTTGAAGGGAGAGGCTCTTGAGATAGCAGAAGAAATGCATCAGGGAAACCAAGTGGGCTACCCTGGGCACAGCACGCTCAGGGGCAACTGGTGGGGAGCTCCCTGTGCATTGCATGCCAGGCTGGAGCCTGCCAGAGGAACTCATTGCTATTGTGCATAGGGGAAGTTGTAAGCTTTTGCCACTGATGTTATTTTGTTATTTTGTTTTTAAGTCTAATGTTTTTTTTTTTCTTATGCTCTGATTACTGGGTTTAATCCAGTTCCTGATAAAATGAAGTTTCAGATTAAGTTCTGACATGTGGAAATGAGCCTAAGCCCCTGTAATACTTCTGACAGTGCAAAATAATGAAAGGAAATGCACTGCCAAGCAGTGAGTTGAGCAGATCTGGCAAGTGTAGGTCTGGAATTGGCCTTTTTGTGTGACATTGATAGAAATATGGATGACTTTTGGGTATTTCAATATAGTCTTTCTGTTGCAGCTTCCATGAATTTTCATGATTGCCCCTTGCTGTTTGAAAGCAAATTTGGAAACTTGCCTTATTTCTGATAAAACAATACCAAATTTCTTTTTAAAAATAAGGATCCATTTTTCAGTATATTTAATGTGAAGAGTCAGTCTTGCCAAGCCCCAGAAGCTTAATTTATAAAGAAATCCTTTGCTCTTTCAAAGAACCTGGCTTCAGGTCTCACTGCAGAACACGTTAGAAAATTCCTAGTGGGACTTTGAAAGGACCATTTTCTCCCCGGTGATGTGCAAAAGGTGACAAAATGCAGCTGCAGTGGATATTAGTCTCACAGTTTGTAGGAGTACAGTTACAAAGACTGTGATATTCTTCAGCTTAGTTGCAGAAATCTATCTATGCCCAGAGCACCTCACTGGAGAATCTTTTCTTGTAACATAAAATACAGGAGAAAGCCTCACTGTTTTAAACCCAAAGATTTGGCACCTCCAGTCTCGGTGCTGCTCCATGCTGGCTTTTAACTTCCTTGTTTTATTAAACTATTAAACTGGGAATTTTTATTACTCCCGATTTAGCACTTCTAATAAAAAGTTACAGTTAAAAGCCTCTGTGGGTACTGAAACTTGCAGCTGTGATTGCTCTTGATGGAAATAAAGACAAACTCAGCTTTTAAAGCCTGCCTCTGTCAGGTGGTGGCTTCAAATCGGAGGGAGCGGTGTAGGGTAGCAGCTGGGAAGAAATTGCAGCAGCAGCAGGAGGAGAATGAGGGGAATGAGGAGAAGGTGTCTGTGGAAGAGAAATATTATGTGTTTGTGGCACCACTATAGTTACAATGTAAAAATATCTCAAATAATGAAAAGGCACTCACTGCTTTAATGCAAATTTAAGCATGACATTGGTTTTCAGTAGTAGTGGCTGGAACCTTACAGGAGGCTTTGAGTAACTTTGCTGTTAGTGTGGAGATCTCCAGTGTACGAGCAGTCAGGACCACTGCATCTCAGAAAACTCAGAGCAGCAGGGTGAGGTAGCATGCTGATAGCAATCCAGGAATGTGGACAAATATTTGAGACTGTTCTGAGCTGTAAAGGGCACTTACACCTCTTGTGTCGGGTATTCAGTGCTACTACAAAGAAATCTCACTACACACAACCTTTTATCTCCAGCTCCCTAACCTAAGTAACTCTCTTTGGCACAGGAAAAAGAATCACAGTTCTTTATATTTTTCACTGCTGGAAATATTTTTTTTTCAATTAAAAGAACACTGAGATGGAATGATCTAAAGCCTTGTGTCTTAAGCCAGTCTTTCTTAGAGTCCTTTTCCTCTGTACAAGTGTAACATCTGAGGGGAAGATATAACTGTATTTTCAGTTACTAAATTTGAAATCAGTTGCCTGACTGAGCTGCAGGAGTCCCCCTGGACAAAGGGAGCACTGCTGGCATGCCTGGTGGCTGCAGCACAGCCTTGGGAATGCACAGGAGCATGGCTCTGTCCTGCTGCAGGGCCCTCAGCTGGGGACCTCCTGCCTTCCTCTTCTGCCAGGGTGCTGTGCAAGGACAGTTCTCATACTTTTCAGTATTTGTTTCTCTCTGTCTCCATCCACCTTGGATAACGTGTGTTAGCTGGGGTTCAGAAGAAAGAGACACATCAGCTAAAACGCAGTCACTGTGTTATGCTGCTGTTCTACCCCTCCGGCTGACCCACACATCAACTGAGCAGCTTTTCAGAAGGAAGGGCAAGGGTGGCCACAATTCAGCTACACAGCACCATGACTGCAGGGTGCTTCTCATGGGTGAGAAAAATACAGTTGAAAATATGAAGAACAGTTTAGAAGTGATCAAATATTTGATTAAAAATTTGCTGTGACTCAGTGAGAAGAAAACTATTCTGATGTAGGGTAAAAAGAAGATGACTTTATGATTGCACTGATCAACCCTATTGACTGTTTATATTACTCCAGGGCTAGAACTGGGGTGAGAAAACCAATTCTTATGAATATTTAATATATATATTTTTAAATGTTTAATCAACACAGTGAATTAAGGAGTCTTGTAATGAACAGATGAAGTATTACATTCATGGAGTGAAGGCAAGCATTTAAATTAAGAAAACAGCATGATAAGATTGCACAAGCTGAGTCCAAGAACCCTTGATCTAGAGATTTAATGGATGGAAGGAAAGACGAGCAGGAATACATAAAAAGATCCTATTAGTGCCCTAGGGTTATATGAAGAAAATAGACTTTTCAGTGTGAGGAAATTCATCTGAAAATATTTGCTTTTTATCCAAATTTTTCAGGAGGAACCCTATAGCCAAGTGCAGAAAGAATAGGAGATAAGGAAAACAGAAGTAGGAAAGGAAGATACAGTATTTCAGAGACTCTTTGCCAGGATTTTTTTCACATTCCTGTACCGCACTGCTTTCTGCCTTTTGTAAAGGGAGATGAAAGCTATAAAAGAAGCACAATCTAACAAAAAGGCATCAGGGCCTTGGGATAAAGGAGTAAGCGTCTGAAAAAGGATGACAAGTGTATAGTTACTCGTGCTGTCAGATCTGACGCAGGACTGGAGAACTGTGAACACAACGTGCAACAGTCCACCTCTTACACTATGAATAATGGAGATCTGAAGCAATAGGAGGCCACACAAAGATATGTTGTTAAACTCATAAGGTAATAAAAGTGTTTCTGTTGTACTACTGAAAGAAAATGGCCACAGATTTTCAGTATGTGTACTATTTTGAGAATGAATGTTATCAAGATTTTGATTGAAAAATAACTGAAATGCAAATAGAATGATTAATGGAAGGCAAAATGCTTTTAATTTTTGAATTACAAAGCAAATTTTGGTTATTAATGTTGGTTTACAGAGCTACTGTATCAAAACATTTCTAAGCTTGTGTAATAGGTAGCAAGGTCTCTGAAAGGTCATTGAGGAAAAGCTGGGACTCTTATTTCAAGTAGTGCTGCTATTCTGAGGATGTATTAGTTTTGAGTACCCTTATTATTCTTTCTTGTACATAAATAGGCAGTGCAGGTACTCTCATAAGGGCTGGCCAGGTCGTTGGAGCCTGCTGTCTGGTCTCTGCAGAAGATAAATATTTCTTTTAGAACCTCACAGAAATCCCCAATGGTGAGAATAATTAGCAGATGTGTATTCTGAGACCCAGTAGGGATTTAATGCTTTCCAATAAAACCACTGCACCTTTTACACAGGATTAAAGTTTCCTTGTGATTTCCCTTAAGATCCATGAATCTGCTTGTAAAAGCCAGGATCTCTTGGTCTCATTGCCACCTCCGTGGCAGCTTTGTGCTCCTCAGCGATCATTTTCATGGGATCATTTTTCTTGTGAAGATAAACTGAAAAACATCTTCCTCCGTTCTGCTTAATGTGTGCCTGTATGTAGCATGTTATTCACTCCCTTGTTTACTTCTCTGAAGTACTTCATGTTCTTATCTTCCTTCCTTTCCTCCTCTCTTCTTTCCTTGACAGATATTTTTTCATCTGTGCTTGAAAAGCTCTTTTCAGCTCTTCTGTGAAAGAGAGTAGGGCTGATCAAGTGACTAGAAATGATGAGGTAGGGAGAAGACCTCATCCCCTGCAGTGGGATGCATTTCGTATTGCTTCCTTGTTTACTGTTGAAGTTTCACAGTTCACTATGTATAGTCACTGCATCACTGTTCAGCAGTATCCTGTTTGTTAGGCTCATAATGCTATTTCTACTAATCTTTTTTTTTTTTTCTTTTAGAACCAACAACATATTTGATTAACCTAGGAAATTGTTTGCTGTTCACATGGCCTTGTATTTTTAATCTAAATCTTATTTTCTGATCTTTTCCCCCAATCGCCTGCTGTATCATCAGTTTCTGAATAAGATAAACTTAATTTTATTATTTTCAGTACATTTTAGGCATGCCTTAAACTCTATGCCTAATGCTTAGCCTAAATAACTGTACACTGTACTGAACATACAAAAAATTTTATCTGGGATAGCTCATTCAGCCCTCTACCATCTTGAACACTTTTTTGCTGCCTTTTTAATTGTTCCTTTTCTTTTAAGGGGGATGGTCAGGTGGTGCAGCATTAGCAGAAGCAATGTGGCTGATGAAGACAAGTGATATTAAAGGGGTATATCAGTATTTCCTGGTGGCTTCAGGATGTGGTGCTTGCACCAAAGCTCACTGAAAGAATGGTGAATGTGTGGCTTGATCTGATGAATTCACTTTCTGTCACTCTTCTTTCTGTGTTTACTTTCTACAAATATTCTAGTATATTCAAGAATATTCCGGGTGGGATTTTTGCTGAAATCTTACAATATGTTCAGAAAGACACAACAGCTCATAATCATCAAATCTTGGAAGCAAGTTGGGCTCCATATTTGTCCAAGTAAATTTCAGATACAGAAATCTTAAAACAACATCCTAGTTCATTTTGAATTAAGAATAAGTCTGTTCCAGAGCTAGGAGCAAATGGAATGTGATTGTGTCGGATAAAGAAGTTACACTGAAATATTTGCACAAAGATTTGTGTGCAGACACGTAAATAAAGACAGGGCATCAATTCATGACTTGGCTTTCAGATATTTCCTTGGAGATTCTTACTGAAATATTTAACTTCTTCAGGCAGAAGGAGATTGTGCCAAATAACTTTTTAAGCAGATAGCACAGATACGTTCAAAACAAGCAGTAACAATACTTAGTCAAGGAAAAAAATCTAGGTGAATTATAATCATGGAAATAGTAAAGTTGCTTCAGGAGCAATAGGTCTTATCACAGTATAGTTGAACATGCTGTGCTAGAGTCTCCCCATACAATTACTTAGGCTCTTCACTTGCCATAACTAAGATGACTGAAAATTACCATCTGTCTCCACATGCTGTTGTGCCCTACAGCAATGGCAGAGACTGTGACCATGTTTATATGTATAGATGTATAATGGAGGCTTGGCATACTCACCATTTGTAGTTTTCAGACTCTTCTAACTGAAAACATTACTCTGATTGCAATTAGTGTCTTCTTGGAGGAAGATGAGGGGCGCTGAAGAACTCACTAATACCCCCATTCAGCTCTTCTTTTCTTTTGGCTACTCTGTTAAATAGAAACCTTTGAAGGACGTGTTCTAACCCACAATCTTCTTTCCTCCATTTTTTTTTTTTTTTAAGGAAAGGGGAAGAAGTTTTTTATAACATAGCACTGACAGTAGGTTATTATAAAAGCACTAAACAATAAAGTGGATTAAGCATCTGAGCTCTTGTATTGGAGTAGAAAAATACCTGGAAAATTAATTAAAAATTCTATTTAGGGCAAAATAAAAATCTTTTCTTGTCTCAGGAAGTTCTCCTAGTATTAAGGTGCAATAACCTTCTCTCCATCACAGACAGTAACTCATTTTATGTAACTCCACTGATTTGCTGACCAATTAAGAACTCAAAAGAAATTACTTAACTATATTCTTTTTTTCTGTTGTTGCACACTTCTTATGCTTTACCATCTCTGCTCCAGCATTATCACTGAATAACACCTGTCAGCCTGGCAGCATTTTTTCCTTTTTTAGCTTTTGTGTTTTTCCAGTTGTCTTGTTTCCATGCAGTTGGCTTTGTTCTTAAGGGATCCTAAAAGAGATAAGCTATTGCAAGGAAGCTTTTCTGAAAGTGTCTGTGTTGTTCTGGTCTGAAAGACGGTGGGCTAAAACATTAAAGATCTACCTCATGGTCCCTGTATAGTACTCTTTCTTATGCACACTGACAGGAACTTGCACATGAAGAA
Source organism: Phasianus colchicus (assembly GCF_987193195.1). Taxonomy (NCBI): domain Eukaryota; kingdom Metazoa; phylum Chordata; class Aves; order Galliformes; family Phasianidae; genus Phasianus; species Phasianus colchicus. The sequence continues at coordinate 6,827,623 of NC_143445.1, forward strand.
AACTCCATGCTGAGACCTTCTCTATCTGGAGATGTTCTGCAGGGAAAAGCCACTACTGAGAGTGGCTGTAAATCCTTAGTACTCTCACTGCCCCTCATTTCCCACCAGTGTTCTGTCACTTGCGGATGCTTGCAGGGAGCCTGCCTGACATCTCCTGCTACTGCTCCCAGGTGTAGGCCATGAATGCTGTACTGCAGCTGCACTCGGTTAGCCTGGTCTCAGGGCTGCCCCTAGGAGACAATGCACATTTCCTGCAATTTAAATCTCAAATGGAAGCTACTAAGTGACTCCACAGGAGAGTTTTCTGCAGCCTGGCTGAAGCTCTTCTGTCTCACTCTCCGGGGAGCTACTTCTGTCTGCTGTTGTTTCTGCTGGAGAAGTTTTCTGTTACTCAGCTGAATTGCTCGTGTTTTGTGAAGGTGTCTTTGTAAAAAGACTACAGTAACACATTTCTAAAGAGGAATTTAGTGGGAAACAAAATCAAAGAATTTGGTCACTAAGTGATGTTAAGATGTTACTATCTAATTCTTTTTTATTAGATGGCGTTATAAACCCTTGCTAGGCTCCTGTTTCTCCAGTGTCAAATAGTTTTATTCGTGGTTGGAATCTTTTTATTGGTTTCCTTTTCCTTCTCCTTATCTTTTCTTCACTTCACTATGACAACATGGACTAGAAGGTTTCTTTAGATTAAGTTGCAAAACTAAAAATTGAAGTCTGAAGACTGAAAAATATTATTAAAAGCAGAATAACACTAATCCTGACTTTCTTGAGTATCTTGAATTGCTTTCATGTCCTATTTTTGCTACCAGAACATGATCGCTGCAGAACCATTGCAGTTTGAAACTAAATTGATAATTAAAGGTCTTGGTCAGAGAGCCAAGTTACTTGGTCTTTATGTGACAGGTAGGTGGATGTAGATTGGAGGAAAAGGCAAGATGGTCAGCTTATCCGTTTGATTAATGAGGTGTTTTCCTGTAGAACGTGTACGGTGAGGAAAGTGTTTCAACCATGGTGACAGTTGCAACATGAAATGTGTTTTCTTCCATGTCACATCTTATGGAACTGGAAAAATAAACCAAATAATATTTTTGTTACTATGGTGGACTGTTCTCTTGGTTCCTTCTTAAGTAATCTTTATGCAGGTTTGCTGCCAGGCTTACCAATGGAGATCATCAGGTACTTTCAGAGGTTGGCACTGACTGTTGTACTACCATCACTGCTACTACCATTTTGACAAAGTTCCTACTTTGCAAATGGTGATATTTCTCACATATTATTTTTATCTGTTTTTTTCTTAAAACCTGTTCTCTTGCAAAGCTATGTGCTTTCCTATATTGTAGTATTGTTTAATACAGCTTTTATGTTTCATTAAATGAGTGTGGAATAGATATGGCATGAAATGAGGACATGATGTTCATACTTCACTATCACCGATAAGCTCTCAAAGGCATATTTCAGATCTCAGAATGTAAGAGGATATGTGGTCTTTAAGATCAGAAATGTCATGAATAAGGTAAGAAAAAATAGGCATATATAGGAAAAAAACAGTTGTGGGATTTTTTTGTTTGATTTTTCTTCTTTTTTTAAAGTCTTCAGCATTTCTCACTGACTTATTGGTCAATACTCTTTGAGAAAATATCCTTCACAAAATACTTTATCTTAAAAAAGCTGTTGTTATTTAATGCTGAAACCTAGAAAATTCCCTGGGTTTATATGCATTCCTGAATCACCTCTTACAGAAACAGAAACAGAGTACATGGCTGAGTGGGCCACTCCTGATGTGATGGGGCCATTCTTCTGTTTTTACTGATGTTCTGTTACTGTACCAAGGAGTGCAATTTGAAATGGGGAGAACAGGCCATCAATAGAGATGAATGCTGATCTCTTGCTGAAATCCTGTGTTGGTGTGCAGGGCGTGCAGCTTTTAGAGGAAAGCATTTGCTGAGGTTGTATGGTTGGGATACTTGGCCAGACAGAGAGATTCTGTTGGATTCAGCCTTAGTCTAGAGCCTTTCATTTACATCTTTCTTTAGTCAGTATATTTAGTGGCTGAGAAATCCTTGTTACAAAAAAAAAAAAAAAAAAAGGTGCTCTTGAAGCAGTATGTAGGCTTTGCCACTATTTTAGCTTTCATTCAATTCCACTAGAACTGCTACTTCAATCTCTGGCTTTTGATGTAATAGACCCCCTTCAAAACCTGCACAGAACTGTTTTAAAATAACCATAGAAACATACAATGTATTTTCTTAATTTTGTATTGATTTTTTGTATTTGTTTCTCTCTGATATTTGTAAAAATTCAATAGAGGAACTTGAAATATTACATTCAAGTAAGACCAAATCTAAAATAGAGAAACAAATAAAAGCAAGTTGCTATTCATGGTACGTATGATTTCATGCCTTGCAGCTCAGCCAAAGCCCATTTGAGGAGAAGCTTCTGTGGTTTGCCAACGGCAGCCTCCAGCAGCTCAGGCTGCTTCTGGCGCCTGCTGTAAATATTCTGCTTCTTTACAACTGGCAACTGTTAAATTTGGCGCAAGCCCATGTAAAATGTTTAGATAAAAAAACAAATACTCATTTTTCTCTCCCTTCAGAGGTAATCATGTTAATAAATACCAAGAAGAACAAACAATCAAATCAGTAGTGAGGATACATTAGTAAATACTGTTATCTCACTCATTTTGTTCATAAAGCTACTTAAGCCAGGTGCCTGCAAAGCAAACAAGCTTAACTCTTTAACAGCAGATCTACTGAACTGCAGTGGTTCTGTTTTTATAGCATATCTCTGTTTCCTGAAGTAAATAGTTGTCCTTGGCACTCCAAGCAGATGGTATGGGCTCACTACAGAGTGTGTAGAAATAGTAGTTCTACAGAGTGTAGTGTGTAGAGATGTAGTTCTACCGAGAACTACATTTGTACCTAATGCAATAGCTGTAATATCATTTTATGATTCGGTTAATTTTCTTATGACGAGTTTATAAAGTGGTGTCTCAAACCTAGTATTGACCTTTTTAATTCTATCTACAGAGCTTCCTTCATTTGAAAATGGTGGCAAATGTTTTTATACCTATTCAAAATACATACTTCCTTGATCGTATTTTATGGATAACCCTTCTGATTCTCCCAAGTTCTCCTTCCAAATGCTACACAGCTCATGAACTTGTAATATACTTCACATGCTATAAAAGCAATTACATTTATGATTTCTCTTTAGATATTACTGTGCTTAAAGAAGGTAATGCAGGAAGTGTAGTACCTGTGCTTTATGAAGTAGGATGAAAACTTATCTTATCCACTGTTTTGTCCTAATTATCTTAATTCTGAAGTATTTTTAGCTGCTCTTGCACCTTCTGAATTGGTGCTGCTAGGATAGATTGCCTGTTACATCCATTATCTTACTCAAAATATTTCTTGTTTGATGTAGTCTTGAAATGTTCAGTGGCTAAAAGATAGAAACTTCTCAGTTTTGTATAGCACAGGAATTTTGTGAAGCAAGTCTGGCTAGCTGAACGCGAGATCTTGGTTCTGGCTGCCTCTGGAATTGACCGGAGAGTGATGTGGTTCCAGGAGATCCAAGCAGTGAGCTGGGCTCTCCCCCGGAATGCCTGTGTACTGCTTTCAGCTTCACCATGAAGCTGAGGTGTGAGTATGACAGAAATCTTCACCAGCCAAGTTCCTTCTTGTCTGTGTCTTAAGACTTGGTGATACTGACACCTCCAGTTGTTACTCCTAGAAGCAATAGTTCTTTCTGATGCTGCAAATAACTGTTATCTCTTTGGCTTGAGAAAAGCTCAGAGGTGACTTGTTTTCAGTCATCCTTGTAATTTGAGGTGGATAGAAGGAGAAGCTTGAGTGGCTGTATCTACATGTGGAACACTGCTACCTGAGTTCTCAGACAATAGATTTTAGTTTTGTGGTGCTGCCCAAAGAAATGTATGGTTGAGAAGAGGCAGACTTCCAGCAGATATCAATGATCTCTGCCTTAGTGGAGCTGCCAGTTTACTGCAGGACTTGCTGCAGGATGCTGGCAGAGGAATAGAGGATATCAGCAAAGACATCAGTCACATGCTGCACAGCAGTTTGTTTGGCATGTGGCCACTTGCTACAAATTGCTCTCAAAAGCATTTTGTAACACTGAGCTATTTAATACATGAAACTTGATGTAGTGTCTTAATAAGATTCCTTACATAGACAATGGATAACGTTCTAGCCAGACATGCATGTGTTTGTGGATGCATACATGTCTACGAAATCAGGAGCCAATGGCCAAATGAAATTTTCACATCAGAACACAATTTACTCTTCAAGTGTTTTTGTGTCTTTTGTTTACTTCAAAAAAATTCCCATTTCACATCCTCTATATCAGGACCAGTCTCCTTACCTATAATTTTTTTGTGCTCTTGACTTCAAAAAGAGAAATAATTCCAAACGGAACCACTTGTTAGCTGTGGGTACTGTGAACTCAGAAAAAGAACAGGAGAAAAACAAGCACCATTTCTCTGTCCTCTTTCTTCTGAGGAAGCTCAGGTCCTGCTGTCAATTTGCACAGCAGCTAATGAATCTTGCTTTGGGGACAACTTGTTCTTATCTTTGATCACATTAGTGGGTTTCAGAGAACTGTGTATTCCACTATAGTATATCTTCTGTTTTGCCTGTGTTTACAAGCAGATGCATGCTTCCAATTTCTCTTCAGGTGTCTGCAGGAGTTTCCATCCAGCTCTATCAGAACAGATGCCCTGGGAAGATCTAATCCAGATACTTTCTCTTTTCTAAGTTTGTTGTAGATAACCATACAGTATGAATCAGATTTCCTTGTGGAAAAGGGCAATATAATTTTCATGAGTTTCTTCTTCTTCTTCTTTTTTTTTTTTTTTTTTAAGTATATTAAGTTCTCTCTGGTAGATAGTGTGGAGTGGGTGCCCAGCCCTCCCAGTCAGATAATAGCTATGTCCAGCACTGCAAGTGAAACATGTAAAGCTCTTCTTACATTGGTTTCCAGTCTTGCTGTAGGGCTTCCTTGGCAGTCCCTGTTTTCAGTATTTTCTGTGGCAGAAACTTACTTCCCTTCCATTTATTTATTTATTTTCACCATTCAATATGCATATACTTTTGTGATCCTGCCTGCGCCTTTCTGTAGCACTGTGATGCAAAAAAAAACTTTCAGTCCATCAGAAAAGACTACTTAGATGCTTTGCAGAGCCCAGTGCTTCAGCCAATCATAAGATGTTCATGAAATTTTTTGGGTGGAAACCTGGGCATTATGGATTTTAAAAATATTTTTAAAATATTGTAGTATTGATTTTTTTTTTTAACATTAAAAAGATCCCAGAACTAATGGAGAATTTGACAGAAAAAACAGGTGTTTATTATTTTTCTGCTCCGGTAAAGAAATGAGGATTTTCTATTTAGTTTTTGACAAAATATATTTTAGTTCTCGAAACTGAAACTAAATTTTTCTGAGGAGCTACAACTGCAATTTTTGAGAAGGGATTTTAGTTCTCGAAACTGAAACTAAATTTTTCTGAGGAGCTACAACTGCAATTTTTGAGAAGGGATCTGACCTGAACATTAAAAAAAAAAAAAAAAAAAAAAAAAAGTGAAAAGAGACTTTGTGCATGTTATGACTTATTAGTGGGCTTTTTGGTACATTTTAAGTCAGAAGCATACTCAGTCCCAGTAAGTCTAAGCCTCTGATTCTCTTGAAATGTTGGAAACTGCATAAGGAATTTTTGGAGGATACATCTCTATTTTGCTTATTTTCATGCCATATTTTCACGCTCACTTCTTAGGGATTTTTCAAGATATTTGAGTGCTTTACCTTGTGTAGGCTGCAGCAATGCTTTCAGCTGCCAAACTGCTGATTTACTTTATTTATTTCATAGTTTAATGTGCTGTAGTTTTGTGCCATGAAACACAAGCAGTTGCAGGATGTTTAATTAAAAACATGAACACAAACTCTGAAGAAAGAACAAAGTAGAACTTACAGAGATAATCAAAAATAGCCAAAGCCATACGGATTTCATGTGCAATATGCTGATACCATCTTTTTTTGGCAACAATTATCTGCTCTCTATTTTCTAGTCCTCTAATTCTTGTTTTTCATTTAGCATCTCAAAGCCATTCAGGAGAAACATGCTGTAAGCATCATTGCTACACAAATTGGTAAACTGGGTGTAAACATTTTATAAGCAACATGTTCAGTATTTTTAATGGAAACATTATTTCACAGCTGCTGGCTTACTGGGTCACAAGTTTATAGTGTCTGCTTAGCAATGAAATTGGACTATTACTGACTGTGCCATCATGAGTTAGGCTACTGTGGATTTTTCATTTCTAGTAGTAGTTGTGCATGCTGTATCATCATTGCTCTTTTCTGGTATAGAATATATTTGATGTATCAGGAATTTGTTTTCTTGTGAATATCAGCTATAAGCATCATGATATTGTAATTTAAGCATTATATTCAAGGGACAGACTGTGACAGGCTGTATACCTCAAGGACTTCTTGTTTCCTGCATTCACAGGAAATGACGGAAAATCTTTTTAGTAATATTTTAGAAGGACATTCAGGGAGATTATGAGTTACCTACTGTTGCCTTGAACTAAAACCATAAGAAAAGAAACTTTCAGAAGCTCTGGGGGGAATTCTGCAGTAACTTTCTCTGCTGTTATGAGAGAGGAGATAGTACAACCCCTGTTTCAGCATGTTCAGTAGAAGTGAGAAGTACTTCCTTGTGTGAAGCATCAATTTACAGCAAGCATTCAAGGTGTGGAACAGATAATCGCAGTGCACAATAAGATAAATGTTATAAGATTTATTAGTGTGCCTTCATAAAGTCAGGACAGCTGTTAAGTGATACATTGCTGCTTTTTGCTTCTCTAGAAGCCACTTCTCCAGGCGGTTAGTTCCATGTCAGCAGCACTCTTTGTTTTACAGTCTGTTGTTGTCTGCATCTATCTGAGTTGTCCTCTTGTCTTGCTTTGGGGAATGTTCTATAAATCATACTTTGGCAACAGACATTGGAGGATTGTTTTCTTTAGAGGTAATAGTACTTGGCATTGATAGGGCACATCAGCAAATCACACTGAACTTTAAGAATAAACTGAGCTTCATAACATCTCTATGGAATATGTATTATCACTTCTGTTTTCTTGTGAAATGTGACATTTTAAGGTATCTTATGGGATATTATGTTTAGCCTTCATATTCTGTTCTTAAACTGAGTGGAATCCCTGCATTCTTCTCATAGTGAAATTCTCATGTGCTGCTTGGTGTCCATGGCACTCTCTCCTGGGACTGATGAGAAATGTGAGATGGCCTTGCCTGGCTGCAGTTGCCTCTAGGGGATCTTTTATGAATGAGGCAGAATGGCTTCACATCTCTGCTTCCCCCTGACCAGCTGCCAGATATATGTGCATTACTTCCAATCTTATTTTCCCTATACAAGTGGAGGTGAATTGCTCAAACCAAACTGCCCACCAGAGGATCAAGCCAGCAGAAGCCTTTACAGCTGGGTGAACCTGAATGTGTTAGAACCAAAGCTCAGACACACAACCCCTGTGTGACTCTAGGGAGCAATGGTAGATCTAAGATCTTGATCTTCAAAGGCTCAACTTCATATTTCTAGACACCAGGGAAACAAGAAACTTCAGCTGTAGGGTTTGGATATTTTCATACTACCGGTTCACTGCAAGTGAATAAGCAATGCAAATCACTGAGCAGATAAGCATAATTAAGACTGTCTTATTTCAGCCCGGGAAGCTGAACAAATGAATGTGGGGAGAGATTAAGAGAACTAATCCTGAGATAAGTTAGAGGAGGTATTTTCTATGAGCATTGCCTGTTGGCATCAGGAACATGTAAATGATCTTTCTTTCCATAAGTGATAAATTATGAATTTTGATAATGTGAATAGAGAAAACTGGCTCATCAGTGTAGTATTTGATCAGAGTAGTAACTGTTGGGTCATGTCTAGGAGGGACTGTCACAACTGCAGATTTAGAGCCGTGTGTCTACCTGAGGTGTGTTACTGTAAAATGTCTAAGAATCAATGGCCAAAACTGCCAGAAAGAGAAAAAACAGGATGAGAAACTGCCATATATTTTAGGCACGGGACTTGTAAACATGTGTTCGTGTTAAACTGCTGGCTAAAAAGATGGTCAGTTAGAATCTTGATGAAATTACATTGTGCTAGAGCCCTAGCTGGCATGAAATGGCACAGTTCTGTTAACTTCAGTAGAGCTTAAATAATTTGCACCACTTTAGGACCTGAATTCTTACTAAGCTATTACTTTCATAAACAACTGTTGAGATCTATCTGGTTGAGAACAGCGGTATTGTTTATCTGTACCATTTATTATAGACTCAAGGTTGAAAAACATTATTTCAGCTTTAAACAGTGGCACTAACACTATTAAAGTAAAATTTCTTATCTAGCTGGAATATTCTGTTTTCTTGAGTGTTTCTATAGAACAATATAAAAAAATTATAAGTACCACAGAGAAGCAATTACCTCTGAACTCTGTTCTTTTTGTTCAGCTTCCTTTGGACATTATGTCCAAACTATTTAAACATGAAGTGTTTGTAGAAAGCATACAGAGCCACTAAGGTGGAAACATGCTTTTAATACTAAAGGGAAAAGGTGTCTCCATGATTTGATAGCAATTCAAAAGAAATGGGGAGGCTTCTAATACAGAGAACAGTCTAGTCTGTTGAAAAAAAGATTGAAGGGCTAACTTTTGTTTCACTACTACAAAGAGTTCATGATAATGAGGCTGACATTTGCCAGTTGTTCCTCGCTATTTTTTACTCAAAAGGAATCCTAACTAGCCTTAGTTAGAGATAAGGTCATTTCTGTTTCACTCTTCTTTTGGTCTGCTGTTTCATTCTGGATTTTAGGGGAGTTTTTGTTTTAACAGTTGCTACTCATTCCTTCCAAAAGTGGCTGTCTCTCTCCTCCCACCTACCCGCCACAACTTATTAAAGGGTCGAGGGCTGGGGGTGGAGGTGCAGATGGTTACGTTTCATTCCAGGCAGTGTGTATGCTTTTGTGAGCACAGGAGCAGGAGGGTGAGAAAAATAAGTAAATTACACTTATGCGTGGGGTGAAACTCATACAGTGTGGTGATAATGCTCTGTAGGTAAATAATATTGCCCCATTTTGTGGGCATTAATTCTATTGGTTTTAATGAGAGATCTTAGCAGATGTGCCTGCAAATTTTCCTGAATTTTGGCCCATAGGTTTTGTGATTCCATACTCTGGGATTTAGCTGATGTTCCTGGCAGTTCACCCCCGCTCTTCTGGTAGCGAGTAAATTTAAGCAGATGAGTGTAGTTTTTATTTGCTGGATGATGCTTCAGAGCAAATATGAAGGACCAAAGACATTTTTGTGACTTGGTCAGAATTTTTCTCTTGTTCCACTGCTTTTCTATGTGTAATTAATGCGTACTAACATTAAGCAACAGAAAATTAGTAATTGGTTGTGTGAATAAATCATGATCAGACATGCTTAATTATGAATGTGCGTGTGCGTGTAAGAGAATAGAACATCTAAAGGAAAATAGGATATGCACAAGGGATATGAAATAAAAAAAGACATTCCCTGGTGCTAAAAGCCATAATCTGTTGGTCATTCCAGTGATTTGTCATCTCTGCATTAACCACTTACTCAAAGTATTACTGCTAAAAGCAGGTAATTATAGTGCCATCCCCTAACAAAGAAGCTGTTACACTGGATAAATAACTGGCCCTATAAAGCTGTCTTAAATTTGTGTTTGCACAGCAGAGAGCATTCAGTAAGCTTCTGGTAGCTCTGGAAATGGTTGTGAAAGAGAACTTTCTCTTTTTTGTTTGTTGTGATATTAAAGGAAGAAACAAAGACTACCCTTCTTTGTGACTTGTGTGTGATGTTTTAAGGTGCAGAGGACAAAGCTGAAATTCCCTTCTCAAAGACAAGCCTATGGGGTTCTACAGTGCTTGCTGTAGCCAAAACGCTTTTTTTTTTTTTTTTTCAGAAGTGAAATATGGGCATGAATTTTGATGACCAATGTGATACTGTCTGCACTTTATTCCTTATTCTTCTCCTTAGCAGCAGCAAAGGACTGACTGCTGCATGACACAAAAGTAGGAAGTGTGCTAGTGAGAACAGCCTGTATGCATTCATATAGCATGGCCAGAATCACATCTAGCCAAAGTTGTCAGTAAGGCCAAAGAACAAACTAGCTGATAAACAGATTTATTTATTTCTACTGTTCAACTAGAAATACCTGGAGCCTGCTGTCAAGGTCCCTGCAGCCATGCTACCTTCTCAAACTGTGGGCTTTCTGCCTCCAAGCTCCACAGTATCTGTCACAAGTATGTACAGTTATAGCAAATAAAACGCTATGGAAAGAGAAGCTGTAGGCAGAACTCCTGGGAATGTTCTTTCATAGCTCAGTAATGACAGCATCTTCTTTGTGCCGCAGGAAGAATCTGAATTACTTAATACAGCTGGGTTAGTGAGATGCGCCTCTCGCTACGCTCATCCAGCTCTCCATGTTAACAAGGAGTAAGGCAGCTGTGGTTCTTCCTCCTTGTTCTAGCTTTCCCTGCCAAGGGCACACAGACAAGTTCTCTCTCTTCCAGCTGGCCAGGGGAGGCGCAGTGCATGTCAGGCCTTGCCTCAGGGTGTTGGTGCGGCCTGCTGTGCCATGGGCTCTGTGCCGTTAGTTGTGAGGCGCTGTGCGGAGCATTGTGCGGCCTTGCACTGTTCCCTTCTGGGTTCTGGTTGTCCTTTCGTATTGCCTGCTCACTGTCCCAGGTGTGCTTATAGAGGAGATTGCATTAAACTTGTCTCTTTCACTTTGGCAATGAGTATGGGCAGCAAAAAAAAAAGAGTAGAGCAGCTTTGTAATTCTCAGCTTTGGGCTGAGCATACTGTGAATGTAATGCATACTTTGCGGAAGTTATTAAGACAACAACAGTCATCAGTTCAGGTCATAAAAGTGCACCTACATTTTAAAAAACATAGAAATAAAGTTTAATATAACTCTTTTCTAGAGAAAATTTAGCATTTCATTTCTTGTTGTGCTGTTGTTTAGGTAAGATAAATAAGAAATATTAATGTTTCAACGGAATTATTACTGAAAGCTTCTATCCTGAGTGTACTTACCCTGAGCAAAATGAGAGTGATGCACTTCAATTCCAATGCGGCCGAGGAAAGCAGGAGAAATGTAATTGCTCTTGGCCTTGATTAATGTTGAAAATATCGATCAAATGGCTTATCTGCCAAAAATGAAAGGCTTGAGACTGTTCTTTGAAGATAGAGCATGAGTATAGTAGTAGGACTTTCAGAAGCTGACTGCAAATAAGTTGATATGAAGGGATTTCTTCCTAGGGACACCAGTGTTTGATTGAAAAGCTTTTACTGATGAATGGGGAAAAAAACAAGTTTTCTTCTTGAAATATTGTTTTTTCTTATATATATATATATATATATATATGCATACCTTCCTATGCACTTGTCTGTTGGTGTTAGTTGACAGAGCTCATTCAGTGTGTAAATTACACAAAAAAGGCTTGTGATAAGGTGTCTTGCTCCAGGCTCCAAAGCTGTGCAGCGCTCAGGCTGCTTCAGCTCATCCTGAAGTGCTGTGCCACCAGCCAGCTGCTGCCCCAGCTGAGGACTGCAGGGCAGAGAGCTGTGGCAGCGTCCCCATGGTGCCATCTGCACAGAGGGCAGGAGGAGCACGGTGTCTGTGGGCTGCTGCTGGCTCTGGGGCTGCCGGCACCTCTGCAGAGTGGGGTGGCCGTGCTACAGCACCGGTCTGCTACAATGCCTGCCTGTCTCCACTTCCTTATGACAAAGCACTACACAAGACTAACCTAAAAAATTGTCCCTTAAAGCATTCATTTTATTTCCCTTTGGCTTAATTTGAACAATTCCTTTCATGTTCTGTGCCCATAGCTTAATTTCTGCTATCTTCCTTTGCAGTCTATCCTATTGCTTCCTGCCCCTGTTTTTCTGCCTTTCTTGCTATCTCTTGCTGACGTTACTGTGTACCTGGTTTTATGCTGTGCTGATTCCATTTCCTTTTCTTGCGCTTGTTGGCCTTCACTGCATTAAGCACAACACTGATGGTTTCTTTGTTGACATATGTGGGATGAGATATGGCAATACATTATTTCACCGAAAACTCTCCTCAAAGGATTATCCCTCCTGGGTGAAATGATTGTTTCCTCTGTTTCAGAATAACCACCCTAGGAAGGAAATATTTCACGCTTCATTATTACCATTAATCTTACAAGGTGCCCCTTTGAATGAAAATCCATTGTTTTGTTTAACAGAGAAAGGCACCAATACATGTTATCTGGTCTAATTATACTTTTAACAGATGTATCTGTCAAGTTGCCTAGTGTTTGTTAACACAACATCACTGAATATTACGTTGCAATGTAAAATACATTTCCAACATGTTATGCAGACCTGCACTTTTTCTATTAAAGTACCATCACATTTTACTGGAGTTATCTGCTGTAGCACACAGGGAAGTATATTTACCTTTCAGGGTAGCAGGAGACTCACCTTAGATGCTATTTCAAAAACAGCTGAGGTGATAGAATATGAATGAATAGTGGGAAAGGGAGCATTCAGTTCTGTGTGCTTCAGAGTCAGTTGGAGAAAAACCTTTTTTTTTTTTTTTTTTTTTTTTACTATGGGGCCATAGTACCTGTAGTTTTGCTTTTTACTTGCAGTTGTGGGTGATGGTCATCTGCATCAGAGATGCCTTTCCATGTGATAATAGCAGGAGACTAAATTCTTCATGTCCTTCATGCATCATGCCCCCTCCTGACTCATTGCCTTTGGAAAGCAGCCCTGGAAGTTATGTTCTGCAGCAAAAGAAATATTAATTTGCAGATGTTGCTTGCTCATTTCTTTAGGTACTTAAGTAGTTCTGTAAGAGCTTTGCATGAATTAATATGTAGGATGTGCCAAACTCATTATATTTTGACTGTGATTTATAACTTCATCCTTTGCCTTTTTCAACCAAGAAAGTTCAGATGCAGGGGAATGCTGTAAAGTGAAGGAGCTTGGGAGGCAATGAGCCAATGTGTTTCATTAGCTGTGTGCACTGTCTGGTGAGGATTGCACAGTCTTGTCAGTCCTACTGTACATCTAGGGTTTTTTTGTTATTTATTGCCCATAAAGCAAACCAAAGTACTCCTTTGCCACTGACTTAGCTGGAGCTAAGCGCTTTGCCTCTTACATCTTTGTGGTATGTTTTTAGATTTTAAGTGCTTATTCTGGAGCTGTCACTTGCTGAATTTTTACAGTGCTTAGCAAGTTTCAAGCCAGTTTAATGATGAATAAATAACAATCATATCATTTCTTCCTATTCTGCTCTTTTACTGCCTGTTTTGCTCCCAGAAAAGCTCCCACATGTGCTCCTTTGATTTCCAAGTCAAACAATAATAAGCTTTACATGCTGGAATTAGTTTTGCCTATCCTTAAATTATTTTCATACATATTACTGTATAGCATTTAATTACATGGTGTATCGTGCTTTTGTGTACTCTGCGAGCGTCCCATTAGCAATCTCTGCTCTAAGGTTTCTCTTTCTGCACTGTAACCACCCCTCAGCCTTTGCTCTCATCTGGTTCCCCAGCACCGCCCTTGGGATTTTCTTCCTTTTTCTTCTCACCAGTGGAAGGGACAGACAGGTGTGAAGGGACCCTGCTGTCGTGTTTTGTGTTTCTGTGTCAATCACAGCACTTGTCTTACAGGAAAAGCAGACAAAATCTTTGTCAGCCCCTGAAAAGCTGTGCTAGAACTTCCTCAAAGTGCACACAGCTTAATCTCTGGAGAAGACCTGTGTGCTTTAAAAACAAGTATAAAATGCTCACTTGGGAAGGGAAATTTTACAAAGGCTGTCTCAAACAGATGAGTAAATCTCATTGGAGGTAGCTGAAAGTATGTCTCTGACCCTTTTCAAGTGCTCCAAAACGGAGTTTCTACAGCTTTAGTACAGTTATGAGAACATTTTAAAGTGCAGAAAGCCACATATTTAGTCTAAATAACATTAAGAAAAATAATTAAAAAAAAGCCAAACAGTTTTTGTTGAAAGCTTTCATAAATTAGAATGCCAGCAAAGCTTTAACCCAGGGAAGTTTACTGATGTTTTTGGAATCAGAAGCAAATTAAAATGGTGTTTTATAATTGAAATTGTCCAATGTTTTCAATTATAGGAGTTGCTACTAATATAAAGAAAGGAAGATATGTATTTCTACCCAAATATTTTTTCCTAAGCTCCATATTAGCAGCCTATAGGATTTTACTTTTTGGAATCAGATTTACACATCTGCAAACATAAAACACTGCTTGAAATGCCTGTGGTTATTATAAATTGTGAAAAGATTAAACATGAACATTTTGTTTGACAAATTGGTTCGGTTCCTGCGCTCTGTGCTGCACTCTGAATAATGAGTTCTGGCGCTGATGAAGGTTGAAACAATTTGTGTGAATAGCTGGGATCACGTGGAACTGAGCACTGATTTTAAATATCCAATGGAAATCAAAGTGTGTATTAGTCATTTCTGTTTCTCTGATGCAAAAAAGATATTTATTGCTTTCAGGTATCTTTCCTTTTTAATTTTGCTATATTTTGTTTGTTTTTGGAAGTGTGCTACTTTTCCCAAATCTTTTGAGAAATATTAGCATTAGTTACTGGAAAAAGGGGAAAATCTCTGATTGTCTATTTTTCTGTATATGTAACTCTTCCCTCTGGCCTTGGTTTCACAGCACAGCGTGGAATCTAGAAATCCTTAAGAGGCTCAAATGCAAATAATAGTTTCTAATCACTACAGGAGTGACTGCCTTCATGGAGTTTCAATGGGGTCAATTAGTTAGAATGGAGAACACAAATTAAAAAGGGATATTTAGGAAAGTAAATCTTTGAGTCTGTAGGATGTTGTTAAGTACATTGAAATCTTGCATTGTGAGTCAACAACAGTCCAACAACTGGCAAAAGGGAAGATTATATCTGCTGTGTGTGTCAAGATGTGCTCCCTTTTCCCTTTTGTAAGCAACTCCCCATTGATTTCCAGGGAGTTTGCCTATATAATCAAAGCATCTCTAGAACAGCTGAGTTATGGGATTGAATGGGTTTCCACCAGGATGTGGCATAAGAGATTATAATGAGTTTAGATAGGAAGTGTTGTGGGAGAAAAGGAAGCTTTAAAATGAACTCTCAGGAAAAAGTATTTTATAAATCTAATTATTAAATCTAGAAGTGTTTATGAAAATGCTTGTGGCACCCTTACAGTGCTGCCTAATTGGTTCCAGTGATAGCTTCAGCTAGTCCAGGGTCTGGCAGGTAGGGATAACATCTTGGACTCATCCTGAGCATTGAAACTGCCGTTTTAAGAGATTCTCTTTTACTTCTGCTGTGAGTTTTTGTAAATATCAGCTTATGCTATGGCCTAGACTGGTAAATTCATTTAAGTAAGAATGACACTTTCTCTTTCAGTGCTTAGTTATTCTCTCTTTTCCTATCATGAATTAAGTTTATGCCTGTCTTTGTGAAATTACTCACTTCTCAAGGTGGATATAATGTTTGGCTCTGCCTAAAAAACAGGGAATAGTACAGTCTGTCCTAGAGAAACAAAGAAGCCGTAAAGTTGCAGTACCAGAGAGTTATTAGCTCTTCATAGCATCCAATGTATAGCTGGTGCCACAGTTTATGTAGGCAGATAATGTGCTTTGTTCTGCAACCTTTGAATCTAATGGAAGCTCAGAGATGCTTCTGAATTGACCATATTAACTAAAGCGCTATTTTGTTGTTTGGAAAGGCTGAGAGAGTAGGAAACTAAATTCTCAACTTTGTCACCCATGGAAAAATACTGTGATCTTTCTGTGCCAATTGCAGAAAACATTGCCTAAGGATGTAATTCAGAGAGCAAAGAAGAAAGTCCCAGCACTATTGCAAAGACTGATATTATAGTCATTATTCTTGCTGCAGAACATTACTGTTGTATTTTGTACCAATGTTTTAAACATTCTTTTTCCCACTTAAGTAAAAAAAAGTTTGAGAACACAAGGTCTTCAAATCTCCTGTTAAAGTCTAGATTTGTTCTGAAATGCATTTATTTTAATTTGTTCAGGAACAGTATGATTCCCCCCCACTTCTGAACATTTGAACATTTACTCATCTTTGAGGAATCCCAAGAGGGAATTCCCCATATTATCTGGAGTGAAAAGTCACCTCAGACTGTCATGCAACCCAAGACCTTTTTTTCCATATGAGATTTGGACTCTAGACAAGAGTAAATCTTTCCAGTGGAGAATGAAATTGAAGAAATATACTCAGGAACCAGGTATCCAGCGGTTCATTTTTGAGAGTGGCTTAGGGCCAAAGGTGAAGAGGTCTCTGAAGCTCCCCTTCCACTCTCAGCCACCTGCTCTCCTTTGTAACCCTGGTCTCAGTACCTTGGTGTACCACAACTATGTCATGATGAGCTCCCAGGTCACTCAAGGTTCTGATCATGTGTCACACTTCACCAAAAAGTTCCTCTGTACGTATCTGAGAGGAAACCCCTTATTGCTGCACCCAGTTATTTGATACCAACCATCAGGTGTTTTGTTGCTGATGACACATTATGAAGAGTTTCTGACTGTTTCTTGAAGAAAGTAAAAACACAAAATTACCAATTAAAAAATTGGTTTTGGAGCCATGAGACAAAGTTCAAAATGGCTCAAATGAATGGTTTCATTACTGCTGAATCTGCAAAGTCTTCCTCACCAAATTTTCTGGGCAGCATCACCTGTATGCTGTGTATTTGACACAAATACAAAGAAATTGGAAGTGCAATTATTCATTTGTCTCAAGATATTTTCTAGCTAGATTCGTTCAAAAATAGGAAATGGAAAAGAAAGCATTTGAATGATTACACACGGCTTGGTTTAGGATATTTCTTTGCAATCATCCTGGATTTGTAACACCTATATTTTATTTCAAAGAAAATTGACTTCTGGATTATCATATTAACCAAAATTAAAGCATAGAGAATATAAATGATTGAATTATTGATATACATTCGTGACAGCCCTCCAGCATAGAAGTCTGATACTGCCCCATGAATACAATAATGTGAAATTGAAATCTGCATGTAGCTTTTTGTCATATCCCTGAATAAAGAGACTCTTTAATTATCAGCACTACGCCTTGCTTAGAATAGCAGATTTAGAGAGCTCAGTATAGCAGAAACTTTAAACTAGCTATTGTTAGGGAATCCTTATGTTATTTTTTTACATCTTTAAGCACATAAGTTCT
Organism: Phasianus colchicus; assembly: GCF_987193195.1. Taxonomy (NCBI): domain Eukaryota; kingdom Metazoa; phylum Chordata; class Aves; order Galliformes; family Phasianidae; genus Phasianus; species Phasianus colchicus. Next base: position 6,844,930 of record NC_143445.1, read on the forward strand.
GTCAGAACAATGTAATATGTTCCATGTTTGTCTATATTTTACCTCTTTTTTTAGTTCCATTTTGTCCCATTCTTTTAACTTCCTGCTTTCTGTACTCATGGGGCCATTACTTACCTCTCTGGATGCTCAGGAGAGTTATTTATCAGGAAAGGACCATAGTTCTGACTTCTCAGTGGTCTGTGGAGATTACCAAATGCAGCTCTTTACCTTGAAAATGTTTGCTGACAGGGTAAATAGCAATTTTATTTTATTATTTTTTATTTTCAGTGGCATTGTCTAAAGACTTGATCTATCTATATTGCTATAGCAGTAGGAGCTCTTGTGGGTTTTAATTGAAACAGGTAGTGAGGTTGAGAGCAGGAAATCAGGCACAGCTAGAGCTCTAAGAGAGTGAAGCAGCAAGCTGGGAGCTGCTCTCTGTCTTTCTGCAAGGACTGTGGCCCAGCTGGGTGCGAGAAGCATTGCACGGTGCTGAGCTCTGCGCTCCCTGTGCACTGCTGTGTGGCTCAGCTGGGCAGTGCCTGCTCTTCTCTGAGACCCAGGGTGTGTGCCAGCAACAGCTGCCCAGGGAAGGGGAAGCCATGGCTCCCTCCAGCATCAGCACTTGTTTTTTTTGTTGCCTCTGAGGCTGTGCACAAAAGGAGTTATTTTGCCTGTGCTGCTGAGAAGTTTGTAACTGCTGTTATTAGAAAAACGGGTGAAACTTGTCTATCACAAAAAGGCAACAGTGCTGAACCAAAAGATCATGAAAATCACCAAAGACACTCCTAGTACCTATAGTCTATTCTTGGCCATCCACCTACAAGTTGTGAAGGTTCTTGAGTGCGCTGTGTAGGGCAGTTATAAACTGGCAGTCTTGCACCATAGTGGCACTCCTTCACACCATTTGGACTTGGCTGAAGACTCTAATTCCTCACCTTTGTGAACAGTTATTTATTTATCCTGTCCACTGGTCATGCAGATGATGATTTGCTATGCGGACTAAGGAGTTCAAATTCTTCTGAATAACGCTGAAAGCTAAGAAGAGTGGCCAATAAAATGACCATGCAAATATTTCTATTTAATTACTTTATATTAAAAAAAAAAAAAAAAATTATGGAAACAGTCAAATCATCTAGAGATTGGGAATTTCCATCTTCTCCCTACAGTGAAGTTTCTCCTGATGTCTTCATTTAGATGTTGTTTCTTTGAGGTACACTACTCTTGAGAAAGCAGGAAGGTCTGAGCAGAGGAACACAACACCCAGCATGTACAAGAACAGGAAGCAACTGCACAGAAGTCACGTGTTTCATATTGATTCCTTTAAAGTCATGAAGAATCATTGCAATCATTTAGCTGAGCTAACAGCTAAATACTCTGTTTCTACACCTAGAATCTAGTAGGTTCTTCTTTTTAATTTTTCTTATGCAGCTGGCCTCACATTAAAGATGTTAACTATTTAAGATTTTATCAGCTTTCTTGGTAATCAATTCCAATAACTAATTAATTATTAAAAAAAAAAAATCTTATTTCCAGTGTCAGCACTTGGCAGTTTTCCTGTTTTTGTCTGCAAAATTAAATGGCCTTATAATTTCCTTAGGTTGATTCCAGATTTAATTAATGTGTTTTGACAAAATTAATAGACTGAATTCTTACTTGGTCTGTCCAAAACACATTTCTTGGTTCTTTAGACATTCTTGCAGCCTCTTCTAATCCCTTTGCAGTATTTCCATGCCTTTTCATCTCATGGACACGAGTACTTGAATACCAGTGTGCTAGAGGCAACATTGCTAGATATTCTACAGGTGGGATCTCCCCCTTAACTCTTCTTACTTGCTTCCCCCTTACTTACTTACTTCACCTCTCTAATTCCTGCTCATTTTGCTAAGAACATCACTTCTGTGAGAGGGGTTTTCTGTGAGAGGGATGGTCACTGATGGCAGGTGGGACAGCCTGAGATGTGCTCAGGCAGCTGCTCTCTGCTGGTGCAGGCAGTGCTGTCTGTGTCTCTCTTCTGCTTTCTGAGAACAGCATTGGTTTCATAATGGTTTTGCTGTGTGGTCATATTCAGGGCACTCAAACCTTTTATTTTTGAAAAATCTGTGAAAAGGTACTAATGGCTTTTTGAAGAGACAGTAATTGTGAAGCTTAATTAAACGTTTGACAGGATGTTTCTAAATCTTTCAGTAGAAAATTCTTTAGTATAATTAATAGACAGTGTGGTTCAGATTCTCCTGTATCTGTAGAGAATCTATGGAAGTAGGGTGGAAAGGTGAGAATGAGACAAGGATTTTCTTGAAAAATTTCTCCATCTTTGAATGCATAGCTTATTTTACTTTAAATAATTAGCTTAGTTCCTCATTAGTATTGTATTAGTAGGCCTTGCTGATAAATAACATGTCTATATTCCATATTTGCCTTTTTACCTTGGCTGTTGTCTCTGATGTTTGAGACTATTCATTTATTTCCTGTTAGATTTTTGTGAAGACAACTCATGTTTTCCCCTTCTCCTCCTTCCAAGTCATTTTTGTTCATTTGATCCCTCATCTCTTTCTTTTCTGACTACTCTGTGACTCAGCACGTAGGCATTATTTTTGTTTTAATATAAAGATTGTTGAAATAAGAAGTAATCAATCTGAATGTGACTTTCTCTTTTTAAAATGCAGCACAATATAATAATCCCTGTTTTTAATGGCCCATATACTGACATAGCACACACATTTTTCCTCTTGATATAATGGGTGACATTCATACATTTCATATATTATTTTTTATAAATCTTCCTTCTGTCTGAATTATAAACTACACATGTCTTGAAATAATTAACTTGTTACATATGCTGCTACCTTTGCAAAACATTCATGTTTGGTAAGTTGCATGATCTTTAAGGGAAGATGCCATTTACTGCACACACAGTTGAACGAGGAACAAAATCATTACAAACAACAGACAAAAGGGAAACAAAAGCTATTTGTTAGCTGTAGTAAGAGTAGTAGATGTTAGCAACTGAGTAAGGCCTTCTTTAAACTCAGGAAATAGATGAAATATGGGGGGGGGGAGGGGGGGGAAAGCACCTCTTAAACTGGTATATACTAGAAAATAACAGTATATGATACCATCTTTTGTTATAGAAAAGCAAATAGCCAAAATCTCTCTTGATGTAAACAAAGGAAGCAAAGACACTATAATGCCATAATTATATTTGAAATATCTATGCACTTTCTTCAGTGCCACTGGCTCTGCATCTCTGGACTCCTCATGGCTCTTGTCCCTATGGTAAGCTATTTCCCAAACAGTGCCCTTACAGTTTGGGAGGCTCTGACACGGCATGGAGTGAGCAAGAAGTCAAGGAAATCACTGAATATCTGTGCCTGAGCTCATCTCCTGAACCTGTTTCAATCAGGACTGCAGCTGAGACCAGTGAGATCCACTGCTTGTTCTGCATCTGACTGGACGATCTGCACCCCACAGTAACTGGTTACAAATGATTCATGGCAAAGCCTCTTACAAAAAGCCGATTCACCACTTTGCAAATGTTGTCTTGAGAAATAAGTTTTAGACTTTTGGTTTTCTTTATTTCACGCACATGACTTGATTGATTAAGATGGTTTTCTTGGCTTAGCTGAATGTTCTGGATTTTGTTCTGAGCTTTTGTATGTCTGGCTTAAGGTGAAAGTTGAGGAAATCTGTGGTAATTGATACTGTGGATTCCATAGGTCTGAAATGAGCCCCATCCTTTTAATTACTCATACCACTACAATAAATAAATTCTATGAATTAAATGCTTTTGTTACAATAGATAGATGTTATGGACCACCATGTGAATTTAAAATCTAAAATACTGATACAGTTCTCTTAGAAAAACAATCAGTTTTTAAATTTTTTTTCTCAGAAGCCTCAAATAATCAATAATTATGCAAAACAAAACTTATAACATTAAAGCTATAATATCATTTGCGTTGTTTCTTTTGTGATAGCTCAGCAAGTTCATCCCACTTCGAGGAAGAGAGGAAGCATTGTGTATTCTGTTCTATGAAATCAGCCTTGCTTCTCAGCAATAACTCCCCATAACTGTGAGACCAGCTAACTTTTTTTTCAGTAGAAGTTCTCTTATTGCTTATTTAGAGCTCTCACATACCTGGTAGAGATGGCTGCACAACATTTTTGCATCTTTCGGTAGTTTTTCACAAGGACCTACTAGCAATAGCTGAGGTGTTCATAGACAAGTTAGCAACAAAAGTAGCAATGACCTTTTACACAACAAAAAGAAATGTACTTGAGGACTCTGACAGCATTCAACATTACAAGTTCTCAGCTATTTTCTAAACTCAGTGTACTATTACTCTTTGTGGTCAGATTTTATAGCTCTTTTATGTGTAAAACTGTCTTTGATATGGAAAGATGAGTAACAGTTGCAAAATTCCTTCACCTCTAATCTCACTGGCTTCAGTCTTAATTTCTTTTCCCGTTCTCTTCTGATTTGTCATCCTTGAAAGCTGACTCATTAACCTGTGCTACTTCATCAGATACCTTTGTAAGGTTTATATTAATCTGTAAAAACTGTAAATTGCTATCACAGGAAGCTGTATTTACAAGACAGTAATTACCTCACATTCAAGACTAATCACCAATCCAGATTTATTTTCTACAAAGCTTTTTCATTGAATAATTTGAAGATGCTGGATGACAGACACGTGCTCTCCCCACGGTGTGTGGAGGGAAAAAGATGCTTTTAATCTTCTTTGGAAATAATTCAGTCATATATTCCTTGAAAATTGAGCATCCAAATGATAAGAAGTGGGGAGGAAAGGTTCTGCCCTGCCTTTTGTTTCATGAGGAGCCTGAATGAAAAGGGAAGAGGTCAGGGAACTGATGGCTGCAGCTATTACCGGAGGATGCTGCGGGCTGGGTTCTGAGAAGTTCCCAGGGAAGTGATAACACAGCCAGAATCACAATCTGTGCCTGAGACTTACTTTTTTTGATGGAGACTACAACACTATATAGGCACACACAAAGGTCTCAATTCTGCTAATTAAGAGTTTTATTGCACATCTGAGATATGGTAGACTGGCAGATCATCTTAAGTCATTACCAGTTATGTAGAAACATTGCTCTTTCAGATTAATGCTGCAGAAGAAATAATTATGTTTTTATATTTTTTTGTGATATATCAGTTTTCTGTCATAGACTAATTGGTATGACAAGTTATAGATAGAAACAATATAGTGATCTGCATGTAATTTCTTAAAGGCTGAAACCGAGGGCATGACGCTGCTCAGGTTACTACAACCACTGCTACTGATTTACGTATCTATGTATGTATTTATTTATTTTACCAGGAATGTATTTTGTTCATAATTAATTTAGATTTTTCTTTTTTTTTCCTCTGAAGAAATTAATTTATTCTACAAAAGCACTTAAAGCATATATAAAATTCCTTTACATGTATTTAGAACGTGCTAACCTGCTGATGTTCACTAAGGCAAAATGGATAAAGCTCGATAAGCATTAGAAAAAAACCTACCTTCATTCATTTGGATTGAAAATTTAATTCAGGTTGACTTTGTTTAACTCCTGTAAACATTTGGAAATTAAGTTTTAATCACTCACAGGTTTGTAGAAAGCAGACTTCATATGTACACATTTAAACCGCTAGGTACTAAGAAGATATTTAAGTTATATAGAATGCAAAAATGCTTTTCTCCGTAAGGTTATTAAATCCCTATGCCAGAGCAAATATACGAAACCAATTAAACAAATCAGATCAATATTTGACAGCGCCTTGTGCAGCTAGGGTCAAAAACACGCATAACTTCATGGGCATGTAAGGAAAGAAATGTAATTGCAAACTCACGATCCATGAATGAGCTCTTCCTGTATGACACCCTTCCTGTATGATACCCTTAGTAAAAATAGCTCGGCAAGGAAAATGGAGGAGAGGGGCCATGAATTTTAGAATGGTAAAAATGCCCAGGCTTCCTTATTTTACACTTCCAGAATTTTAAAATACTTAATTTAAAGCAAAATGCACAATATTTATCAAGTTGGTTTTCATTTTCAGAGAGACACAGATGACATTAATTACATATCAGTAAATTACACTTACGCTTTGCATGAGCTAACAAGAAGTGCTGTGGAAGTCTAACAAATAAAGCTGCACTGCTAAGAATCTATTGCTCCACTTGTTCACTATACATAGTTCATGAATTTAATTTCAGTCTTTGGTTTTACCCCTTTAAATTGAATCCTTTAAGTTGAATGACCATTAAGCACTGGAGCACACGAAGTATGATCACGGCCCACATCCTCAGTTTCGAAGTCATTTGACAAGAAATCCAGTTCTTGTACTCTGCAATTGCTCCACAGTGCCAAGAAGGTAGGGCAGGGTGGAACAACTACTTTTGCTTGAAAAATGCACTGGAGCCAAATTGAACTGATGATGTATATGCACAAATGGAAAGTGTATGTCAAATGTTCTGGGTGATGAACCAGTGTGTTTGCCTGTACCGATGGGATGTGAGGTCATTTACTTACACCAAATGACAACCTTGTGAGAGGTATTTTGTCTGAGAACTTGGGAACCAGTGAGTCCAGATGTAAACAATGTAATCTATTTGTACTCAACTTATGTCTTCACACATCACCCTCACCCTGTATTACTCCCCAGGTAGTATCTGTAGTATCTCAGTACTGGGATGGAAAGCAGCCTGCAATCTTGGTCAGGTTACAGTGGATTCACTTGTGACAGGGCTTCAATGGTTCCTGCACAATACAGTCCTTTCCTATGCTGTCTTAGAACTCAGCAGAGGTGATGATTCTGTGTAGTCCTACATGTGCTGTCCAAAAGTGTCCTACTGATACTTTGGGAAGGGCCATGGTGATGGGAAGGAGGGGGTGGTGGCCCTCTTGGAAGAGGAGCTCTAAGGCTTGCTTTCTCTTTCACAGTGGAACTGCATTCACCTTGCATTCAGAGCACAGCTACGTGAAGCACTGCTGGTATTGCAAACCTCTGATCAAAGGAAGAAAAAATAATGATGGACTTATTAAAAATATTTTAGGAAAATCAATCATTCCTATTGATTAACACACAATGTTAAGTTATTCAAGGCACAGAGCATTCTTTATTGATCCAAGGACATCTGAAATAATTTCACGCTGCTTAATTGTTTTTGTAATTCAATCACATCTTTTGCTTTACCTATGAATTGGTAACTATCAAACTTTATGAGCTTTTGGAGAATAATAATTTTTGTATAATGATAATTTTTCATATTACAAAAATTAAGCTGCCGCCCTTTCAAGCTGCGAAGTACTAAAACATAGAAGTTGCTTTATTATTGCCAGTGATAGATGCAATACAAATGCTAATCATGCTGGGCTACTTGCTTGCTGCTTATTGCTGATGAGAAATTTCACTGGGAAATTCGCAGTCTCTGCAGCAAGACTCTAATGAGATAGTAAGGAAATGCAGTTGTCTGAGAAAAAGCTCTGCTGCATTCCCTTTATATTTTGTTGGTCCATTTATTGTAGTATTTGAGTCACTTAATGGGCTAGTGAACTTGTTTTGAATTCATTGCCTACCACTAGCTTTGCCTGAAATCTGCAACCCTCAAAATAAGAAATTCTCAATTACTCGGAAGACCAACATTCTTCCTGAAAGAGTAGCAAAATGTTATTTTCCAAACTAGGGCATTTTCATTAATGATATTTTCTGGAAGAAAAAATTAAAAACATACATATGCTTAATCCAAAATCCTATGTTGTGTTGCCAGGAAGTGAGTGGATGAAAAGGGATGATAAGTCATGTAACCACATTCAAGCAGCAGCTTATAAGCCTTTCTTGCAGTAATGAGAGTGATAGAAAATGGGACTATTAGGATGCACTGTATTTCAGTGAACTGTTTCTCCAAGTTACTGGCATCTGTTGACAATGACCAGTAATACCACATTAGCATCAGTCAACGAGGCAGGACAGCACTGGGGAACTCCTTAAGTTTTGTTCACAAAAATACACCCAAGAGAATCCTTTCTACCTCCTTTGGAATGTTTTGCCCCAAACTACATCATATATAGGAATAGGTTCCTTGCTCAAGTAGTTTTTATAATAAACCTTCTCATTTGGGGAAATTGAGAACAATTAAGGTATTTATCATTTTCTGTTAAGGGATTAGCCCTTCTGAAAACTTGAAGCCACTGTGGAGAGCCAAGGCGTAAGTGAACTGTTGTTCTAGCTACAGTTCCAGTTATCAAACAACAGTGTGAAATACTGCATATTTGAAGGTCTCTTCTCTCTGACAAAATTAGTTGCATATTTGTCCTTGGATGTCTTATAGTTTCCTGTAAGTAAGAAAAATACTTTTTCATCTGAATCTGTGCTGAAGTGATAGCACTGCATCTGCAATTATTCTAGGATTTGAACTCTTGGGTTGTTTTACTTCATTTAGTTTAGAAAGCCAGATGGATGTGGTCACATATTTAAGAATTCGCTTCACCTCTTGGAATGATAGATCTGCTATCTCTCCCTGTAGATGCGATTCCCCTCTGAAGTCGCTCTGGTCCTCTCAAACTCATTTTTTATAAGGGTTTGACTGCAATTTATTTTTTTGATTTCAGGTGATTTTTGTTAAAGTGGAATTTCACAGATTCATGTGGATAGCTATGTGGACGTATTTCTGTGTTGAATCTCTCTGTTGTAATTTTACTGTTATTTATCATCTTTGGAAATCATTGCAATTCAACAACAGCTAGTTTCCAGTCCATTTTTCTGTTCAGCTTTGTAATATGATCACTGTTGAGAAGCACAAAAATCATCATAGTTTCCTTTCTACATACAAGAAGAACACAGTCAATGCACAGGAAACTAGTGCTTTCAGAACAGAAGCCATGAAAGATAAAAGCTCACAATGTGAGGTACTGCTGGAAGTTGTACTTTAATATCCGGTGATGCAGATATGCTATCTGCTTTGGTCTTTAATGTAATCTAGATTCTTTATATTAAATCCCATGTGGAGGGGAAAAAGAAACACCTTACAGGCTCTGTGACTCACCGCACCCAGGTTCTTCTGAATTTCCAGTATGCCTCGAGATCCGCATTTTTTTGTATGGCACTCTTCACCTATGTTCCTAATGAAATGATTGCCTTCTGTAAATATCAAGTCTTGTTAAGTGATCAGCCTGAATATAAGAGCCCTCTGCAGCTCAATTCAAACAGAATAAAATCCAAAGTGGTTACTATCAGGATGTTTTCATTAGAGGAGTGCAAACAAAATTGACAAAGTATAAGATTATGTGATTATAATAATCAAGAGAAATAAGACATGGAGAAGAAGGGAAATTATTAAAAAAAAAAAAAAAGAATTGGAAAGTAAAGAACATCCATAGGAAGTAACTGGTTCAAATTTATCTTGAGGTGGAAAGTTTATAGTAACTGGAAAATCTACATTGTTTTTACATTGTCTGGTATGATAAGCTGGTAGCTGAATATTAGGGAAGGATATTAGGATCAACTACAAGGATGTTAATTTCTACATCAGAACATTCTTTTCTTGCAAAGGTTGTGATTTACTTCATTTCATTTTGAAGGTTGTGAATTTGTAAAGGGAATCTGTGCTTGCTCTCTGATGAATAAGTAGAGGCTATTTAAGTGTTAGTTTGGAATGTCTCATGTTTGATATAACCTCACAGTTTGTATACCAGTCAAAATTAATTTAAAATCTTACACTTTGTTCTAAGAACTTTGGGAAATATTAGGAAAATATACAAAAATTAGAAAAAGGTAGAAAAAGAAAGCATTGATTAATATGGAGAATATTGAGGGTGAACAAGAAAAATGCATTTTTCATTTAAACATTCTGGAACATGGGGAAAAGTATGAGAAATGAAAGGCTTCTGAAGAAGGCAAAAGGCATGAAAAGCAGATCCTATGCATGCTTTGTTATGCACAGGATCTTATGGGGACAGCGCTTCTAAATGTTTTTCAAATTGCATTTTCAGTTGGGTTTAAAAGGTTACGTTGGATATTTATTGTTCTTCCCTTTATACACATTAAAGTAGCCATATTCATATCCCTGCAGGGATTCGTATCTTGCTTAAAGTCTGTACAGAGATGACAGAAGAACACCATGAATTAACAGAGGCTATAAACCTTACAAGAGGGTACCAATTTCCATCTCTAACTTTATCATGATGTTTACGGAATGTACGTCCTCTAAAATGGAATGTAGCAGAAAATCCATTGGCTTAAAGGAGAATACATGAGGAACAATAAATGCTTTGAAAAGTTTAAGAATTTGCCTACAGTGTCTTCAGGTGATTGCATTTGCTTCCAAAACTGACTGCTGCAGTTTTGGTGGCATGTTGAAGGCCTCACTTTCTCTGAACATGTGCTATTACTTAAAGTGCCACCATTCCAGTTCAGCAAGCACGAAGTCCATCCCATGCGCAGCTGACTGTTACAGCTGGCTGAGGTTTTGCCTCTGCCTATAGCAGAAATGGTTGCAAGGAAAGGTCTTAGTTCAGCTACTTGTAAGCAGCACCAATTTCATGATCTAATAATCTGAAGAGAGCATTGCAGACTTGTGCTTGGCACCCGACAGTAAATTTTCAGTCTCAGTTTGATGCAAGTCACTGCATGGGTGTGATCCATCACCTTTCTAATGGGGAAGACTACACTGTGTCACAAGCTGACTTAGGTCCTGTGGCCAACTCTGGTAGCTTTGGTCATCCAGTGTTGTACTAGCAGCCAAATAAAAACTGGTTTATTGCTTCTAGAGCTCAATTGCAAATGCAGGAGAATAAGAGAGATGAGAAGGGTTGTTACCTATTTAATAGCTGGAATGACACTGAGAAGAGTCTCTCTAAAGAGACAGAGGAGAATCCTAGCTGTTTTGGAATCTTGTTTTTATGATTCAATATTTTTTTCATTGAAATCATTCAAAAAAGCTACAGTGGGGGTGGGGAGAAGGCAAAGGCAAAACATGGCAGCTTACCTAAGAACAGCAGCCAAGAGTTTAAATGCATTGCCTACATTTCTAGACGGTTGTTATAATTGCATTTTTTTTCCCCACTAATCTGGCTGTTTCTGGGCTGTGTTAAAAAGCTGTCGTTATTGACTCGTCCTGCCTTGTGGTTCCTGCTCTTATGAGAGTCTCTTCCCTGCCCTTCTGAGTGTTTGGCTGGAGACAGCCTGGCTGATGTCTGGCCTCACTTGGGTAAAATCACCTGGGCTAGGATTCCTTGTACTCTGCTGACAATCTCATTATTGCTATGGAAATAAAATGATGATTTCTGCTTCCAAAATCTAATTTAATCATGTAAAATAGCATCTTATATGGTGTTGTCTGCCTTGGATCTTTCATTTGAGGATTACAGTACTTAGCATTTCATCTCATTGAAAATGAAAAAGCAAATACCTAGCAGATCTCATTAGCAAATATTAAAACAGAGTGAGAATCTTGTTTTCATTAAAATTTTTTTTTCATTAAAAGCACTAATAAAGAGTCAACAATTGGCTGTGGATTCCGTCAGTAGACTACCTGAATATGATGCTTTCTTGGTCTTTCTGGATATTCACCACACTGCTGTGCATGAAATCATTTTGTCTGTGAAGGAGGGAGATTAAAATCTTCAAGTAAAATTTTATGGGGAATTTAGGTAGGTGATATCTAAATAGACAAAAAGAAAAAAAAATGGATAGAAGATTACTGTATTTGCAAAAAATACTGCAAGATTGATAGAGAGAATATGCTGTCAAGGGGTGCCATATAATTCATGCCAAAGAAAGCACAGCCAGGAGCACATGTCCTACCAAACTGCCCTCTTCATTTTCTGCCAGACACAAGTCTTTTATACGGCTGCCCATCAAAAGGCTATTTTTTGTGGTTAGGTGAGATTAAATTAACATATAACGTGATTTTATTTAGCGATCTCACATTATGAAAACCAAGCAAGGTTCATAAAATGTTTAAAACAAATATTGCTTTTGAAATAGCAACAAAAATCATGTGTCCTTAATGGAGCCAAAGTAAGATCAAGGTCTATGTAATTTAAGAACACGATGAAAACAAAGAGTTTAAAAGCAGAGTACGCGTCAAAGCTTCAGCCATTAGAGATGAGGAATTGTTTGCTTACTTTCTGTCACAATGGTTATAATATGTAGACTTCCATATACTTTCAAAATTTCAGTCTGCTTTCTTAAATAGGAATTACAACATCGTACGCAAGTAGTAAGGGACAATGCAGTAGGGTGGTGGTAGAGCTGATTTCCAACATTGCAGCTACCTAGCTTTACGAACTTGTTAATGCTATTTTAGCAGATATGGGTCTTTGCACACCTTCCATGTGGTTTTTCCACTGCAGAAGAGCTGTTTGTTTAAAAATCTTCCCAAGGATCACAGAAGAGATTTATTTATTATTCAGATGGCTCATTTATTAAGAATAAATAATTTAAATATATTTTCTTCTGCTTAAAGCATTAGCAGTTGCAGCATAAATGGAAAGAAATGTTTGTATTTAAACTCATGTCTGGGACGGTTTGTTCTATTCAACTTGATTGGCACCCTGCTTATTTATTAAAAGCTACTGACCTAAGTCTCTAGAGAAATGCCTGCAAACTTCTAGAGAGGCAATGAAACCTGTGGTAGCAGTGGCAAAGTGCTGCAGCATTTTGTTCCATTCTTCTAACATTTACGGCAGGTTTAACGCCATGGAGCAAAAGAACAACTAAGTAGGAAGACCCTGGGCCTAATTCAAACCTGCTGTAAAGAAAAAATGGTATCAATGTCATTGTTAATGGATTTGGTGCACATGAAAACCATTACTTTATATGACTAGCAGAAATAAATCCTACTTCCATTCTATTAGAAAAGTGGATGCTTATTATTTCTTTACCCTATGATTGCAAACCAGACTTTAATATATCGTATTAAAATGCATGCTTCATAATGCTATATTTTAAATCTATTTTCTTCTGTAACACAGCATGCACACTCCATTCCACTCCACTCCTCTCTTCTCCTCTCCTCTCCCTGTGCTTTTCTAACAGAAAAACATATTGCCATTTTCTTTAGCAATAAATAAACTTCTCCTAAGTGCAATCAAATCCAGATTTCCTGTGGCTATATACTTATTTTATACTATAAATTAGGTTTAATATAGTATAAATCATGGCATTGGGCACCTAGTAAGACTGTATTTCCCCATTCTAGTGTTATGCAATATTCTAAAATAAAGCAATAAAGAACCTAAAACTGTTTCTATAAGGAACACTGCAGTGGGGGTTGTTATAGGATCTGAACTGTCTATATTAATGCACTGAAATCTCAGATATGACTGGGAACTTTTCAACTTTTCTTCTGTTGAAAAAGAGTTTTTTGTTAAGATTTCCATTATTTTTGATGATTACATTTTTGTTAGTTTTTAGTTAAGTGTAATTCCCTTAAAAAGATAGTTGGACCATTTGGTACCTGAATGGGGAATATTCCTGCTAAACTGTCACTTCTTTATTCCTTAGAATAACTGATATTCACCATGATATTATTAACTTCTTTAGAAAACATGATTATCACAATGGTTAAAAATCCCACCTCAACGTCCCTGAGGGGAGATAGGATTGACTCTGCTCTGGGAGCTGCTCAAGTTTCTTTGGCAAACTGTCTCTCAGGCTTAAATCCTCTTCTCCACCAATGTCTTGAATTTACACTGGGGAAATTATGATAAAAATAATCTTTATGACTCCAGTCTGAAATGGATCTTTCTGATTGACTGCCTCTGATGCCAAATGCACATCAATAATTCTCAGTAAATGCATGACAGTGACCTTTTCCCCTTTGTTTTATAATTTCTATTTTACAAGACCAATAAAACATGTCAGAATGAAGTGACTTTTTGCACTTCTCAGTGTGGGTTCTTGCTTTTCTCAGATGGTTCTGAACACAGGAATGGATGGGTCTCAGGTCAGAGGTAACCTTTTGATAACATCCTGTTTGAGATTAAATGCTATGTTTTTCTCCTGTAATGGTTCTGTCAGAAATTTATATAAGCAAGGACTGAAAGATATGCTCCTTGCAGTGCACAGTAATTCAACAGAGTAGAATTGGCCAAAGGATTTCCAACCTTTTTTCTTTCTTATGCCCTAAAGTAGGCTGTATTGTTAATGGGCACACCTGTCAGCATAAAATGTAGGTATTACAGAATCACAGAATTAATGGTAGTTGTTTAATTTCAATTTTTGTATAGGGCTATATCATCAGAATTTGTAACTATTTCTATCCAACCGCCCCCATCACTGGTATACAGCACCACAAGAAGACTGCAGAGCACGCAGGCAGTCACTGTGATAAAGTACAGTAAAGTACAAAGTAGAGCAGTGTTGATTGAGGTACCAGGGCTGAAGTTAGTTTTTGACTCTGACACCAATACTGAGCCATCTATAGGTGAAATCTCCTCATCTTCTGTACTTTAGCTCCCTACCTGAGGAGTGGGGGAACACCTGTTCCATCTCACTCCTCTGATTGGGCTTCTTATAACATGGCTGAGGTCATCCCGTACAGCATCTGCCTTACAAAGCCACTGTCTAGATTTAATCACCAAACCATTTATAATAAATATTAATATACTAATACTTAAAAGGGGATGTTAACCAATTAGCTTTCTAAGTCTTGCTGATTCGGTGAATGAAAATACCTTCCTGAGTGCATTTCTGAACTTAATATGCATTGTTTTGATGTGTTAATCCCTAAGTTGCATTCCTAACTTTTCAGCAGGTGGGATGTTGTATTACAGACTTCTGGAGCTGCTTGCAACAAACCTAAGTTAGCAAACAAAAATCTTACAGATTTTAAGGTTCTCTTTCTTTCCAGTTTTTCTCAGTCTGCTATAAATGTGGACAGTTTTGACCAGGTCAACATGAAATTACCCTGTAATTCCCATTCATGTCGATAGTTAAACCTGCCTGCACTATATTTAATATTCACCCCTAGAAGAACATTAATTAAGCACTCAGCACCACATGTATGTTTATGGAATCAGCTGCAATGAACGCAGCCAGTTTCATAGGGCAGGCAGCGGTGTGCTCCCTGCTGGGTACAGGAACAATGCCTTGTGCCAAGTCCTGGGAGGGCTTTGGGGCTGTTAGCAGGAAACCCTTATGGAGCAAACATTGTTTTTACAGTTAATGCTTTGGGGATGGAGAGATTCATCTTCACTAAGATGTTGTTTTATAATGGCCAAATTCCTCATGAAAAAAATCATCCTCTATAAAAAGATGAGAAATGGAGTGTTGACAAAAAGTGTTCCCTGAGCAGTTGTCTGGTATGCCAAATTACCTTACTGCTTCTTTTTCCTGGCTTTCCTTTGTCCTGTTCTGTTCCGCCTTGCAATGGGGACTGCAAGAAAGCAGCTTCCGTAGCTCTAATTAGATGAGCAAGCAGAAAGGATGTTAAAAGTTTATCTCAACTAATGTAACTTGGAAAGTATTTGTCTGGGTGAAGTGGAGCAGAAAATGTGCGTTCCTTCCTTCTGCAGCTGATAAATACCGCCTGTTGCACTGGGGAAAGGCTTCGGGCCTCGTGGCCGTGCCTCCTCCCGCTGTAGAGTTGGTGGGTGGGAGGAGGGAATCGCGCTTCAGGCTATGCAAAGGGATTTGAGCCATACACAGAGGGGAAACTAATGGAAAGGATTAAATGAAAGGCCCACACCAATCCAATCTCGTGCAATAGCTGCGATGCCGCTTAGACAGCTGCGGCGCGCGTTGGATGGACCCTCGCTCTTTGGCACCCGGTGATCAGCAAGGCTCCCGCCGCCGGCAGGGCACCGTGGGCCTGCGGCCATCCGTGAGGCGCAGCAGCAGGCAGCCCCGCCACGAGCAGCCGCGCACCAGCCGCGCACCAGCCGCGCTCGCTTCCCAGAGCGGTGGTGCGCAGCGCACGGGCCGGGGCGCCGACAAGGCGACAGCTGAGCGGGGAGCGGCCTGCCTCGCGCCTCGCGCCCAGCCGGCCCCTTACAGCCGGGGCGACCCGCGCAGCTCCCCGCGTGCCCGGGCTTTCCCGCTGCCTGCCGCCCTCGCCGCCGCCAGCCGCAGCCCCGCCGCCCCCCGGGGAGCGCGCGCAGGTGCGCGAGCCCTCCTCGTCCGCGCGCAGGTGCGCGAGCCCCCCAAGCCCGCGCGCGGCCCCGCCCCGCTCTCCTCGGGGTCGGACGCGGCGGCGGCGGCGCCGTCCCTCGGCGGCCGAGCCGGGCGCCCCCCGCCCCGCTCATGAATATTGATGCCTCCCCTCCCCGTGACGTCGCCGCGGTCCCGGGGCGGGAGCCGGAGCCGCCCCGGTGCCGGCCGCGAGGGCGAATGAGGGAGCGGCGGCAGGCTCCTTCCCGCCTCCCCGCCCGCCGCCTCGCGCCGCAGCCAGCCGGAGCCGCGCAGGGCGCCGCGTCGCGCGTGGAGGGCCGGCGCCGCGGCGGGGATGCGGCGGCGCTGCGGGGGGCCGGCGGCGCTGCTGCTGCTGCTGCTGCTGCTGCTGCTGGGGCCGCTGCTCGGACCGCCGGGCTGTCTGCTCGCCGCCAAAGGCAGGTACCGGGCCGGGCGGGGCGGGCGGCGGCGGCGGCGGGGACGGCCCGGCTACGGCTCCCTGCCCGCAACTTTTCCGGACGGAGGCTGGGGCGATGCGGGGAGCGGGGCGGAGCGCGGCGGCTCGCATCTGGGCTGCGTTCCGCCGTGGGGCTCCCGGCTCCGCTGCCGCCCCGCGCTGCTCCGCGGCGGAACTTGGTCCCGAGCGCTCCGCCCGCTCGCTGCACGCCCTTAGGAGCTCCTCCGCTTTGTTTTTGCCGTCCGTGGGCGTTCACCTTTTTCCTCTCCGCGTGTGAAGGGAAAACTTCAGTTACCGCTGTCTTCTGTGGGGTTGGTTTGTTTACCGCGAATGATCGCGCGTTGACCAACTTTGGGAGGGCAGCGATTCTTTGTCGCCTTAACTTTCTCCAAGTTACGAATAGCAGAGAGTAACCGCAAGAAGCGGGTCGGTACTTGCGGTGCTGCAGCCGCGTGCGTCCCGGGGGAGCGGGGCGCTCCGGGGAACCGCGGCGTCGCTGGCGGCGAACAAATAACGCGGGGCGGCTCTGTGCGGGGACACCGCGCTCCCTGTTATTTCCTTCGGTATTTTAAAGCGATGCTCTCTCCTACGTGGATCTTCTCTTTCGCCGAGCGTGCCGGTTCCCGGCTCTCGGAGATGCCCCCCGAAGCTGCAGGTAGCTCCGCGCGGCAGCCGTGCCGGCTCTGTGCTTTGTGTTCACCGCTGGAGGGCTGCAAAGAGCGTTTTCCGACAGCGGTAACTTAAAAATATTGAGCGCTTAAAAATCGTCATTTTAAGGGTGTTTATATCGGCGTGTGAGTATTTCTAGCTTTCCCTTATTTTACATCCGTTTTATTTATATTTCATTTCTAAAGTCAGGTATCCCCCGAGGCTGCGATACAGGATCAATGAATGCGTTAACAGCTCTTGGCACCACACGGAGTTGATGCCCGATGCACTTGTCTCTGTGGTCTCTTTCCC
Source organism: Phasianus colchicus (assembly GCF_987193195.1). Taxonomy (NCBI): domain Eukaryota; kingdom Metazoa; phylum Chordata; class Aves; order Galliformes; family Phasianidae; genus Phasianus; species Phasianus colchicus. Next base: position 6,862,443 of record NC_143445.1, read on the forward strand.
TCCGCCCTCAATTAGCGGCGTATAGGAAAAGGGCATTATTTAAATATTACGTGGCGCCGCTTTCTCCCTGCTTTGAGTTATCTTTCTCTATAGGAAGGCAGTCGCAATTCCAGGGGCATTCTGAGTGGCATCACTCACAGCTGAGAAACTTAATGGGCACGAAGTTGACTTTTGGCGTGGAGGCGCGGAGGGACGCCGTGAGGGCTCCTTCAGCACCGCGCTGCCGGACAGCGCCGCACCTCCCTGGGCGCGGACTCGCCCTGCTGCGCTCCGCTGCTCCTAAAAACAAACCCGAAGCCGGCAGCTGTCCCTGCTGCACCCTGCCCCTCCTCTGCTGTTTTTGAGGCTGGGAAGAAAGATTGCTGGAACAGCACCGCTTCTCATCGTTCACCACTTTGGCTCAGTGAAAAATAATAATTTCTTTCACAAAAATAATTCCTGCCTGTATTTTTTTTTTTTTTTCTTTCTACCCCTTAGGAAACTGAGGAAAAACAACTCTCTGGCCCTTTGTGTTGGAAAATTAAACGTAAGAGGTAATGCTGGAGTGGTTAATAAGTGGTCAGTGAGAGATCTCGCCTATATATTAAACACTCATGCAGTTTGTTGTCAGCTTTCTAGGAGCTTGTTGACTATAGGATTTGCACCTTCAGTTCAGTAAAATCACTGCTTTAAACAGGAAAAAAGTATTTAAAATATTTTCAGACCCTTTTCTTCAGTAAGGCACACTTTCTGGATTACTGCAATTGCATTAACGCCGTTTGGAAATCATGTGGGCAGACTCTTATGTGATCTGCAGCTATATAAAACAGAACATTTTGAAAGGCCAGACTTACCTATTTTTTCAGCATGTTCAGAATTTGTACTTCTCCTTGCAGACAGGCAGGAATACCTGCTGCATTTCCCTTCTTCTTTCTGCCACTCCACAAATCTGTGCATAAAACTGATCTGTAAAATTACTTATCTCTTTCTAATATTTACCTACCAAACAACTCAGCAAAGTTCTGAAAAGGTTGACGTTTCCAAATTTCTTGTGAGACCCAATTAGTCAGCCTTTCAAGTTTGACTTTATTTGAACACTGTAATTAACACAAACATCACTTTAATCTTAATTTTTAAGTATGGCTGTAAGTATCTCAGTGATCTGAATAACTAAGAATATTTGATACCAATTAAATTAATTACATGAGCAAAACTTGAAGCCTTAGTCATTCAGGACATTTCCAAATCAATGGAACATTCAGTCCCACTTGGCAAGTCTATTATGTGAATACAGCTGATATGATTATCAGCAATAGAAGAGCAACTAACCTAGGGAGACAGAGACAGCATATTCTGCTTAAAAGAAAGCTTGAAACCTGTTGAGAAAGAAATTAAAGAGAAAATCTTTGAAAATGTGCTAGATGGATTCTAATGTTTGAATTTTTTCAGCTTAATACTGTGGTTACTTATAAATCCTTTTCCCACAGCAAATAGTAATAAAATACCTTGCCATAGCAATTCAAAAGAAAGAGACAGAAAAATAAAAAAAAACTTGTCCTCATTGAAAATACTTAGATAGTAATGTTTGGCCTGCAGTAGGTCAAAAGATGGGGGATGAAGAAATAGAGATTTCTGTAGCTCACCAGGAAACCCTGGCAAAGACGTATTAATGGTTTCATGTTTCCATTCTCACATCAATACATTGAGATGGGAATACTTCATTAATATTTTTTAAGTGTTTTGATGGAAATGGAATTCATGAAGGCAGACTTTTGTCTCCTAGGATAAAAGATCCATCTGATTTTGACGCTTAAGTGTCAAGATAATGAAATGATTCAGAGGTCTCACAAGAAAAAAAACCAGTATTTGATAACTGTTTAAGTATTGAGGTATTTCATCATAGATGACTGACAACTGTATTTAAGTTGTCGTTACCAAACTAGAGAATGTTTGCCAGCCATAATCATATTGTCACCAACCTTAATTGTATTGTTTGGAATGCTTCCAAAGATGGGGAACTAGAAGCTTTGGAGTTTTCGAAGCATGTTTCAATTGTGAGCAGAGCATGTGTATGTTAAAGAACGTCTTATGAAGCATGTCTTTTACAACTAACCATTAGGTGGTTTACAGATTGGTCCCTTTCTTTCTTGATGACAGCCCTCAGAGCTCAGAGGCAGCACGTGCACCTGGACAAACCCTGTAATGGCCAAATGCATGTTTGGAAGTGGCCTTGGTTTTCTTTTTCTCTTTTAAAGATTTGAAGAGGTGCATGAAAGCTGATTAGAAGTTGTCAGAGGCATTGTTGCCTTGATTTGACTGTTTAATTGGGAAAATGTATTGATGGTCAGCACTCCTCTGCATCTATTAGGCATTAAAAAAGCAGAATGCAAATTACTGGATTTATATAACTACAGCTTTTTCTTTTTTGTTATGAAACTTGTTACTCCTAAGGCTCTTGGTGGGGGGGAAAAAAAAAGATTCTTGAAGGTGTTAATACCTGATAAAAATGTTGTTCTAGAATTTCTCTTAAGCTTTTTGTGTATCAGATTTCCTGTGTCATGTTGATGGGATGTTTTGGGAAGGTAACTTCTTAGTTCTCAATCCAGCTTCAAACCCATTTCCTGTCCTGCTGTCATATGTATTTCTTTGGCCTTCTTTTGGTCTTCATGTTGACTTAGTTGCCTAAAAGTGAGTATTTGTTTCTTTAGTTTCCTAGAAGGCTGCATTAGAAGGCAGTAGATAGCTTGCCTGGCTCCTGTAGAGTGTCTGAGTGGTGTAGCTAATACTTCATTTAGTAGAGAGGGCTTCCCTACTGTAAAATAAGTAATGGGAAAATGAAAGATAAAATGCATTGTTTTTATAGCAAGCTAATTGCTAACGTCAAGTAGTTCTGTTGTCCATAGCTAGTTTGTTTTTTTAGCAAGTAAGGCAAATAATCGAGCACTAACATTCAAATAATGTTTTATGTTACTAAATATTGCTTTAGTATAACTTTAAGATGATTTTTATAACCTAATAGCGTGATGTGTGGTCTGACTCAAATTTAAAGTTTGTTTGTAGAGACCACAAATCAAGTGTAGCTGTTCTCAGAGACCATCCTTCTCCAGTGTGCTTTCTGTAGAGAGCAGTCTGCAAATGCAAGCTGCTGAGTTATGTCAGGTAGGGGCATGTACAAAGTGAGCTTTGGATTTTTTAGTGATTGCACTTGAATGGTGACTTCTCAGTCTGTCAGATGGCTTATTTTTGTGTTAGCCAACAAAAATTAAAAGAAATCTTCAAGCACAACTGAAGTTGCAATTGATTTCTACAAGATTGTGTAGAGGATAGTAAGAGTTGGAAGATCAGTTTCTTATTGAATATTTGGAGAAATACTTGATTCTGAATTTTGTACTATGAGTAGAATCTGGACCAGCTGGAGGATATTCAGACAGGAAAGGTTCACAAGTCTAGAAACAGTTTGTTCAGCATGTCAGCTCTATTTGTTTAGTTGAATGAAAAAGAACATGGAAACAGGTTCCAGGTATGTAAAACTTTTTTTTTTCCTTTTTTTATTTTTTATTTTTTTTAAGACAGAAAGTAAAGGACATCAACAAAGATTCAGGGTAGACTTCTGGAAAAATGGGTAGGATGTCACAGAGCCTTTAACTGGAGAGGAGTAAGAACTGTTTGGAACCATATTAGCAAATTAGGGGTTCCCCCCCCCCCTCTTGGTGGGGAGGAAATGGATGCTAAAGCCTCCTAGGATTTTCCATACCTTGTCATGCTTCAAACAAATTTCAGGCTACCCAGAAAACCACCATGCAATAAGTTTTGGTAGTGGAGTTGGAGGCAATAAGGCCACTTAATCAACCATTTTACCACGTGAAGTATTGCTTCTCCAGGCACCTTGTATCATTCCTTGGTCTCCCTACAGATGCTACCTGCAGGCTAACAGCCTTCCTTGAGTGGCAGCTGTTGCAGCCATCCCTCATGGAGATATTTATATTCTCATTTCATTTATGTATTTTTCTAGGTAAGCCACTTCTGTCTTCAAAAGGAATAGTATTTGACAACTGTGTGAAGCTGTGTCTCTCTTGCTGTTCTCTAGAGTAGTCTACTGAATCACAGCTTAGCAGTAAGTGCTTGAATCAATCACATGGGCTGTCCATATTTTTGATGCCAGATAAGCGAGCAACTTGGCTAATCCCCCACCCTTATTTGTGGGAGAAGCTGCAGGATGCAGTGGATGCTGAACCTTCAGATGCATTCAGCAAGTGATTGTACAGCTTCGTGAAAGAAAAAAAAAAGCTAAGGTGTGTGTAAAAGAAAGGCACAACTGCTTGCTAAAAGCAATCTTATGCAACCTACTGTTGGGAAGGTGTCCAGGAGCGGCACTGTATGTGTTTTTTCTCTTTCATATGTGCTTGCTGTTCCTGGGTTTGTTAGGCTTCATAATCAGAGAACAGGCAAATTTTGTAGAGTTTGAAAGTAGTACGGGTAAAAAGAGAAGGCACTTTGAAAAGAACTGGAGGTGGGAAAAGGAAGCTTAACGTCAAACTTGAGAAAGCCATTTGTTATATCAAAAGAAGGTATCCTCTGACTAAAGTTTGTGGTTTGATCTCCTTAGACTTTTATCTATAAGTTTAAGTATGTTGTGATTATGTTAAAAATAGGAAAGCTGTCATGATTCAGAAGGGGTGCTTTTAAAACTAAAATAGAATGAATTTTGCAAGAGACACTTGTGTTGTGGTTTGAAGAGCTGTTGTTAAATCTGTCACTGTACATAGAGGCAGGGTTACTTGTCTGTCACTTCACAGCACTGTATATAAAGATCCTTCTTCAGCAACATACACCTCCCTGCCCTCCATATTACTTACTGCAGAACAGCAAAACAGGATCTGCAGTGTATGATTTACGTAGTATTCAGAAAATAGGTGTGTATAAAGCATGTGTCTGCTGTGTGTTTATTTTAAATAGAGCGAATGTTGTATACGTACATGTTCCCACACACTCAGTAGTTGGCATATAAGAAATTACACAAATCTGAAAGAAGATTTTATAATAAGAGGATGAGAAGTGCTTTGTTGTTGACCATGCTCACAGCAACACCCAATGGGAGGGGCGGTGCACACTGCCTGTGGGGCTTCGAGCTGATGACTGTAGGTGCCTGTAGTGCTTGAATGTTTTGTTTTCTTCTAATTCATTTACTGAATAGACTAAATTAATGAGGGGAATTTAAGTATTTTGAAGATTTAATTATAGTTTTCTAGAGTGCGGAGTTTACTCTAAACAACTATTTTGTTGCTGTATGTATTCTAGTAAAAATGAATAGGATAGCTGCTTGCAGCTGTTGAGTAAGGGAGTTAAGTTATTAAGAGTAAGTTGTTAGAGTATTAGGCACTATAAAGCATCATCAAACGTACAACATAAATGCTCTCCTCAGGCAGTATAACAGCTGTAATTCTTGTTCACTGACTTTTTTGTTTTAAGGACATTCAGTGTTTAAAAACATTTTGAACCTACTTAGGATTTGTCCCCCTCCCCAGCTCTTGAAATTCTTCTTAAGGTGGGAGATGTGTGATACCTAAAGGCTTTTAAGAAGTCACTGTGGTGTGTATACCAATGTTTCTGTTCTATTTGATGGAGAAGCAGCCCTGCTTTTGGCATTTTGGTGTAAGTAAGGTCTTTATATATATACGTATATATATAAATATAATGTCTATAATACAGCTTGACAGCAGTAGAACAGGAATGGCTCAGGACTTCTTGCTCTGTGGAGTACTGAGAGTCTTCAAGATCGTTCAGCTGGAGTTGGGTTGACCAGTGTATCATTTAAGCACTACTGGCCTATGAAAAAGGATTTAGTCAGTTATTTTAAAGCATTTTTGGAATAGAATACAAAGAGATATCTACTGAATTACAATTCATTTTAGTGTGACTTCTCTCTCGATTGTTTGTGAAGATGGTCGTGCATGAAATAGCATTTTCATAGCAGTTAAGAGTATTGTTTAGATGTTTTGTCTTTGTATGTGAAATTTTGACTCTGGTTGAATCAATGCAAGATTTGCAGTGCATCAGTTTCGTCTTTTGTGTGTTGTGGTGTAAATGTAAACAATTCTTTCAAAGTTATTATTGTTCTTCCACTAATAGCTGTCTTTATCCTAAGGAGGGAATTCTGGATTTAATCTTTCACCTTATGACTTCTTATGGTATACTCCCATTCATTGGATCAACAGAGCAATTCTTGTGTGTGATGGTTTTTTGTTTGTTTGTTTGTTTTTTTAATCAAAGTGTTTTTCAACCAGCTTAAAACTATGAAGTGTTGACCAAGATGGCAAGTAAGATCTACTTATGGTAGTTCTTAAGTACATATACTGATCTTCAAAATACTTGTAATAAAGACATCTGTTTTCCTTTTATTTTTCACTTAAATCCCTGACTTCTGAAACAAAGACTGAGAGGTGTTAGCTTTTGTTCCTTAAAAGATTATTAGCTCTACTTGTTATAGGTGATATAGGTGTATCACAAAAGCTAACAATGTAGTAATTAACATTTCCTTTTTAACTTTTTTTTTTTTTTAACCTGTTTGTATGAGATTCACTAAAAACCTGACTGTAGCTGGAAGCATCACCCTGCCTGGTCTTACACTGGGTTGCAAACATGAAGTACTTACTTGAGCTGAATCTTGTGGTTAAAAGTAGAACTTCCAAAATACAAGTTGGTAGAACAAAGTCAGAGTAACCTGCTAGGTCTCTCTCATGCTTTTCTTTGTGACAGACACTGGTTATTTCTGGAGTTACTCACAAAGGCTAGCAGCAGAGGTAAACAGGAAAATGCATTAGTAATAATATTCGAGGCAATTCTGATGTAACTCCTTGGCAGTCATATTGGATGAGCTTTTCCCCTGCTTTTCATTTTTGAGGGCTGCTTTAAATATTCCTCATCCAGAGCTGAACAGATGGCATTTGCCATTGTTGTCAGTCTTTGGAAGAAAAAGTGTGGTTTTAAGATCTTGGTTAACAGAACTTTAAATTCATGTTGAGAAAGAAAACCTAGAGACATTTAAACCAGTGTGATTTATGTGAAGCTGTTTCAAAAAGTCTGAGTTTGGTGGCACATGTGGAGAGGGGCACTGTGAATTCTGTGGTTGGCTGCCACCTTTTTGTTTCCTCCTCTAAAACAATGCAAGCAGTACAGAGGTATACAGTCAAAAGAATGAGAGTTCTTCCGAGGTGTTGGTGAAGCTAAATGCAAAATGAGAGGAATACCTTCTGAGACCAATTTGAAGGATAATAGTTAAAGGTCGTTTTTTTTCCTTCTCTCTTTTTCCTTACCCCCCCCCTCGACACCCATTCCTTATCTCTGGCCTTTGTAGCAGAGTCTGTGGACTACTTCCATTTGCTGCAAAAAATAATCAGGAAAAACAAGCCTATTTTTAGTGAGCTTATATTACCATTCAGCTGTCCATCTCTAAATTTGTAGTGACTGACAATTCAGAAGTATTGGAGCTACTTCTGAATATTATAAATAAAATAAATTAATTAAAATGTCAATAAAGGCATATTTTTGGTGGAAACAGCATGACCTCAAGAAGTGTCAACATGATTTTCTAATAAAAAAACATTTTTTTGCCAAAATGAATCCCTTCTTTTAGAACTTGAACTTAGGTTAGAATGCAATTACATATATATTTCAAGTTACATCTCAGACTTAATAAGTAAATAATGGTCACTTAAAACTAATCTTTAAGTTGTAATCTTTATTTATTCTCTGTATAGTCCCAAGCATTTAAAAATTCTTTTAAGCTTCAATACTTGAAGCCTCTTAAATCCATGGGTAACAGTTCCAATGTTTTCACTACCTGGAGAAGTATAACTTCAGAATGAAGGGATCAAACTTCTGTCAGCCTAAGTCAGAAATGCAGTGTTAAGCCAGCTGAGGCTGTGGTACTGCATTAAGGATATGGATGGATACAGATGTAAATTTTTTAAATTTATCAGAATCTTCTGAAAATACGTTGTGTCATTTCTCTGTTTTGGCAAATGCTCAGTGCAGAAATATGCTCATCAGAGAGATCTGAGATGTTTTAGATGTGTGTGTATAGGAGGTAAGCATTGCAATTCTAATGATGTCTTCTTATGAAGCTTGCTTCAAAAGATATAAAATCTCATTTTATTCTGAGCAGTTGGATGTAAAATGGTGGCAGCATGTTTTATTAGGCAATAGAAACAAAACGTGGGGAGCTGCTGCTGTTGGTTGCACTTTGCAGGTTGTGGATTCTGCGCTTAACGCTCCATTGCATCTCCTGCCTGGTTTTGTTTTCTTGTCAGGTAGTACCATGCCAGCTGCAGCAAGACCCAGGCAATGAAATGGGCTTTTATGATCAATTTATTTCATGTTACAAATACCTTTCGGTTTTCTTTGCCCTGAAAGAATGATTTCCCTCAAATGCAGGTACGCTGCAGTAGCAGTCTCATTGTACATTTCCTTTCTGGAAGAGAGCATCTCTTGGCTTGTGAAATGCCCCCTGGCTGTAGGATCAAGCAGAAAAATATGGTGTTTGCATGCCTTCAGTCTGTGTTAGTGTCTGCAGAACACTTCAGTGACTTGTGGGGCAGACAGGACATGCACAGTATTTAGTGAGAGAAAACTGGGGTGATGAAGATATTATAACAGTATACAACAATTAAATATAACAATATATAATTATAACAATTTATAATAAAATATCTGGGACAGAATATTAAATTATGCAGTATGAAGTGAGCTGGTCATGCAGCTTAAAACTGCCTTTATTTCAGAAGTACTGTTTTTTGGAATGATCTTTGAAAAGCAGAATATTTACTTTGTTCTAGCATCAGAATTAAATTCTAGACAATGAAAACTTGGCTCTTCTGTTTCCTAGTGCCAGAGGGCATATATTTCTAAAGATGTAGTAGAATTTACCAGTGGGTAAATCTTAAAATACAATAATATATTCTTAAACTTTCCATTCAAACATGCAATTAGAGCTAAACTCCTGCTTAGCCTACTTGTGAAATACTTGAACCAGGACAGTGTAAATGCTTTCAGTACAGAATAAAGCTGTGTATGGAAAAACTCCTTCACAATAGCTATTTCAGATACATCTGATTTTGTGCAGTAGAGAAAGTTTGATTAGACTGATAAATATTGCATGGGGAGAAAAGGTTGGCCCTGAGGTTAGCAGCCACTGGTGGTTCAGGTTGTGAGGCTCCTGAGTCACATGTGGCTCTGAGGGCTTTGGCTTTTCCAGCCAGAAATAACAGAGAGGAGAGAGGTGCTGGGACCAGGAGCTCAGTCTTCAGAGAGTTCAGAGTGCTGGGAGATGTGGCGTTATGGAAGCTTTCAGATGTTTTCCCTCAACTGTGTTATAAAGAGTGGTGCCGAGGCCACAAATCCTTAAGACTAAGAAGGTGAGCTATGGAAACTTACAGACTTGCTCTTCTTTTTTAAGCCAGTAAGCAATATATTTTTGCAAGATTTTGCAAATCAGTGCTTTTATTGACAACCTGGGAGTAGCTCATGGATAAACTGGAGTATAAGAGCAAAATTAATGTTTTAATATCTTTGCTTACATGTCCTATCCTGAAATGCCTTCTACAAACTGCTGACTGAAACAGTATTGGAAAGGATTTTTGTCATTTTTGAGAATATCCTTGCAAGGTGTTTATTGGATATCTTTTTACAGATCTTGTCTGACCTAGTTCTCTGAGGTTGGCTCTACATTAGAGATTTCACTAGTATTCCATTACATCGATTCAAAATATAATTATCCTAGAACACACTTCTGACCTTTTGACTTTTCTGCTGCAATGAGTATAATGCCTACATTGAAGAAAAGAGGAAACTGAAGGCCAAGTTTTACACAGGGGAACTGAATCATCTGGGCCCCGGAGAAAACTGTCTATAACCTGTGTGAAAGGAGCTGTTTGCTATCTGTCTTTACGCGTACAATGCACTGTTAACTTTCTTGGCTGCTGTTTTATGTGCAGGAAGAGAAATCAGATGATGGGAAGGGAAGGCAAGCAAGTAAATGCATACTAGGAATGTTTAGTGGAACAGCACCAGTGGGCTGCCACTTGTGGATTATTTTGTATAGTTGCTGTGTGGCACTGATATCTGCACGAAAAGTCCCCTACATAGAGCATAAGGCTCCAGAGCATGTTGGGCATCATTTGCTGCGCAGGAAATCCAACAGGTGCTTTCAGCCCTTCAGGTGGAAGGTACTACATATCTCAGAGCAGCAGTTGGACCTACCTTGAGAGGACAATGAGTTATGAGGTTGATTTAGTAAGTATAACGTACTGTGCAGGAAAAATTGACAAAAATAGTGCTATCTTCTTGAGAGATTGTTGGAAAGTGTTTGAGAAAGGATTACATAATGCTTGTCCCAGTCAGTAATGTTTCTTACCGTTCTGGAAAAGACCACTGCCACAGATGATATACCTAGACCTTACACTGTTGTCTTGTACTCAAGATACCCGCGGCCTGTTCAGGTTATCCACTTAATTGCCAAATGTTTTCAGTCTGTGAGAGAATCCTTCTCTCTCTTTCTCTCTGTTTTTTTTTTTTCCAGAGCTGAGTGAAAATAAGAAAGCATGAGTTGCTACTTGTAACTCATCTCAGTGAACTTCTGATTGCATCTCAAGAAAAGTAATTAATATTGTGCAGCTGTTGGCAAGGACATTAAAATTAAGAATTAGATTTATGCAAAGAGCTTTCTGTCATTGTCTTATTAAGCCTAAAAAGGCAGCTCATGGCTTGAGCAACATGGTGAGCTTATGATGCTTGCTGTTTATCTGATGGACAAGGTTGTTTCTCAGCATGATGTTCCCTTCTGAAGAGATGATGGATTGAGAGAAAGATCATAAGCAATATATCAGAACACAGCTGACACCAGGACAAAACTCACTCCATGTGTTTTATGCATTTTTGTGTTAACTCAAAAGACCTCTTATACAAAATATTGTGCCAGCAACTGAGGGAAGTTACTGAGTCCAAGGTTTAGGTTTGCTTAAGGTGCATATGTTGCTGATCAGAATTAAAATGTGTTTGCTAAGTCTTCTACTCTAAAAAGGATTTTCATGCTGTTAGCACTTTTAAATACATGTGAGTGATTCATGAAAATGTTTGCCACTTTAAGTTGACTTGAAGCAAAATGCAGTATGCTTTGAACAAGCAAGTAAAAATTTACTTTGAAAACACTGCATATCATAAATACATACGCTGTACTAGTTGTACCTATATACATACTTAGCATATTCTGAGTATAAGGAAATTATTGTATATGAAGTTCAACTGTGCTGTTCCGTTTTCATTTTGAAGGAGATCCGCCAGATTCAGAGAGCAAAGCATTGATTAGCTTTTGAAAACTGTTTTTGTAAAAGAGAATGATGGATTGTTAATATTTAATTTGAAATTCTTGCAGGCAAGATGTAAATATTTTGAAGTGTAGACAATCCAGATATGTCTAATGCATTTCTTAATGAGTTGATAAAAAGACCTTCCTTCTTAATTGGTTACACAGTATTTCTGGTTTGTTCTTTAATCAGATGGCTCTTGGGATTAATATGCTGCAGACACTAATCCCTTTAATTATAGTGCCAAATGAGTTTTCCTGTAATTTTTTTTCTCATTGAAATCTGTGGGATATCTTGTGAATTAAGTTGAAAGTAATGGGTTCAGAACTGCCTTCAGTTATAAAGATCTTCTGTAGATTTGAGAATAGGCTCTGCAGCAATACAAAACATTTTGCCCTGCTTTTTTGGTAAAAACCCATCTTAAAAAGCTGATGTGGAATCAGAAGTTGTCTCACAATATGGCACTGGAAAGGAAAAAGGCTCAGACTGAAATGCTAAGACATCACTCAGGTGAGACCATAGTGTGCTTGGTCTTTGTGCTATTTACTTGCTCTTGCTCCTTCTAGAAGGTTCCATGGACAGGATTTTGCTTTAAACTTACTTCATTTTGCTGCTTAGTCTTTGTGAGAGATGTGATGCAATTTGTGTTTTAAGCTCCACTCATTTGTAAGAGATGAGCCATATTCTCTGAATGTCTGCCTACCACCTGTACGTGATGCCAGGCTGTTTCTTTGGGTGTTCTTGTTTTTTTTTTTTTTTTGTGGCAGGGGAATCAAGGAACACCTGCTTTTTGTATGGTGCCAGAGCATGTCTTTATCTGACTCCTTTAATTCTTGCAGACAGGCAAAATAATGCCTAAATTCTGTATTAAAGCAATAAGCTAGTAGTGGTAGAATGAATAGGTTCATTCTCAGCTCTGCTGTTAAGGTGAACGTGTAAAAGTGCCTTTCTTTATAGAGTAGTGTGAGGTAAAATAGTTTATTTTCTGATAAAATTTATAAAGAGAACAGCTTCCACAGCCCAAGTGCTTATCCCTAAAGGTTTGGTTAGTTTGTAGGTGATCTGACAAGAAGGTTCTAAGCTCTTTTCAATTTTTTTCTTCTGCTGCTTTCCAGTCAGCCTTTATTAATATACTTTGGAGACTTTCCCTTTCAGGTGACATAAATCAGATAGCACTTCTAAACACGGATATAGGCACTGTACCAACATTACAGGTACTGTGAATTTTTTCCATCGCCAGACTCTTTTGCACCCTAACCCTTAGCAGTTTGTACTATTACAGAGAGACCAATTGAAATTTTTTTTCAGTGTTTTGGTTGTTGTCTGTTTTTATTTTGGTGATTCATCTTTGTTTTAGGTAACTCTTAAGCAGTACTTTTGCATTATATTTTTTTGAAACTGGTAGAGGTAAACTTGCGTTGATCATGAAGAGAAGAGAGCATATGTAGTGACTTGCATCCCGCTTCTGGAATAGTGAGCGTGCCAGCTCTGCACAGAGCATTCAGGTGGCTAATGGTACCACTTGCAGCCATCCTGCAGTGTGTTCAGAGCCTGCTCTTCAGAGTCTGACAGAGCTTCCTCTATGCCGGGGTTGAAAGGTGTGTTTGCTGCCCTAGTAAAAGGATTTGAGCAGCATCCTGGCTGGCTCGCCAGATGGATGCAGAGGATGAAAGGTGCTCCTGGAGTTTATGCTTTTGCAGCTTCCCTACTGCAGGACTGGGAATGCTCTGGTTCCGTGTTTAACCAAGAAAAAGGCTTCTGTCAGCTTTGTTATATACTGCCATAGCAACTGATGAATAACAAAGCAGGTAGTGTGCGTGAGGTTTGTGGAAATAGCAGTATGGAAGAGCAATAATTAGGGAAATAAGCAGAGCAGACCTATGTGTGAGTGACTTCACAGCCCGACAGTGGGATGCTTGGCACAGTGGCTTTTTCTCCAGACTTGTATGTCTTTGTGCTTTGCAGTTTGTTTCATAAGGAGATTATACTTTTTGATTATTACAAGCACCATCCAAGAAATACATTCTTTTGTTAGTTTTGCTCTAGTGTAACACTTACAATTTCTTCCTTAGCCAAACTGCAGTATTAGTGCACATTTCAAAAATAATTTAAAAATACAGTGCAAATTGCTATCAGTCATTTGTGAGTTACTCTTGCAGTACACATTTAGCTAATGCTTTCATTTTTAAATACTTAATCCTTTTAAAGTAATCAGAACGTGTTAGCCTTCATGCTGTACAGCAGTCCCAGTTGATGATGGGAGCATACAGTTGTTCCTGTGGTACAGGTATGCATTTTGCCATGTGGTGGTTATCCAGTGGTTGGAAATTGGTGATCAGAGCTTTAAGAATGTTTTTATTCTTACGGTTTTGCTAGTTTTCCTGTTGTCCAATTTATGGTGAAGTTTCTCATCTTGCTAGAGGAATAAAGGAGCCTAAGGTAACAGGAATGACAGAAAAGCTGTAGATTGTCTTCTGGTTTTCCAGACAGAATGCTTAGTTCTTGCTCTCTAATTTCAATTTGCGTAGGTTTTCTGCATTTAGCATTTCCAGATAAGAATGACATCCATATTTTACTCTAATGGATGTGAGTTTTTAGACAATAATTGTTTCAAGGATGAATAAATCAAACCTATACACCAACTTTGAAAACAACCCAATTTTGCAATACAGATACTATCTACATTGAAAAGTTGACACAGTGGAAGGAAGGGATGCCATTCAGAAGGGCCTCAACAGACTTGAAAGGTGGGCCCATGTGAATCTAATGAGGTTCAACATGGCAAAGTGCAAGGTTTTGCACTTGGGCTGGAGGAATCCCAGGCATCCATACAGACTGGGAGAAACAATCCTTGAGAGCAACCCTGCAGAGAAGGACCTGGGGGTTCTGATGGATGAAAAACTGAATATGAGCCAGCAGTGTGCTCTTTCAGCTCAGAAAGCAAATGCTATCCTGGGCTCCATCAGAAGACGGGTGGCCAGCAGGGACAGGGAGGTGATTGTCCCCCTCTATCTGCTCTTGTGAGGCTCCATCTTGAGTACTGTGCCCAGGTTTGGAGCCCCCAGTACAAGAAACAGGGAGCTGTTGGAGAGGTTCCAGAGGAGAGCCAACAAATATGATCAGGGGACTGGAGCACCTCCCCTGTGAAGACAGGCTGAGGGAGCTGGGCTTGTTCAGCCTGGAGAAAAGAAGGCTGCGGGGTGACCTCATTGCAGCCTTCAGTACCTAAAGGGAACCTACAAACAGGAGGGGAATCAACTCTTTGAAAGGGTAGATAACAGCAGGATGAGGGGAAATGGTTTTAAGTTGAAGGAGGGAAGATTTAGGTCGGATGTCAGGGTGAAATTCTTTACAGAGAGAGTGGTGAGGTGCTGGAACAGCTGCCCAGAGAGGTTGCTGATGCCCTGGGCAGCCTGGTCTGGTATTAAATGTGGAGGTTGGTGGCCCTGCCTGCTTCGGGTGGCTTGGAGCTTGATGATGATCCTTGGGGTCCCTTCCAACCCTGGCCATTCTATGATATGTTTGCATTTGATATATTTCTACATTATAATGGGAATTGTGGCCTTGATTCTGAATGGAACGCAGTTTTCTTTCACGTTTTGGACTGGGGACAGTTAAGAATGGGTTTTCTAAGATTCAGTATTAATTCATGTTTTATAAAAATAGAAACTTTGCAAAAGATTGCATAAAGCTTGTAACTATTATTGATTTTCCTCACTAATGGAATAATGTTCATCTCTTCTCTTAGCTGGTCTCCTGAGATTGTATAGGTCACACAGTAACATAATAAAATCAAACACACACGCATTATTTGTTAAACTACACACCATGAGTAGGAAATGAGAGAGACCAAAGTCATTTCGGGCCTCATTTTATTTTACTGCTGACTTTGTTCTTAAAAATAAATAAATAAATATTGTTGATTCTGTTCTTAAAATTAAAGTATTAGCATCAAATATTAGCATAGTTGGCAGAAACTACTGCTCAGATGGAAGTACCACGCTGCTTTAGCAAGAGTAGCTGACAGATAAAACATTACATATCATTTAATTGATTGCATTGATATATGAAAGTACAGGCCAAGATAAGATCACCATCCCTTCTATCATTCTTTGTGTCCTTTTGTCAAATCGGGTATGGTAGATAATATTGTATATGAATAAAAGAAGGATCTAAGATGACATGCAAGCTGCTTTATAAATAGATTAGATCATTTTTTTCCTTCATAAAATACAAGGGGAAGTAATATAGTTGTGTTGGAAGAGAAGAGGTTCCTCTGTGTTTGAGAAGAGGCTTCAGAACAAAATTAAGACAAAGCTTTATTTTAATTTGTATAAGAATTTAAAAAGTTCATATTTGTAATAACTTAGGAGTGCTTCCTCCACCCTAGCTTTTTCTTCTTTTCAAAATGTATTTATACATTTGGTTTTGAAAGTAAATCTTTTTTTAGAAGTGATGTATTTTCTTGTGCTGCAGGGAGTTCTGTACTCCTGCAAGTTTTCTTTGCCTTCTGGTTTAAGACTATGATCAGACTGGTTTTTGCCTTAATTAACATCAGTGATGGCCCTCTTCATAAATTCTTCTTCGCTACTTAACTTGTAGTGTTTTGGTAGCATGAAATTACATCAGAGATAAGGCCATAGTTCTGTTTTGTTTATATGGGAACTCTGTTCTGCACAGTTCAATATCAATGTAGTATTTCTAGCTCTACGTGGACAATTTTTCAAATAGAATGCTGTTGAATTTTGCCTTTTTAAAATCAGAATGAATAGAACTAAACAAAAAAACCCCAGCAACTTAACTTTGAAGTAGTTTGTGGAACTGCAGATGCAATTAAGATTTGTGGATGTTTTGCCAGTGAGACGATACCACGTTTACAAGGTCTGTCCTGTGTTTGACTTCATAAGTACTTACAAGTGATTTGATGGGTTCTGGTATTTTCTGCTTATCTCTATCAAGTAAGAACAGTCACAGTTCAAATTGCTTTTCAAATTAAATTCTAAATTGTAGTAAAACATTCAAAAGTAAACAAAAGCGAAGAAAGATGTAAATATAAAAAGCTGTTGTTCCTGAAGCCTGTAGCTTCCCCATTCACTTTAGGACCTGAAAGGCATTAAATTGGTTATGGTGTGTGTTGTATCACAGTGGGCAAGGAAGTGTGCAAATGACTAATTGACTCAGTGGTAACAAGTATGGAATAGCAAATTCACTCGAGAAAAGATTTACAGGCTTCAGTAGCAGACTAGAATTGATTCATTCTCAAGCAGCACCACCAGATAATAAGGCAGTAGTGATATTCATTGGCAATTGAATGTTTAATCAACAGAGCGTTCCTTCTGGGGGCTCCTGGATAAATTCAGTGAAAAGTTTGTTGTCCTTAAATATAAAGAGACTCTTAGAGATCTGAATTAAAGAGTTTATTTAATCTATGGGAGAAAAAGACATTTTTTTATTTACAAAAATCAATATATTTTTCTTAATGATTCCAATGCACCATTTTTATTTTTGCTGTTACAGGCATTTGTAGCTGCACAGCAAGGAACAGGGATATTTTACAGTGGTCTAATTCAAAGCAGATGAATAAACAGTTCTTATTCTTCAATAGCATATGTGTTGATGCTTATTTTCTTCACAATCACTCATAGCTGTTTGTTGATAAGATGCCTGACAAGTTTATTTTAAATTATGGATTTCCTATGCCAGTGCTGTATTCCCATATTAAAGCAAAATGCTATAAAAACATACACTTTCATCTAGAGTTGAGGTGCTTTCAAATAGATTTTATGGGATGGCTTTCCTAGAAGCAAGCTCTTTTATGAGCCTTTTCTTACCACTGTCCTTCTTTTAGAACAGCAGCAGGTGGTTACCAGCCCTGGAGACAGTTGAGCAGCTCCACGACCTATTTGGGATCAATCTCCTTCAGTGCCTTGGGCACTGCCAGCCACATCTTAGTGTATTTCAGCAGTATTATTGGTTTCATAACACATTTTCTAGAATAACTTGTTTTCTTTTTATTCTTTAGCTGTAGAAAGTATTCTTGCCATGATCCATACGTAGTAAGGGATCTTACTTTGCTCCTTTCACATGTCTCTTAAAATACGGCACAAATGTTTTTTGAATTTTCATGAGAAAATCTAAATTGTAAATCTGGTTTGTTCTTAGGTTTCTGTAAGGATCAAACACAGGTGTTTCTTTATCTGATGAAGATCTTTAAATGAGGGGGAGAAAAGGCAGAATTCCATTGATTTCTGCCTGGGCAGTTTTGTCTTTCCAACTCACTGCCTGAGAATTTTAGAGACACCTGGAATTGGATGCAGGTACTGATGTTAATGCAGCAGCTTTGGAGGCATAATTAGGATGATGAGTGGGATAATTCTGTGGTTAGATTCTTCTACCACACACTGTGCTATGAAGTTACAGCTTAGCATGTAGCCCCCAAGCCTTGAAATTGTTGCTGCCGATTGAATGCAGTGTGAAATGTTCAGTCCATGTTGAAATCTGAATGATGTTTTTAATAAAAGTAAACATGTATGGTAATTAAAATCCCTGTGCAGTTGTTAAGCTACTGTTCCTATATGGATCCGTGTATATTAGGTGTTCTTTTGCTCAGAAGACTACAAACAGTGAACTGCTCCATGCAACGTAACAGTTCTGTGGGGACTGGGGATGTAAGGAGGGACACTTGGAATTGGGTTTTGAGGAATGGAAACGCTGGCAGTGAGAACAATACACTACACAAGGTACTAACATCATCTGTGTCTAGATCATGAACGGTCTGCCAGTACCATACTGAATAGTACTCTTTCACTTAATAAAAGTCAGCATTAGGACTGTTGATCTTGGTGAATCTGATGACATAATTTAAACTCTCAGCTGCTGTTTGCCTCATGTCAATGTGAAAAAGATTAATCTTCATTTGCATTCTGCCCTTCAATTATCTGGAGGTTCTCTACTATCTAAATATAACAGGGGATTACCTGTAGTCCTCGTTCAGGCAGAATTTGCAGTTACTGAAAGCAGAGTTTAATTTCAGTGAAGTTATGTGTCATGGATTGGAAGAGAGAGCTTCTATTGGAAACAAACTCCTGAATTTCCTGCATGATTCCATTTCTGCTATAAATCTGGGAGCAGAATCCCACTGTCCTCAGTGCATTAGATGCACTAGGATGTAAATACGAGGTGTGCAGGGGTGGGAAGGTACTGCAGGTAATAGAGAAAGGAAATTGGTAGTTCCCTGGGGATGCTCTGTGGCAATGGAAATATGATTTCAAACGAAAGAAAGACAGATTTGCTGTCTATGCAGTTTGTATTTATGCATTTATTAAGTACAGGTAACTGGCAATTGAATGTGAATGGTTTAATAGAATAGATTGTGTGCCGGAACAGGTGATGTTTGAGCTAATCCAAAGCAAAGGTCTGACAGGTGAGGCTCTTATGTTTTTAATGCACATTTCTAGGAACGGAAACTGACCTCAAGGTCTAGCTTTCCATGCCATCATGACCAGTAGTCTGTGCTTTTTGTTGGTTCCTCTCTTCCTCCTTCCATAGATGTGAAGTCTGATGCTCCTGGGTAATGCTGTCAGGTGTGACAAACCTGAGGAAAGAAACAAAACGGAGAGCTCACCTGAAGTGCTCTATGTTGTGCTTTGTGTTGTGGCACTGGTTGATGCGGTGTTTCTCTTGAAGATTCTGTCTGAAATATGCTCTCTACAAACCCTTGGCATCCGTGGGAGTTTCTTTGCATCTTCTATTCGTCTGAAGCACTCTTAGGGCTCAGGCCTTCTGGGTATGCTGATCTTAGCTCAAGAAACTGTAAAGTGCCTTTTTTTTTTTTTAATTTTTTTTTCCTGGTGGGATTATTCACACAAAAAGTGGCTGGGTGTGTTGGCTGGGCTACATGCAGTACCTGGCAGAGCTGGGGCTACATTCTTCTAAAAGACATTTTTCTGGCAGTTGCATTATTACTCCCATTACTCCTTTTCTGCAGCTGTGAATCATTACTTTCATAGCATCAAAATTTGTTTGGTATTAAGAGACTTCCTAGAAACACGAGTGACTGCAGCCATATATGACACTGTTTATAAAGTTTATAATCTAAAGTTTTATAAGGGTTTAGATTCCAGTTTGGGTATTTCTTCTGTGTTATCTTTCTCATTCATGAACTGGCATGAATGATTCCCTTCCCCAGTTAGTTATTTGTAAGGGTGAATGTTTGTTGTCTTCTCACAACTTTCTTTTAGAAAAGTCAAATGCAACCACAAAAGACTTAAAATGTAATCACTACCAAATAAAATGTTCATAAAATTAAGTACTATTTCTAACCACCTGAAATAATGGAGGTCATCAGTGGTCAGCTGTAATAAGAGAAAAAAAGCACAGAAAAGCAATTAATGTTAATGACTAAGTGATTTCTTTCAATTTTGATCGAAGTACTCATTTCTGTATTATCTCTGCCTTGAGTAGAACAGTAGCTCTTCTGGACGATTAATAAGCAGTACATAATGTGTCTAAATTTGCTTTGAGTTCTTTTGAACTCTAGGGTAATGTTTTTGGTCTGAATTTACTTTCTTTTGACATGATTGAAAGAAATAGAGGAACATTAGAGCAAAGGAATTAGTTGCTCCAAAGTAATTGTAGTATTTCTAAACAAAGCAAAAAATGTTTTGGAAAATGCTGAGGTATGTTTTTGTAGTCAAAATTAGTTTTCTTTTTCTAATTAGTTCAGCATTTTAGAAGGTTTTGCGCATGAAATGTGTTTTTATGTTGTGTTATGTAGTGGGGTGGAGGGGAAATGGAAATAGTTTCGTGTAGTTTTATTACATACATTTGTGTCCACTTTGAAATGACACTTAAAACTAGACTGGTATTAAATTACACTTCATAGTGTATTTACAGATGTGAGTGCACTAGCACTTGAACTGACTTGATGGAAATCAGAATGCAGTCTTTTGGAGTGGCTGTCATCCAATTTGTGATTGACCATCTTACTTTTCATAAAATGCAGTGTTCTTGCAGCTAGTACAACCTCTGAAACTGAAATAATGGAAGAAGAATGGGGAAGAAGTACTCCATCCTGTTACGGCAGTGGTGGTTGAGGAGTCTAAACCCTGCTGATTTTCACGAGGGTTTAAAACAATCAGGTGTCATGTGGTTTGTGACTGGAAACAACATAACATGGAATATCCATAGAAATTGATGTTAAAGCACAAAAATATGAAAAGTCTGGAATTGAGGAGCATTACTTCTGTGTATAGGGGTTATTCATGTAAATCCTCTTCATGTTCCCCCGTCACTCTGGATGGACTGCATGCTATGAAAGAACCATGGTTTATCGTTTTCTTGTTTTCGTACTCAGTGTTGCACGTGTGATTGGTTGGCCTGATTTAGGGCCTAGTGATCTGGAGTGTGATAGAACAGTTTATGCTGGTCTGGGGAGAGGACGTGTTATTTTGGGAGTTACACTGGGTGTCCCATATCCTATTAGTAGACTTGCACTGAGTCCTCTCCCTTGTGGTGAGACCAAATCATGTCTGCTTTGAAATGGTTTCTATTGCTTGAGCAAGGGCACAAATTCCTTTTTTTTTTTTTTCTTCAGTGTATAATGGAAGCACTAAGAGACCTTGTTTCATTACATGGTACAGTAGCATGTATAGTTTATGTAGCTCTGATAGACAAATCATTAGCACTTCCTTGTGGATCTTGTGTATATATGGTCACACACAGCAGTGTATAGGGAAAGTATCACACAGGTATTTCAAGAGAAAGAGTCTTTTCCTTACTGAAGCATTATTCTCAACTGATCTATTGTATTATGAGTATGTTGAAATAGACCAGAAAGCTTCTTAACCAATTCATCAGTGGAAGTAACTAATTCTATAAGAGCATGAAATAAGCTCTTGCAGCAAAAATAGCTATAATGGAAAAGTGTAACAGTATTCTTCAGCTATCAAATTGAATGTAAAATCTATTACTTTCCTTCACTAAATTTAATGTATTTTGCTATAAATTATTGTACAGGATCAAATGAGTAGTCTTGTCAGCAATTAACTTTCTTCTTCTCCGTGATAAAACAGTGTCCTGGAAACAGGTCGATAATGTTAATTTAAATTCAGCTTCTCAGAGGGTAGAGCTGAATATTTAAAATCAGGTTGCTTTGTGTAGGATCTCAGGCTGATCATTGTGGAGTGATCTCTGTACCTCTTTAGAGCTTGAATGGGTTGGAGGTCTCGTGGCTTTTCAGTGCCTTCAGTGTAAGTGTCTAACGAAGAAGCAGATAACCACATTTTCTTTCGTATTTATGTTGTCACTGTTTATTCTTAGATATTTTTAGCTGTTTATCACAGTTGACCCAACTGGGTAGGGCAATACAATGAAGTTATCTGGATTTCAGTAAATCTAGGTTCATTTAAGTTACTATTGTGTAATCTGGTTGGGAAGATTCTTGGAGTTTGGGCCTGAACTGTGCAGGTATGGCAGTGCAGCACTGAATAATATGCCTGTTGCCTAACTGGTCTCTGGTCCTTTCTCTGGGTACACTGGAGTAATTACTGCATGTCTGCATGCTTTGCTGGTGGTTATTTGGTTTACCCACCAAATGCGCAGTCTGTGGAGCGAGCTGATCTGTCCAGATGAAAAATTCAGCACTGCGTGTATTATTTCTGCTAGGTGACTGGCTTTCTCTGCAGATCCTGACTCAGTAAGCTTACTGCCTTTTCTACTGAGTTGTTTTTTCTTTCCAGCCTGAAGTGCATGTAGTATGTAGTCCTAGGGAAGTTTGAAGCAAGAGCCTATTTTACAACTCCGGCTAGAAGTTGTCTCTGAGCTATTTCTCCTCTCTAATCAATATTTATGCAGGGAGGAAGGCTCATCTAAAGAAGATGGAACAAATTGCTCTTTTTGACAGCTAAAGTAAATGGAGTTGAATCCTGCCTTAAGTTTAGATTTTGAAACAGTGAGCTCAAAAAATCTTGAACTTGCCCAGAATGTTACTGCTGTACAAACAGCTCGGTAGGTTTTTGGTAACTACAGATTGGTTTTATTTTAGAGGGAGTGAGAACTTAGTTTGCATGCATTACTTGTTTATTTCTAGTGAGGGATAAATTGAACTTCTGTAGGTAAAAGGCCACTTTCTTGTGTTTTCTCAGGTGAAAGTACATTCTTAACATGTTGAGAAGTATTTTCTTTCATCAAGAATAGTTTGGTTTTATTTCAATGCATGTTGGCCACGGTTATGTGGCATAAGAGGGTAATGTAATATAGAACATTTCCTTTTACTGCTGGAAGGGATATGTGGGAAGGGAAGTGAATGACAGAGTTGCTAACTGCCACCTTTTGCAATTTGTGCTTTATATGATATATGTCAGTTGAGAAATGAACTGTTTTCTGTTCTTTCATGAGAGGAAATGAAGTTTTCTAACCTTTATTTACAGTGTGTGAGTAGCAAGAGTGACAAAATACGATGCCTTTTCTGCTCAACTTTTAGAACCACCTGAAGAAATCCATAATTGGAGCTTTGGTAGCTGAATTGAATGAATCTAACTTCAGATATGAGAGACTAAAGTGTTTTCTGCAAAGAAGGCACAAAAAGAACCCATCCCAACACTGGAGTGCCTGTTTGAGGTGGCTCTGCCATCGCAAGAGCTTGATGGCTGAGGTCCCTGTTCCGACCTCCCGGAGTATTGTGCAGCCTGCAGACACGAGCTGCAGCTCGTATTGCTTTCTATGGTCTGTTGGTAGTTTTAAATGCTTAGTGCTTATAGTAGCATAATGTAGCAAAGCCTTGACTGTAGTGATTAGCACAATATATGACTGAAATAAGGCAGCAGACTGCTGTGCCAAAATTCAAGCCTTAGTGTGGAGTCAGTCTTGCTGAAAAGATGCAAACTGAAATTATTTCTGTAATTCCGATTAACTTTTGAAGCTTAAAAGAATGAAGAACTTAAAAAAAAAAAAAAAAAAAAAAAAAAAAAAGTTCTGTGAATGTATTTTCTGTAATAGACTGAGCACTAGATAAACACTGTTGTTAATTGGGAATATCTGTCCAACCACGACAAGTTAGGAAGGGCTGTAACCAGATAATGGCAAACAAATGAGTACTACTCTCTGAGAGCTCTCATTTCAGAGTGGATGCAGTTCATCTTTGTGAAGATGATGTGGTGTCCTGTAGGTTTCCTTGTTGATTTTGTGGCCTTTAAGGAAGGATCTTACATGCTGTCCCGTATGTTAGAGGAGAGGAAATAAATTTGTAGGTGATGGCTACATCAGTCCTTGTAGTTGCTATGTCACCATTAGAAATCCATGGTAGGCCAAAACTTTTAGTTCCAGTACTCATTATTGTATTATTGGTAATTATGCGATAACTACAGTTTTATGCAATAAATCCCATTGTTTTTTCTGGCTGATGAAGTAGAAAAACTCCAGCAGCTTCTTGGCTCCCAGGAAACAAGCACAGATTTTTAGTAACTTAATATAACTAGAATAAGGCATATAAAACTGATCTCAGCCTTTTAATTTAAAATGTGTTTCTTATAATAATCACTAAGGTGGAAGCAGTATTAGCAAGACTAACCAACTCCAGTTAGTTCTTGGTAAGATGATAGTTTATTGAAGAACTTGCTAGAAGATTTTGCGCTGAGTGTTCCTGGCTTTCGCGAGTGGCTGCACAGCCAGGCAGGGAAGACCATTCTAGTCTGTCATTTACTGCATATGTTCTGAAAAAGCTTTCTTACCATTAGAATTGTTATTGCTAAGCTGTTGGAGTTAAATTTTAATGCTTTGTGTAGTCCCCAAGAACTAAGTTGAATTTTTTTTTTTTGAGAATGCTGTTCCTCTGGCATAAATTAGTGGAAGCTGGAAGCACTTACCAGTTCACTGTGTGTACTGACCTGAAAACCAATAGAATCTGAAGCATTTATGACTGGTGCTAATTGAGTTCTTAGAATGTGGCTGATTTAGACATATAAGAAATAAGTTGGCAGCAATGTGCTGTCATTTTATTTCATTGTGTTTGGAAGAGACTGCTTCTGCAAACTCTGGTCAGTCCTTAACCTCTGTTAACATCACTAACAAGGGAACAACCAATCAGAGTGTAATATGGTGAGCTGTTTCACTGAGCAGCATTATAAATTTACATGACACAGCTACTTGTGAGCCATCAGCAGATAATGACATTCTGCCAGATTTGAACACAGAACATCAAGGTGTGAAGCCTTCCGTTCTGCTACATGTCCCAAGGCTCTTAAGGGTATTTCTTTAGTCTTTCCTGGAAACAACCAAGAAGTTAAGAGCATTTACCCAGATTTTTAATTAATTATTTACGAAATCTTTTCCAAGATTTTATATTTCCAAGGAAATAGGTTTGTAGTAAATGTTGCAATGATATTGGGGAAAACATTAACTTCTGCATCTTGTAAAGACTGGATATTTGAATCATTGGATAAGGATCAAGCATGGATTTTTTTCCCATTGTTGGTATTGGTTGTTTTAAGTGATTTTAGATTATGTATCCTCCTCAGGTCGTGTGTATGGCTTTGGTGAGTTAATAGAGACAGGAGAGTCATGACAGTGTGTTTGAGTATAAGATGCTATGTTACAGTGCGTTAAGAGACTGATTCTAAATTTCTTTCAGTTAAGTGGAAAAGTCTTGATGTAATGGGTAATCACTAAATATATACAGTGTGAAGCAGCACTTGTACCATTGAGAGAGTTTGGAACTTGCACAATATATATTTATTCAGATAAATATATATAATCTGAATCGGAAATGATAACAAAAGCCTTACTTGAGTTCTCCAGTGATTGATTTCAGTAATAACTGACCTTTGAGATGCCCAGAACTCTTGAAGCAATAGTAATGTAGAGTTTTGAAAAATGCGTTGTCTTCTACAGCTTCAGAAATTAGGACATATGTTACAGTAATTTTCTGTACAGAAATATTCAGTTAGATGGTAGGATATAATTGTTCCAGCTTGAAAGTATACATGGTTATTATACTGATCTTTTACAGCTGTTAGACACAACATGATGTCATCTTTTAAAACCTAGAGCAGGCAAAGCCTAGGTGAGAATGTAATGGGAGCTCTGCAGTTTTGGTACATTAGAAAGTCAGACCTGTTGTGATAGACAACGGAATGCACAGAGATCTTGCTCAGATGAGGAAGAAGTAACCCTCTCCTAACTTATTGTCCTAATCTGGACATGTTTGTGTCTTTATTTCAGTTTTGTCAACTCGAGAATGGTGTGGGATATAAGATTAAGTCAGGCTTGAGTTAAACTGAATTATTCCCCTCTGTGGATTCAGTAAAGGGTGTGAAGCCTTTGCTTTGCCTCCTTCATACAGCAGATTTAAAACTAGTAATGAGACTGACTTTGGTCCAACCAGAGCCACTGGTGTATTTCTGCCAGATGCGCTATTACATCTTAGAGCGTGTGTCAGGAGGATGTGGATGGGACACGGGAGAAGAAGAAAGAGGACAAGAAAGCAGTTAGTGAATAAAACTTCTGTATGTATACTTGAGTTGAATACTTGGAGTTTGTATTCAGTAGAACTGTGACAACAAATGATTTATCTGAGATTGGTCTATAAAAGCCAGCCGGTGGCTTATAGCTTTGGGAATTCCAGACACAAGATCTGCATTTCAGAGGGGGGAAAATGCTTTTTTAAATTGTCAGTGTTCAAAGACCCTCATTTACCTTTAAAATTAAGAGGTTTTTTTTCAATTTAACAGATTTTTGAACCAAATCAGTCTAACCTGTTTTCATGAAATGATTTTTCCTTTAAGTTTTCTTTGTGTTCTGCAGCAATACACAGCCTTTAACTTCAAGGTCTTATTACTTTTTCCACAATGAAAGATTTAATAGAGGTGAAAAATAAATGTTCATGGTAAGATTTTGTTTAAATTATTTATGGTGGAAAAAAATTGTCTTCTCATAATGTTATCTCTGACTAAGGAGTTTAGCTAAGATCAAATGTCCACTCATTAGGAATTCTTTTGAAATCTGTCATAAAGCTATATTAAGTATAATTATTCACTATTCCTGTGAGTATGCTGTGGAAAAAGTCTAACAGCTCCATTACAATTCACCATTATAGATGCATTAGTTAATAGAAACTGAAACCCTGTTCATGAAAATGGCTCCCTGCATTCTTTATCAAAGATCATTTTACTGATGTTAAAATAATAAAGAAATCCTAAAACTTGCATCTGCATACGAATGTCATCCCTTTGGAAAAGTTATTGACAAGGAAGGGCAGTATGCTGCTGGTATGTGAGAGTAAAAAGGAGTACTGCTACGTGGTGAAAACCAGGGGCCTTGTCACCTTCCATACCCCATGCTGCAAATGGAGTTTTGCCCTGCCTGCTTTGTGGTCCCAGGGATTAGAGGGTAAGTACTGAGTAAAGAATTCCTTCCAGTAGTGCTGCATAACAGCAGGCGCAACTGAGACTTACCAGGACCAGCTCATGTTGTTTTATGTTGATCAGTTACAAATCCAGTGCATGAAGCATATCTCTCCAACCTGAGTAGATCATAAATAATGCGTCCTGTAGGAAAAAGTGACAACTAACAAGCAAAGGAAATTAGATTTTTTTTGAAGGTAGACTGGTTTTGAGAATAACTTTTCCCTTCCCGGTAAGTTGTTAGTGGAAAGAGCCTGGAAGATGGCAAATGGTTTGGATTTGGATTTACTGAGATTTGCTTCCATTTGTATGATTCTAGATGCAATAACAGAATATAAGATACTGTTATCTTGGAATCTAATAGTGTGTCTCTAAGTATGCTTCCAGAAGCAGAGTTTCAATTCTTACGTTGTTCCAATGTCCAAAGCAGGATGTTGTACTTAAATTATGCTAACTCCTGGGCAGGACATCCCATTGAAATGACTGCTGGTCTAGAAACCAGGTGCTTCCCCATCAACGAGCATGGGAATCTGGCAGTGTTAGCAGTGTGTGTGCTGCCATCTCCAACTGAGGCATTGAATTAGTGCTCCTAAGCCTCCTTGCCATTCCAAAACAGGAACAGACTGTGGGGACCCCACACCAAGAGAAGAAAATTATTTCGTGCTGCATCCCACAGCTATTTTAATGGCCAGAGTCCGTAAAGTCTAGAAAACTGTGAGGTTAGGACTGTGCATAGAACAGGTTTAATCAAAGGTATGCCATCATTTGAAACATTTTTACATTTCTTAGTTCCTTTTTTTTGTGTGTGTGTGTGTTCTGGAAAGATAGTCTTAACCTTTGTTACTCTGGCTTTCTTCTGCTTCTTAGGGAGCACTAGACATTAATGAAATGTCAATGACTACTGCAGTTCAATTTTCTTATCTAATTAGAATTAAGTGGCTAGAGGGCTCTGAGAGACTAAATAAAAGGAACAGAGGTGGTTCACTTGAAGAGGAGTTCTTACATTTGCCAGATCAGTTTTAATAACTATTGAAAAAAAAATCCCGATTTTTCAAAGTTGATCTTTGAGTCTTTCACACTGGTGAGAGATCAGATCTGACTGCGTTTTTTTATATATTTTCTGTTCATAATCAAGCTAGGCTGTTGTCAAGCTAGGTAAGTAGATCTAGACAATGAAGCATTTTTATGATGTTGTCTTGTATAACATTTAGATATTTAAAATTTTCCTTTAGATTGTAATCTACTCAGTTACCATTGGATGACTAAAAGTTATGAAAAAAGACTTAAAACCAAACTTACTTTACCAATCAAGATGGAGAAGTCTGACTGGGATGCAAAAATGTGACGTTGATAAAGCCTTAATGGGCAGGCATTTCTCTGTGATAGCTGATTGCACAATTAGCTGAGCTTTATTATTATATGAACTTCTGTAATCGACTTACGTGGCTGCAGTCAGACTTGTTTTAATTTCTTGCAATGAGAGTTGGCAAAGGAAGCACCACACGCATTGCTTCATCCTGCCACAAAAAGCCGTACAAGGAGAGTCCTTTTAGGAGCCCTTCTCAGCGTGGGCTCTAGCTGTACTGTGGAGATCAAAGGTAGTTGAAAAGAATTACTTTCCTAAAACAAATCTTAGAGTAGAGGCCTAGGATACCAAGCAGAGCTCAAAATATTTATTTGTCCAGACAGACCGATTATATTTACTTGGTTACGCAATAGGCTGTGAGTTCCTTTTCATGGGAAGGTTTTAGTACAGCTGTTTTGTGTGTAATCAGCTTTGCCAGTTCTGTTTCTGCTCTTACACAGTTGGATGGTTTGTCCCACAGTTCATCTCAGTGTTTGTGTACACTTGAAATGTAATAGTTTCATGTAGGTGTGATTACAGGTGCTTGTAGTAATCTGGCTTCCTTAGTAGTTACTCATTTTTTAGGGAACCTGTCAAGCCTTTAGTCTTTCATCTTTCATTCTTAAGAAAATAATTCTGTGTATGTACACTTCAAATGATACTTTTTTATCTGTAAAAATGTCCCCAGCTCAGTTTTTCAAGAGGTGTGACTGAAGTCAGTCAAATTTTGTGTAGAACCTTAAAATTCTAAACAGCTTTCTGGAGTACCTTGTAGGATGGGATGTTTGGCAAATGGGTGTCTTTGATCGCCTTTGTGCACCTGAGAGGTTTACTGGCTTTTGTGAAACCGCTTCAGGAGAAATAGGTGTAGCAGAAGTTTCCCCCATGTGGATGCTGTCTCTCTCGTTTGCTTTATGTCTGGTATGGATCTAGCTGACTGCTTGTGCTCTTACAGCTTCTATGCTTGAATGAGGAAGGAGCTACTCCGGCTTGTCTGTGGATTGTAATAAGGGATTTGCATTGTCAGGTATGGTGGCTCAGTAAGCAGTATGTTGACAGTTCCACTGTGTGGAGTGAGATGTTCCATTTGTATTCTGAAGGGTTCCTGAAAATGCACTCCATTGCTCACACATGTTTCTGAATCAGAAAATGGCTGAGAACAAAGTAACTGACCTAAATGCTGTCTGCTCCAGCTGCGGGTGCATCTGCCTGCTGTTACTCTGACTTCAAGTCCTCTGGGATACTTGCAGAACTGAATTCTGTTCCTCAGGCCCAGCTCTTTCACTCATCAGATGTCCTCTGTTGAGCAACATTACTTACAGATGTAATGGTTATCATAGCTGGATTTTTTGTACTGCTCACCTGCAGATCTTAAAATTGAAAGGAAACTGTATCACAAACACGGAAGTACCTCCTTTCCTAAAATATATTTCTTCCTGCTACAAAATGCTAAATATTAAGACTTACTTATATAACTTGGGCTAATTTTTTATTCCAGTGTAAGTAAAGAGGGACTAATAATTGCAAGCTTTTGGTGTATGTGGCTTGTTTGTTTGAAACATGGTCTGGCTTGGTATTTCTTCAGAAATCAATCTAAAAGCAAAGCTTTAGACCCTTCTCTGCCAAATACAGAAGAAGAACCAGCTGCTGATGGGGAACTCATGGAAAGAGGAGTACTTCACAGTAGTTTTTGGATGTACGTAAGGCTGTTAATGTAAATAGTCCAAAGAAATTAAAGTAACATGTCCTTGTGTTCCTGGAAGAAAAAAGAAAAAAATAGAATCATCACTATTGTTCCTGCGTCTGAACTGCAGTAAGGTGAAGAATAAAGCTTGAAATCTTTTTTTAAATGTTAACTTTTTAATGGAAACTTGTCCAAATGATATATTTAGTGTGCTCTAATGGTGAAGTATCCTTCAGATGAAGGACAGCTTTCACCATAATTATGATTTTCTGCTCTGACAGGAGTTCATGTCAGTGTCAGGTTTCAGAGTGCAGTCATCCTACATGCACAGTGATGTTGGTTGCTATGGGAAGAATGTGTGAAATGAAACTGACTTCTTGAATGAGCGGTCAGGCAGAAATGATGTTTTCTGAATTAAGCAATGATCAGCTGGTAACTCCACTGGTAATTTCTTATCACCTGCAATATTTGGACACACAGTTGTGGCTACAGTGGCTATAATTCAACCACGGAAAAATTTGAAACCAACAGAGTGGAAATGACAAAATCTTTTATTTCTTTAACTGAACTCTGAAAAAGCTGAATTCATTACTGTTGTAACTTATGCTCGACTGAGATAATAAGACTTGTATTCTTTTATCCATTATCTCCAGAACTGGAAAGCTTTCATCATTTGGGATTTCCTTAGGTGACCAGCAGTGGCAGAAATTGAATTGTGTTCATTGAAAGAACTAAGCTTTATATTCCACATCCTTAGAGAGCTTAGTCACTGAGCTAGCTTCAGTTGAAACACCGCAATTAGACTGCTTTTGATTTGTCTCTGCAAATTTATCACCATCTTTTCCACATCTGCACTACTTTGCTATGAATGTCCCTGAAAGAACGCATGAAAAGAAATGATTCATACAGAATGAGAAATGTGAGCTTGGATTTTCAGAGAAAATAAACAGGTCAGAATGTTTTTTTTTTTTTCTTTTTAATATGTTCTCTTATCTGCCTAATTAAATTTATTAATACTAAGACCAAAAACTAGCACTTTATTAATTGGGAAAGACTTTAGTACTTATTACGCGACCCAGAAGAAATGTATGTTTTAATGAAAGGTCTGCCAACATATAGTAAGGGAACTGATGTATTGTGCTTACCTCACTCTGTAATGCTTTTGAAAACAAGTTTATCTGAGTCGTAAGCCAGATGTGAAGGAAACATCTAAAATGAAATCTATTTATGCAGATGAGGGGGAAAAATAACAGCAAGTAAAATAATAGCAACTACCTTTCTGTTCTTCTAGCTCTGCCATTTCTTCTGAGCAGACGACAGACTGGAAAGACAGCTCCACTTCTCTCCCATCTCACATGAGAGGCATAGGAGCAGCTCACATGGGCAGAGCAAGATGCTCTTTTTTCGCAGCAGTATCCGGCATAGTGTGCCTACATCTCTGCTGCATCTAGGGGTCTGTGTGCTTGTGTTACGCAGCTTGTGCAGGTAGGTCTAAGACATCTATATATAAACTAGTAGGGATGTGGCTCTCACAGTGCTGAACTTAGTGTGGATGACTGCTTCAGCATGTCTTTGAGCTTTTTCATAGATTTTTCAGCTGTGATGGCCTCTGTTTTTGGATTGTATTGTCACAGAATCGGTAAGATCGGAAAAGGCATTTAAGATCATCTAGTTCAGCTATCCACCAATATGGCCACAAACCCATGTCTCCGAGTACTATATCTACCCTTCCCTTAAACACCTTCATATATGGTGACTCCACCACCTCCCTGGGCAGCCTGTGCCAGTGCCTTACTGCTCTTTTGGAGAGGAAATTCTTTGTAATATCCAATCTGAACTTCCCCTGATGCAACTTGAGGCCATTCTCTCCTGTCCTATTGCTTTACCTGGGAGAAGAGGCCAACCCCCACCTCGCCACAACCTCCTTCCAGGAAGTTGTAGAGAGCGATAAGGTCTCCTCTGAGCTTCCTCTTCTCTAGTCTAAATAATCTCAGTTCTCTTGACCGCTTCTCATGAGACTTGTGTATTTAGTATACTGAAGCTAACTTAGGTGTTTCTAGTGGCTGGATTTGATTGTCTGATATGTGCAGTGCTGTTGTGAATCTCCCCTGGCCTCCTGCTGCTGTTGTCCCTTGGAGCCTTCGTCCTGTTTGCCAGCACTGTGCCGACATCATGGATGCTATAGGGCATCTTTATGCAGCACTGCATGCCTGCTCTCAAATTGGTCCATCAAGCCACAGGTTTGAAAGTAAGGTTGGGAATTTCTACTGGAGCTGAAATCAGTGTAGCGATACTGACTGCACACGTGCACTGAGATAACCTGCTGGTCATGTTGGTTACGCTGCACAGCACAGTTTAAATGCCTTCCCCCCCCCCATTTTAATTATTATTCACATGCAGTGTAAAGGCATGCCTATATTTATACCCTTTCCGTAATGTCTATTTAAATATTAATGCACAGCCTATGAAGGATTCATATGAAAGAATATCTTCAGAGATGTCACTTAGTAATTAGGTTTTTAAAATTTATTTCTAAAATGAAAAAATGATTAAAAATTCAAGTAATTGGTTTCTGTAGAACGTAACTGTGCAGTACTTTACAAATACTTGTAAAGATTAGTGTTTTGTTTACAGCTTTTAATTGAAATTTTCTTCCTTTGAAGAAAGGGAGGGCTGCTCATTTTGTTTTATTTAGCTTTGAGAAAAGAGATAGGAAAAGTTATGTTATTGGAAGCCCATCCTTTCTATGATTTAAATTAGACAACCCCTGTCCAGTGAGTTGCACAAATATTCTGTCATACTTTGGAGGTAAAATCACTAAGGATAGAGCTCTACTTTTGTCTTCTCAATCTGAAAAAGGAGAACACGTGTCCTTTCTAGGGTCCATTCTCACGTTTTCTGGTATGCTGAAGTCTCTTCTGTCACCTTCTCATTCAGCGTGGCATTGATAGAGCATGAGGACAGAAAGCGTGGATCTTTTCCCTGTGGTTCATAGAAAAGACACAAAGGTGAATGTGATGTGTTTGGTTTCCTGTGCTTTTTTTTCCTGTATTATTTAATGTTAGTTTCTGTAATGAGATAAAGATCTTACACATAACTGCTTTTACACTTTGGCGCGTGTATCTCTGTCTTGAGTCTACCTAATCTACCCATGAAATACAACTCTGTGTATGTTTATTGTGAGTTGGTTGTTTTGTAATTTACCAGAGTTGTACTGGCTACTTCAGTCAGTTGCAGCTGGATTAAATATATCTCCTATTCTGGTTCCAAAATGAGTTAGTTATTTAAATTACGAAGTTCAAACCTGGCACCTCAAGCAGCACACATCGCAACTTTGCTGAGGGTGTTCAGAACAGTCATTTTTCAGCTGTGTAACTACAGTGACATCTTTCGATTCATTTGCTATCCAAAGTAAGAAACTGGCACTATGTGCAGCTGTGTGTATATCCCTAAAGAAATAATAGGAATGTCTTTTCCCCTGCATGGAGGTGATGTTATCCAAGACACTTGTGACCACTTCTGTATTATTCTTTATTATGTCATGAAAATACTCCAGATTGGCTAGCAGTATTAACATAGATAAGGCTTCCTTTGGTTAAACTGGATGGATGGACACCATTTTGTACTTCGTTCTTCTCAGAGTAAACCTATTTAATTCTCTGTGATATCAATTATTTTAATTGACATTTCAGTCATTTCAATTATAGATGAAGCCTTTGCCAATATTTTCTTTGTGGCTTAATAAGGACAGTGATTTGATAGGAGGAGGAGTCACCTTGCAGCTGGTTTTATAACCCTTATGAATAAAATTTCAAAAAATCCCTCCAGGGCTACATGCTTGAAATGTTTTTCCTGTACTGGAGAGAAGGCTGTTACCTGTTGATCTGTTGCAGATCCATCTCCTTCTGACACCTAAATACATGCAGTGTGGTAGGCACGGGATGGAGTTTGAGTTTCAACGTGAGGAGAGAAAGAAGCACTTTACTAAAGATTACTCTTTGCTTTCTCCCTGATCAAATCTACAATTTTCAGAATTGGAACATTGCTGCTTATAACTTTTCGTACTCAGATGAGTAGTTGCTAACTCAGTAGGAGGAGAGGTAATACTGGAATCTACTGGAAGACTCCACTCTGCTTTGAGCCTCTGAACTGTTGCACAGCTGAATGTGAACAAATCATAGCAGCATTAGGGCTCTGCAGTGCTTGTTTCCTTACTTACATGGCTGTTTTATACAAGTTATGGGGCATGATTTCATCTCCCAGAAAACACGTTTGTCCGTTTTATGTCATCTCATAATGTGCTGCAGATATTTTAACTGATCCATCTGGAAAACTGTAGGATATTTAACTACTGTCTTCTGTTTAAGTAGTGGAAATTTTTCCTCTGGGTGATTTTATTATTGTAACTTCTTGTGTAAAGTCACCTCAGGATAGGTCCTCTTCATTTTTCTTACATGCCTTTTCTTTTTGTATTGGAAAATTCTCCTGAGTAAACAATCCCTTACTGCAGTCTACGTGCAACCACAGCTCTTGATTTTTAGTGTTAACTTTATTAAATTGAAAGTAACTAAGGCTCATATCTTCTTTTATCTGTTATTTGTTGTTTCTTCTTTTTTTTTTTTTTTTTTCCAAAGGCATTATTCTTCCTATCACAAAACATGCTTTCAAGAAAGACTGCTGTTTTTGGTGTCATTTTGTTAAGCAAAGTGAGAACAGGGGAGTCTGTCAGTGGTCTGTGCTATGCACCACCTAAATAAATCAATGTATATTCCATGTCCTGAGGGTTTTTTAAATGAAACCAGTGAAATTTTGGTTCCAGATTAAGAGTTCTGACCCATTTATCTGATCTAGAAGAAACTGTTAAAGAACTCCTTGTTTATGAGCATGCTGGAGAAGTACTTCTGTTATTGTTTTTTCTTTATAAGAAAAACATACATGCTTTGCTTTCATTTGAAATCTGATGTGGGGAGAGCAAATGATGGAGAAGGGGTAAGCATCCTGTATGTTTTTTCTTATGCACACGGGGAAAATGCAAGAATGCTGGAAAGAACTCTTACCCCACTTTCTGGACCAACACTTTTCAAGCTGCAGTTAACACCATAATATTTTATTTTGCTGATTTACTGTGCAAGGTCCTTTTTACATGGCCCTGTCTTAGAGAATCTAAACTTCATCATCAGTATGGATACCAGGTAGAGGTTATTACTACTTCTATTGGAGTGACCAGTCTTTTGCATTATTATTTCTCTCTGTAACTTCATTTCTGGTGTGTTACTGAATTTCCAAGTGCATTTTCGATTTTTATTCACCTTTATCTGAAAGCATGGGTTGAAAAACCAAGCAAACAAAAGCCAACATATTGCATTTCAGTAAGCTCATCATAAATGCTTTCTACAGTGACTTGGTTCTAAGGATCATGACTTCTTTTGAACAGTAATAGGAACATTCAACAGATGCTTATTAAAGGCTAATCTGTTATCTTTCCATCATCTTGATTGGGTTTACCAAGCCCTGAAGGCAACTTCAATCTGTCCCAAATTCTTCCTTCCTGTCTTAGCAGTAATTTGGGGAGAATATAGTACGAATAATATTCCTGGAGTGATTTGTCAGTGCAGTCTACCTATGAGTGAGAACTTGTGTGCTATGTATGCAGAGGCTTGTGCTGGAAGTGTGTTTCATCAACTCTGCTCAATAATTATTTTTATTAACTGTCACTTTTTTTAGCAGTCTGATTATGTTCTATGCATTTCTGTAAGGCTTGGTTATATTACATCTGCTTCTGTTTTCACATTTCCCTGTACCATGGACTACAGAGGAGCATAATGATTCTGTTTCTTTAGTTGCTTGTGTTTGACCTGTGTGTATAGCATAAAAATGAAGTACTCACATTTTGCTTCTCTTCACTTTGCTTCTGCGCCTGTGCTTCTGCGTTCTATTGCTATAGTCTGAAGCTTGGAGCAAGTACCCATTTTGGGAGCCTTCTGAATTTTTTTCACATTAATTTTTGGGTAAGAAAGAATATAATTTGCTTTTCAAGAGTTTGAATGCCATCTAGTACACTTGAAGGAGCTAAGATGAGTTTTTGTGAATATGCCCTGGAATGTCTGAATGCTTCAATTCCATTGGGAACAGTTGGTTTGAAAAGTGGTGGATTTTGTAGCTTCCCACTCAGATATTAAACTTCTCCATGCAGTCAAAGGATCTCATTCTATTAACAAAGATGTGGTATAAATTTCTCTCTTCTTAAATTGAATTTCAGCTTACAGCTGTTCCATTCTCGAAGAGATGTGCTTCAAAATGTTCCTTGCTCCTTTATTCAAGAATTTGGAGACTAGATATCCAAAATGCACAGAAAAATCAGGGCATTTCATTTAAAAAAAAAAAAAAAAAAAAAAAGGAATCTACATACCTTTTCACTAAAAAATGCTTTCATCATTTTTTTATTTTTTGCCCTCCAATGAAGCAGGTGAAGAAAAGTGAAACTTCTGAGCATCTACAGTCAGAATAGATAATAGAGTTCACGTGGAACGACACATTGTACATTTCATGGGGAGAAAAAAGTCCTGCACCAAGAAAAGCCTCGCAGCTTGGCTTTGGGAAGAATGAGGGCTTGTATAGACTCTGGATTTTTGAAATTTCTCCTGTAGCTCACCGCTTTGCTCTTGAGGGAACTGTTATATTCCTGTGTCAGTCAAGAGACTCCTGACCCCTCTTCTCCTGCAATTTCTCACAGTTGAGGATCATCTTAAGAGAAAAGCTGAGTTTTGAAACTATGGAAGTAGTACATCTACTGGTCGGTCTTGTACAGCAGATTTCTTAAGTGATTCCATTCAACAAGCCATTTTCTTCAAAAAGCTGAGATAGACTAAGAAGCCAGAAATAGCTGTACATTTATGTTCCTGTACCTTTATCAGTATGTTCCTATGCCCTATATGAGATATATGTACATACTTAATCTTATATACAATACTGTCTCTACAAATTTAGATTTTTTTCCTGATGTAATAATTTTTCTCTTAGCATAGGAATAATCTCCATATGATTATTAAGAATATAAATATCAAGAAACCAAAGATCATCCGTCAGTCTGTTCTTTAATGTGTAGACTGAACCAAACACAGTGCTTGCTTATACATACCTGTACGTCTTCCTTAGAACTACCAATGGCTGAAACATTATTAAGATCTATTTGCCAGTGTGTGCCATGTGTGTACTTATGGCGATGGGCACAAGTCTTCAAACTGAGCAATTCTGATGGTAAGTGGTGAAGATCTAGAGTTGAAGTTGAAGTTGCACTTCACTGGTGCAACATGAACACAACACAAGAAGTATGTTTCTGCTCTACAGTTTGATATTAGTATTGTACTGATAGTGAATGACATACAGACACGTGGACTCCTGTTTTCCCAGTAAAGAGTGATACTAAATTTCTACTGATTTCTGGGAAATTTTAGTGACAGAACTTTTTCTGAGTGCTATTTTTTTGTAAACATAGCATTTTTCGACTTTACTATTTTTTTTTTGTGAATAAGCAGATGAATAGGTAGATGCCATTTTTTTTTTGCACTCTAACAAAAACCACCAAAGAACCTTCCTTGCAGCCTTTGTGGTTAAGCATTTCCTTCTTAACTACTAAGTTAACAAGATTACATAAATAAGCAGATACTGAGTTGTTCTGCACAACTATAAAAAACATTTACTAATATATTCAAATAGAATTTTACTAAGTATTGGCAGAAATTATATTTTAAATGATAAAAGGATTTATTAGCCCAATCTAGGATGTTAGAAACAGTAATGCTCTTTAAAGATTAAGGGTTTTTTCTTCATAACTCAGTCTTAAGCCAGTCAGGAGTTTAACGTTCAGTTGAAAAGATATCTGGCATGTAAAGTCTGAGTATATATTCCATATAAAATATGTATTTATTTTAATTCCTTGAAGATAGGAGAATTTCTGTTCCATTAAAAAAAAATCAGTTGGATGAGGAATTCTGTGTATTTTCCTCTTCTTCTTTTTGTTCATGACATGATGCTATTCTGGTAAATATTACTCTGTCTTAGTGAATGCTTTATTTTTTTAGCCTAACTAGGGCTGGCAAGGGGAAGCTCAGATGGCCGAATGGAGGGGATTCTGTTCTCTCTGCATCAAGTACTGCATGTGTAACATTTCTCAAATACCACCTTCAGTGGGAATTTCAGTTCAGAAATTAGGATCTCTCCAGGGGGAGTGTGTTAGAAGGCAGATTCCATCTGTGGTATGGACAGAGCAGGGAAGTGTGGGAGGGAGCTGGCTCACGTGACTGCATGAGAATGCTTATGAAATGTGCTGGAGTTCTATCGACAGGCAGGGAAGTGCTTTCCTCTTTCAAACTTTTCTCTTTCAAGCCCTTATCTTGTGTAATTTCTTCGTCTGAATGTGAAAGTTGCATGTTGCCATAAGGATTCCTTCAGTTCTTCATTCAGTCATGTCAGAGACAGTGCAGTTCCTGCCCTTCTGTGATGTGGAAGAGACCAAGTGTGGGTGCAGGTGGTTAATGGAGTGGTAACCTCTTTCCCTGATTTTTTTTTTTTTTTTTGCCTTATCATTTGCAATTGCTCTGAATTGGACAAGGTTATTGTCCACTTCTAGGCTTTGTGGGAGGGAGGATAACAGAGCTGATACAAAATGGAAGCTGATTTGCTCCCCTGAGTTCTGACTCAGGCAATTGTCAGGTCCTTCAGATAGCTTAAAAACCAAAGCACCGGTATCTGTAGAAGGTGAGGAGAGAACCTATAACCTCATTCAAGGATGCCAGCTTTTTGGAGGAAGAAGATTAAGGTGTTTGGGAATAAGAAGAGTTTTAAAACATGGCAGGAGGAAGAGTTTGTGTTATCCTGGGAGAGAGGAGGTGGTTAGGTGCATAGCTGGAAAGGCTGGAGGAGAAGCAGTACTGGGAAGCTAACGCAGAAGGGAGGAAAGTGGAAGGAAGGATTATTAATGAGACAGGCATCTGTCATGCAGAGAAGGGGGAGTGAAGAATGAGGCATCTAATTTCTTTTTAAAAGGAGGCAATAAAATTCCTTCAAGTCTTTCATCTCTATAATGAGAAGTCACAATTAATGTTCTATAGAAAGAGTATTTATCTGCTCAAATAGATGTGTTAGAAATGTAGGCGTACGACCAATCATTTGGAAGATGCTAAGATCAATAGGAACAACAGACTGACAGAATTGGCTTTAAATATAGTATCCATTTTCAAAGACTTTATATGTAGTATTGACACAAAGCAGGGTGTGTATAAGTGTAAGAAGAACAAATTCTTTGCAGCTGATGAACTGTGGAAAAGCAGGGATATTACTTAATGATTTGAAATGTCTTTGTATTGATACTGATTGGTTTTCATGAAGGTTGTTTAAAATGTGCTATGAGCTGCAGAATAGATTATGATACTGTAATATTCCTTAATATCTTGTTTAATAGGTGCAAAATAATGATGTAAGCTAGTTTTGCCAAGAGTGGCTATAGTGAAAGCAGAAGATATGAAGAGATAAAATACATAGCAACTCTCTGGAAACAGCTTTAAATCATTTCATGAGCAGAAGTATAAGGCAAAGGTAGGAAAGTTGAGCAGATTTTAAAGCCTCAAAACACTTCATAAATTTCTGGATAGAAAATCCGTATTATTCAATTGGACTGTTTGGTTTATCTGAAAATCTCTTCCTGTAAGATTGACGTTTTGGTTGCAAACTTCTGATTTGGAAATAGTTTTTTTTATATTTGGACTTAATAGCAGCAGTCTGCATCTGACTAAACCAGATGTAGAAACACATTTTTATCAGGGCTTCAGGACCTAGGAAAAGCTGGATTAGCAGCCCGATAACTTTGTAATATTATCACAAAATATCATCTTCAACTGCAGCCAAGAAAGACCTTGCAAAGCATTAGTGATGATGATCTCTATACTGGATGAAAAGCACATAACTGTGGTTAAACATTGTTCTGTTTTACTCTGCAAACTGTACTGACAGTGGGAATGCGACATTGAAGATTTTATTTGTGCCTTTTTATAGTGATTAATCACATTTTCTTTCTGTTAATATTGAGGTTTTTTTGTTTTGTTTTGTTTGTTTGTTTTGTTTTGTTTTGTTTGTTTGTTTTACAGTTGTCATGGTGGTGGTATCTCTTGTTTTGAAGCATTGGGTCTGCAGAAATGATGATCTGTGTTCCTGCAATCTAACTTGATGGTCTTGAGACAATGTACAATGACCTCTTCTGAAACTTGCATAAACATTTTGTATACTCTAGGTCTTAACATTCAACTCATATAGCCAGCTGACTTCCCTGCTCTGATCTTCATCGCTCTCCTTTCTGTCAACTTCCACCCCTAAGTTTTGTGGAAAAAAATAGACCAGCTTTAAAAACCAGTATTATTTTGTTTTCAGGAGGAGAGTGGTGTGGCTCCCTGGGTATTCAGTTCATATTATATTTCTGTCGTTTTCTGATACATCTCATGAAAGTCTCTAAAAGTTTTTTCCAAATGGTGGACTTTCTGGAGAAACACTGTAGGTTTAATGCAAATATTAACTTCCATTTTTACTGCTCAGAATTAAATGGGTTGATATTGACCTGGTAGTTACGATACTTTTCAGCGCAGAATAGAAACATGGAGTCATGGAATCATTAAGGTTAGAACAGACCTCTAAGATCTAGTCCAATCCCAGCCCATCCCAACATGTCCACTGACCTTGTCACTCAGTGCCACATCTCCATGGCTCTAGAACCACCTCCAGGGACAGTCACACCACCACCTCCCCGAAAAGCCTAATGCAATGCATCACTACTCTTTCTGAGAAGAAATGTTTCCTAATATTCACTGTACTGTAGGACAGAATGAGCTTGGGAGAGGTCGTGGGAAGGAGCCTGAGCAGTTGGTGTGAGGAGCACTGCAAGTGGCTCCTGCCTGGATGAAGGGAGCAGTGCGAGATCAGAGGATGCAGATGCTGCCAGAGCCACCTAATAGGCTGCC
Organism: Phasianus colchicus; assembly: GCF_987193195.1. Taxonomy (NCBI): domain Eukaryota; kingdom Metazoa; phylum Chordata; class Aves; order Galliformes; family Phasianidae; genus Phasianus; species Phasianus colchicus. The sequence goes on from NC_143445.1 coordinate 6,903,215, forward strand.
TAGCACATAGATGACAGTGGGAGCAGTGTTTGTTTTTTTTTTTTGTGAGTGGCTGCAAGGTCATGTAATTTCAACCACGCTGGGCCAGGAAGTCCTGTAAAAACTATGGTTTTCCTGGTAGGAATTTACCTTTCTCAAATAAATAGCAGTGTCACTAATGATGGTGCCATAGCATCAATTCCAAATTAGACAGCCCATATTGTGTAAATAAGTGTTCTCTTACTTAATTTGTTTCTGAGGTAGAACAGCAGTTCCAAAGGCAATGTTGATGCATTTGGGTTTTTTTGGTGTATTTTGAAGAATCACGTTCCAAAGTAAAAGTTTTGTTGAACCTTATCTACGAAAGAATCTACTGTTTCACTTGACTGTGGAAGCAACATATTCAGCTTTATTCAGGCAAAGTAAAGACATAAAAACTTACATCACTTATTAATCATGACTAAAATCATCAAGTGAGCGACTTTGGGGTAAAAGATGTGTTTGATTCCTTGATTCCATGGGGAAAATAGTTTTTATTAGGACCTCAAAATGAAGAAGTACTACGTTTGTGTCTGCATGCTGATACCTTTTTAGCCTTACGTAGAAATCAATGTTTGTATTACTTCTTTTTCAAATGCTTATACAGTTTCAAAAGAGGCCTGGGGGAACATGGTAAATGCAGATATTTCATAAGCTGGGCAATAAGTAGATGTTTGTAAGGTTTAAACAATTTTTTCCTATTAATTAGTGCTCCTCATAAAATCCTGCTGGATCTTCAGCTACATCCATGTTTGCAATAGCGATGAGGCCGCAGATTGTCATAACAAACACCTGTCATTATTCATTGAAAGCTTTTATCTCCTAATGCAAACTTGTTAGTTTCCTGCAATAAGTTAAATATTACCTTAAAACCAGGTGTTCTACTCCAGTTGTAGTAAATGCTGCTGTTCCCTGGATTTTTAACATGGATTTTTAACATAACCTCTTCATTAGAAGTGCAGAAAATTCCTGACGTTACGGCTTTCCTTTGGTTTAGGACAGGAGTGGGGGAGAATGTCAAATGACTGGGTACTTATAAATAATGCTTTGAAATATTCAGATTAAAATTCAGAAGTGCTTGTTGAAAAATATGTAGCCATGAATCTCAGAATGGAAATATCACTTTGTTTTTTCATATTTTCAGCTGGGAAAGTGTCTAAAAGAAAGAACAGGATTCGTTGGTTTTAACAAGCCAAGAAGTGTAAAAACGAATCTGTGATCTTCATACAAACTTTCCTGTGGTGATACAGCAGCAATCATTCTTCTGTGTTGCATTAATATCCTAGAAATTGTGGAATAGAACGCTGCCTGAAGTTACCTGAGAGTAGTGTGTTCTTCTTGCATGCTCTCTTTACCCCATGAACGCCTGATATTTTTTCATGTTTTACGGGCGTAGAACATTGAAGTATTTAAGCCATATTAATATAAATATTTCTGAAGTAATTTAGAAAAGGCAGAAATGGTTTTCTGATCTAGTTCTTCTATTAACTTTTTGTATGTTTTAAATCCCTCAGGAAATCTTTTACAGACTTCAATGCTTTTTCTGACTTTGGCTTTAAGGATCAGAATCCACTCAAATTATATTTGCAAGTAACTGGAATGAGCTAAGTGCCCAAGCAGGTGCATTTCTGATGTCCGGGAGACATCTGTACTAGGTGTATGTCTCCTTTCACCAGTACAAAACTGCATGTAAATTATACTCTGTGGTTCACTTGTAGCCTTGCTGCTTAATGTATGCTTTCCTAAACAATGATTTTCAAAGTGAATTGCATTTTCTGCTTCAAATGAGCATATACTAGAGCTGTCCAGTGCAAATCTACATCCTGTTATTGGGCTCACGAGAAGAATACAGCCACAGCCTCACACCCTTGAGGAAAAGTTTCATAGATCCTCTGTGACATTGCAAAAGTTACTGTTGACTGTTTAGAGATTATTGAGTATGAAATAAAAACGATAAAGGATGATTTATATGGACCATATATTCATTCATTGCTATGCCTTGTCCCTTTTTAAAGGATAATTACTTGGTCTGGTCTCCTGCTGCATCAGACGTGCTCAACATAAATGGAAAGAAGCATGAGGTAATCATCTCCCCAGCTTGGCTAGGACTTGTGCTGAGCCCCCCCGGGCCTGAGCAGCATGTGACGTGATGGCTCTGATGTCACCTTGCTGTGAACGGAGGCATGCCTGCTGCCCACCTCCAAAGTGCACAAGCAGCTCCATCTGGGTCTGAATTCTGTCTGCAACTGGGAAGGGAGGATCAGTTTCTCCTACACAGAATTTTTCAAATGGATTTCTTCAAGCTGTTATGGAGAAACTGGCTGTTTTGGCAGTGCCCACATCTGGAGCAGCCATCTTATGAGAGAGGAGTTGGGTCCTTAGAAATGTTCACATGGAAACGATGGCTTAGGACTCCCATGGTCTTGTCCTTCTCACAACCTGTTCAGACCTGAAATACTGGATTTTTGCATGGAATTCAGTTTCAAAAATAGCTAGTTATTTGGGCTAAATAATATACTGGATTTAATCATAGTACAGGAGAGTTAAGAGACTTGGAAAAATATGTGGAATAAGATGTGGTGTTTACATGACCTTGGAATGACTAACATCACAGCAGACCGTGTCTCTTGGGAAATAAAAGAATTAAATTATTTTTCAGTTTGGGAATTGTTAGACTTAAGGGTATTGTTCAAGAAGTGATGGAAGCCATTGCAACTTGCAAAAATGTAGGAAGGCTATTGGTTTTAACAAAGCACTTTTCTGCCTTTGCTATTGCCTTCTAGCAAATTTGTGTACTTCGTTTATACTTAGGGTAAGATAATATCCCTAATAGCAACAGGAATCCTGTGGGAAAATTTTATTACCAGCATTTGCCTTGGGTAATATCTTACTCCACGTGATGATGAAATAGGTCGTCTTCTGCTCTCTGAGGTAATTCGGAAACATCTGCTTCACATTAGCTCCTCAAAGTACTTTGTTTAAAAGAAACACATTAAGGAAACCTTTCACAGCTCTTGGTAGAGCAACTGCCTCTTATTTAGTCTTGGGCTAAGTGCTCTTCACTATGAATGATCACTCTGGCAGCAAGGACAATTAGAACAGCATCCTGTAATAAAACAGCACCCCGTCCTGTTTGCAGGGTATTAATGGTCTGCCTTCCCAGCATGTTATGATAAAGATAATGCAAAACGAGCAGCTACTAAGAGTCCCTTGGCTTTCATAGTGTTTTATTATTGGTCTTTTTTTCTTTTTTTTTTGCAGTTACACCATAAATGAAAGAATTAGAGACCAGTGGTGGTGAGGATAAAAAAAAAAACCAAACAAACCAAGGTGTATGGTGATCTTTTTGATTCTTGGCTCTTCAGATTTTATAGTATTTTTGTTACGACACCAGTGAATCTTTTTTTGTCAGAATGCTTTCTTCAGAAACACAGCTGGATTTCTGTTCAGTGATTTTCATGGTCAAATCCAAACTCATCTTCAGAAGATAAGTTATTTTTAGCAGTGCTCCTGTCTGGGCATATTCCATTTCCATAGTTGCATCAGTATTCAGGCCTGCTTTCTCTCTTATTTCTGTCCCATCGTTCTTGCCTCTGGGCAGAACCAAATTTGTAAGTGCCCTGAATTTTTCACTGCAAGATGTTCTCAGGGTTACAGTACAACTCTGCCCCCACAGCTGCCCCAGCTGCTTGTTGCTCCTTGCGGGCACAGCCTGTGCAGCCTGTGCTCCAGCACTGCCCTGCTCCTGCTGTCCAGGCGGCTGCTGATGCTGAGTAAGAAGCTGTTAGCTCCTTTGTGGAGGAATATCAGAGGAGTATCAGAAGGCTACTTCCTTCCTGTCTCTCTGCTGATAACCTTTCTGGATAGAGGAAGTTAATTGTACATGTTTTGTTCTTATTGTTGTTTTAACTGTAACAGTAAAGTAAGCAAAAAGATGTGATATATACAAATGTTTTGCTAAAGTATCTAAAAAGGCAGGAAACTAGGAGGACTTTCAGAATTAGAGTTTTATTTCCTATAGGCAATTTAGGAGGACAGAGATGGTGCTAAACAGACACTGGTTTGTTTATAAAGCTCAGAATTTGTATTCTACTGCCTTAACAGACAAGTTCTTTAGTTTCAGTCCCTGAGGAAAAAAAAAAAATTGTCTTTACCTTTCCTTTTTGGAGTATCGTTAGGTTTGTCCTGTTTATCACTGATTTGGGAATAGTGGCTGCATTAATGTGAAGGAGACAACTAAGTGGTACAGGAGATAGGTTAACATAGGCACTTAGTTTTTTGTTCTGTTTTGTTTAAAACTACTCACAACAAGAGGAGGATTGCAAGATGTGTGCGTGGCTCCCAGACCATTTGTGTATTTTCTGTTATGACCTGCGTGTTTTGTAGCTAGGTAGCAGGATCACAGTGCCACAAGTATTCATCCTTATTAAATGTGCCTATATTTGTGGTTTGCTCAAATGGAGAATGAGAGATTGGTCTTGAAGCAAAACAAAACGCATTCCTTGTGAGAGGCAGAAAGGATTTCAGCTTCACCAGAAAATATGCTGATTTTTGGAACTCATCTTGAAATGCAGAACACTCAGCACTATTTTATTCCATTTCTTTGAACTTTCTGAAATGGGTTTGATTGCAATTTTACATATAAGCAACAGATAAACAGCTCAAACCATAAAATGAAAATTATTAGCTTTAGTGTTTTGCTTCAGAGCTCAGGCATCAATACTTATGACTGAGAAATGAATAAAGTATGGTTTACAGCTTTGAATTGCTAAATCTTTAATGCAACCATGGGCTGGCTCAGCAATGCTTCAGCCCTTCAGCTTGAACTCCTGTGGTATGTTAAAATGCCATTAAGTCATGAACCATTTATCATGTAACGTTTCGAGATTTCCTGGAGAAGAAGCAGTAAATTTCAGAGAGTAAGGCAAAAGAAATTTTTGTCTCTTGCTGATTTGTAGCCTACAGGCGAGCCCTGTGAATTTAGAAAAGTGTGTTCCAAAGAATATTGGGAATTTAGTCTAAATAAGAAAAACAAATTGTTTGAAATAAAAGAATTAATATTTGGAATAAAAGTCTTTAAAAACAAGCAAGAAAGCATTTTCAGAATAAAAGTACTTTTTTGTATATTTCTTGGCATGAGAACTTCAAAAGAAGTTGCTCTCTATGAATGGATAGTTGCCCCTTGAAAAAGGGAGAACACAAATTCGTAATGATAAAAGGTCCATTAAAACATTTATTGGTGACCATGGTTCAGTGCTGTCAGCTGCTGCTGGAGTGTTTACAGTCATAGAATCATTTTGAGTTGGAGGGGACCCTTAATGTTCACCCTGTCCAGCTCCCCAGCAATGACCATGGATAGCTGCAGCTGGATCAGGTTGCACAGACTCCTGCCCAGCCCAACCTGGAATGTCTCTAGGGATGGGGCTTCCACCACTTCTCTGGGCAACCTGTTCCAATGCTCCACTACACATACTGTACAAAAACAAAATGAGCAAACAAAAACAAGGAAAAAAACACTTTTTTCTTATATTCAGGATAAACCTCCTCTAAATTTATCCAACCTGGTGCCCAGGATTCCCGGTACTTGAATGCAGGGCAAGAGACGTGAGAATCCTGATGTCCTTTGTACAAATCTCCTCACTTGGGTTATGTTTAGGAGAGGTGATCTTTTCATCCTAGTGGAACTACCGTAGGAAGAAAATTAACTGGGGAAGCTCTTCTGTTGCAGCTGAGTTTGAGGAGATAGGGATCATCAGGTCAAGCGCAATGCTATTTGAATTGAGAAAATGAAACACATATGCCTGCAGATTCACTGCTGCTATGTCTTCAGAGATTATCTGTCTTGTTGCTACCAATTATTTTAGTGAAGGACCAAAGTTAGCAAGTTCATTGCTGATCTGCTTGAAATGTCATGGAATCATGGTGTAGAACGAATATCTTTGTGACAAAGATTGTAGCTACCATATACTTTTTGCATGGTTTCTTCAGTGATGAAGAGAAAACTTTCTTAACTATGAAGGAATTAGCAACTTTTTTTTTATTTGGAAGAGGAAAATCTAGTTTGGGAAAGATGAAGAATCTATATTAATTACCCTGGTTTTACTACGCCATCAAGAAAAGTAATGAAGGTTTTGTGTTTGTTTGTATATGTTTATCCTTCATTAATAGGGATATCATAAAGACTGGATGCATGTTACTTGGTGAAAGGAAGGAATGCGTAACAGCAGCTTGCACAGTAAGAGGAACGCAGGCAGCTGCAAGTAGCAGTGTATGTAACTGCCTACCATCTTTAACAGATGGTGCTTTGGTGAACTTGCCTCATTAGGATGTATGCTTATTTACGTGTGTGTATGTGTGTCTTTCCTAACATTCCCACATAGTGAGGGCCATATTGATCCTAACACAAAATTTCACTTTGTAGTTTCAATCTGTTATTTCATTTTGTTGGTCCCAAGGCCCGTGGTCTTGCATGATAGGTTCATTTATATGTTAATGCAGTATAAAGCAATGGTAAGTTGGTTATGGAGTTTTCTCATACAGTGATTTGACAGTTAAAAAGGAAGAGAGATTACAATGATTTTGTAGTCAGGTGAAACATAGGACATACAGAGAGAAGATGACGCACAGCTAATGTGTGATACAGAACTTCCCCAAAGAGAATGCTTTTCCTGAGTCTTTGATGTTAATTCAGAGTTTTTAAGGCTTAATTAATATACAAATATTACTGGAAAAATAAATTAAATTTACAAATGAGACAAATAATTAGTACCAAAATGTTCATTTAGGGAGTTACTGAAAAGCTTTGCAGCCTTTTGATTTAGTAAAATCAAATCTGTTACGTGAAGCGGACTTAGTCAAAATAACCACTTGGGAGCAAAATCCTTGGTATTTATTTACATCTTAATTCAGATGTGTATTTCACAGTCATACGAACCACTGTCTCAAAATTTAGCTTCACTGGAATCTGCTGCTGAGCTTTTCCTGTTATTGAAAATGATTTTTTTGTGGATGTTACCCGGAGGTAGATGAGCAGAATAACTATTATTTTATGTATTTCAAGCTGCCACTTGACAAGGTGAAGACGAAATACAAGTGCACTCTTCTTGCTGCTAAAGGCCCAGCTCCAGATGAGCCCAATTAACACATCCACCTGTGTTTACCTAAGCAGAGAGACTTGCTGTCCTACTATTTCCCAGGTGATAAGCCCTGCAGCATTGCTTACCTCGTTGTAGGTTCTCCTGAAAGTAGTGGGTGGCTTGCAGTTTTTATTTCTTTAATGCTGTCACTGAAATGCTTTGGTCAGAGCTCAAGCGTTAGAGGAGTTGAGGAGCTGCTTTCAGCTTCAGTCATCCAGTAGAGGGAAACATGGATTCTATAGTACTTAAACATTGCGATTAAAACCATTTCAGCAGAATTAACAGTGACTCCACAGAAACTCAGTTTCCCATTTACACCAACAGGAAGTATAGATTTCTAAAAGTGTTTGAATGAGTCCAGGATAAGACAGTGAAGTGCTAGGTCAGGAGAGTGATCTCTTCCCACCAAGGCCCCAGCAGATGTGAGTGCTCTGTGCTCCCATTTCTGCTATGGTCTCGTTGATCAGGAGAAACTTGACTCAGATGTGATAAAGCTTTCCTAATAAGTTTTGAATTAAAGATAAAGTCTTTGATACGTTCACCTTAGCAACAGCAGGAACGTGAAAGAAATTGGATCCTACTTAATAACTTGTAAGTTTTACTAAAGCCTGTTTTCATAATACAGAGTGCTATATTGTGCTGAGAACAGAGCAATTCTCACCAGAATATGATCTATAAAAACATGCAGAACTACAGAATGTACTTGATCAACTATTCTGTATGTTGCATCTTAGTTACTTCGTTATGATGGCATATATATTCATAGACTTGCAGAGGAAGCAGAACTAGTGGGAATCTTCATTTCTCATCAGTGGACAATTCAGTATCTAAGTAAACAAATACATAATTTTTGTTTAGAATTTAAGTATCAATCTATTTTCTTATATACACTGAAATAAATGGCTTATTCAGACAGGTGAACTGTTTTTCCATCAGTATTCAGCTGATGCTTGAAATAAATTGGATTTCTAACCAAGATGCTTTATTGATGGATTCTGTTTGATGAGTTCAAGTTGCACATCTTCAGTATTTCTGACATGAGAATATATTGCTGAAAAATATTGGTATTATGAAGTATTGTAAATAAGTGTTTTCACGAGTCACAGTCTGGAACACAGATTTATAGGGAAGAATTTTGTTGGACAGGAGTGCTGAACTCACCATACTCAGTATGTTTTCCAGGCATAAATGATGTGTTGCTGACTAAGAATTGCACCAGACAGAAAAGTTCAATAATGGATTCTTAGGCCGTTTGCGTGTTGGCCAGCATAACATGTTGAGTTTTATCTGTTCCTGAAAAACAAGAATAAGTGATCTTAACTGTAGCATCTTTTAAAAAGAATAATAGGAATATTGTATTGTCAGAGGAATTAAGTGCTAGTATCTTCTAAAAGGGTAGGTATGTATTGAAAAATTGGTTTGCAAGTCAGAATAATTGTGCTGGTTTTACATGAGCTCGTAGTCAAACTTTGGCTGATGTGGTTGAGCCTGAGTGAACATCTTTTGGTTTTTCCACCAAAACCCATTACAGTCAGTCTTAACTTGCTCTGTTCAGCACTGCTTAGACTGTAATCCTTGGTCAGCATTCACACTTATGGGAAAGAGTACTGAGTATGTACAGTGATTCAGACTTGTTCTTTGTATGTTCTCTGTCTCCAGTTACTTCAGAGTAGAAATCTCTGAATTTCTCTATTTAAATCATGCTCCAGTGCTTTGACCTGGGTAGATTCTTACTTCCTCAATACCATTTTTCTTGTGATAGAAAGGGAATAATACCTATCATGCCCAGCATAGTGGGCTAGTGAGAAGTTCAGTAATGCATGGAATACCTCTAAAGTTTTTTCACAGAGATGGTATTTTATGCCTGAGTTTTAAACTAAGGTCTACTCAATAGGTTGTGATTTTTAAAGGTGAAGTGTTTGTAATTGGGGTTAAGTTCATAAAAAGTATTGGGGGAGGAAGGGGGGGGGGGGCAAGCCTGAATAAAAATGACTTTGTAGAACTCTGTGCTTTTAGCTATTTACTTACAACTTTAATGCAGCTCATATATGTGGCTTTTGCACCTCATTTAAAAGCAGGCTCTTGGATTGATCATTAGATTATTAGAATGCTGTGGGTCATATATTGAATGATTGCTAGCAATTCTCTGTTAGCATGTTGTATTGCTTTCAGTTTGAACAGTCATGGGAAAATAATAACTGTTGCCCCTTTAATGTGAAAGATCACAGTGAGCTGCTTATTTGGATGTAGAGCCTGCCTGAATAGAAGCAAATTATGTTGGTCATTAAGAAACCCTTGTTGAGAGACATCAACAGCTATTAGCACAAGCAGGCTTGGGGATGTCTCATCACTGCTGAGCCCAGTGGTTTGTCAGCCATGATCCTGGTGACATCTTCGAGTCACTTGCTGAAGTGCTCCCAGTGCTGCAAGGTGCATAAGGGAGTTCCAAAATGGGAAAATGTTATGGGATTGTACAGCAGAGGGGAGGATGTTCAGACTTGAGTATGAAGTCGAGCTTGTGATTTGAGTTACTCTGGAATGCAAAGCAGAATACTTTCAGAACATGATGAAATACATAAAATTCAGTTTTTGGAAATGCTGCTATTAAAGAATTGTTAGGAAGTAAATATGCAAACTCTGCAAAATAGATAACTCTTTCATACTGCCTTTTGTCATGCCCCGTTGATTTATATGGCTGAAGAGCCAGACTTCCATTCCACATCTACCCAGTATCATTGTGTTGTTGCATAATTCAAATAATCAGCTTGAGAGCCATGACAACAGAACTGTTGCCAAGGCTTAAAAATAATGGGTATCAATACAAGAAGTTGCCAGACAATGAACATGTGAGTTTTGAAGTCTGAAATGCATTGCTAGGAATAAGTTGGAAGGCTTAAATTTAGAGATGTAGTTTCATAAGTCAGCACACAGTGGTCTTCGAGGACTTTTGTAACTCGGTAGGCATACCAAACTTGGCTTAGGGTTTGCAGAACAGAATACAATAGCTATAATTCTAAGCCTGTTTTTGTTACAAGGAACGTGATGAAAGGACAGCTCTGTCATTCACAATCCCTGGATCATGGGCATCAGGGAATAGATGTGGTAACTGCAGGAAGGACACGAGGTGTGCGGAGCCTTGTATAACTATGCTTGTATGGTATACCTGTTCTGTAAATCTGAGGGACAGCTGTGCAGCACTTTCACAGGGCCTCGTAAGTGCTCAGCAACTACATGCCGTATTTCTTTGATGCAAGTGCAGCTCACTTTTCTAATTTCTCTAGTGTATTTTACTGTGTTAGAAGAAGCAGCAAAGCTGTCATGACTAATTGTACAAAAAAAGAGGAGGCAAAAATCTTGAGAAAAAAGTTGTAAGAAAAAAATCCTATGAATTGTCCTACAGATTGTAGGTCATGGATATTTACATAGCACTGTGAGTACATTTAAATATTTGAGGCTTAAAAAAATCTGTTTAAACAGAATGTTCTATCGGAAAATAAATGTGTTGCAGTGGCCAAAATAAAGCAGTGTATAGAGTGTATTGTGTGCTTGACTAGAGCTTTGTTCAGAGGTTATTCCTGTGAAAAACTGTTTTTTCACATAGGGGCATGCAAGCCTTCTTCTTAACATAAGCTCCCTGTGGCGAGACACAGATTTTCAAAAAATACTTTTTGCCTTCTGGTGCTCATTACACACCGTGCCCTGGAGCATTGCTGGACCGTAACCCTGTCACGTTGGACACCACCTCTGGAATTGTTAACTACAGCCTGGTGCTTGTCCAGGGATGGGATTACAGAGCTCCAGGGACAGCCATTGCTCAGGTCTGAGTAAAACCCATTATTCTTTCTTATAATTACATGCACCTTTGTTGAGTTATTCTGTAAACCAGAATTTGTCTAGGTAATCCGTGACCGAATTGCTCTGGTAAGTCCTCATTAGGAGAAGTGTTGGTAATACAGTGTGTGACTATGTGTTGTGGCTACAATATAGGGTGGTTTCACATTGCTGTTTTCAGCTCATAAATTTCTAACATATCTTGATCTAATATTTTCAACCTAAATTTCAATTTTTTTAGTATCTTAAATTCAGCAAAAACATTAATAAGTTTTTAATATTATGCTCAGCTTTGAAGTCTAGATTCAGAAGTCAGTAGTTATATGTTGTCTTGTTTTTTGATATTCATTGTCAGGTGTTTTCATTTATATGAAAGTTCATGAAAGAATCTTTTCTGGAAGTAAAATGCTATTGTATATTTCCTTCCGTGTTATTAGAAGGTAGAAAAAATATTTTAATAGTGCTTGTGCCTTCATAGGTTTCATTTATGTTCAATGTAGACTATGGTATTGTCTTGTAACATTTCACAATAGCAAGATTTCTTACTGCTTTGTTAAATGAGCTGCTTACAGAAGGAGCAGATATACTGGAAGAATGAAGAGCGGATCTTAGGATACTTCACCGATGTGTAGATTTAACCTTCTGTAGCAGGTAGAATATCTGTGAGAGAAAGCTCAGTGAGAGACTCAACTAACCTAATTGCAGGTCTGTAGATGAAAATTGACTTTCAGTTGTGTAGACTTCATACTTTGTCTGCTCTGTTTTATTGTGAGTTTTTATAGCGTGTCAGGAGATGTCAAACACTGTAATTTCACTTTTCTGACATCCTGCTATCACATTTCTTATTGTCCAACTATCTAGAAAATTCATCTTGTAAAATGTGTATAGCTCCAAGGACTTCAGAACTTTTTCTCTAGCAAATCCACTATTTTTCAGAAATATTTTTTGCCCAGCTGAAGTCACAACAGCACCTGTGGAGATCAGAAATTAAAAAAATATATATTTTGTGTTGTTGTTAATGTTAATGTGATGTTGGTTAGTGCTTAAAAGCATACACTGTTGCCCCTAAGTTGGGGGTGGAGAGGCATAGCTTGGTACCAAACTGTCTTAGAAGCAGGGGAGAATTTGGTTGTATTATCTAGCCTACCGTAAACGTATTTCTTTTTTCCTGTCAAAATAAATTCTGTTACATCTATAACAAAATTCTATCACTGAAATATCACTAAAGATCCAAAGATCTTCCTTATTTTGATGCCATGCATGGTATTTTTTTCTATTCTCTTTACCAGATTGGAATTTTATATTCTGTCCACTACCCACAACGTAAATCTTAATGATCAAACCCTTGAGGCTACTCTACCCTATAGTGTGTTGAGTCTCTTATTGTTCTTACCATCTTCTTTCAATGCTGCTTAAAATGCAGCGTGCAAAGAACATCAAAGAAAGCTCTTTGTTTAAAAGCATGATTCTTCATGTTATTTGCCTGCTGTAAGTTATGTTACATCATAAAAATAGGTGATACTAGGTGTTCATCCAGAAAATTCACATAAGCTTGTTGCACTGTATAGGTGCAGAGGAGAGCACATCTTAGCAAATTTTCAACACATGAGCTAAGGAGAATTGGTTACTTGTTATGTTGATGGGTTCTGAAGCTTTATCTTAGTGAGAAATGTAATTGGAATACCTTTCCACAAGTTGCTTTGGATTTGATCAGATACAAAGATTTGATGACTGGAACCAAAATAAAGATTCTTTTCTGCCTCTTTCTTGTTATGTATGTATAATTGACACTAGCAGTAAGCAAATTGAGATTTATTTTAAGATATGTACGTGTACATTTTCCATTTCCTTGCTCTTGTGTACAGGCTGCATTTTTTGTTTTCTAGGCACCCTCTCCAGTATTTTCTCAGTCTCTTAATTTGATTATACTCACAAAAATGTGAAAGTACTTTGACATATCCAGGCTGTGTTGCCCTGTAGAACAGACTGTTTTCAGCTGTTTCATTATCCAGAATGAGGACTGAAAGAGTGACTGTTGGGGAACTCTTAGATCATTGCCTGAACTGATGATTGAGCAGCTGGTGAAGGGATATGGCTGGCCCAGGAGGCACAGTGCAAATAATTAGTGTGCTTCCCACCTGACCAGAACAGGTGGACTCTGGGTTGCTCCCTACTCTCCTCCCCCTCCCCAGGCTTATTTAAGGACTAGCTTGTGAAGGGAGAAGGTTGGACGAAGGCTGCTTCCTCAGAAACAGTGTTCTACAGCCAGAGACCCTCATCACCAGCTGGGTGAGTCAACTTTTTTCCTGTATATGACTATTAGTATTCCCAACAGTTCTTTGCCTGCTATGATAAAGAACTTGTCGGAAGCAGTTTCGTTGTTTCATAGGACAAATAGTGAATAAAATGATCTGAAGGGATACTCTTATCTATTCAACCACACGGTTTGGTTTTCAGTTGGTTGGTTCTGTCTTGGTGTGTCATAAGAAAGAGAAAGGGAAGTTTATATGATGCAACGTATGATTCTTAGCACTATCACAAATGATTATTGAAAATGTTAAAGAACACGAAAACCTAAATCAATTTTCTAGGACTATTTGCCTGTGAGTTAGGCTTTCAGAAGAAGAAATAACAGATAAAAGAATTTTAAGGTACAAGAACTTTTGATCAAGAGTTGACATCTATTCTTTATTCTCAAAACTAATACTACCAAATCTCTAAAGTGGTATTAAGTGTTTCAGTAGAAGTTACGAATAACTCATAGATGGTCAAAGAATTTACTCTGAGAAAGAAAGAAAAACTCTCCTCTTAACATCCGTAACAGTTGGCCAAAGTAACGTATGAGAAGATGGTGATGACTGTTCAGTTGATTTTAATTTACATCTTTAATTCCTTATCTTTGCAGATGTTCTACATTTGCAGAAGGATGATATTGAACAGATGTGTGGTTTTTGTTGTTGTTTTTTTTTTTATTGGCTGATCAGAAGTGTAGCCTTGCTGTTCTTTGGCAAAGAAAGAAGCATCTACTACTTAAATATGCTTCTTGGCTGAATTTGTCTGGGGTGCCATTGACTTTTAAGGAGACAAAACTATTTTCTGCTGTTATCTTGCTGCTTGGTCAATCTCTGGAACGTGCTATCTATTATGTCTTCCTTGACTATCTTCAGATTTACTGTATAAAATCTTCCTGCTGTCACTTCAGTCATGTGTAGCCTAAATGAAATGTGTAGCTAATAAATAAAAATCCTCTCTAGAAGTGTTTTCCCTGTAGGGCTCTTCTGCTTTTTTTTTTTTATTATTATTTTTTTTTAAATCTATCAGCTTGTTTTTGTAGATCAGATGCTGCTGTTTTCAGAGTTTTTTCTCTGCCTCATCACTTCTTCTTTTCCCCCATAGATAAAACAATTTTCACCCAGTCTGACTTTAAGATCTTTGTCTCTTTTCTTTTTTTCTTTCTGCCTATTAGAAATTTTAGACAAACTTGCTTTTACTTCTAACTTCTAACCATTTTTATTTTGTCCCTTTGCATGACTGCCATGTTTTGATTTTTACTAAGCTCATACCAGGAGGTAATTCATTCAGTGTTATACCCACACTTATCTGACCATAGTGGTTCTGCATATTCACATAAAACATTGCTTTGGGTTCTATATCCTTCTAGCAGGTCGTGTGTATCACAGCACTCAACTTAAACAGGCCATGACAACTGATTGCTTGTGTTTTTGAACACTCTGCTTTTAAATCATACCAATGACATTGAAAGGTTGTTACATAAATCCACATAATTTTTTACTCTGAGGAAGATGAGTGATAATCAGTGCCTTCTAGTGAGGGTGAATTTTTAAATTACAGTTATCAGTCCTTCATGTTTTCAGGAAATTAGAGTGTTTTATTTATCTTTACATAAAACACAGCCTAAGTGATTTGGCATCTCTAGTTAGCTTTGAGAAATTCCTTGACTGATTTACCTCACTTGACATAAACTTCTTTTTCTGTTAGTTTGAATGAGTCCATAAGCTCTTCTAAAAATGGAAGTGAAATGCCTGTAAGGGGATCTGCCAGTAATGCACAAAGCTAGATGTAAAGAAGAGATGCTTTTACTTTGTTTGAATAGTTACTAAACTATTCTACTAAAATCAATAAAGTGAGTAAGATGTTAGAATCATGGAAGAATGATACTGCTTATAGGGAAGAAATTTCCTATGTGGATCTACTAACTTTCAGATCTGCCGAGAACTGATAGTGTATCATTTATTTTTGAAGTTGAAGTGGAGCTGGAGGAAAATGAAAAATCTGTTGTGCCGCTGTACTTGGAGCAAAAGTAATATAACATGGTAGTGTGGTGAAGCTAGGTATCTGTAAAACACATCTGCCCTGCAGCAGCCAGACAAATACGAAAATTTACGTGTATGAGCCTGTTTGTCAAGCAGCACTTCACATTCTTCTGCTTGCTTTTTATTTAAGTCAACAAAAAATGTAGTTGCCTGTAGGCTATACAAACACTGAAAGCCCCGGAGGGCTGAGTGTTATTACTTTAAACTGCACATCCCTGGAACTAACTGCATGCATGTAGGAGTTGTGATAGAGGAAGTCTTCTGTTCTATCATCACAATGCGGCACTGACCTTAAACGAGGGTTTATGCTTTTTAAAATTTTATTTACTTATTATGAGACAAAGCATGAGCATGGTGTCATAATTTGTAGCTCTTTTCTGAAGAGTGTGTGTGTGTGAATGGAACACAGAACACAAATGTGGTGTATTTTAGTTTGGGTCTAGATATGCAAGCCTGAAAGAAATATTCAATTTAAAATATTTTTCCCCTATGAAATGAGTAGTCTTATTCTCAGAATTTCTTTTTCTGGTGCCTGTGTCTGTAACTAGTTCAACAAGAGTAATTTCGGCTGCATAATATTCATCTAGAGCCAAGCAGTCAAATTTTGTAGAGGTGACAAATGACTGGTGCATTTCTGGACAAAGAATAATTTTCACAAAGGCATGGAGTTATATTTCCTTCTAGAGAAACCTGCAGAGACATTGCTAAACAATTCCAGCGTATTTGATCATAGTATGTCATGCACTTAACCAAATGGAAATGAGAACAGACTATATAGTTCAAAGAATAGCATAACTTGCTTGATTTTTAAACTGTTGTGCAGAGGGACTCAGATTTCCTTATGTTGTTATTCCATGTTATCCATGAAAGGATCTCTGAAAAAAAGAGGCGTCTTCAGTCTAGGAAGCTCTGTAAAATTTTATGCAGGAAAATAGCCAGCAAAGCTCAGAAAGGAAACCAAGATAAATGGAAGAAAGGGGAAATGTGAAGCACCATTCAGCATTAGATTAATCTGAGGCAAGTACTTCTTCCAGTCAGAAGGAAGACAATCTTATGGTCTCTGTTACGCGTGCGTTATCAAACTGTTTTCACATGAGTACTTCCAGGCATCTCTTCAGTTCTGTTTCACGTTGTCCTACTCTTGCAGATTGACCACTAAAACACATTATTTTTTCAATCAAAACCTTTTTTTTTTCTTTTTACAATCAGACCCTGTTCCATAATACTTTGTTTGTGGTGTCACTGTTTTTTTCGATGTTGTTTTTCAAGTAGGAATGGAACAACATTGTCAAACTCTTCTTGAATTCATATAATTAACTCAAATACACTGCAGTGAGAGATGTAGTTCAAGTATTTCTTCCGTGTTTTTATCAGATTTAATTAAAATTGTCTACCAAAAGTGTATTTGGTTTTACTCAGATTTTCTCAAAAGTTGTCTTTATGACTGTGACCGCCTGTAAAGCAAAGCTTAACGGCAAAATTACCTTAAAAACAAAGCTACCAGGCAAGGAGGTTGTTTCAAGTTGTTTCTCTTGTAGATAGCAGGTATGACAAAAAGATCTAAGTCTGAATCCTCAGCAGCCCTCTCAACCTTTGTTTTTAAAGTAAGGGTTGCTGCTGTTTCTTATCTTCCCAGGTAGGCTCTGTGCATAGCAGCAGGAGAGAACATGGCTGAAGAGTATTTGAGTTATCTCCTGCTGTGGCTGAAGTTTTGTGATGAAGTGTATGTCCTGAATGAAGGACATATCCTTTCTGTAATGCAAAGGAAATGTCACGTTTTTTCCCTCAAATTAAGATGCATTGCTTTGAATAAGCTGTTAGAAACAAAGGGAATGTTGTGATACCAGTGACACTTAGTAATGTAAATGCATAGTGTAACCCTAAAATACAGGTATGAAATAATAAATTTTTCAGTTCTGTAAACCAGCTTTAGAATGAATACTACTGTTGTTTAGCTTTTCTCTCAAAAAATCATTACAACTAATTTATCTATGATAAAACATAAGAATTTTGTGGAAGTACAACAGGTTTGCTATAACAAACACCATCTTGTAAAAGCTTATTTTCCAGTGTCAATGTTTGTGGATTTGAATTTCAGGTTTTTCTTTGCATGTTTTATTCTCAAGCTTCAGTTTTTATTTTGTCCAAAAAATGCTTTGTTCTACATTATGACACGTAGCAAGTCCTTTTGATGGTTTCTTTGCCTGTTGAAAATTCCTGCCCTAACTAAGAACTGGTGTTTTGACAATGTTGGTTTGGAAAGAAGGCACAGAAAGTACTGGAAGGGAAGTGCAATTCCAAAGCTGTGGCATACTTTTAACTTCTAACTGAAGGTGAAGCGGAAGGAGGGCTTTGTCTCTACCCATCTTTTTTACTGCCATCATTGTATTAGTTAGAGCAAAATACAGTCTTCATAGGAATACTTGTTACAGCAATTAAACGTAAATATTGCTGGTATTTAGTAGCTAAAAAATAAGCAGTAAGTAAAATGTTGAAGTGATGGGATGTCTGGTAGATAAAGCACGCATCAGCAGCTCCTTTGCAGCTGAAATATGCATTTCAAAAAAATTCATTTTCCTTTCAGCATGAAAAGATTGGTATCAAAATAACTTGCCAGTTCTCATTTTTTGCTTATTATTTGGAAGATGAAATGAAAGGGAGAAATCTTGACAGATATCTCTAGAAGCTGCAGAGAATTATTGTCCAAAGCCCAAATAAGTCTGCTTGGTTTTAGCTTTCAGAGATCTGCTTTTATGTATCAGTCTTTGATGTTAGCATGATAGTCATGCAGTCATTGCATAATACAAGAATACTGAGAGTGAGAGGAGTAAGTGGATGGTCAGTTTGAGATATAAACTGTGACTTTGTTATTTTTATAAATAAACTTCATCTTCTGTGTTAAAAATAAGGGAATCTTAATGTGTACAGCCTCATCATACAGTTGCTGTAATGCGAAATTAACACTGAGTACTTACGGGTTGTTTTTTTTTTTTTACTTGTCTCAGTTGGTTAAGAATGATTTTATAAGCTAAGTTAACTTAGTGCATGGCGTGTTGTGTTTGTGAAGCTGAGACTAAACTGTTTGCAGTACTTTGTGGATTGACTAATCCTTCAAAGAATGTGATTCTTGTTGAAAACTATAGGTCGGATTTTATTGATCATCTATCAAAGCAGCTAGGAAGGCATGTGGCTAATTATGCTGGGCTTTGGCTCAGACACCCTGGATATTGAGTTTGATGGAGAATTCTTCACTGTACCTATCCTCTTTATCATCAGAGTAACTCACAACTTCAAAGATATTAGCTTTCAAACACTTACTGGGCAATTAGTTGTATTGACTTAGTTCACTAAAGCGTGTAAGATATTGAATATGGTGCAAACCTATTACCTCTTTCTCATTCCAGTTTCTTGTAGACAGTTATCAAATAGTGTTTCTTCCTCTTCTGTGGTACGAACAGCACTCTTAAAGCAACTCTTTTCCAGTCAAATCACAACAGTTAGATGGAAAGTAGATGATATATAGCTGTCGTTAAATAACCTTAATGCTTAAATATATTTAACACAAAAGCAACAAAAAAACCAACATAAAATACTTATAATATATGAATGCCAGGTAAGGAGAATACTTGCTTGTTTTTTATTACCTAGTCTCTCTCTTTAAAAAAGACAAAAGTACTACATCCTTAAACAGCCTATAACTATGTATTTCAGTATTAGCTTTATTTGCTTCTCTTATAAGTATTACGGGATTACGCAAACTATCATTTAACAAAGACAAGTTTATTCTAGAGTAAGATTTTGTTAGAAAACAGAAGATGACAGGTGCTGGTATTTGATGCATTTGTGATTGTTCAGTGCAGTTGCAGAGATGTTCTTCATCTTAGAGACGGAATGATCCCAAACAAGTGTTGGGTAGGATGCCAGCAGACTTTCTCATGTACCGTGTCTGGGAAAATATATTGTACTGGTGATCTGATTTGCACTCTAATCATGAAATTTTCACAGCATTCTCATAAGAGCTACTTTGTCCTTTGTGATTTAGGTATTTTTTCAGTGACAACAGCTGTGTCATGCCATTCAGCTCAGGTGGTGCTTGGCAAAAGCACAGTGAGCATCCTGAGGAGCTTGCCTTCCTACATATCAGGAGAAACAGGAGGGCTCAGAGTGCTCTTAGTTCTCTTAGTTCTGTGGTAGGTGGTGGAGATGAATGCAGTGAGCAGCTCTGCAGCTCATGTGTGAACAGAAGAGAGCAGGATAGTGTAACAAGCTCAAGACCAGAACTTTACTTTTGATGTGACTTGAAACTGAAGTCTGCTCGTGTTCTTAATTCTCTAGCTTGTTGTTTTCATCACTTATTTTTATTAGAATCTCAATTTGCATGATTTCTTGGTTTTCTAAAGTGTTGTTTCCTAACTGTTTCAAGAAAATAGGTGCCAGTAAAGATAAGGCTTTGTAGTCTTAAGTCCATCATGATCTGCTAGATTTAGTTTAATCACCTCTATTTGCTTAACACAGTTAACCCCATCCTTCCCTACCAAAAGTGCCTGAGCATGTGTTGCAAAATTCTGATAAAATACCTTGCTTATGGGAGCCAGTGAATAACTCTGCACAGGGCACAGTTTCAGTCAAGTCAAAGTCTGTGACAGATCCTGCTTAGCAATATTTCGTAGTATTACAGCTTCCTGTTCTGATGAATGTTTTCCCCATTGGGAGGCTTTTACGTAGCAAAAGCTATGGTGACAGTTGCAGGTATTAAAACAGATGATAAAATGCTGAAGGATGCTTTGATAAGATGGCTTTGTTTACAGTTTGTTTGTTTGCTTAAGTTAGTGTAAGAACAGTCTGGGGAAAAAATGTTATGAGGCATTTGACCACCAGTGTTTCTTTGTGAGATGTAGGGGAGCGTGCAGGCAGGCGGGCTGTGATGTGGGCCTGTGAAGCAGAGCCCAAGCTGGCAGCCTCCCCAGGGCACCGACAGAGGGTGGTTTTGGCTGCTCTAGCTTCTTTTCTGTCCTCTTGGAAAAGCTGTGTGCGGCCTCGCATATATAAAGGAGGTTCAGATTTTGTCACCCTCATGTTTGGGCTCATCCAGTGTTATTAACACATACCAGAGCTGATACTGTGCTCTAATCGGCCCTTGTTTTCCTGTAATAAATAGAATACACGCCGACACTTTTTCAGTGCTGAATCTTGGCAGACTTGCCTTCAGCAGCCTGCTCTTCAGGGTCTTTATCAAGCAAATGAACTTCTGCACTCATGACTAATGTTTGAGGTGGAGAAAGTTCCAGGAATATTTAGAGAAGTAGTTAAATTACTGGCTAAGAGGTAATTTTTTTTCCCATCTGAATAATTACCAAGCAGTCATCTTTGTTGTACTTACAGTTTATTTTGCAGGGTGCAGCTTGCAGCTTTCTTCACTATGAGAAGATGTATGTGCTCTATTGCTTTTGTGTATTTTGTTCCACAGAACAATTCTTTTGCTTGAAAATATGCCAGGTCTGCTCAAATACAAGAAGAAACTTAGAATGATGTTCTGTACTGTAGATAAACCTAATTTCCAAGAGAAGCAAAAAATGTATTTTTTTAAAAAGATAATAAATACACAATCACAGACTTGATTTCATACTTATAGTAAGGCCAAAGTTGTTTGCATTGTCTCCTCTTCCCTACAGCTTCTCCTTGCCTGTCATGAGGATATGTGCTACGTTGTTTTATGGCTTTGCCTCTCAGCAGTGATGTTGAATATCTTTGTTTTCACAGCTGGAATCAGGACTGATGTTTTATGTGTCTTATTTAAATTTATTCAGGTAGCATGTTTCGCATCTTCACCCTTCATCCAACTATTTAAGTCCAAAAGCAGTTGAAATAATTCATGATATCAATACACACCTGCAAAAACAGGGTGAACAGTAAATAAATGTTTTGCCAGAAATGCTGTTCAAATTACATTCTCTTTTCCTATTTGTTTTGTGTCAGAACATTTCAATGTAAATCTATTTAAATAACAAATAAATTAGTTGTGAACTACTCTGTAAACCTGTTCTGATTTCAGTAGAGCCTTAATCAAAAATATTTCAAGAACTTGAGGATTTGTAATAAAATTCACATTTGGATTGTGAATGCAAAAACAGGTATTGATATTCCCTCTTTAAAGAAGCTGCATTCATGTGCAGAAACAATTACCAAGAAAAAATACAGACAAATAAAGAATATCTTTATTTTTTAATCCCTCAAAATTAAGAATCGGAACTTAATAACTTAAAAATAACAAACTGTGCAAGAGAATAGTGATTTATGGCTGCCAGTGCGGCTGTTTTGATTTTAAAGCCCTAGGAGTCATTGTTGAAGGTGAGATCCTTTTTCAGGAGAAGAAAAAATGTACTGGGGATTTCTGTACCTGCACATTTCTTTGGTTGAGGTCTCAGTGTATCTTATCAGCTGCCTTTGAAAAATGTACAAATTCGTTCGGCTTAGCGCCTTGCCTTTGCCCTAAGTTTTTCATTATTTCTTTTCTCACTGTGTCAGTGCTTTGTTCTCTTTATGGATCTCAGAGATCCAAATCCATTATAGTTCTTTTACTTAGTCTTCTTTCCAAATTTCTTT
Organism: Phasianus colchicus; assembly: GCF_987193195.1. Taxonomy (NCBI): domain Eukaryota; kingdom Metazoa; phylum Chordata; class Aves; order Galliformes; family Phasianidae; genus Phasianus; species Phasianus colchicus. Next base: position 6,925,137 of record NC_143445.1, read on the forward strand.
CTGGATGTATTAATCTTGTCTTTTCTTTCTCACATCCAGTCACTACTGGTTCTGTGTCCTTTATTGTATTGCTTCTTTCTTTACTGTCTTGGACTTAAGACAATCTTGGAACTTCTGGATGATAAGTTACATAGCACAATAATGCTGCAAATTTTCTACAGTCATCCAGGAACTAACTTCAAGGAGTTTTTTGGTTTGGCTTTATTACTCTTACATTTTAGAATTAAACTGTTTTAAATATAATTACATTTTCTATGGTCAAATTTATTAGGAAATGTCATGACTTGTATAAATTCAATGCAAAAGTCTTTACTTCAAACCATAGGCCAAAGGCAGTCTGCCCCAAAGCATTGGCAAGCTTTTTATAGTAGCAAGGTGGGGGGAACAAAAACAGAAGAACACAGAAAAACACAGAAATATTTTGGTAATTAAAGCAGTAATAGATTTGCCAGATGTAGAGCGTGTTAGGTAGCCACTCCTGCAGTTCTTGTTTTACTCTGCCAATATAACTTGTAATGATTTTCTCCAAAGTCTGTGGATGTTGTTATTGGTTAAGAAATTACTATGTAGGTCAGCAGTGAAGTAGGAATTGCTGGCATGACCATATGCAGTGTATTAGTGTATTTGTATTCAGCTATTCAGAGCTGACAAGCTTTGCCTTCTGAGTTGCTTATAACTTTTCTGAGTTGCCCATAATTTTTGTACCAAGTGCGATCTGTATTAATGTCAAAGTCTAGAATTTTCGCATAATAGTAAAAGAATCATCTTTTAAAATTACTGTAATCTCAAATCTTCTGTTCATATCGTTTAAAAACTAGTTTAGCAGTCCTTTGTTTTCTGTAACACACAATTTCCTTTTCTGTGTATTACAGCTACTTGTTTGTGGTGTATTCTGTTTGGTGGGGAAGTTATTGTTGCTGTCATCTTCCTTTTCCTGTATCAGTTATCAGGAAATCTAACAACACCTTGAAAAACTCGGCACCACATATAAATAAAGTAAGAGGATAAGAAAAGCAGAATGCTTTCCCCCCCGTCAATTTTAATACTTAAATTCAGAAAGAAAGATAAAATTATAGATTGATGAATTGATACATGTCTTACCTACGCTTGTCAGACAGCTATTTGTTGTCTGCATTTGTGTCAACTGATTTGCCATTTATGGAAAATACCACAATATGATACTAAGCAAATAATGTAACCCTTCTTTTTGAGGGTAATGGGATGTATGCTTAGAAAGCAGATAAATGAGGATGCGATGCTTTCACTTACTGGAAAGGGCCATATGTTTCAGTTGAAGATGTCAGTAAATGATACTGCTGCCTTGCACATCTGGTTTCATAGGAAAGAGATCCCCGTGTTAAAGTTGCACATTTGACAGGTATGATATCTGCATTTTCACAAATGTTAATGACTGCATTAGTCATATTTAAATTTCCTTTTTTAATTGGATCTTTGGAGGAAAATTCATTTGGTACATATCTGGTGTTTCAGTTCTTGCTTTCAAAATTTGCTAACAGACACAGCCTCCATCAGAAAGCATGCTGAAAGGTACCCAGCCTTTTTCAACATAAGCTATACTGGGATAATGAAGGGCCCAATTATCATTGCAGTTACAGACTAATTATCAAATGCAAAGTATACCTCATGTATAATTGAGATCAAACTATATTTTTAAATCATTAGTCCCTTTATACTGGAATGCCTTCTAAAGTAACCTTTGTTTCAGCACTACAGAAGGCATCATGCAATTTTAGTTTTATTTTCATTTTTTTGGCTGCATTGTGTATTGGGAGTCCTGTTTAGGTACAGCCTGTGAACATCAGTCTAACCTGAAAATCAGCCTAATGTGGTAATGAGCTTGTATGGGCTTACACCTTAAACTTGTCTTATAGCAAAAAACTGAGAAAATGCAAAGATCTTTTCACTGAAATAATATATATAGGATTCTCTAAAACGAGCTAGGTAGATAGTAATAGCTACGTGCTTTGATTTGATTGGTAATGGCAGTGGTTGTTCAAGATCTAGTGATTCAATTTGTATTTACAAGTACAGACATCAGACACACCTTTCTCGCTGTTGCCAATTTTGTTTATCCCCTTTTTCTAGTTACCTATTAGGTCTTGCTTCAGTTTGTCTTGATATTTGTTGAGCCAAGAGTTTTATATTCATTATTTACTTTTTGAGTGTAATTTCTGCTGCAGTGGTGCTTTAGGTCAGGGAGTAAATAATATCAGAAGTCAAAATAATAGCTTCCGTATCCCTGCAGATGTTTTAAGATTATCCTGCACCCATATTAATGTTCCATTCGTTCTCCTCTTTAAGGTGTATTTTGACTCCCCCCCTTGCTTGCTATTTCTTTTTTGTCTCCCCTTACACTGAATTGGTCCTCAGGCTTTAGCAGTATGAGAGTGATGAAGCCTCAGAGGAGCCATGCTGGCTTCCAGGGCTGGGTGTCTGTAGAAGTACACTGCAGGATGTCTTGTTGGGCTGTTTCTCTTATGTCTCTGGGCTGATTCTGAGGCAAAAGAAGAAATGGCTTCCTGGTTGTGAGGTCTTCTTGTCTGGTGGCAGCAGGAGTCATCAGCTCCCTGTGGGAGAGTGGGAGCTGACTGGCAGCAGGTGGGGGGCTGCAGTGGTCTCAGTGAGGGGCAGAACCAGGTGCAGGCTGCGGCCCAGCTGCTAAACAAATCCCTAGGCAAGTCTGAAGTGTGTGTGTGGGTCAGGGTCGGTTCAGCAGGGCACAGCTGTAGTATGACTCCAGTAGGGATAAGCAGGACTGCCTGGGCCTACAAACATTTCTCCCTAGTGAAGGAAGAGAGCCCCAGTCTGGTGCAGAGCTGTCTGTGGAGCCCTCATTGAGGGTCTTTCTTGCACTTGTGGTCTGTCTTACTCCTGTAAGGGAACTTGCTTGGGACCTTGGCTTTCAATCCATCACAGACTGTATTTTAACCTTTTTTTGATGGATTTCTGTCTGTCAGTGATGTCTTATGAATTAATATACCCTTTTGAAAGGAACCTGTATGTCAGGTCGCTCATCTTTCTTTGAAGTGAAGACAGAAAATGCCTGTCTGAAATGCCTTCAGTTTAAGAAATATCCTCCTGCCCTAATCTCCAGTGGCATTCTCCAAAGAAACTGGCAGGCCTTTAGAATCTGCCTTTCCCTGGCTGAAGTACATGAAAACGACACTGCTAGTTGTAGGTGTTCATCAGGTGTTTGGATAATAGGTGAAGAAAAACCACATGTATAGTTACAAACATGCAAAATTGTACCTTTCAAAATGTTTGTTAGCCAATCCGTATTCACTGTGTGTGTTCTATGACTACAGTGTGTTGCTTCAGATTGCTGTCAGGTTTTTAAATCCTCTGATGTAGGCACTTTACCAGAGACAGGGCGAGGAAGTTCATCCTATCTTTTTGACAACACGTAACATCATCTAGAACTTATTCATCTTGGATCACAGAGTGTCACACATTTGTTTCTATGTGCATGGGAGGTTCAAGCATATCTGTACAACCAGGCAGTCATTTATGTGCTTTGTCGCTAAGTTGGATGGGCCACTTATTTTGATTGCGTTTACACTCAATTTTAAACTATCAGTCTTAGCTCATATTTATACTTGATATATATACCTAGTTGATAGTTAATATTCTCTATTAAAATTTGATATAGAAGTAATCTCAGTGCATCTAAAGTTCGCTATTCAAATGCTCAACTCTGGGCTTAACTGAATATCCTGTCAAAAGCTGCATTAAGAACTTCATCCAGACAGCTTGCCATAATGAAAGTCAAATCTTGCAGTGCATTCAGTGCAATTTCCTCAAGATCTTTTTCATTTCTTTGGGAGCTCATCGCGCTGCTGAATTTGAGACTACAGATGATGTCTGCCGGGAAAGAGAAGACTTGCTGTGGCTTGCATTGATGAGGTTCTTCCAAAATGTTGGAGTGAAGTTTTAGACGATCAGGGGTACGTGTTTGGTAGAGCAGGTATAGTTTAATGGCTGTAAAGCTGAAAAGGTGGGGAAAAGGCATATAGACAAATCAAGCTAGTACAGTTTGTAGGTAATAATATGTGTAAAAGGCTCCTCTTTCAGAGAGTTCTATTTAGTAATCTGCACCGTGTCTTAGGAGACAAAAAGTGAGATTATTAGGCGCTAGAAATCTGCTGGGGAGGCAAAATTCGTGAATGTAAATTAAACTTCACTGCTTTGCACTTTCTAAAACAAATATTTCATTATTTCTTTAAGATGGATAATTAAAAAAATGTACTGTGAATGCCCCAGTGGTAATAAAAGTGTTTGAAGTACTTAGCAGATTCAGAATTACATCCTTAATGTTTTTTTCTTTAGTTCTTCCCATACTTCAGACTGATGTTTCGTCCTTGGGGATCATACTTCTGCACAAATTCTATACATAGGGATATGTGAAGTAATAATTTTTGTAATCTCTGCTATGTCTTTTGAAATTTGCAAGTAATTATCCTCTCAATAATGCATATTCACAGAATATTCTAAGCTAGTAAGCTCTCCATCAATATGAAGAGGAGTTTCTCAGATATAAATGTAAATGTACTGTTACGACTTCAAGTTAAGTTTTGTCACAATAGGAGAGTTAATGCAAATGATTGGTGACTGGAGATGTCATCCTCCAGTAGAGTAATACTACCGCATATTCACAGAATTTACTATTGTATTCTGAAGATATAATAATTTTCGTTAAATACAAACTAAATACGAAGTGGTGTAAAGTTAAAAGCAATTTGGGTCCTTGGTTTGCAGAGTTCTGACTTTTTGATTTACTAGAAAACAGCATCTGTTTTAGGTTGGTCTAGGGGAAGAGTGGCGTGGCAAGTTCAGTCATTAATTTCAATTTTTTGTTTTTCCTGATGACGGCTGGGAATAAGGTTTTCACTTGTACCAGGGGCTGAGGGAAAAAGGCAATCAGTATGAAGCTGATGTATCTGTGATATGCTGAGGAAAAACTCTTTCTTCCTGTTCGTCTTTAAGAAGATAAAGTGCTGGGTGGTGGAAGAACGAGCTGTCTTCCAAGTCTTCCTTTTTTTTTTTTTTAATCTTTCTGGAAAGTGATGCTCTACCAGTGACAAGAATAGCTGCATTAGACTTGAAATGTCCATTTTCTACCTTTCATGCTTTTTGTTACTATTGTGGTAATGGTATCATTGTTACTTAACAGGCAGCTGCTCTGAAACTGCTCATCCTTTGAAACTCACGGTTTTTAAGAACCTAGTGACCTGTCTTTTTGTGTGTGAACGTGTAACTCATTCAAGCTTCATCCAAACATGCTTACCAGCAGGTATAACACAGCCTTGGTGAGGTTGCTTTCATTGGAATCCAGATACAATTTTTCTGTGGCTCTTTTTGTTTTGTGCAGGGCAGTGATGCACAAAATACAGCTAAATGAGACACGTACTGCAAATACAACTTGCAACTGTCAACTACCAGTCATCTTTTTTATCTCTAATCTATAAGTAGCAAAGTCTCCATACATCCATGAACATTGTCTAAAATAGTCATGTCAGGGATAAAGCTTACTTTATTGATTTTTATTAGAAAAACATGCAAGTGTTTCAGTAACACTGGACTGCTATTTTAAATAACCAAAGTTGAATAGGAGGAGGCTGTTACATATGACTTGAGAAAGATCTGTGTGATTATCCAATAAAAACAGTAAAGTTCAAATGAAAGTTTAGAAGATAGTAATGTGTCCATTTAAGTGGCTATTTTTGTTGCTCTTAGTTTACAAAGTATGCTTTATGGGAGTCTAAGGGATAAATCAAGACCAAGTATTTCATTTTTCTTGTTGTTGTTGGCATCCACTAGACTATGTACTTGATCAAGTCTTACTGCGGGATAGTAGACCACTGGGTATGGATTGAAACAGCCTACACTTCTTTCACCTCTATCTATCCCTTTTTCTTTCAATTGCTAAGATAATTTTTGGCCATAAGAAGACTAAAATGGATAGAGCAGAAGAGAAACACTCCCTTAATGTAAAGAATTAATGGCAGCCACTTCTGTGGTAACTTAAATATGATAAAAGAAGATATCTGAGAAATTGTAATCTAGGGCATGGCCTATGAGTGAAAAAACTTGTTTTTCAGCTCTGGCAGATCAGTGTGCCAGCCTAAAAGCAGATATGGGATGCTTGTATTATTGTGAAATAGAGGTGAGGCAGCCATGAAAATGCTTACCTGCTAACTGTACCAGGAAAGCTCTTGAGTTCATGTTAACTATAACAGTGTGAACTACCGAAAGCTTCTGCTGTTGCACATCTGCTTTGTGCTGAGCCAGACAAAATGAGAACATAAATATTGCAGCTTCTTATGTGTATGTCTATCATCTTGAGTCAAAAAGCCCTCCATTAGATAATGTGCAGTTTGCAAGGGTAAGTAAACTACTGTATTTCACAGCTGAAATGAATTTTAATAAGTAGCAATCAATGTTCTTTGATTTTCCTACTAAAATGAAAAGTAGAGGTAAGAAAAAAAAAAAAGGACCCAGTAAATTTTATTCCAATGTTTCTCATCATGAGGAGCAACTGACTGAGTTAATAGATAAGTATTTTTTCTTCTGAATCTTGGATTTAACAAAGGAGGTAAGATGCTGAAGCAGTGAAAAAAGACAAACCAATGATGGACTGTTCTGAATTTTAGGAGCTTTGAGACAGGACTGCAGCTATGTTAACTACCTATTTCCAATGCTGAGTAATTTCACCACTCATTTAAACAAGCAGGAGGAAAATCTATGTTGTCAACCACTCTTTTGTACTTGAAGCATTGTGTTAGTTTTCATTGTTTTTGTTTTTGGAAGTATTTTTCCTGCATTTCATGGGCTGTCCAAATCAAATGTTTGCCAGAAATACTTTGTGATATTTCCTTAGCAAAAGCAGCAGTAGTATATGGGATTTGGAAGTCAAGAATGAAGAGACTAACTTTGTCTGTTGTCATAGGAAGAGGAATATTGTAAACCTGATGTATGAAATTACATAGTAGAAAACTTTTCTATCAGTAGTCTGATTTTTATTGAATGTTGATATATTTCATTTCACACAACTTCTGTCAAAAGAGACTTGTCTTTTGGCCACTGTTGTGTCATATTAAAACAACAACAACAAAACAGCATATACATCAGTACTTCCAAATACAGAGAAATCCTGATGGTTTGAGGATATGTACACAACAAATTTCAAGCATATATTGCTTCACCTTTTTCCTGAATCATGCTATGCTCTTCTTGACATAGAATAGGCTGTTTTGACAACATATGGCCTGAAAAAGTATTGCTAAACAGGTGTAGCAGGAATTCTTCTGATGATAAGTTCAAGTAATTCAGACAAATGTCATAGCTATTTCTGACATGTCTGTGCATATAATGTATAGAAATGATGTGTGCTGGAAGACTGACTTTGAAAAGCCTAATTTTTTTTAGCAGCTGAGCTCTAAATGCATAACATTCTGGTGCAGCTGCATAATGAAGGTGATTTGCTTGTTTCAAGGTTTTATGAAACTAAAACTTTAGCTGAGGTGTTTTTTTAGTATTTATTATAATACCAATCTACAGTTCCATATTTGTTTGAAGGAGGATTTAAGTAAAGATTTTTTTTCCACTATTACCTAGGCTTTTAAAAATAACTCTTATAGAAAAAGAAAGTAGCCTTTCTAATGTAAAACTCAATGAGCATCTGTCTGAAAACTTTCTTCCTAGTTTTGGTGGTGATGAGGTGCAAAGAAGTGGACTATTGTCTTTGAAAACTAAATGTTTTCATGAAGAATTCAAGTAATTTCTTTCATGCGTTTGAATTGAAATACGATTTCATTATACGTTACTTCTAGATATTCTTTGCTGCTGTTTTCCTGAGAAATACTTATGAAACTTGCTTGAATTTACTGCAGTGTAATGAATGCGTAATGAATGAGCCTTCTTCCTTTCTGTGTAATTAAACATTGCATCACAGTGAAGTTGTGGTGTAGATCCTGGAATTTTATGCCTGAGGGAGGAAAAGAAAATAGATTTTGAGTGTTTATGGTTTAATATAGAACTGCAGCTGTGATCAATCCATATGGTAAACTGATGCGTATGAATTGTTTTGTGTAAGCTGATCTTGTCTGAAGATTTTGAAAAGCAATAAGTGACAATGTTGAGCTCAGAATTAAAAATCTGAAGTATTCTGGTTGGTTTGCCATCTGTTCCTTAAAAACGCGCATTCAAATTGGCATCAAATTTTAGTATTTGTTGACAAACTAATAAACATAAAATTAGATCCAACCTTTCTGAGTCCAACCAGACCTGACACAATTATCAAGGTTTTCACAACCGAATCAGTGAGGGGACATATAAATTGAAATGTGGTTGCAGCATAAACTGAACTCATCCATGTGATTCAGATTGAGGCAACAAAGGGATACAAAAAGAGAAAGTATACAAAATAGGAGAGTTTATCTGGAAGGGGCCTATGAAGACCATAGTGTACAACTGCCTGGCCACTTCACGGCTAGCCTTCGTGCTTTAGCACATAACTAATGGCATTGTCCGGATGCATCATGAACACTGAGATGCACCAACCACCTCATCGACTAAAGAAGGTTCAGGATGCTGCAGAAATAACATTGTTAGATTCTACGGGTCTGTCTAAATCACAGTAGGAATTAAAGTGTATTCGGTGGAGTTACTTTGATTTTCTCACTGTTGTTTTGCAGTGAAGCTTCAATTAGGGCCTGCAGGGAGCTGAAGAGTTGGGGTGCAGGGGAAAAAGGAGAGCAAGATGTACAGGCCTAATTTGTTAGGTTTTTTTTTAATCTCAGTTTGGGAGTCCTGAAGGGGTTACTGGGTGATTTGATATAGAAGTGGAAAAAAAGGAAAGAAGGTAATCATTAATTTTTTTTCCTTACAGAACAAATTAAGAATTGATTAAACTTCCTAAAATGTAGGACTAGTGCAAAATACTTGATCATCAACATATTGTAATCGCACCACTCAGTTTGCTGAAGCATTTGCTAGAAAGAGCAATTACAGTAAAACATAATCAGCACTTCATCTCATAACTGTTCAGACTGCTCAAAGCTGTTGTAAATTCTGCATTGCCATGTGTGCGTATTTGGCATGCTGCACATAGTGTTAATTTAATGATAAGACAATGCTTGCAGATCATGAGTGGAAGTAGCAGCAAAAGTAGCGCTGCGTATGAAGGACTGATTACTTTCTCATGGTGCATCTGATGGTTGGAACTATAGACCGTGTTACTTCCTCCAGCACCAAGTGCATGTCCTGCATTAAACCAGCTGATGAGCTTTTTTTCCCAAGCTTGCTGAGCATCCTAGATGTGTTGTGAGAATTTTGAAGACTAAACTCGTGATGGAAGTATTGAGCACTTTAGAATTCTGCTCTGTTACTTTGATTCCCTTTTTCAAAATTACATCAGTTCTTCCTGCATGTGTCTGATGACTGGTTAATTAAGATTACAGACAGTAATTGGAACCCACGGTTCCAAATCTTACTCATGAGCCCTCATTGGAAGAACAGCTATGATCATGCTTGTTTTTTACCATATATGGTTGCACCTCAGTGTACAATCTTTAGTGCCCGTGTGAAATCTCTACAGAAGTAGTACAGCATCCTAAAATGTCTAAGGAAAGGTGTCAGTGAGGTTATAAATCTCCCAGAGACAGAGGAATTTCACTATCTTAAATTTTTCTGACAAACTTAGTTGCCTCTCTTGTTTCTTGTTTTCTTTTTTGTTCACGGAGTGGTCTGGTGAATTTTGGAGGAATTAGCAGGGTTCAGGAACTGCTCTCTGAGAATTCATTTGCAACTGAAATATGGTAGTCAGCACAAACTTCAGCTTCATGAGTCTTCCACCCTTTCCCATATTGGCTAGATTTTTCTTAAGCAACAGTAACAAATAATACTGTAGTACGCCAAACTAAGTTTATTGCTGTAAGCAGTTTGAGAGGATCCATAACTGTGTAGCAAGAGAAGGTCTGAGAAGCACTGAACATCTCCTATCTGCCTTTTGACTGCATCTTTCCATCCCATGTATTCTATATAGCTGTGGTCAGTGGTAAGCTCTGTGCATGGAGTGTGTCAGAATGCAGCAGTAGTCCTTAGCAGTACCCAAACAGGCATGTAGGTGTTTGTGCTTAGTGGTTGCTTTAAAAATTCAAAATATTCACCCAGTGCGAGTTCCAAGAAAGACGTTTGACTGTGGAACTATCGATGTGTCTTTGCACGTGAAATGGAATGTTCCCTAAAGGGCATGATCCTGGACAGGTACCCGTGCTGGTGACTTCAGTCTTATGAGGCTCCACAGTTACCCAACAATGTGGAGAAGGAATTCCTTATATAGCATAATACAAATTTTGTTGATCTAAATAATAGACTAAACATATGGTGGAAAGTATTTTTCTTGTTACTCTGGGTAGGTTCAGAGAATGGGGAAAAACATGGATTAAAAACCTGTAAAATGTAATGTAACTTGGGTTTTTATATATTGTTATATTTTCCTGTAGAAACTGTTGTGCTTTGTGAGATTTTGGATGCAGATAATTAGGAAGCTAAGGAAGTATGGTCATCTTATACTATCAGTATCAGATACTATCAAGGAGGATTCTTTGGTAGTTCTTTGTAAATTCTGTAACTTAATTATTTGTGTGATGTGAACCAGATGAAAATCTTATAGTGGTTTAAAATAACAACAAAAAAAGAAGAAAATAGCAAACCATATGCAATTTGGAGGAGTAAATAAAGGAAGGTAGCTAAGCATATTTATACAATTTCTGACTCAGTGAGAAATATGGGGAGGTCACAGCCAACTGAAAATGCTTAGGGATGTACCATAAGGGGGAAGAGGGATGAAGAATATTTGAGGAATGAGATGAAGTATTCAAATCGCAATTTCCTTTTTTCAAGAGATTGGAATTCCTCCACAGCAAGAACAATGTCATTTCTTACTGAGAGTGATTTTAATTCAGCTTGCATTTGTTGCAAGTTTAAAAGTTGTGCAATCTGTTTACTAGCACTGGATTGCAAAGCCTAGCATAATCAAGTTTCTGTTGAGAAATGTAACTGTGGAATAAACCTTTGCCTTTTCAAGAAATACTAAGACAATTTTATTCTCCTTCAACCAAAACTGATAGATCTATTTTTCAGTTTTAAATGTTGTGCCTGCATGTAGACGTAAAATCCTTTTGATTGTGCTCTGTTATCTGGAGTAAGTAACAGTAATACGCTCTTCAAAGAAGGTGTGTGAGAATAGATGAGCACTGAGCAGCACAAGCAGTAGTCATCTGTTATTTCAGTCATATAGGTGAACACTGAGGGTCACTGGAAAACTAAAGGTGACCTTGCATCAGTGATGGATTTGCTGAAATCATGTGCACTGCTAACGTAATGGGAGAGTGATGCTTCGTGTTGTTCTGTGACAGCTTATCAATGGTAAAACTGCACTAGGACAGATGTTAAACCTGGGACTGAGAAAAATCATAGGTGGGACAGTGAGAACCTCCTAACTGTTGTCTGTCTCTTACGCATTATAGTTCTCAGTTCATACAATGAAGATCATTTTGCAGTCATCTGGGCTTGTACTGAGGCAATTAGGCATATGACTTCAGCTTTCAAAAATAGAATATGCTGTGCCAAGCGTCGCTGTAAACATATGGTGGAAAGTATTTTTCTTGTTACTCCGGGTAGGTTCAGAGAATGGGGAAGAACATGCATCAATCTCTCTTAAAACCTGCATTGCAGCAAGTTCAGGTGCCTGAAATTAAATACCTAAGTAAGCTACATTAGAGAACTCCCAAAGCTCCTTTTAAAGCAATTAATGCAAATGTAGAGAAAGTTCCAGTAATGCTTGGGTGGATAGAATCTATTTGATTGCCACTGTCAATAACTTTGTTTTTGGTCCTAACACTAAGGCTGATACTGTGCTGACCAGTAAGTATTGTCTATTGATTCTGTCACCTGAATTAAAGTCACCTGGGATGTGTCTTGCTTTCCCCTGGTGCTTTATTAATATTGTATTCAGGAGGTGTAGTTAATATAGGATGTGTTGAGTAGATAAGAAATGTTGCATGGATTGATGTTTGTCTCATTAGTGCTAACTGCACCGAGTTGTTCCTAGTGAGTTGGGTATTTTAGTAGCCTTATTCACAGCCCTTAATTTCTTTTCCCTGAAGAAAAACAAGACACAAGGTGCATTCTTAAAGTAGGAATGAGATGTCTTTTATCTCTGAAGAGCTAGTGTTGTCATAATTGTACCTCCTGTACAGGCAGCATTTCCCATTAAGAGTGAAAGATTTAGCAAGTGTGTATTAAAATGGGTTTTCTTCTGATGATAGATGGGCAGAGTTCCAGGCACACTTACTCCATTAAAGACTTTTGAGTGTAAGTACTTGAAGATTGTTTTTTGATAAGTGTACAAACTCCTGTATGTCTCTTGTGACTTGTTTTGTCAGAAACTTGCTTTTCTAATCATGAATCTAGATGAACTCGCACCTCTATCTGTTTATCCTATAAAATGGTCTAGAGGGGTTTTGATCAGACTCTGAAACTTCCCAAAAGGCAGCTTATTTTGACAAATAAATAGCAGAATCAAAAATGCTACTTCTTCCTTCATTGTTCTTTTATGGAAGATCCTTGAAAATGCAGACGGAGATACTGGCTAACAAGGATGTAGTGTGTTTGTTTTTTTTTAGTATCAGTCTCACTGTGTCTTTTGTGTGTTCAAGATGCCTACTTGTTTGAATTTGTATCTGATGGAGAAGTGATATCTAGACTTTTTAAAACTATTTTTTTCCTTGTTTAAGCAATTAGATAGTTTGAAATTTTGCCTGTTGAAGCCAAGGTGATCCACCTTTCTCCTCTCATTGCTTTGCTTATCTGAGTTAAGGCCTCAACTGTTGTCCATGGTACAGAGGAATTATTTCATTCATTAAATAATTTATTAAAAATTGAAGAGCACAATTACAAGTTGTTAGTCAAGATGCTCTAAACAACTGAACTCGTAGATGTAAGCTACAGTGTATGAGGGCTGCTCTGAAAGTAATTTTTTTCCAATTTTATTATCTTGGCCCGCAGCGTCAGAGGCAGATGTTGGTGGTATGGCAGTAGCAGTCAAACCTTCCAGCAATATTTTGTTATATTTTGTTGCTGTGTGACAGATGGCAGCAAAATGACAAAATAGCATCTGACGTGGAAGTGTATGAAGCAAAGGCGTGGAATTAATTCTTCCATGTTGGAGAAATTGCACCCATTGGCATTCACTGATGCTTGCGGAATGTTTATGAGGACCAAACAGTCCATTGAATACAGCGACGTGGAAGGTGGTGTGTTTCAGCAGCAGCTACAGCAATGCAAAAGACAAGCTATGTTCTGAATGGCCATGCAGGTTTGGAAGAGAGTGGTGGTGCAGGCTATTGCTCATGGCTGTTGAAAATGCATAGCTGATGGTGGTGACTATACTGAGAAAGTGTATTGTAGCTGAGAATATGCTCTGTCAGTGTGTTCTTTGTTCTAGTTTTCATGGAAATAAATGGAGGCATTATTTTCAGAGCAACCTCCATATTTAGGTAAAGTCACACAGCAGTAGCTGTAGAAGTGATCTGAGCTGTTCCTTGCACAGGCAGTCCTTGTAGCTGTGGTGTTGGCTGTAATGACGGTTGTTTGGCCTTTTGAGAAACAAACCCAACAAAATATTCAGTCACTTAAAACCTTTTCTTTTGTAGAATTTCTCATAATATTTCCATGTGTTATGTTACGAATATGTTTTTTTAACCTTCTTCCATTTCTGTTGCCCCCAAACTTAGCCGATGTCCTGAGTGACACATGGGAGGTTAAGTGCAAATCCATGTCACTTACGAAATTAAAAGAACTATAATATCATGATAGGAATTGAAAACAAGTTCATTGCAAATGTGTGCTTTGAAACATTGCATATACATGCAAATAAATATATAAATTTATATAAAATTTTATATAAAATTTGTATACAGTTAACATAATTTCCTTGCTTGATTCAGGAAAAACTATTTCTATAAAACTGAGCTGAATTCTGGAAAGCTTTCAGCAGATGAAAATCTGAGGTATTACGTTGAGGCTAGGAGAAAAAAGACATTGGGCAGAGGAAAATATTTTAAGATGATGTTAACTAATTGTTTCCTAACTTCAGAGCTGTTCAGAAAAGAGTGACTGTATGATTGCTCCTCTGTCCTTTTAGACCTTCTACCCTCAACTTCTTGGCAGCTTTCAAAGTCACAGTTAACCTTTTAAAACCTACCATTTCTTCCTTCCTAAGTAGTAACAAACTATGGTTTCTAACAACTTCACAGGTTTTGACCTTTTTTCTGATGTTGGAACAAGTCTTTTCCCCATCATTAAATTTTAACATTTCAGATTTTCAAATATTTGGTTACCAACACAGCACTGCTTGTAATGAGGAAAAATGAAAGCTGATTTCTCAACAGCTGTTGCAGTTCAATAGTTTGGCATCAAAAGCTATTAAAGAGAGCAAAGCTGCAAAATGCCATCAGTGGCTAAAGAAACAGTTTGTTTCCCCTCTGTTTTTAATACTCTGGTTTATTGGGCAGAACGGTTGGGAGAGTGATGGACTGATGTGAATAAACATGCTCAGGATTGTTTTTTTTTTTTTTTTTTAAGTAATACTTAATTTTCTGAAGGAGTTTTCAAAGAAGTTATATTTCTGATAAACTGTGCACATAATTGTCAAAGGTAACTTGTCCTACTAGGATAAATTTTCAGACTGTTAAAAATACTTTTAAAAAGTGAGAAGCCTTTAGCTGGTGGCTAGTGTCATGAAGCATTTTTCTTTTTGAAAGCAAACTTCAAAACTGACTGGCTACAAACTTCTTTGGAGAAATGGAGATATTAAAAAACAACAACAAAAAAAACTTGTCATAACCACTACTTGAAAATGCAGTTTCAGAGGGACAGAGACTCGGGCATGATATAGGATAATGCTCCTGTTAATACTTCATGATTTCAGAGGATCATCTCTATTTTTTTCAGGTGGGTGGTGCTCATTCTTTGCTGTGGCTCCCATTTTTTCCCTGCGTTTCCCTCTCTAGTTATTTGCCAGGTTTGTGAGAATTCAACTGTTTGGTGAGGAATGCATCGTGACTGGTGACTGCTTTTTTTTTTTCTGTTGTCATATGCAAGTTGTCCTTAAATGGACTTGCATTTCAGAAGTGCAGGGCATGCACAGTGTGGATGGATCAAGTCTGGGGGAGAGGACGGACCATGTTGAAGGCTAGAAGAAACAATCTCTTCAAACAGTTTTCTGTGAATGCTCCATGTACCTTTCTGCCTGAGTTCAACGTTTTCCTTTGGTATTACAGAGCCTTTTCATTTCTTTTGTTACAAAAGAAACCCTGTCACTCAGATGCTTATGTATGCTTTAGCCACCAGGGCTGGTGCTGGTAAAGGGTGATTGGTTGAGATGTTTTTTTTTTATCAGTGCTTCCTACCAAATGCAAACTACACTTGGCCCTTCTGTTTTAGGATGACACTTCATGCTTCACAAAGCATACCTTTTCTGCATATGATAAATGGTGTAATCTCTTACTTCATCAAAAAAGAAATATGCTTACTGCAAAGTAGGTTAATACCCTGCAGTAGTATCTTCTTATATTTTAGATGAGATTGTGAGTACAATTCATTTGTCATCACAATAGAATAAAGTCCAAATTTATTTGTGGTAGATCTGCAGTTAGCACATAGCCTCTGTGTATTGTAGGTCACAGCAGTTTGCTCACTACATTGACTCCTGAGGAAAGCTTTATTTATCAACAGCTTTAATGTAGTGCTCTGTGGTGCATAGCATTTCAATACTGTGTTCTCGTTTGTATGTAGGAGGTGAATATATTTTTTTTAATATTTATTCTCATGTAAAAACTGTGTTCCAAAACATAAATCAGAGCTTTATAGCCTCTTGTGGTGAGAGTCATAGCAAAGCTTTCAAACCACACTGTTCTGCAGCGCTTTCCTCACTAGGCAGAGTGCTGCACTAAGCTTGCAGCAGTTCTCCTGTGTTCATGAAGGTACGTATTCAAGATCTGTGACCAGATGCAGCTCCCTGCAGTGTCCTTCCCACCCCAGTGCTGTGCCTCCCCATGCAGGCTGCAGAGTGCTCTCAACACTGGGCTGATGTCCCAGCCTTGGTTCCAAGTGCAGCCAAGGCAGAGGTCAGTGGTCAGTGTGCTGACTTTTCTCTTCCTGCTAGCACAGATTTTCAATTGAAAGAGCAAAAGGAACATCATCTTGTACAGGACGTGTTTGTGGACAGCAAATACATTGTGTAATTTTTAGCACTCTGGCTTTGGATGGCACCTTTTGGGCAGAATGAAATATTAATTCATCACTGAGACAAATCATAAAACCTGACCCAGCCTCTGCTTAGCACTCCATAGGAAGATTTTTCTTTCTCCTGTCAGGTTGTTTCAGCACATAATGAGCCAGCTTAGTGTGCAGTCTTTTCACTGACAATTAATCCCCACTTCAAATGAAGGTCTGTGCTCAAGTGACAAACAGCAGTCTGACCCACTCAGGAAAGAATTGAGGCTTGAACAACAACAACAAAAAGATGCTGAATAGAAGCATTTTGAAAGTGAGACGGACAGGAGATTATATTCCTGTCAAAACTACAGCAGACAGTAAATCCAGAAAAGCAACTGTCAACATTTATTTTTTTTCACCTTCGCTAGAAGTAGTGTGGAGATGTAAGAAGACTGAATTGGCACATCATTACAGTGTGGTGGGACCTTTGCAGTTAGGCCTGATAGTTAGGCAGCAACTCAGCAGCAGCTTGGCTTTCCACAAAAGCACTTCTTTTTTTAAACATTACAGCAATTCTGCTACTGGTGCAGACTAGTGTGGGAGTAGGGATTCATCTCTCTTGCTTTCTTTGACACTAACAGCATATCCCATGTGCTATCCAAACTGAGCTCAAGGCTTAGTTATCTCCTAATGTTGGGAAAGCAGGGATAGGCAGCACGATTCCCCTCAGAATCTTTTTTTTTTTTTTTTTTAACAATAAGGCCAAGCTGTGCTCTGAGCCTTTTATGAAACGTGTAATCTCTACATATTTATTTTTACTGTATTTTAATAATATAGTTTATTTGCTCTTTCTGTGCCTGTATGTGTTTTCTATAGAAATAGAACTCCTCACAGATAAATTTTCAAAAGTTGAATGTTCATGTTCTCAAGTAATTTTATTCATTTAATTCTGGATGGAATTGCCAACTACTGATGGTGAAGAAAGATGTTTCTGAATAGAAAAAGTCTTTGCAATCTGAAGCTAGAGCATTATTTTAAACTCCCTCCTGACCCCAATATATGTGTGTGCTACTATACCACTTGTGTGCTGTAGAGATTGCAGCACTCCTTTGAAATTTCCAATTATTCAAGACTTTCCAATTATGGCTCCTATTGATCAGCACATTTGGGAATAGTCTAGGCACAGTTGATGATCTGGGACCCTCTGGAAGGTCCCCTGTGCACTAATTCAAAGCTTGTGGGTAATTCAGGAATAATAGTATAAACTTTATAGGCCTTAGATGTTTGCAGTGGAATTAATGCTCCCTAGTTCAAGCCCAAGGCTTTGTAAGCCAAATGCCAGATTAGTTCTTGCTAGCAAGTTCTCTTTAACTTGGCACTAGAAACCTATAAAATTACCATGGTAATTGTTATCAAATTAAAAACACAAAACCAATGTTTGTTAACAACATAGAAAAGGAGCCTTTCAGTCCTTCAGCATTTCCTAAGTTTCATAAGTAAATAGAATAAATATAGGCTAAGCAATGTAATGAGTATTGGCCTCAAGGCCATAATTTACTGAAATGCAATAAATTATTTTTTGTGAGGTAGCATGGCAGACTTTGCCTCCCATCCGAGCTGCTGCCTTTAGTATCAATTTTGTTAGTTTTTCATAAACAAAACTTTGCATGAGAATGAGTTTTAAGCAGGAGATGGAGCATCAGCAACATTATTGCTTTTATCAGAATATTTTACCATGTAATGAGCTGGTTGAAACCAGTAAGATGTTGATGAGAATGTGCTCTAATCTTTCCCATTGCACAAGAAAAATTCAGTCAATTTTGTCAGTATTTCTGTCTGCTTACCTGAAATCCAGCCAGTTCCAATTCTCACACACAGTTCTTCAGTTTTTTTTCTTAAAATCCTGCTTTACTAGAAGTTAAAACGATGAAAGCCCATTCTGAAAGTACATCATTGCAGATCCCTTCTGACTTGGCCCTGGACATGGCTACCTGCACGGTTTGCAGAAATCTTTCCTGAGATACCAGCTGAGGAAGGTGCCTCTGCTCTTGGTTTTCTGGTCCTTAGTTCTCAGGCACATAATAATGCATAAAGCTGGGTTATCTTATGAAATGTTTCAGTTTTCTTGCCAGATCAGTGGCTAGTCATAGTTAAAACACAAGTCTGCTATCACATGCTTTACTTCCTAAGCAATCACAATTAAAATGCAATACTAAGATACTAGTTCACACATCCTGGTATTTATAGGGGATCTTCAAGTCTTGATGGGTAGGAATGTAGGTAATTGCCTGTTATTTGTATAGCATGTTGAATCAGAAAGCTTCAGCTTAAATTCAAGGTGATAACAAGAATTAAGCTAAGGTAAATTAGGTTACACATTTAGCTATGCATACTGAAGTTTGTCCAAGTCAGGTAATTTGTTGCACACATTCAAAGCTTGGTGATAAGCTTTGAATTGCTGACAAATGTATTATGTGGTTTTTAAAACAAGAAAACAAACAAAAAACCCCACACCCTAACCTTGCCTTAGCTTGTCTATGCTCTATCTTCCTTTCCTGTTCCTTGTGAGTAGTTTAAGAAGTTTAAGAATTATATTCATAGTTATGTAAGAAAGGGTAAGAAAAGCTCTGAGGAAAGTAGGTGATCTGAGACAGCTGTTCATTTTTGATTAAGGACAAGTAGAGAGAGAGATGCTTCCTCTGCTGGATTGTCCTCAATGTATTTAAGTGTCCCCTGCAATTAGAGACAACTTCTTAAACTATGGAAAAAATTCTACAGTTTGCATCAAAGTTACTGAGGGCAATGTCCAAACACTTTTTTTTGAACACCAACAGGCCTGGGACATCACCTACATTACTCTAGGAAGCCTGTTCCATTATTTGGCTACTAAATTTTTCCTTGTATGTAGGAATCTAGGTATGGAATACTGCATGGTAACCTGAGCATGTCAAACTAATTAAGAAAAGAGAACTTTTTTGGAACTCTTCTATATTTAAATAGCTTTTCTGTCTCTGAAATCACTGAAAATTAAAGGTTCAGCAGAAGGTTGTTCAAAATATGTTCTGCTGGTATAACACAACTACAAAAATAGATATCTGTATGTTCCTTTACCAAGTGCTTTTTAGTTCTCTAATTCTTTGTCCTTTCTGATGAAGTATCCTGAAATGTATGCTAAATATTAGCTTGTACAAGACCTTTACAAGGTCACCCTGACAGGTGGAGTTTAATTTCATGCATGACCAGCCAATTAGTTCAGCAGAGTTGGGCATTCAGCATCCAGAGAAATCTATACCCTTCTCTCCTCCCCCCAAAGAATTTACAGTATTTATTGGAGACAATATAATTTCCAAAATTAGAAACACTTTATCAGAGCTTTCATGAAATGTGCATTTCTGTTTGTAAATTAACCTTTTCTTACAATCAAGTATTTGCTTAGCTGCTCTGGAGAGAAAAATGCTGATGAACAGAAAAGTATGAAGGACCTCTCCCAATAATGCTTGTTGATCTTTGCAGAAGTACAGGCAGTTCCCTGCCAGTAGGCCTGGTTCAGCCAGTAAAGTTCTGTGCAAAGACTTAATTTCTTAACTTTTCTACTTTTCTGACTTCTTTAGTTTTTAAGAAACGTAGTAAAAGTTGCAGCCCTGTGGAAAGCAACTTACAGGGTTGTTTTTGTTTTTGCATCTAAGTGCATGTACTTTAAGTTGCTCATTTTACGTGTAATAAATTGGAGTTAGCAATGTGAACATAAACCTGTTGTGGATATGGCCTGCAACATCCACACCTGGCTTAGTGCACTGAGTTGCCTGCAGGAGTTTAATAAAGTAAGATAGGATTGTTCCCCCCACCAAACACACTTCTTGGAAGGAAAAAGAATTAATCTTGATACAACTATACAGGAAAATAATAAGTGCTATTCCTGATTTGCATCCATGTTTTGTTCTGCTGGATGGCAGTAAGGTGATCGTAGAACTGAACATCAAAAAATGTTCAGGCTGTGGGATTCTTAATGCACATATGAGCCGTATTCTGAAATACTCCCATTTCAGGCACCCTGGTGAACTATGTTTTCTTGATGCATGACTAGTCCTAAGACACTTCAGAAGGAGAGGTGCTATTTAAACCTCTATTTTTTTTTTTTTAATTGCAGCATGTATTAAATAAAGGTAGAAAAACGTGTCAGGATCAGTTTCCTGAGAGTTAACAGCTAATTCACTTACCACGGTAAAGACTGCTGGACTAGCAGGATGCATGGTTTGAACTTGTGTTGTCACAGAAAGCTTTCCAAAAGTATGAGCTTTTTGAAAGTTTGTAAGAGATTTCTGTTGTGAGTCCTTGACCTTACATTCTTTTGGTGTCTAGATCCTATAAACCATCCAGATAAACAGTTCTCATGTAAAGCAAACCATGGGTCTAGCATCGTGGAATCATAAAATCAAAGAATGGCTTGGGTTGGGAAGGGACTTCGAGGATCATTAAATTTCAGCCCCTCTGCTGCAGACAGGGTTACTAGATCAAGTATTAGACCAGGTTGCCCAAGGCCCATCCAACCTGGCATTGAACAAATTCAGGGTTGGGGCATTGCGGCTTGTTCCAAATTTTGGTCCTCAGCCTGGTACCTTGACATCTGCCACCTGTGTAGGCTGCTCTGTGTCACTCAGAAGCACTCTGCTAGTCCATGGGTGAGACATTGACAGCACTGGAGCTCCATTGCAATGCTGTCAGTACTGCATCTGGCAGCGACCCTCACATCTGGGCTCTGTTGACCACTGCTGTCTCAAGACAGCTGTGCAAAAGCAGAGTAGATACTCATTACCAAAGTTGTTTTTTTTTCTTTTAAAGCATTTTTTTTATCAGTAACCTAATACTGCCAGCTGATCCTGACATTAATCACAAATTGAATGTTAGGATTTATTTTCTCTTTGTTCCTAAAGTAAGAGATGAACTCCCACATGGGGCTTCCTGGGAAGTCCTGCTTCAGTTTGAGACAGTCAGCAGCATCAGTGGGGACAATGCCCCAGCTGTACAACCCTTCTCCAGAAGTCTTCTGGAGTGAGGCCGAATGAATAGTTTTGCTCAGTCAGATTCAAGCACCCCAGTAGAACACTACATTTTGCTTTTCCAGCCCAGAGTACAACTAGCCAACAACTGTCTCGAGGCACTTGGCCCTGGCTTGAGTATATTCAGGGCCTGGTAAAGGCAGAGCAGGGGTGTGAATCCTTTCAGTAACAAGGAAAACATGAGGAAAATCCTTCAAACTGAGATATGGAATTATCTCATTGTTCAGGCATTTTAGTGCTGGAGGTGACTTGATTATATAAATCCCTGCAGGGGGAAGGGATGGGGAGATTCACGATAGGCAGCTTTTTAATCTACTAACAAAAAGGAAAGAAAACTAATGAGATTCAGTTCTTAAATGAGTTAATAAAACGAAGTACAGTTTTCCTATTACGATGTTTTTCCTTGAGAGATGCTAGCACAACACTTTGTCAGTGTTTATTCTTAAAAGCTTCTTCTGGAAACCTTGTGTTTCCCTTGCTGGCAGTGGTGCAGACGTGGGGAACCAAGGACCTTAGGTTCCTCCTTATTTTAAGTTTCTAAACTGTAAAAATGAAATGTTTAAAAATATTTAACAGGTTGTACAGATTTGTTCAATTTGAAAAAGCTGAACTTGAGTTCTATGGAATTCATAGCTTTTTGTATTCCTTACTTTATGTTAAAAGCAAACAAACAAAAAAAAAAACCTCAATATTTTAGGTGGGGCTGCAATTGTTCCAGTGTGGTAATTGTGAAAGCAATGGTTTTCCAGTGTGAAAAGAATAATGATATTTAGTGGAAGTAGTTAATTCCTTTTTTCTATCTTCATTTGTCACATTTCTTTGTAAGTTCTAGTATAAAGGGGTATATTAGGGAAGACAAAAGGGGATAATAATTCTACAGTTGACCAAGAAAATGTTGTGTAAAGTCACATTCAAATGCTCATTTCTTACAAAATGTTGGAGAGTCTTTTGTTTCAGAAAGTATGCTTCTTCCTCACTGTATAGGGGATTGGTTTCTAAGGGACTAGCTAAATTACAGGATTTTAGCACAAAGCTATCAATGGTAAATACTAAGATAACTGCATTTGGAATCATATTTTGCTGTTCATATGCAGCAGTGCTATTGTGTGCATTTGATGTGAGATATTTCTTAAGTTATGTTTTGAAGTGAAGCTTTCTGGCCTGTGTGGGGTAGTTAGTATATGAGTATTGATCCATTTTGTGTGCATAAACTTGAATGTGCTTTTAAACACAGACGTTTTCCCAAACGTGCTTGCCTTATGAGGCATAAATACACTTTATATAATCATGTAAATCCATGTAATAAGCAACTAGCTTGAATGTCAAGATTGTAAATACATAATGCTGATTTGTAATTAGCGTAGGGTGTAATTAGTGTAAAGACTCTGGTCTGTAAGATATTAAAGCAAAACATTTGTGTTTTTTATGATTAGCCATTTTGTAAATCATCTTCAGTGTTAGAGAAGCCTCTGAGAGGGTCTTTGCTCCCTTTGAGTTTCCAACACGTCTCAGCAGCGGGGGTGGGGGGAAGACAAGTAATTTACACTGCTGACATCTTATTCCTGTCAGTTAGAACTTGTGAACACGTTAATGGTCATGTATGCAGGACTGTTCTGTCCTAGATCCTAGGCTGAAAGGTCTGTGCAGCTCTTGCCATTTACTATAATGTGATTCAGAGACAATGACTTCTCAGATCTTTCCTTTCAGAGCTGCAAAGCTCATTTTAATCTGCACCTTTTTTTTTTTTTTTTTGCCAAAAGACATGGGGAGCTTGTGTGAGAGGAAGGGGGATAATCAGGGAGTCTGCAGTCCTTGAAGCCTACCCAGGGAGGAGAGAAAGGGATGATGGTAACAAGTTCGTGCCAGGTGAGGTGATGGGGTTCCTCTCTTCAGTTGATGTTCAGGTAATCTCACAAGTCTCCTGGCTTCAGCAGATCAGGCTCATACGATCCCCTCCTTTCGGAAGAAACGTAAGCAGAGCCAGTTTACTCTAGAGAATTAAAGTTGTATGGTTCAGCAGCAGTGAAAGTCTCAAATTAGTACTGAATGTGGCTGTTTTTATATCTAATACACACCTATTCAGGGGGGCTTGAATAAAGTTGTGTGCATTCTTTATTTATAACAGGTTGCATATAAAGAACTGAAAGTCAAAAATAGTGAATGTCGAGCACAGCAGTAACAAAAGTGAAGCCTGCCCCTCGTGCAATTTTTATGTGTTTGAGCAGTGACTGTGCTCGTAACAAAGCCTCACCCGCTTCTGACTTTGTTCTCAAACAGTTAATCTTAAGAAGAGCACAATCCTCCTGTGCATTTGTTAGAGCTGATTTTCACTATCATAGCTTTAGGCTAAATGGTTTCCTTTGTTCTCTCTTGAAGTTTGCTAGCACTTTGAGCACGTACCTCAGGATCTGTATGAAGGATGACAGCCCATGCTCACCTATTCACAAGATACTGAAGCTTCATCTTATTCCTTAGAGATTCCTTGCTCTCCTCTAAGATGAGAATCTACTGAGTCTCTCCACAGGCCTCTCCTGTCTCACGTGCAGTCCAGGTCAGGTGTGCTCTGTGAAAAACTTCAAGAGAAACAATTGATGGCAGTAGATGGATCACTTCCTCTGCTTCCTTCTCTATTGTATTCTTCCAAACTTCCACCATCTTGAGAATTGTGAACTTTCACGATATATCAGTAAAATAGTGAGCACAACCTAAGGAGCATGAAAAACCCACCTCTAAATACTAGAAAAGACAAAATTACTGAGAGGTAACTCATTAGTGACTACTCAAGTTGGTATTGTAAATAGCACTTTTGATAGATGATGGTTTAGTAAAAGCATTGCATTCTGGTACTGAATACATCTGTTGCTCGAACATCTGTGTCCTTGGACAGATCCAACTTTAGAGATGAATTATAACAACTTTCTTCAGGCAATAAATTTATTATAGGCAATCTGAGTGTATACAGAAAACGATAAATGTTTGAAAGTTTTATAGGCATTAATCAGTTATCTGATGGAAATTAACTTGCATGTTTTTTAACCAATTGTATTTTTTGGTCGAGCTCATCATGAATGTGACTTATCTACTTCGTATGTGAAAATAGCTTATATTTAGGGCTGTATGTCTTCTAATATGCATTCTTAATAGCAGTGAGAACTTACCAATATATTATTGAAGACTATTTGCTTGGCACTTTGTAAAGATGAATTCAGCTGTTTACCTTGGCACTTAGAGACTAAACAGACTGCTAAACAGAGTGAAAATTGATATTGAACAAAATCGACTTTTTTATGGTTGATATTTCTTTCAACTTATCCTAGCTGTAAAATCTTTATCAAAGAAAACAAGTCCATGGTATCTTCCTGACAGCCTCTTAATCTCCTTGAGATTCTGGGAGAGCTACAATACACCAGTCTGTTAGTAAAACAGCTTTCATCTTGATATCCTGGAGGTATGTTGCATCTTATTCCTTAAAGGAAACAAAGCTTTCTCAAGTCTCTCCTTTACTTACTTAGCTCAGGCATCCGCTGCAGCATTCCTCTCTGCCTTTGTCACTTATGTTATTTCAAATTGCTGACGACAGGAAAGGACAGATGCCTACAATATTTACTTTGTTGACCTCTAAACCTCGAAGACACATCATTCCAAGAGGTGATGTTCAAAACCGGAACTGGATTAAGTCACATACACCAGTTTTGTTAGAAATTTAGCCAGTATAAGCGGAGGCAGCTTGTGAGTCTGGAAGGCTGTTTGGTTTTTTGAGAAGTTGGAAAAATCATTCAAAAGAAACACAGATTTTGGGGTAAATCTGAATGTTCATTCTCATACAAAAGCAGACTTTCATTTTTGGAAAGTGTATCAGGTAATGCTTTTGTATTAAATTATTTCCAGCTCACAAACCTTATCCTCCTCTGCAGGTAAAAAACAAAGGTAGTGCTGGCTTGGCTCTAATGAATGTGCTTCATGCTGTCAGTGCTGTAAGAGGCCTGTTCATAATACCTGCTATTTGGGATTGTGTGTAAATAATTAATGGGATGTTACTTCGAAGGTTACCTGCAGGAGTAAATAATAACTTTATCTTTTTTTTATGGACGAAGCGAGTATGAAAATGAGCAGTATTTCCCTGACAGCTGTAAAATTCAAAGTGATAGTTTGTGTAGGGGACAAAAAATAATTCCTTTCTTTGTTGTATCTACATTTACGTTTAAGCTTTGATGAAGGAGGGCTTGGGAAGAGATGGTGTTCTGTGCCTACTGGGAGGGAGGTGCGTGTAGGGGGGAGTGTTATAGTTTGAGTATGTGACAATAACAGCTAGCTTACCTGTTTAGCATTCTCTAAATTTGTTTTCTTTTTTTGGTAAAACTGGTACAGTGCCACTAAGAACGTGTGTTCCAGTTGCTCCTTTCTTATTCTGGGTGGCTCTTAACTACTGAGAAAATAGATTTTTATTATTTTGGAATAGTTTTTATTAAAATTTTCATAGTACAAACACACTTTATTACCAGTTAATTTATAACACTTGCTTTTTTTCTTTGAAGAATGTTACAATCGCAGACAATTTCGTAGTTTACACTTCAGTAATTCAGTTCAACAAATCCAATTATATAACTGCAGAAATACAAGATCATACTAGGGAAACTAAAAGCAAAGGTTTGAAGGCATACTTCGCTTTGACATTAATATAAATGCTGTGTCTGGTTATATGCTCTGCATCTCTGTTGTGTAGCAGAGTACCAGAGTGTTTAAATTGAAAATCTAAATCTGGAATTGACATTCTGATTCTGTAAAGGATTAATTGCATTATTAGCTTTATGAATCAAAGTTGATGGGACTATTCACTTATACAGGAAATGCGTATGCTTTGACAAATTATGTACTGGAGATTTTGAAAGTAAGAATAGGTCAATTTGGCAAAAAAAAAAAAAAAACACCTTATTTTCATTCTTTTGAAGCAGAATTTGTTTCTTTAGTTCTACAATTTTGAATTCTGATATACTGAATAACAGTTTCACAGCTGTTGTTTGAACATCCGTTACACAATATAACACGATACATGTGCTACACATCCTCTGTTTGTAGGGCTCTTTGTCTGTCAGTAGAAAATAAAAGCAGATTTTGTAGCTCTGTTTAGCTCAGCTGCAGAATATCCCAAGCTGGAATTGTGACATTGATGACGGGCTGCAAACATGCACACAAATAATTTACGTGGTCGCTAGTGGCTGCTGTTGTGATGCCTTCAGCAATGTGACATATGAAGTAACTTGAGTTTGGTTTTTTTTATTCTGGCCATTTTGTGTTCGTTATGGGCTAGGAGCATTAGTACATGATGGCACTATTAGCTACCATGGATGCATTTATGCCCAGTAGCTTCATGTTCACATATGTACATGGCTTGGCTTAACAATCAGTTGCTGTAGTACTGAGAATGCTCATAGCTTTAATTTGCTGACTTCCATCAGTTTAATTTACAACTATATATGCTTTTGTTGATCTTCTGAATGCTACTTCATGACATACTTTTATTAATTAATATTAAACCACTTATAACTTGTCTGTTTCCTGGCTTACGAAGCACGAATACTTGCTAAACTCAGCAGCAAGTTGTAACCGAAGAACTGAGTTTAGGAAATAGAAAGCAGTCTTCTTGGTGTGATGACTGCTTTTCATGCTCTTGTTTTGTTTTAAGTAGGTGTGCAAGAACAGCCACATATGAGTGCCCATGCTTGCTATTTAATTTTTCTAGAGCAAAGGTAAATGTTATCAGTCAGGAAACTCTGCCTGCCTATCGAAGTCACACCCGCAGTTCTTCTGCAGACAGTGGATGCAATACCTCTGGTGTCATGAGCTAACCTAAGAAAATTGGTGGCATTACCTTCAGAGCAGCCCTCACTTATAACCATCTATTACTGTCTCATTCTTTTAAATAGATATTAATCTCTTTGTAGTACTTAGTAGTTGTAAATTTAAGGTTAATTTAATTTTGCAACTCAAATTTCAAAAAATACTATTTGCTGATATTAGAAAATTTGGTGTAATGCCTGCTTTTAAATGTACAAGCAGTGCTGTTCATTTGACCTTGGTTTAATTAAACTGAGTTTCTTTTGACATACAAAACTCCCAGGGCATCACACAATATAAGGACACTGCATATGCTTGAACTGTATTGCAAGTCAATGCAGATTTTGGAGTTGATCAGATATTTTTATCCTGAGGCAACATTGATCTGCTTTGTATGAATGCTAGCTGGAATTGCCTTGTGTGCTGAAGTTGTAATATATAAGTAAAAGCTAGTTAATGATGGAGCTTACAAAGATGTGTTTTCTGTTTACTGTATTTTCTACACACTACTAGCTGTTGTAAGACCATTTCGGAAACATACAATTAAAAATTAAAGAAAGGGAAATGACAATTATTTTTATACAAAGGAATCTGTTATTGAAGTAGATAAACTTTCCCATGCTTATAAATACTCCATTCCTACCTCCTTCCTTTTGTTCGTGGGCTTATGTTCTTGAGATCTCTTAAGATGTCACAATGCATCCTATAGTGATTACCCATTAGTAGTGATCAATCTGTACTAATAACTGCTCCTAAGATCCCTTTTTTTCTATTAAGTTCAAATTGACAGGAAATGCTCTCCCATCTTAGGGCAACTTCCAGTTGTCCTCCTCTTAACACTTAATGTTTTACATTAAGGAAGTAATCATTACAAATGTTGCCTTTCTGTACTTTTGTTCTAAGTTGTCTACGCAAATATGGAACTTAATTCTATTACTGCACACTCTGTATCATTTGACTTATGAGTAATCAGAAGTTTGGAAGCATGTATTTGGACTCTTTGGGTGTTAAAAGCAAGAGGAGTGAGGGAAAAGGTGCAACCTTGAAAACCTAAGATTTGTGTTTTTTTAAGGAAATCATGAGCTCTAAGCATGTTGATGACTTACAACAATCCCCACCTTTCTTTATGTCTCACAATCACTTCCAGTGGTGACTTCCAAACTTTTAAAATAGGTGAGCACTTCTGCAAGTTTTGTGCAAATCTTAGATTATGCAGAAATTATAAATAGAATAGTCAGTTTTGTTCCTACAACAAAAGTTATTAATGTAGTCCATGTGAAATGCATATGCTATGTTTATATTATCAGTGAGGATAACAACTGTGAAGAACTTAAATGTATTTTCTGCTTTCTTTCCTCTCATCCTTCTGAAGTCTGACCGCACCCAGCTCTTTGGTCTCCTTTTATAAGTATGTTCTTCCATTCCCTGAATGCTTTGGCGGCTTGGCACTGGACTAACTTCTGTATATTAGAAGAAGGGTTGGAACTAGTAGATGTTCCAACCTGAGACTTCCTGTGACATTCTATGCCAGTGTCTGAAATACAAAACAATTTTAATAGGACCTGCTTATTGGTCATCTTTCCCAGCTGAGCATGGAGCTGAAACTCCTTGGCCTGCAGTGCTGTGTTCTCTGTGTGCTCAAAGTGTGCTGGCTGATACACGATGGGAGGATATGCAGAAGGGTGCAAGGGCAGTTTCATTGCAGACACACCAGCTGTCAGCATTTTGTCTTGTTCTGAGTTGCGTGGGCTTCTCCATGACAGCCATGTATTGTAGGTTGTCTGAAGTGTGCATTCATTTGTTTAAGCTTGGCAAATGTGAGGACAGTAAAAGGGATACTTCATTCCTTACAGCATTTAATATCTTGATCGTGCCAGGATATGTATGTCGCTTTAACTATATAAGAAGTCCTACTTGAATCATGTGCCTTTTAAAAACAGAAAAAGAAAACATCAGAACCCCACAGGTGCTTAAAACTCTGCATCATGTGTAATTTGTGTAAAAAATCAATAAAAAAAATAGAGCGAGAGCACTGTATGATGACTGGAGAAGTTGCATTCTATTTGTTTGAACAACAATAAATTCTACTTCAGTGCACT
Organism: Phasianus colchicus; assembly: GCF_987193195.1. NCBI lineage: Eukaryota > Metazoa > Chordata > Aves > Galliformes > Phasianidae > Phasianus > Phasianus colchicus. The sequence goes on from NC_143445.1 coordinate 6,954,430, forward strand.
TTGTGTAGTTGGGTGAATAGATTGAGGAGCAATCAGTAGGTAATGATTTTAGTTTTTTTCTTTTTTCTTTTAATTCTGAAGTTTAAAAAGCATGCCAGAAACTTACCTGTGTTATAACCAAAAGAGAATTACTCTACATTACTACAGTCCATAGATACATCTAATAAAATCATTCTCTATACTTCACTAAGAATTCTGCACGTGAGTAAATTTAGCATATGTAAAGGCTTCAGTTTCCACTTTCAGTCCTTTAGTACAGGATAAACTTAGTTTGATATACAAACAATGCTTTCATTGGAATAGTACCATATGGATGCATACACAAATTGTGACAACTGTTCAGGAGGAGAAATCTCTTTTTTTCTGAAGTGTTTGCTACTGTTTATTTGTGCTAGCTGCTGAGCTTGGAGGCGTTTGGGAACCTGATTTTTAGGTGCAAATTGTGTACAGCTCTGCCTTCCCGCTTTTGGGGGAACTGTGCAACTCTGTGCCTGTGAAAATAAAGATGTTTTTGTCAGGTAGCAAGATGTCTCATGTAATAGATGTCTGAAAAACACACCAAAAAATTGTTATTTTTTAAGAGTTCCACGTGAACCAGAAATTACTTCAGCTTTATCTGATGAAGAAGGTGCACACTTAGTATTTTGTGAGTTGAAAGGTAGAATGTCGATGTGTCTCATTTTTCTTCTGATTTATTTTTGAAATTTTTATAATATTGGTGATGGGAAGTTGCACGAGTACAAAGATCAATTTTTAGTGCCATTTTTTTATTTTAAAATTTTAGAAAAGAAAAATTAGAGGAATTTCACGTACAAACAAAATGTCTCTAATAGAAAGGCTAGTCGTTGTAAATGTCAGAAGAGAGTGTGTGAATTAGTTACATATTCTAGTTCTGCTTAAATTTAAGAGAAAGTAAAGTTATAATATCTTTTAAGCAATTTAACTGTAGTATGCAAGTTTTTACTAACCTAAGGAGAGCTGTGATATAAAGAAGCTTACAAATAAGGGATCAGGTTTTCAGAGGGATAAATGAACTTCTGACATTCTTGTTCAAAATGAAATTTCATTCATTTATTTGATGGCGAGGGCTTTGTTTCTCAGTACTTTGAAACTTCATTTCTGCTAAATGGAAACAATTTTATTTTCTTCAGAAAATTCTGCTGCTTATGTAGGTCCCATCTGAGACATGTTCTGAGTATTGTCATTACCTAATCGTCAATATGACGGTGGTCATTTTGAAGTGTTTGTCTTTTATGCACATGTTGCAGTGAAGTGTCACTTTTTATGCTTCCTTAAAGCAGTACAAGGTATCATAATTGCAGTAGATATCTCAGTATCTACTAAGAAACAGTAGCTGAGCCCGAGGTCTCCACTAGGACCTCCTGCCATCTTCGTGATGATCTTTAAATTGCCAGGCATAAACATACAGGTTGGAATGATTCTCCTATGCTACTTTGCAGAGGTAAGTACAGGAAACAGAAGAAAACAGATCTCAGTTGAAGTACTATTTCATAGAATTATGTTTTCCTGCGCACTTTATTTTTTCCTTTTTTGGGGGAGGATGGTGAATTTCCATTTTAGCTTCAGAATTTGGCTTAGCTTTGGTTGTATCCCATCTGAGACTGAACTTTGTCATCTTAAGCTAGCCCTTTGAAACTTCAGTCCTTTGAAATCAGATTTGCTTCTTTTTAGTGAGATCCTGCTGCCCTGGGAAGCCATGGCTGCAAAAGGTGAGAATGACATTGCTTCTCTGAAGTGGGTAGGATTCAATGAGGAAACGTTTTCGAGAAATAGGAAAAAGCTCTTGAAAGAGTAATGTGCTCAAAGAGATGCAGCACCAGGAGGAGCTGATGAGAGGTCTGATGTGCTGTGGGTGATCTCCTGGCAGTTGCTGAAGGAGTCACAAAGGCTTTGCAGAGATGGTTTCTGAGCGGACTGGTGCTACCAAATGAAATCTTAGAGGAGGAAGAACCTAACAGTGACTAAATTTTCCATGACTGGTTGCAAGGGTCTGCAAAGGCCATTGTCCTTTATTTGATGAAGAATGGGATGCATTCCACCCACCTGGCTGTCGTGTTAAAAGACGCACCTACAGTCGTGTCTAGGTAGGGATTTCCCTCTTTATTCTGTTCTCTTTGTCTTTTGCTTTTTATTCTCTTCCCTTCATTGATCTTCTGTAAAGGTAGAAGAGATTAAGAAAAGGTAATAAGAGGTAGTGCTTTCTGTTTACATGTGCTCTGTCTTCTCCCATGTTATGTGGTTTTTTTCTTCTCTTTCATTTCTTACCAGTATTTACTGTTTTGGGATTAAACTTGGAGGGGAGAAAATTGATATTGAGAGTTGGCAATGCTTTTTTAGAAAAGAAAGATATTAACCTTCATCTTTTAGTACCTGTTTGGTGTGGACATGCGATAGGATCGAATTGATTTTTTTTTTTCCCTGTGGCAGAAGAGCTGGGAGTAGTACAGAAGAAATAGGGGGACTGCCAAGTACAAATCCACTATTCTGCACGTCTTTCTGCTTTCAGAGAAAATAAGAATTTGCCCTGATTTTAATATATATGTGTATATAAACAAACAAAAAAAAATTACAACTTGTCTCATGGCATAGAATTCTATACCTGTATTCACTGAGTTGCGGGTCTGAGTTTAATATCGCAGTATAGCCCTTAAACTGGCAGCGCATGATGGAAATTCTGTGAAGTTACCATCTGGATACTTGTCTGATGTGTGCCTTCTTGCTGATCTTTTGATTAATATGATGTTCCTGCACTGATTAGTGGAACGACAGCTCATGCATCTTGTGTTCTGTGTAAGTGCGGCTGCCCAGAGCCCCCCTGCGAACGGCAGGACGCAAGCTCTGCAATTTATTGCCAAAGGTAACCTGTGCTGAGTCTGGAGAAAACTGTAATGAGGTAGCCCAGCAAGTGCCAAGTTATCTGTGCAGCAGTGGTAAAGACTGTAGTCAGTTATCACCCATTCAGAAGTGATTAAAAATGGAAGTTTTTTTCTATTTTTGTACCTATCATGGTTTCCTGGAAACTGTGGTTTTGAAAAGTTTGGACTTGGCAGTTTGAACCATTTGATGTTGTTGGACACTGATTTTATTAGGATATTTGTTTAATGGCTTGCTGATGCTGAATAAACTGTGTCTGCTAAATGCAGAGTAGAATACCTGCTTTGTTTCAGAGCAGTGTTTTGTTACAGCTTAATAACATTTAATATGGATAGTTCCAAGAGACAGAGCTTTGTTATAACTCATACTTTTATGCTTGATGCATGGAAGTAGTGCAACTGTACTGGAGGCATCCTAGGAACAAAATGCAGTATAACAATCTATTAGTATTGCTCTGTGTTACTCTGAACTTTATGCATTTAGACAGAACTGGAAGAAGTGAGTAATTGTGAACACGATGTAATTTTTATATTAGTAAGGCAGTGAGAGAAAGAACACTTGTTCAAAATAGGGAACTCAAATGGTATAGCTTCTTCTAGCAGCATAGTTGTTATGTCTGTGCTGATACAAAAAGGCAGGATGTGCTCCTTCAGTCACAGATACAGCACATCAATTTACTTCTCCAGACAAAATCAGGCTCATAATACTAAGACTGAAATTGAGAGATTGTTTTTTTTTTTTGGCTGGCTTATCTAATTTAAGATGATATTTTTTTACCTGATTAAGTATTTAATTTCTAATTAAACAAATGGTTATTTTTTTTCTTGTTTAGGTTCTTTTTTTGCAGGAGAAACTATTTGCAAAGGAGAGTGAGTGATCTGCTCTTTTGGCCTAGTGAAAATGGGAACACTGTGGTGGAGCTGCATTGGGCTGTCATTCTGTGCTGCTGATGCAGAATACCAGACTGATTTGTGTATTCTTTGTGATTTTACGTGCCCAAACCTGAAATAGAATGTTCTTTAGAAAGATTACTTAATCTAACAAATAATGGATTCCTTTATTTCCTTTTTAGTTATTAATCATTTATGTATCTTTAAAAGTGACAGGATTGCCCTTGAGTTTTGGTCATAGGTCGTTATGATTTGCAATCCAGTATAGATTGGGTTGTGGCTAGACACAGAACAAAAAAGAGAGCCTGGGGTATTAATAAATCATTCCGTCCACTGTGGTTATACAGAGTAGTTTGTAACACCATAGCATTGAAAGGCTAGTAGTATGAGTTACAATGAGCAGAAAGTTTTCAAGAAACTACAGTCCTTGCATTTTGGTCTTACATGCAATGAAGATTAGATGTCTGATGGTTCTTTTTAAAAGTCTGAAGCTTGAAGAGCTTTTCAGAGAGCATGCAGCACACACAGTGCCCTTTCACATCATCAGTGAATGCCAGGTATGGTACTAAGCACTAAACCTTGTTTTTACCAACTTGGCAAAGGCTGTATCTAAAATTTGATGCCCGCTGTTGTGTACATTTGAAAGAAACAAAAGGATGCTTTATAAATAAATAGGAAGATTCCAGAAAATGTTAGAAGTGACGTGTTTAGTGGCATTGTTACCTTTATGCTTAAGTTCTTATTGGTGAAAGATGCTCAGCAGGGCACTTTCACATTGAAATGATTTTTGAGAAAGCTTGTATTGTAAACTATATTTCTCACATCTTCTCTGTTTTTCCTAGCATAATTCCATAATTTATTTTCTTAAATATTTAACACAGGAGCTGCTGTTGCAGTATATCCCACTGAGAAAAGCTGCTTCACTCCTCAGCAGGCTTTAGTCTCCAATAATGTTCTTCTGTAAGAGACTGCACTCCCAGGATTAATTTCTTTGACTACTGAACCCTTTGGAAAACGAGAGAGTTCAGTTCTTTGTTTTAGGCCTGACTGGGTAAATGAGGAGAAGGAATTGCAAGTGGTTGGATGATAAATATCAAGGATAGAACGAATACAGTTGCATCTGGTAAGGATGTGCAGCCCTCCCTCTTTGCATAATTTCAGAACAAATTCAGGAGTTCAGGCGGGTGCTGCTGCCACTGATGCAGCCTGAAGCACAAAGCCAAGCATGGGAGGGGCTGGGAATGTGGTGCAGGGTGGCAAGAGGCAGATGAGGATCTGCTTCTTCCATTTCTTTTGATTACAATTTTTGATATTTACCAAGTGTTTTCTGTTCTCCTGCAGCTGCCAGACTTACTTGCTCGGGTGTGGCTCTGTGTTAATTTAGCTATGCAGTTTTGGAAAACCCAAGCTTGTTTCTTTGCAGTGCAGTTTGTTGAATTACATTGCTACATTAATTGGGGCATCTCTTCCTTAGAATTAGACAGGTAGACCTTTGATGGTTATTGAAAAGGTTTCACTTCTTTCCAGCTAAAGCTCTTTCTTGAGGTCTTCAGGGTAGGTACGAGTGGCATTGAAGCAGAAACTCAGAGTTTCAGACTGGCTGGTGTTATTCCATGGTTCTTTGAAGTAGCGTGAAGATGTTGTCTGTGGTATTTTTGCATTCTCTCCAAAATGCTATTCTTGATCTTATTATTCTGTAAAGTGCATGGGAAATATGATTAGTTTTAGTTCAAATACAAAGAAATAGGTCATGAGCAGACTGTGAAATGCTGATGAAATCCTTTAAATGAAAATGTTTTATTGAAGGAAATCATCTAAATGCCTCTAAGATGGAGAGAATGAATATGAAAGAGATGTTTATTGGAAAAAATTGTGTTGATAGCAGTTTAGTATTGTGCTAGAGAAAATGATTTGAAGAGGCTTTATATCGACCTTTAGCAATGCAATATTACCTTTTATTTACCTTTATTTACACAGCAAGACTGACATCAAACTTAGACGCATATTATGAAGTCTTTGAAATTACATCTGCTTTACAATTAGATAAATTTTATTATATTGTTTGGCATTTCATCATTTCTGTTTTAATTAATATTATTAATTAAATATAGGAAAAAATAAGGAGAAAATAAAAATATCTGTTTTACTACAGCTCAGAGTATAATGTAAAACAGTCATATCTGAATAACGTCAGAGGTAAACAGTTTATCCTTCTTGTGATCAAGTCCTTTAGAGTATGTTCCCTTAGTTCAGTATGCTGTGAGGAGAGCTAATATTCACTGCATGTTAGGTGGTTTAGTTTAGCAGATGAGGACATTGCTGCTGCTTGATAAATGAGAATCAAAATACATTTACATGAGGGATTGAAATGGTGCTTTTCAACATTAAAGGATGATAAATGAAATAGCTATATATCACTGTGTACAGCTAGTCCTGAATGATAGATTTGGTCTCCTGTTGGGTTAGGCTGCAGACTTTTTCAGTGTGCATACATAGAGCTACACAGAGCCCTGGCTTTTTATGTAGTCTTAAAAGTACATACGAAGTAGGAAAGGAAAATTCAAAATAAGGTTGAATCACAAAGTCATGGTATCTCTGAGGTAGCGTCTCAAACCTTACCATGCCAATATGCTGATTGCCCAGAATTATTTGTCTTCAAGTGTTGCCTTGGACGTGGTGTTCTGTACTGAGGATCAGAAGGGCACAAGCTTCGTGCCCAGCACAGTCCTTGCGCCCTCGCTCAAACAGCTGTAGCAGAAGAAATTTGCCTCATGGGAGTCCAATCCTAATTCACTTGTTCTAGATTCTAGATTCTGTATCTAACTATACTTCTATAGTTGGTTAAATATAATTTGAAGATTAAGCAGGCTACTACTGTTCTTGCTGTGATTCTGAGCAAAAATGGCTTTTTCAGTGGTGGTAGTAGGACTGTGAAGATAAAATTCAGTTTTTGTCATCTTTACTACATCTGGATCAAAAGTGACCAAGTAAAGTATGTCCTTGTGCAGCAGCTTGGAGCTGTGTCACACTACAGCTGGTTGTTACAGGACACTGGTCCTTCAATGATTCAGTGATTTATTTTTCTTTTATTTGCAGTATTGTAAACAAATAGTTTTCATTCTTTATGGTAAAAGTCTTGTGCAGTTGATTGTGAGAATTCTGTTATTTATTGTGACTTTGCTTTTTTTTTTTTTATAGTTTTGAATTATGTGGGCTTTAACACACAGTCAAAGAGGTGCTTAAAAACAAAAAGCTGTGAGAGTGGAATGATTAAGGCTATCGATGTCCTGACGCATCAAAATATATATTATTTGTACTAGAATGGAGTGATGTGACCCTCGTAATTGGAGCTTTGCTTCAGAACCTGACAAGATACAGCTTTAGTGAGGGAAAGACATGGGTTTTTCAAGCAGGATGGCAGAAAGCTGTGCTGCTGTTGTGGAGTGGAGCTGGCTTGTGCAGACAGAGCTCTGATAGCTGCTGGTAAACAGTCTGTGGAAGTGTTTGAAATTAAGTGAACACTTAAGCACCTGGTTCCTAATGACAATCAGCTGCATACTTGGGTGTGAGGTTTTTTTTCCCTTAGCAAATAACTAGGTGGTTTTTGTTTTCATCTCCCTTACCATATCTGCCTTCTGTATACGAGGAGGTAGGGTATGGCTGATTGGTTGATTTAAGTGAGCTTTGCTTTCTTCTTCCCCTCCCATCTTTCTCTTCAAGGCATTATTCTGTGGTAATTTTGGAAATATCTTTAAGGATTCAGTTAAAATATTTGTTTTAACCAGAGTAGAGCAAAGAAGAAGGCCTTAGCTTATAGTCAGTTAATGTCAATAGGCAAGCTAACTTTGACTGCAGTCAGCCTTAAATCAATACAAAATAAATGAAAATGTGTTACTTGTTTTCAAACGTTGATAATCTTGAACTTTCTTCACCAAGGTCTGCTTTCTGCAGAAGGTATGTTGAGATGGCATTCCTTTGTAGGCATATAAAACAGGAACAAATAAATTGTCTGGGCTTTGTAATTGTCAGGCTGAATTTAAAAAACGTCAGCAATAAAAGCATGACAGATTTTACCTGTTGATTTCCCCAAAACAAAAGTAAGAATTCGAAGAAAAGTCTGCAGAATCTGTTTGCAATCTGCCCCCGTCTCAGTGTTTACTTTGAATCTGTCCAGTGACTTTAGTAGCAGTCCAGAGTTTTCAGTTTTTCAATTTGCCTTTTCTTACTGAGGTCTTGAAGGGATAACCTGGATGTGAAAATATTATGACAGAAAATTATGGCAAGTGCAAATCTGTCTCTATAGTAACTTTTCCATAGGACCTTTTTCCAAATTGATTTATCTGTTCAGAGAACATGAAAACAGACTTGGGGTGGTTAAATACCACAGCATTTCTATCAAATTGCTAAATGTTTGTGGCATTCCCTATCTTATGAAAAACCCCTAATACTGTAGTCAGCACACAGCATGCCTAGATTTGTGGTCTCTAAACAGTTAAGGGATTTTCATTATGAATGTTATTACTACAGTTCATTTCTAAATTCAGCACTATTGAAGGAACAAGCAATTACCTACCCCCTGTATTCCCTGTTGAGCTCTCATAAGTCTGTCTTGTAAAGTGATTCACCTTACTCCGTGTTCTGAATCTTTCATGCCTCTCACCATCATCTCGCCATCACCAGTGATTTCTTTCTGTATATATACGTATGCAATACACGTATATACAGACAAAATATAGAGTGACATTTTAAATTGACTTGTATAATTTTTTCTCCCTTGTGTGAGGGAGTTTACTATGCATAAAACTGAGCTACTACTAGCTGGCATTAGGCCTAGTACAGACAAATGCTATGCAAGCTTTTCTGCGTAGTTCAAGCAGTGTCCTGTGATCTCATCTCCCTGACTTACTGCTCTACCTGCTCTTGTGCCAGTTGGTCTCATTTATAAGTGATTTCCACCATGCATTAAAAGATGCTTTGCATTTAGTTGTAGAATAGCAATGCAAAGCTGCACAGAAGTGCAGCACCAAATTCTTCAGTTCTTGGAAATCAGCAGAGCAGTTATTCAAGCTGCTAATGCTAAAGCATTACTCGCATTGACTTGACTGTAGTCTAATACCTGGCTGTATAAAACTGTATACATTAGAAATATATTTGAAGTGCCAACAGAAACGGCATTATTGGAAGCAGTTTTCCCCATTAATATAGTTGCTTTTGAATTGGTTTTAGAGTATTTTTCCACTGAGATAGCTTGTACATTTCCTTTAATTGCATGTGCTCCAGGGTACAGCTTTTTTATGGCCTTAGAGTTTAAGTACTTTACAGATGCTGAACTCACTTCTGCACCATCCCACTGATACAAAGATGTGGGATTTTTCCAATGTGCAGATGCAAATCTTAGGGGGTGGTTAGAACACAAGTCTGAAATGCACAATGAAAAAAGAGTGGCAGCGAACAGCCTCAAAATGTGCATCTTCAGCTTGGCCCTTTTCTGAAGAAAAATGGAGCTTTGAGCAGTGGGAGAGCAAAAGGGACATTGTGCACAGTTTGTTGACTTCTGCAAAGAAAATAAATGGAAATGGGTCACATCCAACTACTCACTAGTTAACAGGAAAAAACTCTCTGCTGGTGTGTGTGCTCTAACCTGGGCTCCTTGTCTTATACCTTGCAGGCCATTCTGCGTTGTGTAGGGAAGAGATCAGGGCTCCAGAGGGCCTGTTCACATCAAACTTTCTGAAGGTGCTACTTGTTGATGTGTTTCCATATTTTGCAGATTACTGTGATACATACAGGACAGTGGGTGTTTATTTTCAATTTATAGATATATGCAGTTTGGTTAGGTAACACAGCAGCTCACAAATCTTGTTGTTAGGTGAGCTCTGAATGATGCGATTTTGAACAGTTTTTGTTACATATTTATATTTTTTTTCAAAAAGTGCAGCTTTCTATTTCATTCAAATGAAATTTCATTACATTAGGGCAATACATTTCTGATCCAGAGGCCATTCTGACACAGACAACGTGACTGTCACCTTATCAGAAAACCTGTATTGTCCTTCCCTGCATCTTTATTTGTCTCCGCTGATATTGATGAAAGTCTCGGGGAAAAAAAAAAAAAGCTGTATGCTGGATGCAAGCAGATTGAATTGCACCTCAAAGAGGAGAGTGCTGCAGGAGGTGTGAGTACCAAGTGCCCTGTTATGAAAAGACAGAGGTTTTCTGCAGCTGAGTGCGCCATCTGTATTATTCACCTGCTCTTACTGGAAACTGAACTTCTCTGTCTGACTGGATGTGCTTTAAATGGCAATATTTTAATAGCTTTGGGTATTATAAATATAGGATTGAGCTGTTGTGCTGCCAAGTGTGTGATAGCTTCTGTTCTGACAATTATACTAATTATGGACAGCAGTAGTCTGAAACTGGCTTCTCTCACGCAAGATTCAGAACAGCTCTTTTTTTTTTTCCCCCTTTTGCTTTTTGTTACTGCTAACCAGCAAAAGCTTTAATCATCCCTTGCTGTCCTTATCTGCCCTGCAAGAGAACAGTTGTGAAGACGGCTCTATTCTTCCAAACTGGTTTCTCGTTCAAAAGGGTGTAAAAGTGGACAGATGGCCAAATCTTGTAAGATTAAAAAAAAAAATGATGGGAAGGGAAATGCTTCCTCTGCCAAATACCTCTACAGTTCGTTAGTGGTAGTGGGCAGCATTCTACTCCCATCTCTTAACTTGAAAGAATCTGCCGGATTTTCATTTTGTTTGGGTCACGTTCTCTGCCCAGTGCAAGATCTGGAGCATTATCTTCTTTATCTCTTTCATCTCTTGGATTGCTTAGCAAGGCATTTTGATGAAAATGGGCCCTAGGTGTTCTTGGAGTTCAGGCTACTGCCATACAAATGAAAAATGACATATGGGGCCATTTGAGTGAAATCCATCTGCTCTGACAAAAATTCCAAATGGCAGTCTTTGCAGACTTGTTGGGAGCACTCAAGCAGTGCAGAATTTCAGCAGGTTTATACTGGCATTCTTTTCCTTTTAACTCATTTAAGATTTGTTACAATTTCTGAGAGCAGATACCTCAGCTGAAGTTCTTGTCAGTGCAGATGAGACAGCCCTGCAATTTTGTTACTTAAACTGCCCAGAAACATTTACTGAGATGACTTTTTTCCAATTTTCCTGGTAAAGTATTTCAAAACATACTGTACTTAAAATGAAAGCCAAAATGTTTCATTATAGAAATTTAACAGATTTGAAGAAATTTTTTTTCATGAGTGACTGAGACTGTAGATGTGACTTCAGTGTAGATGGGATTTTAGTAAAAGGATCAGAAAGTTAGGGTTTTTTTTTTTTCTGCTTTGTAATATAAGAGAAGAATGGGGAAAAGGTACTTCTGTCAGAGTTGGTTTGGTTATGTTGTGAGAATTGCCTATAGCTCCACACAGGATAGAGATGAGGATGAACTATTGTTGTGTTGTAATGGGCTCTAGATGCCCAGCTGATGTATTTTCCTCACTCAGAGTCCAATGCTAACAATCTGAGGTCACAATGGAAATTGTTCAGAGTCTGATTAGTGCAGAATCTTGGGGATTTTTGCTCCTGCGCTATTTAAGTTCTAGGATTTGTTTGATGTTTCCTACCAAATTCCTCAGCTCACAGCGATGTGGTGTGATGGTGATTTCAGAGCTGTTCTGCTTTCCTCATGCCCTGTGTAGCTGTCATCAGCGGATGGAGGGTCATTTGCTATCAAGGCTCCCAGCTGCTAGAGGCAGCTGGGTAGTATTTTCTGACTTGAGCTAAGAATGGGGATGTGCAGTTGTGGTTTTTGTTTTTGTTTTTTTAACTTTGCAGCTTTATGTCAAAGTGCACTGCTGTAATATAGCCTGACCTATGGCAGTGAAGGTCTGGAGTTGATACTCAGCTGGCTCCCTTCGGTGTTGTGATATGTCCTGTTCTTCAGCATGGGCCTGAAACCAGCAATGAACTGGAATGTTAGCTCATGAAGAGACATCAGTGAATCAAAACTGTAAGGAACCTTTCAGTGCCTGTAAGCATCTTTTCACAGCCAGGGGACATACTGGTATTGGCCAGCAATTTCATTCAGATTTTTCAGGGCCCAGATTTAGCATAGATTTTCACCTAGAACTCTTTGAGGCTGGATGTTAGGGGGTATTGAAAAAACAGCCATTAATGGCAGAACCTTTAACAGGGAAGGCCTTGTGTGGGCTCAACAGTGCCATGTAGCTGCTGCTCTTTCTGTCTCCCATCACTGTTTTTATCCACGAAGTGGGGAGAAATCTTTGAAACTTGGTCATTTACATATTGATATATCACTTCTCATCTATATTCAGGTGTCTCTGTCGTCATTTTGATCCCCATGGTTGATACCTACAAGCAGGCCAGTTCATATCTCATGTAACAATGAGTGCAGTCATTGAGTCAGATGAACTCTCTTGTTTCATGGTGCTCCTAGTCTTTAATAGCTTATATCCCTGGATGAAGCTAGTGAAAACGAATGACTGGGCTGAGAACTGGTGAAAGATAATAGCAAGTCACTCTGGAAATGAAAATAATAATTTATCTGGGACTCATGCGTGGCCTGCATCATGAATCTACCTGCCTTCTACATTACTGAAGGAGAATGACACAATTTTTATATAAGAAATGCTCCTCGAAATATTTAGCAATGAAATTAACATAGAGTTGGCTAAAGAGGTATAATTTTGCCTGCAGTTACTCATTACTCTGTGGTAAATCTTCATTTGACACCATAAGAAATATTTTTCATTTTAGTATATTCATTTAGGAAAATCAAAGAGTTACTTAATATGCAGTATTCATGTATTGAAATATTGTCTGCATTCCTCTTTGCTCCTCCAATACTTAGTGAAGTGTGTTTCAGCATAATCAGTCTCCCAGTGGATTCTAGTATGAAAACAAATCTCACATTAATTTAAGAAACTTAAATTTACAAGGCAGTGCAAGGAAATTAAATTACCTGTCTGCATACACAGCCTCCTTTCTCAAGAAACATTTTTAATATCACTTTCAATTTTTATGCAACTCTTTCCATTGTCAGTTTTTAACTGCTGTGGTTGAACTATTAATCAGGAGTGCAGGCAGGTTAACTTAGACTTTGTCAGTAGTAGGGCTTTCTACTTTGAGATCTTTAGCAAATAGCATGCTTGCAGTGGCTGCTCTACATTGCAGGCTTTAGGAAAGGTGAGTATGATGTTGATCTGGAGCCTAGCCATCATAATGTCCATCTGCTTGAGTGCAGGGGTTACAGTTGAGGTGTTATTGAGTTCATTTATATTTTGAGTTGTGGGCTGGAAAACCATGCTATCCATGTATCTTCATGTTATGATCATTCAATTTTTTTTTTTTTTTTTTTTTTTTTTTTAATTTGAATATCCAGTATTTTGAATGTTTTCTTTTGCAGTCCTCAAACTCAGCACTCAACTGCCTATGTGCTATGTCAGTGCCTGGAGTTTAGTAGTTTATAACCTTATTGCATCTTACAGCTCCAATGAAAACACCTACAGGGGAAATACTTTTCTCTAGAGACAAAGAATTCTTATTTTAGAAGGAAGCACAGAAATTGTTGCATGAGAGTAAGTCATGATTCTTCAGCAAGGTATGTTTTACCATAAACACTGATTTCTTGACTCTGAAAATTCATTGGTGTTCCAGTCTTGATGAGCCTTTTACCAAGAGTGTTTTCTCAGGTTTCTGAAAATGGTAATTTGAAAGAGAGAGATCTTCATCAAACCCATAGCCCACAGGTTAATACATGAGACACATGAGGCTCATCTGAATTGTTCATATCCCAAGTGGTTATTCTGGAGCTGCATTCACACCAAAACTATCTTCCTGATGTCATCTGCTCTTCTTGCTAGCTGTTTATTAAAAAAAAAAAAGTATAATCTTGCAATGCCTTAGTTTTATCACAATATGAAATGGAAAATACTTCTACATGTTTTCTGAAGCCAGGCAACTATTTTTTGCCTTCTTTATGTGGCTGTTATTTCACATGCCACTTAGCATTGCCAGCTTTTTGTCCTCTAATGGCTGTAGAGGAGCACAAAGGCTTCTCTTTCCCTGGCCAGTTGCTTGAATTGTCATTCTTACACTGAAGGGATTTGTCTATCTGACACTCCCATCTCTATGCAGGAAACAATAAAATCTGGAGGCAAGCTAGTCTTCATGTTTGGCACGTAAGAAGCTCCTCAAACATAAGGAGAGTAAATCTATATTCCCGCTGAGTAACTGCTTGTCTGAATGACAGTTCCTTATGGATCTTCCGTTAGGATGACGTATGGCATCTGTTATTGTGAAGGACTGCTCTTAGATGCAGGTAATCCCAGAGGTCTGTATGTTTGAGGCTTTGGTTTGTGTACATTAGGCATTTAGGTCACAGTAATATGAACACAAGAACATATTTGTGTGTACTGTAAAGGTGCCTGAGCAGTCAAAAGGACTGCCCTCAGCAAGAGGAAGTGTCGTAGTTTATATTTTTCAGAATGCCATTCAGTAGAATAAAGCAGTGGGGATTTGATGGGTAGGTCTCTCATGACTGGTTAACTAGAGTTTTCATTAAATGTATTCCTTGTACATGCAGCTATCTACAAGGACTGTCTCTGTGAGGAACTGAGGTGATTGTGGGAGTCGGTATTTCACGTCTAGTTGTATCTCTGGCTCTGTTGAATGAACAGACAGCTGGCATTAAGCTAATTATAAAATTGTAACTGATCATGTTTTGAAATATCTCAAACTAATTCACGGAGTATATGTTAGAATTATTTATTACTATAACGTCTTCTGATTTTCCATCCTGAATCTTATGTTAAGGAGATACAGATGATATATACATGTAAATATTTGCATTCTTTGTTTTTGAATAAAGAAGGAAATTAAGAGGATGGTTACACAGAAGGTCTCATGAGCTTGCTGAAATTCACTCTAGATAGTGAATATGGAAATTTCTCTGCGGGTGTGTGTATGTAGCCATGGCTAAGGCTGATGTCTGAAAGGTTCACCTTGGAGCTGAAGACTCTTAGGCATAAAATCTTGGCAGCAAAATGTGGTAGTCATTTTTCTCAGACTGAATATAAATGGGACTTGAGGACACAAGATGCACTCAAAAATAATTCAGTCGTGTTTTTTTACTGGTAAAGCCTAAGAACACTCCTGTCTTAGGCAGGTACTTCCTGCCCCTGAAATTCATCATGTTGCTGTTCTCACTGCTCTATGGGGTTGTTAAAACACTTGACACTGAACTGATTTTTTTTTTTTTTTTTTAACTGGCAAACTCTAGAATTAGATAAACATCTCCTGCATTATCTGGCCTATATTTTACAAATCCAGTACAAAGTTGTGCTTTCCATGCGATTCTAAAATGCTGTGGGTAATAATGCTAATAATGCTTTTTCTCCACAACACTTCCTTTTTTTTTTTTTCTTTTTTTCCCCATAAAATGTGACCTTGCAAACAGTACCACAATACAGGGATAGTTCACTGTTGGAGTGAATGAGCAACAAATGTGATACGTACTTGGTTCCGCACTGAGGAAAATATAGGTGAATGCAGGGTACGTTTAGTTAAAGCTTAACAACACCCTGCTTTAGGAAATATAACAATTAAATGTGATTGCAACTAACTGAATAGTTGAATGGACAATTCAACCCATTACTAAAGCTGTCTGCAACAATGTCTGCTTAATCCTCAGGACAATACTGCTTCCTTTTTAAGTTTCACACCCTTTTGTTAACTTTTCCAGGTAATCTCATTACTGTCCCTAGTACACAGAAGTATGTTTTACTGTGATTGTGGTCATCTTTTATATTGATACATCACTAAATGACAAATAGCATGATGAGATCAACACAGCTAGACTAATACACAAGAAAGAGTATTGAAGTAACCCATGCACAGGCTGACATAAGATATCATAAGTATTCATTCAAGGCAACTAGATGTTTTATTTGCTGTTTGCCAAGTTGCAGGTATGTATTGTGATCCACTGCAAGGTAGTAAAGAGAAGTTGTGATACGATTGTGAATGTACAGGATGCTACCTGCATTTTGAAACATATACTCATGCCTGTGTTTGGTATGCCCCTCTCTTCTCCATTGGACATGTTACTTCTGTACAATTCTTGTATCTTTTTTGGAATTTAATAAGAGAAAGAAGAAGACAAAGTCTGTCAAAAAGGACAACCAGTATGAAGGATTGCAAATGACGCTTCTGTATCTGCCCTTGAAGCTAGTAGAGCTGCATCTGACAGGTTTATCTGACGTGGTTGACAGACAGACACTTTACTTGGCAAACTTGGCAAATAATCTACACAGATAGCGATTGAGCAAATTCATCTGACTCAATGTGTGGAAAACTTACAGGAAAAAGAAACAGATGTTTGCCCATAAGTCAGTCAGTTCATATTAAAAACTTTGGATTGTAACATTCAGAGATGAGTCTGTTCTACGCCCTTTGGCCAACACTGTTTAAACATGCGTCCATTTTATTTAACTATTATTAATGTGTGTTGTATAGATCCTAGGTAAGTTTCAGTATTCTCTTTTCTGTCCCCAAACATTACTGTTTTGTCAGGTCCATTAGGAACGTTTAGCAGGGATGGGAATTGTTCTGTTTTCTCATTGTTCTTCAACTTGAAGAGTGGTAATTTTCAAAGTTTCAGTTTAGAGCTAAATTTTAAAACTGTCAATATGTTTGTATTATACTGTATATGTAATATTGAATATTTTTATCAATAAGCTCAAAACGAGTGAGACTGTTTTATTAGTTTCAGTACAGGATAAATGCTGTGGTCATCTGTTCCTAAAGCAGAGCTGTCTCCTTTCTTAAAAAGGAATGTCACGTTTCCTTGTCAGGTCAATGTTTCATTCTATTTCAACAACGTTTTCTAAAGAAAGACCTAGCTTTAGAGGCTGACAGAACCTAACACTGACTTACCATTATTCTTACTTCTTAACTTTGATTAAAAATTCCCCGCAAAGGCAAGTTGCTTCTTTTCTTTTTCTGTCATTCACACATTTCAAAGATGTGATTACAATGAGGTTAACAGAGATAATCGTATTTGTATATTTGTGTCTTGTGTAATCATAACATTAGATTTGAAAGCAAAAGCTCCAACTGCGAATATATTTATATGAGTGACGCCTTGTGCATGAAAATAAAGGACTCACTCCCAGCCAAAAATTGATTATACCTAACATTTCAGTATATTATGAGATCTAGAAACCTTTTCTTCTTTCCTTGGGAGAGCGTGGCTGGACTTCTCCTGGAGCAAACTGGAGACTGTAATCATCTGTCTAGTTCCTCTGTGTTTCTTTGCTGTCCGGGGGATGAAAATAACACCATATTCAGTAAGAATTGGCCTGAGAAGCCTGAAGGCTGGTCTTCGTCTTTCTGTGGTATGAGTGGGCAGGTTCTTCATCTACTGGTAAAGCAATGGTTGAAGAATCATCTACGATGCTTTCTAGCATTGTCTGTTACACATAGTATGTATGCATGTGTAAATATATACATATATATAACATATAATGAGGGATTTGGTTTCTTTCATTTCCAACTCCATGTACTTTTACACTGTTAATGTTGTTAATGTGTGATAAGTCTTTGTGCTGTCATTTCTTCACATTTTTTGTTTCCGGTTGCTACGTGTTATGAACATAAGTGATACATAACTTAAATCTTAGTAGCTTTCGTCTCAGTAGTGACGTGGCTCTATCTCCTTTTGTGTTGATAACAATGAATTCAGTAGACAAATCTATTCTCTGCCATTTTTAATCTTACAAGGGTTTTTTCTTTTTTCATCAACACGTTATTGTTATTGCAAATAAGAGAATCGGTTTTTCCAGCTGCTTAGCATATTAAATTCAGTAAGAAAAAAATATATACATACACAATATATTTTCATAGCAGAATATTGAAGATTTTAGTAACCTGTCTGGCACTATGCTTCTAACTTTCAAAAACCCCATCTTTACATGAATGTGCCACAGCGTGAGTGCAGGCAGTGCTACGAGCTGGGGCAGTATTGACGTTCTTAAATGCTGACTCTGGGCAATAGCATTAATACAAACATCAGTTGGAGACACTGGGCATGACCTCTGAATCTGTGAGTTGAGTGTATTTCAGGAGATAGCTGTCTGTATCACACAGTGACAGCCCTCAGACAAAGGCTGTTGGGGATACAGCAGCACGTCGGGGCTCCTCTCTACAGCCTTGTGTCCGCGGCCTCTGATTGGCTGAGCCCTATGGAACCTTCTGGAGCCGCGGCATCCGCGCTGTCCTCTCCTCAGAGGCTGCAGCGCCCCCTGCTGGCAGCTGCCACTTGCGCCCCATGCAGTTAGCTATTGATTGTAGAATACTGGTAATTTTTTAGAAAAGAATTTTCCTGCTTCTTCCGGGATGTACCTGAAACTCGTGTTTGTAAAACAGAAGTCTGAATTGGGTGAGAGAAAGAGAGGCGACAGACGCTTTGCAGAAGGAGGCCTGGAGCCTTGCTGGTGAGCAGCTGCCTCATGGCGCCTGTGGTCGCGGGGTGCAGCGGGCAGGCAGCTCCCAGCAGCGCCTGCTGCGTGTCCGCGGGAAACAGTTTGCCACCAGTCAGATCAGGAAGGAAATAATGCAGCAACGGGGGTTAATTTTAATTACTTTCTTTTGCAGTAAGGCACAGCTTTGGAATGCATTTCTTAGAGGCCGAAGGAGGACTCATGTGGGATCTTTGCTTTGGAAGTGGCGTTTCCAGGGTTTAGGCTCTGATCGCTTTCCATCCTAAATACTTATATTGTGATGCTTAAATGGAACCATCAAGATTTTCATATTACTTTGCAATTTGTGAAAATGTAGTTAAGGGCTTTGAGAACACCTCGAAGTAATTAAAGATCTGTTTAAAAACAACCCCCTCAGTGTTACCTCTTCCTGCTGCCATGGGCACCTGGCTGTGCCCTCTGCTGAGGCTGCCTGCACCTGGCTTTTTTTCTTGCAGATATGTTTTTTATTTATTGCACAGATTTTACCTATTTGGAAACACAGAAGGGGCTGAAGTCTGAAGCCATATAAGCATCTATCTCCTGTTTCAGATTTAGGGTAGGTCTGCCAGTTGCTGTGCCGTTGTCAGGTTGGTGTGAGGTAAACGCATTTGATTTGGTCTGTTCAGTTGCACAGTGATTTCTGCAGAGCTTAGAACTTCTTGTTCTGCAGGTTTTGAGTCCACAGGTGCACTGTTATCTGCCGCAATTGGTAGTGTTAAAGCAAGGGGGTAGCTTAGAGACTTCTGCCTTTCACTTATAGTTACTGTGTCCCTGCTGAGATGTAAGTGACCCCCTGAGCACTTGTGGTTTCATTGCTCAGTCACACTGGTGGTAAAGCTTTTACTTCATGCTGGAGTGGACTGAGGCCATTCACAACTGAAGTTACAGCTGGGGTCTTTTCTTCCTGAATGCCATGAATTGTGCAATATAATGTGAGAACTGCAATGTGCTCTTAATTGTAGTCATATTTAGAAGCATATTTATTCATTAAAGTGGGATCATATTGTTCACTTCAGTATTTGCTGTAAGAATGTGAAGGTGTTAGCTTAGTGCAAGCTTGATACGGTACGCTTAAATACCTGTGCTCAGAGAAATGTTTAGAAAATGACCAGCAAGGAAATTAGGAGGGAAAGACCTTAAATATGATCTGGTCTGCCTTCATATGGTCACCAGTAGCAACTGCTGTTTCAGAAACAAATTAACAGCAGAAGCCACATTAAAAGCATGCTATTTGTTCCTAACTGTTGCCTATTCATTTTCTTTTGTGGATGTAGCCCATAAGTGTGCCTCAGCCTGTGCTGCCTGAATGTATGCCATCCCTTGTGGAGGAGCAAGTCTGTACTGCTGTGTTGTGACTGTTATATAAAATTATGCTAAAACTAACAGGAAAAAGAAATAAAGGAAAATATTGATCTAAAAAATAATAAAGACAAATAGGATACTATGATCAATATCAGAACCAGAGCAGGATAAATAAAAATGAACACTGATATGTTCTTGAGAGAATAAGTTTGCTGCCTTTACAACTAAAATGTTTAACTGACAAAGGTTTTAAAAAAAAAAGAAAACAAAACAATCGTGACGGGTTGGGATAGGGGAACATCCTGAATATCTCACTGGGCGTTTAACTTGTCTAATAGCTTTGTATAAATGCTGATTAATGACAAAGCTCAGCGTGGCTCTGTGCACCACGCAACCAGTCCTGTGAGACTCACTGTAGTAGTTTTTTTCTGTGCTGTTCTCTGTGCCAGGGGAATGTTGTACTGAATGACATTGTGTATCCTTTCGGTGTCCGCTGCTTCTGAACGCTGCCTTAGCCACGTGCCATCACTCATAATCTCATGTCTAAAAAGGAACTTTATTTTAACCTTGTTTAGCTCTGCAAAAGTTACTTTTCTGGTTAGTGCTGTTGCAGGGAGCAGTTTCAAACCATTGCGCTTCGTAAATGTGCATGCTGATTAAAACTTTTCATAATGATCTAGTAATATAGGAATCATGCAAATAATGGTCCATGCCTAATGATTTTGTGTCCAAGGGCTCCAAGAATTACCGCAATATATTTAGTGGCTAGTTTTAAGAATTACAAAGACATTTCCTTCTGGAAAAAAAAAAAAAAAGATACCTAATTTCTGATTCTGTTGAAGTGGCTGAACCAGTGCTCCTGTTCAATGTGGAGCACGTGTGGAACAAAAAGACAATGTGTTTTGAAGGTGTACTACAGAAATAGGGGACTTGGGGTTTCATATGGACTGCTTCTTATTGACGTTTCTGTTGGAAATAATGAAAGCTGATCATAGGGATGAAAGTAGAGGTGGTATCATTAAAAGAAGCTGGAAGAACAGATTGGAATGTGCAAATTAATTTAGAGATAATCTTGGGGCTGTGAGACAGTGTGACCGAGGCTGGTATACTGGCCCGGAACTAGAGTAGTTGCTTTGAAATCTTGCTGGTCTAGTGTGGGCACATGTGGAATTTGAGGCACTGCTTGTTGCAGAAAAGCTTTCTGGATCTGCAGAGTTCTCCAGGTATTTGGTGTGAAATGCTTCACATGAACTCCGACTCTCAGCAGATGCCAGTGCTGTGTGTGTGTTTGTGTGTGTTAAAGAGACTTCAGTTTCCTGTTGTTTCCTGTTTGTTTGAGGCGCAGTGTTGGCACGAGTACGCAGTTGCACAAGGACTGCAGCCTGGAGGAAGTTGCGGTGCTGCCCCTCTGCCCCCAGCTGCTCGCTCCTGCCAGGCAGCCTGTCCCTGTGTTTACAAAGGAAATTGCATCTTGTTGAACATAGCTAGGTGTGTTGCTGCAGAGAAACCATACAAAGCCGTATCCATGCAGGACAAAGGATTGGAATGAGCTACACAGGGAGCATGAGACGCTTTCTTTTGGCAGTGGTACTGACTTCAAGTATTTGTGAAATTATGACTGGCATGGTATTGGTCTTCCTGCTCTTGGTGAGGGGGAAAATAAAAGCTATCCAAAAACATTTTAGAAAAGGTTTAAAATAAATACAATATGTAAATTATTTGTGTTAAAATTACTGAAATTATTTTCTGGTTGTGTGTTTTTAAATAGTTAATGTTAATATTATGTTTTTTGCATGAGAACAACTGCTCATTGTTCAGTTATGCCACATCAGTTGATGTTTCATTATTCTTTCTTTGAATATTCAGGATTTTAGTTTCATCGATCACTTTAAGATGAACTTGTTTTTGTTCAAAAAATGTCAGAATTTGTCATCCCAGTTCATTCTACATTAAAAACCAAAACAAAACTAAAAACAGATAAAATAATGTGACTAAAAAATAATCTGGCAGTCGGGGCTAAATCTGTACACTATCATCTATCTGAATAGCAAATACCAAGGAGTACTTTAACGAGTCCTGAAAAACTCTCTAAAATACAGCATAAAATTAGAACAGAAAAGAATTGGTTGATACTGGACAAAGTAATAATATTACTTAATGGCTGAAGCAATTTTGAGAAGTTTGCCCTAAAGCAATGGTTTCAACTGAAAAGACAGCAAAATTCTTCAGGAGTTGTATTAAAGTCCATGGTTGGTGTGCATCTTTTCTGTATTAAAAAAGAAAAAATGTCATGAATGAGAGAAGGGCTGGGTTGTAGTATTAGCCTATGATGACAGCTCCTAAAATACACTAGATTAAACATCAGCAAGTAACTAAAATGGCAGTTGTATTTCAAGAAAATATGACAAATATCTGCATATATCTCAGTCACTAGAAGTGTTTCCCCTGTGACTCACGTTTTTTTCTTTTTGCTTAACATTTTTTTGTGGGGAGGGTCAGTGCAATAAGCCTGTTTGGATAGGATCCCCCACCCCAACAAAGCAGGCAAAACACATCTGTGTAGAATGTAACTGATTTTTTTCTTTTAGAAGACCTCATATATCAGTTTTACAGACAGATCTCTCTTCCCTCCCCCCTTCCCCCCTTTTGTTAGGTTCAGGGGTTAGAACTGATTTGATGTGAAATTCATTTTTTCCCTTTAAGCCTCTTTTTTTTGTTTTTTGTTTTTTTTTTTGACAGTGTCCTTCACTCAGGGCTGTTGAAAGCTAAAAACTGCCAGTGCAGAAAAAAAGGTCTGCTGCTTCTCCCATCCTCTGTTCTTAGAATTCCAGGTTCCACCAGAGAGGCACTGCCTCTGCACCACGCCATTTACATGATGATATACTGAAGCATAATGTTATGAAGGAGGATAACTTTCCTCTGGCAGTGCCTCTTCCTCAATTGTGCCAGCCCTAATCTTAGCAGCTGACGTTGTGCTTTACCTGTTCAGTGTACTCCTTAAGGATTTTGTGAAAAAGTGGAAGTGGATGAATGGGCTTCTGCTTGTAAACTACCCCATTAAGGCTTCTTGATGGGCTCTTTGACTGTGAGCAGTGCTTAGTAGACAAAAACAACAGAAAGTTAGGAAACAAAGCAGACCTTTTTCTAAGGAGCTCTCTGAGTAAAAATTTAAATAATCAAATAATTAAATATTTTTACAAAAAGCAGATAGAAAAATATTGATAGTCTCAAAGAGGAGATGGGGAGATCAGTTGAGATGCTCACTTGCTCAGCAGATTTTGTTTGCCTTGGTACACTGAGCTCAGAGCTGAAGTAGTTCAGGAGCTTGTCCACAAATGGAAATGAAGCTCTTGCCTTACGGGGAAGAAAGGCGTGCAGAGGACAAACTGCATGAAACCTCAGTTGCAATCTAGCCCTGTAAGTTTAGTAAACTTTTGAGCTTGTAGTGCCCAAGAGTTTGTCACCTTTAAATTGCTTCCTTAAACTCTTGAAATTTACTTAATCTTTACTCCAGACCTGCACGGTCGTCTTAGCGTTTTCCTGTTTCTTTGGCACAGAACAATGACAGAGAGAACTACTATTGGTGGTGTGAAATAGCAGAGTGCTGCTGAGTTTTGTTAACATCTCTTATTTAGAGTAGCATTTAACTAACAGGGGATGTATCTAGTAAAAGAGATGCTTTTTTAGTATTCCTCCATGATGATATAAGCATGAGACCCATGTGTCTTTACCACTTTGTTATGCAAATGTGCTCTCTAATATAAGTGGTAAGGCTGATGAAAATATGTGCAGCATTTGTTAGGGCAGCTTGCTTGTCATCGTTTCCCTCTGTCATCTGCATCTTGTTAAAATGTATGAACGCACGTACACGCTTTATACATTTGAATGATCTTGGTTGATGTGTATCTATGGGAAGCAGTGCCTCCCAAAGCCCTGTTCTGCAGGGCACCTTTAAAATGTCACATGGGAGCCTTGCTGTTTGCCCTCCGTGATCCAGAAGAGCTGCTTTCCAAGCACTGTTGAACCCAGACGGGACTAGGAGCAGAGAACTGCTGGTTTGGTAGATGCAATCTGGCATACTTGATGTAACGGCACTCAGTTTGCTTTAAAAAAGAAGATACTTTTGAAAGGTTGCCAAGCCTTGCTCTAGATTGCATGTCACTTGTGACAGCAGGTTTTTTCTCCTCTGCATTTGGAGACTAACGATATATGAGACTAGTCAGGTATAAGGGGTCATCTTCTGCCTGTTCTCATTCCAACATAGTTGGACTCTTGCTTTGTCAGGCAACTGTTTTCAGCTGCTTTAAACATCAAGTGAATTGAGCCTGCAGATATTATTACTGATACCAATACTGTAAGTATCTTTCTAGAGCCAAGTTAAGTTCTGTTTTTTGTTGTTGTTGCTTTTTCCTTTCTTTTGGCTTGGCTTTATACACTAAGGCAAAAGCAGACGTGACATTTTTACTTTACATTTGCTTTACAAAACATGCCCTACCTTAAATTGCATTTTTTATTTTTTCATAGCAGTGAAGGTTGATGAGCAGTGCTGAACATGTGCTGATAGAAGCAGACAATTGCCAGATGACTGCATCAACCTGCTACACATTTATGTGATGATGTGGTGTCACTTCCACATTTGTGTAACTGTAGGCAGTTTCATAGGTTTCCAAGCTTGATACAGACATTCAGTTAACTCTGCTATTCTTGTTATGCTGTTTTTATGTATACTTTACATAGAAAAAATTTATATTTTGAAGTTTTGCTTCTAAGTTACAGTGCATAGATATTGAGTAAAGTTTCAATCATCGCAAAACCTGGAATTAGATGGTTTTGGCCATGACTGTGGATGATTACAAATGTGTTTCTGGTTGAGAGAAAACCTGTAAATGTTGTACACTTGATGTGAAGGCATGATTTAGACCTTAACTGCTTTTGTGTAGGGAAGAGAATGCGTAGAGTGAAGTCATTATGACTTATTGAACGATACACAGCTATCAGTGTGACTTTTTAAAAATGTGTTTTTCAGAGCCTTACCATTTATGATGCAGTATGATTGCTGCATTTATGCTGGCAGTCTTCAGCATATTCCTGCCAATTTATTTCATAGCAGTCTTGATTCCTATTAGGAAGGCCTGAGTGATCTGTTAGGTGCCTACCATTGTAGTTATACCAGGCACGTTCTGCATGAACTACTGGAGGAGGTTCTTATAAGACTGGTAAGTTAATAGATTGTCCTTTCTCTTTTACTGTTATCCAGCATATAAGTTCATTTATAGATATGATTCATCTATGCTTAGCAGAAAGTTTCATTTAATCCTCCATTGATTTGTACTGAGGTTTATTTTCTGGTGTGGCTTTTTATGTGTGCTTGCCTTTGAACTTGCTGGTTCCAGGTGTTTTATATTTAACTTGCCATATTTCTTATTTTTTCATTACGTCCTATTGTGGAGCCAGAATCTGTTCCAAGGGATATTAAAGTTAAAGACAAGATCAGACTGCTTTACTATTAGCAACTCAGATTTACTGCAGGTGATGTTATTTGAATTTGTTGCTGAATGTGCAGGCAGTGGATAAAAGATTCTGATTATCAGCAATTCTATCTGACAGAAGGATCCTCAGTCAAAGAGTGTCTAAAGAACTCTTACTTGAAGCTGATAGGTAGAGATTGCCTGTAGTTGTTGCTTCAGGAAGACCAGAAAAAAAAGTACTATTTTATACCTAGCTTTTTGAGTAGTCGTTGACTATCACTATGGCAACCTCTTGAAACAGCAAAATAATAATTTCTGTGTTGTAGAATCTGTGAAATCTGAAATATTACTAAAAATTGGATTAATAGCTTATTGTTTGAAAACATTTCCAGGTGCTTTTAAACTTTTCCTCAGTTTTCATAGCAATGATTTATATAGTTCTTTTATGTTCAAACCTGGTTTTCTAACAGGTTGAAGAAATGTCAGAATTGTGCTTTTAATCACCTGTTCTTTTGACAGCAGCTAGTACAGTTAATGCAACAATGTAA
The DNA here is from genome assembly GCF_987193195.1 of Phasianus colchicus. Classification (NCBI taxonomy): domain Eukaryota; kingdom Metazoa; phylum Chordata; class Aves; order Galliformes; family Phasianidae; genus Phasianus; species Phasianus colchicus. The sequence goes on from NC_143445.1 coordinate 6,980,081, forward strand.
GCTGGCTCTTCTTTCTTTCTTCCATGTGGAAACTTACTTTAAGGCTCTTTCCAAGATTCTATTGCCTGCTCAAATGCAGATATTATGTGCATAATGAGCAGTAAAACTGACAGGATGTGTCTGTCACTGGAGTAATGAATATAAAATGATAGTTTGAAGTGAATGAACTGTAAAATATATAATTATCATTCATTGTTCCATATCTTTTGCAATGAGAAGTACAAAATGAAATTTGCAATAAAATGTGTTCCATCTGCAACATTGTAGGACAAAGTGTTTGATATGTTGTGGCTCAAAATCAATCTCCTTTATTAGCAATTTATACAAGCAGTTGATAATTAAGAGCAAAGAGATAAAGATTGAAAAAAATAGTGCTTCATACTTAGATATGAGATTTCATAAGTTATCTTTAAAATAAATACATGCATATACGTATATATGTGCAGAAGATGCAGTTTCATTTTTCTTCCATTGAAAAGGAAAAAAAAAAACCCACAAGAAAAACAAGTTTTTCTGTGCTGGCTGAAGCTTGGCTCATTAACTCATTTTACAGCACGTAGCAGTAATTGAGGTAATCCATGTCTTTACCAAGGAGTACTAATTAATTGAAGATCATCTGTTTTTAAGATTAGGCAGACAAAAATGAATTTATAGACATAAGCAAAATATCCTCTGAAAGTCTTCATGTGAAGCTGTTCTGAGCAATTTATTGTTCTGATGTTACCTACCTGGAGGGAAGAAAACAGTGATTGCATCCAGTCTTTCCAAATTTCTCAAAATTAGGTCTTGCTGGTGTTGTCACCTCCCCTGTTTGTCACCCAGTCCCAGACCTGTGTAGTTAGGAGTGAAGAGAAGGTTTTAGCAGGTGGGTTGTACAGTTAGGAAGGTTGGTCAGACTTGCTATGTTTTTTTCTTTGGCATGAGGTTCCTTGTGCAGTGTGCCTCAGTGTAAAAGCATCTTGGCTTTGTCTGTGTAGGACAGAAACAGACAGGAATTAATGGTTTTTAAAAGAGGAAAAAAAAACAAAACCTTTAACATTTATGCTTGCATCTGAAAGGCTCTGCAGAGCTGAGAGTACCAGCTTCAGCTGTTTAACAGAGGAAAAAAGTAAATGCTTTAAGTGATCTATGGATTTCTTTCATCATTTGGGTATCTCCTTCCTTGCTCATTTGTATAATGAGGCTGAAGTGAGAGGGATGGTTGTTCAGGGAGGAAAGCTGTCTTAAATCACTGTGGAAGTTGATAGATTGCATTCTAAAGAGCTTGAGAACTAAAAAGCTTCTTGATTCTGTGGTTGGAGCCATCTAGGGACAGGAATGTGTTACTTGTTGGTGCAATCTCTGGTCAGAACAGGGCTTGGTGGTTGGAAATCCTGATTCCTAAGACAGGCAATTTTTTCCAGGTTTTCACCCAGAGCACCAAATGCACTCAATTTTTATTTTTATTTTTTAGTACTTAAATCCAGAAATCAGGAGGAAGTAGTTGCTAATGTATACATTGTATTTTAAAATTAGGCTGTTGACAAGCTAATTTCTATAAATAGAGTGATATGTTTCAAATCACTTAGAAATTAGAAGATGCTCTAAGGAAGATGGGAGAAATAAGAGAGAGAAAACTGAGAGGCCGTTTCAAGCTGAAATGTTAGAGAGTTTTGAGGAAGGAATAAAATATTAAGGTAGTATGAATGATAATTTTAGGCTTCCATCTGTAGGAAATACACTGAAGAAAAAAGATTGTGTTGGGAAAAAATAAAGGTTGTATTGATAATGAGGAGCAGCATAAAAGACTGAATTGTACCAAACACAGCGTTATATTGACAGAACAGCTTATAATGAGAAATGGTAATTTAGAATTTCTGGAACATGCAGACATGTGTTCATTATTGCAGTGTAACAGTGATTCTGAATTAAGCATGGCTTAACCTGATCTGAAAATGGTGCAAAGGAGCTGAGGAGATGCATACTGCAAAGGTTTCTTATGCTTCCAGCCTCTATTTCTGGGCATGATTATATCTTTCCTTGCTTCACAAACCTTCACTTGTGTAAATGTAAGTTGAATTTGTTGGCATCTCCTGTGTTCTTGAACTCTTTTTGCCTATTTTCTTGAGATATTTCAATTCATTCGTTTCTACAAGGGAACAAAAGCTGTCCTTTCAAAAATACAGTTATTACTTAAAAAACAACATGGCTGTTTTGGGAAAAAAAATGGTGACCATCAGAAGTAAAAAGCTCTCTAGGCCCTTTTGACATAGCCTGGGCTATGTCATCTCTCAAGATCAAATAAAGTATGGCTACTTAGAAACAATATGTATCTTGAACATAATCAGATCCCTTTTACCGTAATATCTCTAAGCTTCTGCTGTATGAAATTCTGTAATTTTGAACAGATAATGGAAATATGAACATTAATTCTTCTACATTTAAAAAAAATAAAATAAAATGCTTACTTCCTTAAGATCGTTTATTCTAGGATTTAGCTCATTTCCCCAAGGTTTCAGATGTGTAGGATTACGTGATTGGAGCATGTGAAAACTGTGAGCTTAAATTATATAACACTTGGGAGACTGTTTTATAAAAATAGCATGGCACAAAATTGATGTATTTTGTAAAGGTTACAATTTCTTAATCAACTTATCTTTTATTTTGTTCAGCCTCATGAATAATGATTTTAATTTTGAATTTTTCAAAACACTGTTTGCATCTTTGGTGCAGTTCTGAAGTTTGTGCAAACAGAACTGCATAAAACCAAAATTATTTTAATCCTTATTTTTAAGACTTCCAGTTCTGGGTCACTGTTTACTAGAAAAGCTGTGCCTTTAGTGAATAAGGTGCAGAAGAAACTGGTACCAAAAATCTCACCAAATGCTACAGTGTCTAGTGCATTATTATAACGTCCAGCTAAAGTACTTTGTTTAGAGATGTCATCCTTGAGACTATTCATAAGAAAAAATGCCAGCAAAGTTCCTTGGTTTTAATTCTACAGGCACCGAAAGAGACATTAAACATTGAAATAAGGTTTTTGGTTAACTGGGGCACCCTGCAGGTTTGTTACTCCTCAGTGAGATCTGTCCTGTCCTTGGTGTTGTTTGGAGGTTACTTTTGCTATTTTGCATAATTTTCTTTGTTCGTTTCCTATGGCAACACACTGTCTAAATTTAAAAATGAATGTTTATGAATGATTCGTATGTTCTTAGCATTCATTCCTTCCTGTATTGTGTACAAGATGTGGATATCCAGTTAATGGACAACAGTGTTTGAATCTTGTTCAGGTAGCATCACCCGGCAAGACTTGTCAGAAGACACTTACAAGCACTGGCATCAGGTGTATTGAGAATGCTTGCTGTAACCTCATAATTGACAATTAAATTCATGTTCTGCAGAGCTTTCAGTCTAAACAAGAGAAAGGTAAAACTTGTAGAAGTAAGGCAGCTTCATACAATGAAGATGGAGTTATTAAATACTGGAGAAAGTAGAGTGAAATAGTAAAGAAGAATTAAATAGAGATATTTACTATATTATGAATCTCAAATTATATTTTTTAAATAAGAACGTGCAGCTGCTTACAAGAATGTTAAACGAAAGGTAAGTCCTGTTAAGCAAGATGTGCAAGTCTTAAATGTTTCTTGGACTAGAATGAAATACACAGAAAGATACAAACTAATTTATTTATGACCTTTTTTCTGCACTTGTAACAATAATTAAAATATTTTGCTATGCCAATAGATACTTTCTCCAAGATTTTGAACTGTATAGGCTTTTGTGGATAAGGACTTAATGTGTGGTGTGCTTTGCAAGTTGCCATAGCTAGCTGTGGGACATACAGTACACATCTGAACATCTAAATTAAGGAGATGAAGTTTTCTTTCCATTAATAAAAAAGCTTGTAGAAATTTAGGGCCCAGGGAGCAGAGATTTGTGATACGTTATCTAAAAGAGAACAGTAAGTCATACTGTGAAGCTTTTCTTGTATATTCGCATATATATGTAGATAGGAAATGTGCCTTACAGAAATAGGGAGATCAAAAGCAGAAATGCTTCTAATAGCTTTATATGTTAAAAATTTTAGTAGAGTTTTATAAAATCGTTAGCTTAGACCATTGTTGTTTTTTTTTTTTTCTGAAAGGTACAGGAATGGGTTGACAAAGCATTTTATTAAATTCCTATTAAATATTTAGATTGATTTGGTCAGTGTTAAAATGAATATCTCTTCTTCTCTACTCCAAAAATATGTTTATATGAGAAAAAATATATATTTTAATTTAATTATATATATATAGCTACAAAAGCTTCTAATCATGTCAGGATAAATGCTGAGTACATTATTTCACTTCAGGACTAACCAATAGACTGTTTGCCTGATATCAGGCAGCTTTTGGTCAACAGATAAATGCATTATGTGAGTTTTTTTCAATTTTTTTTTTAATGTAAGAACAGATTTTGCTAATGGGAGTTTATTATTGAAAGGATCTCAACTGGGGGGCCAGAAAATATGCTAACTGTAGAAGACTTTCTTGTCTATTTCATACAAAGTAGGTTTTGTTGTGCAGTATGATCAAATCATTGCCAATTTATACGTTGGATCTCCACTAGTAATTTGCTGAGATGCACTGTTTATAATGTATTCTTTACTTAAAATGTTCTCCAAAGAGTTCTGGGATTATGTCTCATAGATTATATAAGTCCCACTTTATCTGGACTTAGTGTCAAAACTCACATTGCCTTAATTGGGCTTGGAATTTCACGTTATTGTTTTATGCAAAAGCACATAGAGTGTTCCAATTTAAAGCTATCTATCAAAAAAGGAAGTCTTGAATGGAACTATTGATGTTTCAGTAACTTAGGCAGTGGCATCAGATGGAGAAGTGGGCATATCGTGAGACAAAAGAATAAATTTTGTCTGAACGGTTTGTCACTGGTGCAACACAAAATCTGTACCAGTGGTGAGCCTCGTTTGTATGTAGGGGGACCACAGCTTTCTGGTTTTCTGTTAAAGTAGCTAGTTAGTGTTTTATTCCTAATGCTGAGGAAGGTTTAACCCTGTGAAATGCAAACATTTGCTTGCTTTCCAGCAATTTTTAGTATCCACTTCTAACCTGGTTTCTTTTTCTTCAAAATGCATTCAACTTCCATCTCCTCCTCTTGCCTTCTCTGCCTTGAAGAGGAGGACTTAAATTCTCTGTCAAACTACTAATCCCCATTTCTTCAGTGAACTAAGCCTCAATCTTCATCTTTTCTATTTGTTTATCACTTCTCTCAGATTTTAGATCTCATTCTTTTATTTCTAGCTTCAGCTTGTTCTGAAGCAGGCAGTGCAGGAAATCCAGGTCTGCATCTCTGGATTTATCCTGGAGGAATAAAGTCTGCCAGTCAGGTGTATAAACTGTGTGGAGCAGAGCCAGTGAGCTTGAACTCTGGCCCTTACTGGCCATGAGGTGTTTGTCCAGTGAAGTGTCACCCAAAAGGAGGAGTGAACTGCCAAACTGATGGCATTCAGATTGGAAAACAAGGAGGGTTTTTGGCCATAATGATTACACATGTCAGTATGCTGTCTGCATCATTAGAAGTTTGTTTTTAATTCAGTATTCTCCTAACAGGGCATTGGAAGTGCTCTTTTCATTACCATTGTTCTACAGAATAAGGATTTGTAGTACAGACTGCATAAGGTATGAAGTTCAGCTGTTTATCTTCTGCAGAAGTGAGTGAGATTTTAAGCATATATTTTAAGGGCTTCAGAAGCATTTTCACCTTTAACTAATTTTAGAGGAGGACCTTTGTCGTATGAGTTGAAGCCTACTGAAGTCAACAGATAAAACAATGTAAAGAGCTGATCTGAGTGTTAAAAAGGCCTAAGCTTTCTGCTGATTTTACTGTTATCAACAAACTCTTTAAGCTAGAGATGAGAGAACATATCAGTGTGTTTAAGTGGAAAATAGATCCGTTCTGCTATTTTGGAAAAGAAGAAAGGAAAACATTTGTATTCATAAAGCAGTTCTTAACTCATAGAATTTGCTACTGCAAGCTTTAGCTTCAAAATCAGTTAAAGCAGCTGGGCAATATTGACTCTACCTTATTGTCAGTAGCTACAACTACTAAGCTTCACTTTTTTCTCCTTTCGTATTTCTTCTACGAAGTGCTGTTTTTTGATCAGTATTATGTTCTATGTATTTAAAGTCAGAAAACATCTAAAATCTAGAAAAGATACTGTACATTCCTCGCACTCCTGTTTTACACCCCCAGCTCCCTAGTAGTGCCTATCTTGGGTTATAGTTCTTGTTGCTTCTTGTAAGATAGACATATAGCCCATATTATGGTCCAGTTATGGTATTACTTCTGCGCTGACAAATTGAAGCTCTATTTATGTACACTGTGACTTGGAAAATCTAATTTACAGAGACTGTGATTGTCTTCAGAAAGCCCTGTACACATCTTGCAGTGTGATAAAGCAGGTAGTCACCTTCTAGCTTGGTAGATGCTAGCAAGTAGACTGTGTACCTGCAGTCGTACGTGTAGGAAGGAGCTTTGGGCAGATTGGCAAAGAGCTCAGGGAATGCATTTGATACTTGGCTTTTCCTATTCTGTTAATGGATTGATGTCTTACCATGATACTGTTATCTTGGAAGGTGTGAAGTACTCAGATGGAATCTTCCTTTGTGAGTGAGTTTGGCATGAGATGGTTTCTCTAACCATGTATCAGGTAGCAAACTGCAGAGTGGGATATTGAGAAAAGGTCAGGAAAGGGTGATGCACAGGGCATAGTGCAGAGAACGGCAGAAAGACACCAAGGTAGAAAGTAGGGGCTTGCCGTTAATTTTTTTTTTCCAGCAGATATTCCTTCTGCTCTGTTTTGGCTTTTGTCCTTGACCTGACTTTCAAGATATGCCTGGGAGCGCGGGGGTTCCTTTGGACTCTACACAATTATTTTGTTTTTCCTTAGCTTTTTTTTCTTTGCTCTTTTTCAAGCCAGATGCATTTGTACGTGCAACACAGAGTAGTTTTCTACTACAGTGGTTTGATAAAACCCAAAAGTTTGTAATCAGAACCTTTGGTAAGAAAATCTCTAAATGTAATTAATGAAAAAGAGAATTGTTATATCGTACATCCTAGAAATTATTTACATTAACATTTTATATGAATGACTAACAAAGTATGTTAGTTAGAAGTTTAGAAAACAAAAAACCCACATAGTTCTGGTATAGGTCAACTGTATGTCTTAAATATGTTTGAATTTTTGAATACATGGTACTGATTTTGACTTCTACCTAGACAGAAAAATGCACGTAAAAGGCATATGGTGAATCAAGAGCAACACTTATTCTGTACTGCATATATCAATCAAACGCTTTCATTCCTTGGAGGCAGATCTTTTATATTTAAAAAAAAAAAAAAAAAAATATATATATATATATATATATATATATATATATATATATATATATAATTTTTGGAGTTACTATAGGAGCGTGTCTTAGTTTCAGCTGTGACAGAATTGGTGTGTTCAGAGTGTCTGCTGTGATGCTGTGCTTTTAGTCCTTGGAGAAAACCAGTGTTGATAATACACTGATGTTGCTGCTAAGCAGTGTTATACAGAGCTAAGGCCATTCTCAGTGAAGGGCCACAGGAGCTGGGAAGGAACAGAATTAGGACAGCTGACTTAAACTGGCCACAAGGGTATTCCATACCATCATCGTGTGGAAGGAGTTCTGAAGGGAGTGCAAGTTCAACTTGTTCTCTTCCATGCCTGAGGGACTAGCTGTGCGTGGGCTGGGGGAACGGTGAGCAATTGTGCATTGCTTGTTATATACATTCATATGTATATATTTAAATAGTAATAAATATCATTATTTTCCTATTCTCTGTTTTAGTAAATAGTTTTATCTCAACCCATGAATTTTACTTTCTTTTTTCCCTGATTCCCTCCCTCATTCTGCCAGGGAGGTAGGGAAGTAGCGAATGACTGCGGTGCTTTGCCACCTGCCAGGTTAAACCATAGCAGTGTACTGCAACTTAACATAGCCCAACGGGAAAAGTAATTTGCTGTTTACCTCTTATCAGCTGAATTTCGTGCTTTTTTTTTTTTTTTTGCTCTACCAAGTTTCTCGTTCTGTATAGTGCACTACTCTCAGTTCCTGAAACTTTCACGTACACGCCTCTATTTAAATTTGTTCCATCACCTTTAACAAATGCAAAGTGCACTTTTACTAGTGCTTTCTTATAGACAGTTATTAACTGCAAGCACTGTTAAATTAACATTAAAACATTGAAATGTTTTGGGATTTTTTTTTTTTTTTGGTAACAATTTCTATTTCTTCCATTATTAAGATAAATACTGCATTCCCTCCTTATCTTTAAGTTTATAACAGTTTCGGAGATGATGATGCTAGTCTTTGCCCAGGGTAAACACTTTGTATAATAGGACTGATGTTATTTCTTACACAGTGTGAATTTCAATTTTCAATTTATTTTTCTGTTTAAATGTTCTATTTCAGATAGTATAAAGAAGACAACAGAATAAACCATTTTGCTTTTTTTTTTTTTTTAAATAAATGCAGAGTGACATTGCTCTAACTTTGGAAACTTGACTTAAAATTTCATTTTCTGACGTAATTGATAAAAGAAACCAACTTTAACACTATTAGAGCCATTTAAAACCAAATGAGGATCAAAATGAAAATTGTGTGCATAATTATGTATCTACATACACATGCACATCAATAAGATAATAATCTGCTATTCAAATATGGTTTTGGAAACCTGTCAGAAGGGTAAAAATATTAAAATTTGTCTCACAGGATTTTTGTAACTTTCTACATTACTTTCAGAGCAGCCCTTGTATTTGAATGTCAGAGCTAGAAAACAAGAGGGTCAAAGGAAATCTTGTTTTGAACATACCCTGCTCTAAGGAAGAAGAGTTGATAAGTGGATGCATTGCACGCGCTGTTTTTATTTTGGTACACTAATAAAAAAGTAAAGAAGTAGATAAGGGAGGAGAAATGACATGTTTTTAAAGCAGGCATCACTAAAAAAAAAAAATCTGATTTGTATTTAAATGAATTTAATTCTCAAATATCTTCAAATGTGACTCAGTAGCTAGAGTAGGAAAGAACAAAACACTTCTGAAATCTTTTTTAGAAACTAGTAACCACAGAATGCATTAATCTCATATACTCATAACTGTTCATTTGGAGAAGCACTAGAAGCATTAGAACTTGTAAGTAATTAGAACTTCCATTGTGTTTTGCTTTTGTTTTATTGTTCCTTTGTTCCTGCTATGCTAGTCTCCAAGGTCTAGGACTAAATTGTAGCAATTGTTCTTAATCTACTTTCTTCTCTTCCTACTCTAATGTAATATAAGGAATTATGTTGCTGTCATTGACTTGCCTGTTGTTGTAGCTCATGGGACACTAATGGAAAAAAGATAGTGCTTGTAGAGTTGCAATCACTAAATGCTGAGATGATTTCTTAAGCAACAGCGTCATCAAAGTGATTATGCAGAATCTATTGTAGGAATAAAAGCAATTTATTTGGTGTTTTTTTAGATTTATTTTGATTATTTTAGTATGCTTCTTGTTGTTAATTTTTTGTTTGTTTGTTTGTTTTATTGGTTTGTTTTGTTTGTAAGAGCTCAGGCAATTAACAGAACCAGGAAGGAGGAAAATCTGCCTTTGGTATTTTTAGTTGCTTAAGGAGTTTCTTTTTCATTCAGAATGATTCAGTTATTGTTAAATTGTATCTGCATTTAATCAAGAGATGGATTGTTGTTCTGTCCGTCAAACTCTTGAGTGGTATTGGAATACAAGCAGAGCATATTTATGTGTACAACTATTTCTGCTGAGGCAATTCATCTATTCAAATAATACATATAAAACACTTCAACTGCCCTGCAAACTAGGATCTCATTATATAAACTCACCAGTTTCTCCTTCTGGGTGTCCTGTCATTACATAATAAAGAGATTTGAATTTCCTACTTTCCTTTCACCTTTCCTTGATACATCCCCAGTTTAATTTTTCCATTGCTTAGTTATTGGCAGATGGGTAAAAAACTGTGGAAAGTTAGTACAACTTCCTCTGAAATAATATATACTCCAACATATCTAAGGTTCTCATTTTACTAATTGTAGTATTGAATAATTCAGCTTTAAAAGAGCCTCAGATTGTTCTTTCTGAGACCACAATTTCCTAATGATTAAACAAAGGAGCAAGAAGGAAAAGATGTAACTTCAGTTAGCCATAAATATATTTATTTTTTCCAAATGACTAAATGACAAAAGAATTCTTAATTGTCGAGCTTTTCAACTGTGAACAAACTTTCTCAGTTGTCTTTGATGTCTAGAACTACTTTTTCCACTTTAAAGAAGCTCTGTGAGTGAAATATCAAACCTGTTCTTGTGTGAGGGTTTTTGAAGACAAGGCAACAAAGAGTTCGTGGTGGTGTGTATGTGCGAGGGAGTGTTGGTTGTTAGTTGTTTTTTTTTAATGTCACTACTGTGACCATTTCTCAGGCCCCCCTGTTAAAAAAAAGACAGGGATTTTTTTTTTTTTTTTTTTTAATAAGGGCATGTATTGACAGGGGAAGAGGGGAAATGTTTTTAAACTGAAAGATGGAAGATTTAGACTAGATATTAGGAAGAAATTCTTTACTGTGAGGGTAGTGAGACACTGGAACAGGTTGCCCAGTGAGGTTGTGAATGCCCCCTCCCTGAAAGCATTCAAAGCCAGGTTTGTTGTGGGGCTGTGAGCAACCTGGTCTAGGGGGAGGTGTCACTGCCTATAGTAGGGATCTTAAAGGTCCCTTCCAGCCCAAACCATTCTGTGATACTGTGATTCTCCTAAAAGGAACCCTCCTAAGAGGAGGGCCACAAAGATGATTAAGGGCCTGGAGCATCTCCCATATGAGAAGAGGGTGAGTGACCTGGGTCTGTTCAGAGTGGTGAAAAGAAGATTGAAGAACAATTTGACTATTGTTAATAAATATCTAAAGGAAGATAGAAGGCAAATGAATGAGGCCAGGCTCTTCTTGGTGTGCAGCAACAGGACAAGGAGCAATGGTCTAAAACTTGAACATAGAAAGTTCCATACAAACATGCAGAACTCCTTTACAGTAAGGGTGGCGGAACACTGGAACAGATGGCCCAGAGAAATTATGGAGTCTTCTATGAAGATATTCAAGAGCTGTTTGGACACTGACCTGTGCGACCCATTGTAGAGAATCTGCTTTAGCAGGAGGATTGGACTTAGTGATCTCTTGAGATCCCTTCCAACCCCTGCAGTTCTGTGATTGTTCTAAATAATCCCATCTAGTTAAATTTGATTTTTGTTTAAGTGTCAACCTTCTGTCTTGTCTGGAGATGGATGATTCCTGTTACTTCACCAGTTGTTTTTGTTGGTGTTTGATACACACAACTAAATAATATGTATGAAAATTATCTTGCATCTGAACTTGGTGGTAATGTGATAGACATCCTTAGCACAGTATTTACTGATGCCTGTGGTAAAACATGCTTCAAATTGCAATTTATATTACTTCCATGGGAGTTACAAAAATGTGAAAGTCAGATGATGACTATGTGATCTAAGTGCTGTTTATAAGCATAGCGAAGCTATGCTGCTTACAAAATAGAAAGGAAGACCAAGTCCTGTTACCATGTCAATAAATAGAGGATGGTTGTTAAGAGATCTGGTGATGCATGGTTTATTCTCTACAAGGTACAGAATACGAAAGTACTTTTAGGTATTTTTTTAAAAATGTAAAATGAGTAATTGCCTTAAGTAAGTATTCTTGCCTGCCTTTCTACTTGCTTCTGAATCTTGACAAAAGCTGTATTTCTTTGGACATTTTTTTAATTGGATCAGAGTTTTGCAACCAAAAGCAATTCCTTTAAAAGTATCTGACCATAATTATGTTGGACAGTTTGGAACACATTAAAAACATTTTGAAAATTGGCTTTTTATTTCAGTGTCTTTATTGGAGGGTTGCCTGTATTGTCATTTGAATGCTTATAAAGAAACTTGGGGCCTTGTAAGTGACTTTTGAGTAGTAATATTGGATATGTGTTAAATGTTTTCTCTTCAAAGAAGATAAGATAAACTAGTGGTATATGAACTATAAATTAATTGATCAGACAATTTTTTCTTCTTTAGTGAACAAGCATAAGCCCTGGATTGAGACATCGTACCATGGAATCATAACCGAAAATAATGACACTGTAATTTTGGATCCTCCTCTTGTTGCTTTGGATAAAGATGCACCTGTTCCCTTCGCAGGTAGGAAAATGCATTAGTAGCAGTATTTGAGAATATGGACTGCATTATAAAGTTATTAGCATTTGTAAGAAATTAATTTGTTGAATAGAGAGAATGTAATCTGAAGGACATTATTAGAGACTGCATTTCATAGAATGATAGAATCAGAATGGCCTGGGTTGAAAAGGACCACAATGATCGTCTAGTTTCAACTTGAGTACAATTTGAGTACTCAGGACTTGACCATTGGCTCATAGACCTTGAAATAAGATGTGTATCTGTTTTTTTGTTGTGAAGCAGAAGTGATTATAAAACAGCAGGCTTACACCATTAACCTTTTTTAAATGAAAACATGGGAATCATATAATGAAATTTGAATATACTTTTACAGAAACCAGTCATTACAATTGCCTAAAGTAATCATATGTAGTTAATTCTGTTTATATAACTTATTATCTTCCTGTGCCACACCCTGATCCAAACCTGGCCGTGGGCAAATTCCATGACAAATATTTAAAAGGAGCTCAAATTTTATATTACAGTGTTAGTACTTTATAGCTGTCAAGATTTGGACAGAAAATGTAATAGAGGTTTCGAAGATTTTTGCTAAGATTACTGTATGATAGATGTATGCCCTATAGAAGTTTTAACCTGTATTAACCTGACACTTATTCTGTCAAACTGTGTACTTTAGCAGAAAAGAGTACTTTTGCATATCAAGCTAAGTTTGCTCTTACATTCCCTGCCTTGTTAACGGTATTTCTTGTGAAGATATGGGAATACATTAAAGTTTTACAGCTGTTATGAAGATCCTAAAAACATTTATTTCTTAAAAATATTTTATTGCTTAAGAATATTTATCTTGTATAAGCAAAGGAGCTAGTGAAATATTCTGTGAATAACCTTAGAATGTTCTTGTGAAATACAGTCAGGTTCAGGAAGCAGTAAGTTACAGTACTTGGCCCAAAAAGTATTTTATAATATCATGTAAGAATTATTAGCTCTTTTCCCCAAAAGCACATAATGGGATAAACTCATTTCATGCAAGACAGAGATTTACTGATGTTTTTATATGCTTAACTCCATTTTAAGATTGATTTTTTTGACTCACGGTGCTCCCTGGTTCTTGGCCTCACAGAATATGTTTCTTCCTCAAATACGTATTCATTGGGGGAAATTCAGCAGAGGGCACTGAGGTGAATTTATTCAGAGGTAAAGACCTGGAAGAGCATCTAATATGGCCACAGCAACCTGAGCACCGAAAACTGCATATCAGTTTTTATGACACTGATTTACGTGCTACTGGAGAAGTAATCCTTATGCATTCAGAGATAAGGAAGCTACTTCTAAGTGGGACATGCTAATTATAGTTGGAGCAGGAGTATTTCATATATAGATGCTCAGGGTATGGCATCACGTTTCACAAACTATTTTTTAAGCAAAGAAAAGAAAGGAAAAAAAACAGTTTCCAAGTTATTTGTTTATGCGTTCATTAAGATATTACTCTATTTTAAAATAACAATTGTGGAATAAGACTTCATATGATAAGCAGTTATCTATAATACATTTGTGTAGTTTTTTTTTTTTTCTTAGTGCTGTCTTTCAAATGTATATTCAATTCATTATTTCAAATGTTTGTGGAAAACAGTAGTAAGTTTTATTTTTGCAAGGATTGAATTTATGGAACCTTCAGCTACAGTTATTTAGGAATTAGACCTTTTCACAATTAAAAATCTCCTTTTCATTTAGGGGAGAGTCTTCTATTGGTATGAACACTTATCTTATTGCCTCTTTCACTGCTATTCCCTTGGGAACCTTATAGGGATATTCCTCATGTGCTATTTCCACTGATACTTATTCAAAATGTGTGCTAATTGTTTGATAACTTAATTTCTTTCCTGTGTTGGGATAATCAACATATTTTTCTTGAGTTAGTGATTTACCTTTCCTGTAGAATATCATCCTTTGAAATATTGAACTTGCACACACGGACAGACTTGTGTGATTTAAAAGGTTACCTTAGTTAATAGTTTTAATCTAGCTTCTTCATTTATTGATATTTATTTATATTTCAGGAAGCATTATGGGGTCTAGGAAGGAAAATACATGGCGTATATTCCCTGGCATTAATATTTCAGTTCATTTCCACTTACTCATTTGCTTTTGGCCTTATGGTCTACAGTCTATACATAATATTATAATTCTGACTGAACCCATTATTCCCTATCTGTTTTGAAATACCCCTGTATATTATTTTTTTTAACAGGCTCTTTAATTTGTTGAAGTAACATTTATTCTTATTTCTATCTTAAGTTTACTATCATGTAATTTAATTTGGCATTATAACATCCTTAATGTTGTTATAGGTCTTTGTGGAAAATTCAGTTTGTATGATTATATATAGTAGGAGCAAACTGAAAATGTACACAACTAAGATTAACAATACTCACTAGCCCTACATTTAGTAGTATTTTAATGTAGAGTGGAGAAGAAGTCTTGTGCTCCAGACCCCTCACCATCTTTATTGCCCTTTTCTGGACATACTCTAGGGCCTCAATGTGTTACTTGTAATGAGGGGCCCAAAACTGAACACAGTACTTGATGTACGGTCTCAAATTATACCAGAATTGTTCCAGAGAATCAGAGCTCTAACTGTTCCTTCACTTTTGCCCTATTAATATTTTTATTATTTAGTTGTTTGAAAAAAAATTAGCCTTTTGAAACAGTTTTCCATTAACTGTTTTTCATAAAAATGGGCTCATTCAGTAATGTGTCAGGGCAAAGTTTCTGGCTTACACTTAAATATCTGCTTGGATCTCCCTGAACAAGATGTATTAAGCTTAAATGTATGTAGATTCTTCCTCTGGAGCTATAGTTGCTGCAATAGTTCAAATGAGGTTCCAGCCTTTGATGCATCTCTCAGCTTGCCTTACAGTGTAGGAAGAAGCAGAAACTCTTGCCATTTTCTATTTTCTTTAATGCATTTAGAACTTAACATGAAGATGCTGCCCTTTCAGAAGGGACAAAATTTGGGTGCAACAAAGCTGTTGTGTCAATCAGGTCCTTAGTAAAAAGGAAGTTTGCTCAGAATCCTGGTTTAGGTAAGGCTTGCTACTAGAGCGCAATCTTTGTTTTGCAAACTTATTAAATTGGGCTAAACCTCTCTTCTAAGTTAGAAGATTGGTGCATAGCTCTCAAAGGCTTTAATTCTCTTTTCATTAACCCCACGAGTATTTACATATTACACTACTACACTTACAACTTCACACACCTGCAGCCTTTGCTACCTTTTATTTATTTTAAAGAAAATTTACTAGCTGAGGCTTAGTTCTTCAATCTGCAATCAAGTTATGTGGGCATGAGATTGAACAATATTCATGGAAGTATTTAGTATGAGGTAGAATAGCAGCCTGAAATTCTAGAGCTGAGAAAGCCAGGAGCATGTTTAGTACAATTTTTTTCTTCTTCTAGAGATATCTAGGTCAGGATAGGTCTTGTATGGACTTGGTGTCGGAGGGAGACAGCAAGATTATTTCTTAATTGGTGCTGTAAATTGAAGAGTAAGTTTCAGTATCTGTGAAATCAACCAAAATGCCACAAGAAGAAAAGAAATTTTAAAAAGTGCTTGACTGGGAAGATGTCCTGTATTGATCCAGGGCTATTGGACTGCTAGTCTTTTTTCCAGTGCAGTGATCAGTAGTGAAGTGACGACAAGGGAGAATTAAAATGTTTGAATAGGCTGCAGATTTCTAATGTTAACCTCAACACTGGAAGAAAGGATGAGTCCAACAGTCATAAATACAGGAAACCCATGGTCTGAAGGCATAGTCACGTTGCTTAAGAGGCTGCTCTCAGCTGCTTCATCTCTGCTCCTTTTAACAAGTTCTGGGACAGAAGTCTTACTAGAAAGTGGCACATTGTATTTCACTAAGATAAGGGGATTAAACTTCCACAAGAAGATATAAATTAAAAAAATTGATAATCAGAGAATTGTGGAATGGCTTAATTTTAGGAAACCTTGAAGCCCACCAGTTCCAACCCCAGCAGTGGATGGGACATCCACAGCTTCTTTGAAATTTCAATCTTCAGTTCTTTCAATCTCAAATTCAGTGCACTGAAACCATGTGTCAGAGGTTTAATCTCCAAATTAAATCTGCATTATGCTTTATAAATCAAAGTTAGTGTTGAGGACCGAGATATCTGCCGATAGTCTAGCGCCACGGTCTCCGGGGTTATAGTGATAACAAGATGTATGTTGCTAATAGCAGAAGCTAGCAGACAAAGAGATTGTGTTGTTGTTGCTGTTTTTTCCCTAACACAAGAAATTCAGCCTTGACTTAAAGGAACCAAGACAGGGCTGTTCATACCACTCAGCGTAAGATCTCGGAGTTCAGCAAGAGTACGCTGGAACTGGTCTTAGTTGTGTATTATTAGAGATCCTTTGAGCAAAGTACCTTCTTCCTCCTTTCAACTATCGTGGTGTGCATACAGCAAATGCATTTCATGCATTTCTTCTCAGCAAAGAATCTGACCTGCTGCTTAGCAGCACTAAGTCATTAAGACAGTTGGTATTTGCTTATGATTTTTATTTGCTCCCAGTGGTTTTGCTTTCTATACTCATTTTTCTGTTGGGTGTTTTGTTTTGTTTTCATTAGTTGTGGCTTATACCTGCTCTTAGTTTTTCAGTTGTCTCTTCTGGAAACTTTAACTTTGTTCTGAACACTTGTGCCTTTTTTTTCCTCTCCATGGCTACTAGGATACATCTTTTACTGTTTTGTCAAACCTTTCTAGTATTATACAGACGTTATGGTGCATGTCGACCCCCTATTAATGGAGTGGTCACAAAAGAAAATGCATTCAGCACTGCTTTTCTCTGCTCTCTTACATCTGAAGTCAAAAATGATGACAGGATAAAGAAATCTGTGCAATTGCCCCCTCAACAGGTCTGTGTTTCTGGGGAGGATTGACAGGAAATATAGAAAACTCTTAATTTGGTCTCTGAAAATGCTGGCTGACAAATATGATCAGCCTGTTTCATAACTGGAGCGTGAAGAATTTCACAGTATTACAGTGAACTGTCTTCTAGGTTCTTGAATTCATTGTGAATTGTGATAGAGTATATATAAAACCATGGTTCTTAGAACTATTACGATATCAGCATACCTGTGTCTTTTTTTTTTGTTATCTAAGTTCCTTTTTTCTATACACACAGTTTTGAAGGACAGTTTAAAAATACTATCATGATTTGTTAAATGCTTAAGTGTTAACATCCTGAATATTGCCTAACGCAAGGTATCACCAAAAAAAAAAAAAAAACAAAAAACAAAAACATGAAGAAACAGCAAGTTCTGTAGAAATGTAGATTAGGCCTCCTGTTCTCCTTTTAGGAAACACAGTGTTGGTTGTAGAATGGGCTGACTTATTATCTAATTTAGGAAAATCCATTTGGGGAATCATAACTATAAACACCAAACTGATGAAATCTGTTACAAAGATGAAACGTAAAACAGACCTTTGGGGTCAGCTGGAAACCACTTCAGGGCTTTGACTTGAATGGTTTTCCACTTAAGAGTGGTTCAGCTACAAACAAGGTGAGATCAGCTGAATCAATTTGGCAGTGTTGTATTTCTGTGATGGCAAGAAACTGTCACAGAATGCTGTACAACTTTGGAATGCTATTTGGAAAGGACACCTGTATGTATTTCATTAACAGCAACTCTTGTTTCATCAGGAATGTGCAAAAATGGGTCAGAAAAAAACCCAAGGCAAGGCCTATTATACCTATGTTATTCCTGACAGATAGTTTTCTGTCTTGTCTTAAAGATCTCTACCAACACAGATGCAACAGAATCCCTGGACAATCTCTTCCAGTCTTGACCGTACTCACTATTTTTCATGATGCTGAACCTGAGCTTTCCGTGCTGCAATTTTAGCCTATTAGATTTTGTCCTCTCCACTAGGGATAGGCAGAAGATGTTATTCCCTTTTTTTTTTTTTGTTTTTTTTTCCAGCAACAGCCCTTAAGAGCACTGTAAACATCTTAAATAGCACAGAACTTCAGCTGTTCATTGTGTAACTGATAGAGAAGTGAAGCAGAGAAATAGGAGGTGACTTTCAGAGCAATGAGGTGGTGATTAATGCCTTTTCACCTTGGAAGTGAAGCTCCTAACACTTCACTGTATCACCCTTATTAGGGTGATACAATTGCATGAGTCCAGTGTGTTGTACCAAGGATAAGCTGGATAAGTTTATCTCAGTAAGTTGTCCCCATTAAGTCTTAAGCTTCTCTTATATTCCAGATAGACTTACAGATAGCCTTTATTAAAAAAGGTCAAGTCTATCTCTTCATGGCTCTGTGCACACATTTCAGAGGCAATTGCAAGTCAGGCCTTGTTTGCAGGTGGAGTTCCAGCCTTTCACTAATATTTTGGCTGTGCTAAAACCACAGAAAAGAATGAGTAGACAGTACAAACATGTAAGAATTTCTGAATATTCATTGACTTCTGACTGCATCTCCCAAATAATCTGACAAACTCTCCCAAATAATCATTGTTATTTTAGCAGTTTGTAGAAGTGTGTATGCTCAGTAGCATCACAGCAAAACCCAGTTGTTGTGAGTCTGCTTACATTCAGGAGCTTGAATATAAAATCTCATTTCTCTGCTCAAAATTGTGAAGCTGTCTATCTTTCTTGTTTACTTGTTTGCTTTTATTGATAAGCAGTGGCTTGGTAACAGAAACAATGTTTTTTTTACAACGTTACAAATATGGAAAATTACTCTTCAAATTGTGACTCTGAATACCATCTTTTATAACTGCCACTGTCATAAAGCTATAAAGATAGAAAGCAAGCTGTCACTTTTATGAATATGTTGATGATAAATATTTTTTTTTCTTCTGGAAATGATGCATGATCAAAAAATCTGAACTATAAATTAATCCATGGAATATTATTGTTGTTTGTAACAAATGCAGTCTTTAAAAATAATATAAAAGAATCTCTTCATTGTGATAAAAATTAAAGGTAGATTAAGAGATGGGCAGCAGCTCAGTCAGTTCAGCTTTAACCAGAGGGCAGTTTGCCACCCAGGATAAGGCTGTAGTGATAGATGCGGTGACCTCTGTTGGTCAGTCCCTGTGTGAAATTCATAGAGAAAGATTTTGTGTTTTTTTTTTTTTAATTGAAATTTTTTCCAATGAGATTTGACAGCCATTCTTACTTTTTTTGACAGTATTGAAAGAAGTAGGCCACGTTCCTGTCTCGAATAAAGACTGAAGTTTCAAGAACTCACTGTTCTGATAGCTCTTTTTGAAGTTTCTTAGTGGTCTGTTATAATAAGAATAAGTAAGGTTAGGAAGAAATTCAGAATTTAATGCATGAACAAGTGAGGGTAAGGTGCTTCTGGCAGATGAAAACAGTAATGAAAGAGAACATTGAAATAAACTTTATTTGTTACAACTAAAAATGATGAGTTCTGTGTAGCCAGAGAGAAGCAAAGTAAAGTAACTGAATGCTTATGGTCTGATTATATTCTCTTGGACTTTCAGGCTTATGGAAAGGAATTTTAGGCTTACTGCTTTGAAAATGAATTTGAAGCTGCTTTGAATAGTTTTCTTTATAATGTTTGGGAAAATTGTGGTAAAATATTGCAGTGTATGTACAGACCTGCAAGTGAAGACAGAGAAAGAATTTGAAATTTTATGTAGCTGCAGCATCACACTAACTAATTAATTAAACTAGTGTTTGATTAAAGCACGTCATTACTGAAGTTGCCAGAAAAATAATGTCTATCATTAAACTTCAGGGCTGCTCTAGACACTAGAGCTGAACCAAAATGGGATGTAATGGAATTGCTAGACCTGTAGGTCCCACAGTTGGTAACTGCTGTTACGCTACAGGTGTGCTATAGAGATATACAGATGTAGTTTCTGCATCTCACACCTTCTTTGAGCCTTATGAAGCCTGTTAATCCATTCCATATGAATACCATTACATTTAATTTAAAAAAAAAAAATCCCAAATTTAAAAACTTGTTAATGTTGTCAATGTATAGAATTGTTTACTGTGTATAAGTTTATTAAAAAGTTCTCTTTCCAAATTCAAATGAATTGAATTGTGGGAATTGTAATTCCTGCAGCCCTGAAAGTGGGAGATGCAGTCTTAGCAAACCTTTTTAGCAGAAAGGTCCAATAAAAAAAAAAAAAACAACCAAAAACACAACTTCAGCTCCACCTGTAAGATTCATCTTGAAAGATGAAAATGCAACGCAATGTGAAGTCATGGACAGCTCTGAAAAGCAGTTGTTTTATTTGAACTGCATCTAGACATTAAAACAAAAACAAAATAATCAAATGAAACCACAACAACATACAAGTTTTTATAATCAGATATAATTGTATCAGGTAAATTTTGTAGAAAACTCCAGAAAACCACATCTCATACTTTCCCATTTTATTATATGAAATAATAATATTAGCTGTAATATGCTTATATTCTTGACTTCACAGTATTTTACATTTTATAGAAATTTGCCTTGAATTTTATGCAGATTTTCTTCAGTGACCATTGAAGGTGATCAGTGAACTTGACTTTTATTTGCAATTCTAGATATCCATCCACATTCATGTTATTTTCTAAATGTTTTTGCTGAAGTGTTTGTTGCAAAATTTCAAAGTTCGTTTAAATTTTACACTTTACACAAAAATTCTCTTGTGAAAATTGGAAAGTAGAATGAAATCATCAAAGAATATTTTTAATTTATCAACAATTATTGATAAAAATGTTTGTACTGCATCTCAATGAACTGGTGAAGATCGTACAGGCTATGTAAATTACTGATGATAAACACCTTTTCAGAAACATTTCTAGGGGTGACACATCTTGAATTGGTAAAACTCAACTCACTGATATTGTAGTAGTCTGTCTTTTGTGCTAACAGTGTCCATCTGTGAGGAGACAATATCATACAGTGACTCTAAGCAATGCAGTTTTACTGTTATATTTATGTATGTTTGAACACTATATCTGAATTTTCAGTTTAAATATAAAGTGATTTATTTCAATGATCTATATCCTTTATTTTGTTTTCAACAAAATAAACCATGTGTAATTTAGGTGAATGAATATTTGCCACTGAATCCTCTGTTTTGAGATGAAAAGGCTAAGGAATATTTCTGATATTACAGCACGAGTGACACTGAGGGCTGCCTTGGGCTTGAAGAGGATCTTCTCTTGCAGTCAGTGCTGTCCTAGTTTGTGCAAGCAGGTGAAAAGTGACAGATTCCTGCTGTAGCTGGATGTCTTTGTTATTGTGCTTGCAGTGAATGTCATAATATCTGAAAAAGTTCTGGAAAAAAAAAAAAAGTTCAGGTGCAAATAAGCTTTTTAAAGCATTTATCGTTATAAACGGGATTTTGAAAAATGCCAGTATTAAGTGTAACTCAGAGTCCTGAAGCTAGACAATGAGAAGGTTGAAACAAACAAAATGATAAGCATTCCCTTTTTTCTTCCTTACTTGATATTTAAATCGTGGTCGTCTTGATCTGTTCACTTTTGCTCTCAAATTGAGCATTAAAAATCTGTGGTCACCTTTACTTCCAGTACTCCAATAGCACAGAGGACTCATAGGGAGGACTCGAAGTAGCACGAGAGCGATGTCATATAAGGTGTACTCCTACAGCAAAACTACATAAGCTAATGTAAGGTACGGGAGAAACATGCAGTTTGTCCAAATGATTTTTAAATATACATCAAAAAACAAACAAACAAAACCAACCTAATTAGGCAGTTTTTAAATCTTTGACATTCATTTTTCTTATTGGTAATCAGTTATCTTTGGTTTCTCAGCTCTGTAAATGTTATTTCTCTGGAATAGAATAAGCTGTCATAATGGTCTGTAAGTGTTGCTGATACTCTTGCCAGGGCAGTTTAAAAAAAATGCATGTGATTCTCCTTTTAAGAAGCAAGACAGGGAAGGAGAGCATAAAGAATTTGACTGTGGGCTGGTAGTTCAGAGCATTGATTTTCTACTCAGTTCTACTGCTTCTGGCTACATGAAATGGATCAAACCCTTCTGTTCTCTTGACCTAGGGTTTCTGACACTGTTCTCACTTCTGTGAGTTTAAACTATTAAGAAAAAAAAAATGTTCTGAGTGCTCATGTCTCAATAATAATGCAGCATTGAATGTAGTCTTCTGCAACACCAAGGACAAGAGGATTTGCTATCCCCAGATGCCACTGTTTTCTCACCCGTAACCTTTTATTATTTACATATGTAGTATGTATGGTGTAGATCCAACCTGTGCAATTGGATTAGTGTGGATATTGAATCTGAGCTAACAGTCCTGTTAGAGATGTGTATCATCGTAGTTGCACAGCTCTGTCTGGCTGTCACTGGCCCCGTCAGCTCTGAGGCAACAAGGCAGACAAATTAACAACACAGTGCAGAGCCAGGGTTGAAACCTAAAGAGAGAAAGTATAAGCAATAGTGGAATGGGGAGGGAAGTGCTGTTACAGAAGGTTAAAAACTCTTGATGGACAAGCATTGTGTAGGCATGTTTTGGCTGTTACTTCTTAAGTGTTAAAAATAGTAACAATAATAATTCGAGTACTTAGTCTTGGTTCTGTTATGTCAAGAAGAAGTAACTGTCCTTTTCTTTGGGGTTTGGGAGGGGGGAGAGGAGAGGAAGACTAATTTATTTTTTTTTAATTTTTTTTTGTTGTTGTAGAAGGATTCAAAGGATTTAAAAAAAAATAATTGCATACACTTGCAAATATCTGCTAATCTGGAAAGATTGGTTGGAACTTATGTAGCCATGGTGTGTGGAAATACTAGCTGTGAAATATATCTGATCTGTTCACTTGTCAGGGTCCTTATTTCAGCTGTTCCACAGTCATCTCTACTGTTTTATACAGTGGATGTGAGAAGGAGCCTGGCAGAAAGTAGGTGTAAGCTGCCTTTTTCTCTTAAATTATTAGCTTTTATTTTTATTTATTTATTGTGGTGCATCTTACATTTACTGTACATATAAAAGATTATTCAAGTTGGTTAAAAAAATTGTGTCATTGTGGTGGAAGGAGGAAAGGCAACAGACTGAAACAGGAGAGGTTCAGACTGGACAGTCAGGTTTTGAAGCACAAACATCTTAAGAGGATTTCAAGATCTAACTGCATAGAAACTTGAATAAGCTGGCATGACCTCACAGTTGCCCCTGCTTTGAGCAGAGCATTGTCCCAGAGACATCCCGAGTCCCTTTCTGCCTGACTAACCCTGTAAGTCCCTGCTTCTGTGAAGTTGGATTTTTTTTTCCTCTCTCTTTTTTTTATTTTCTCAGAAATTAAATTGCTAGACAGGCTGTGGGAAGTTATTTGAGCTTGTGCTAGTGCTTTATCAGAAACACAGTGTGCTTACTGGAACTGGGGAAGATGCCTCCATTGGCAGTGACAAAGCCATTTGGTAAGGGAAAGGGAACAGGTATCTCTTGTAGCACTGACCTGGCTCAAGTCAGCTAGCAAAGTTCTGTGTCTTACAACTTATTCTTAAATGAGTAGGACAACTTCACTGTGTTGTGTGTGCCTTTAAGTTTCAGACTGATATTTTTATATCAAAATAACATATTTTAAAAAGAAGCTATGCCTTTCTGTGTGAACTGTTCTTTTTTACTCTTAACTAGTATGACTACATTGAATGTGCACAAAAATGAAGGCCTATAAGCTATGTTATAAATAAAAATTCCTAACGCCCATTATTAAACTTTTATATGACTGCTTAGCCATAAATGCTCTTTATATATCTTGGACTTCTGTACAATTCAGAAGAAAGTACAATGAGGACAGTTGACAATAAATTGGCTCTTTCAGTTCATTCCTATGGCAAAATGTCTGGAATGTATTGAGTGATTACCTTGGCAATGGTTCACATCCAGATTGTATTACCTTGCATAGCAGTTGTGTGTTGACTGTAATCACATAATAGTCTTGAAATGCCAGATGTCCTATGTGAACCTTGATAATGAATATCAGCTAAGTATTTTTTTTTGTCATTATCTCAGTGTGGGTTACTTTCAGTGTATCAAAAATAAGTAGACACTAATATTAGTCCTCTCCTGCTATTTTAAACAAGTCCGTTTGATAAATTCAATTAATAGACAGTAACTTAATTAGATTCTTTCAGTAGTTGGATACAATTTTGAAAGGAAGCTGTATGGCTTACCTTTTGATTCATTTTGGGACTTAATTTCTCAGTGGGATTTGATTTTCTTGTTAATTGTTCTTACAAACAAACTTTTAGAGGAGAAGTTATGAAAGAGCTTGGTAGGGATTCAAAATTGTCATGCTGGTGGACATCTGTTTGTTTCAAGTTAATTGAATATATTCCTTCACTTTTAATTTTAAACAGATTTAAGAAAGATATTTTTTTTACCCAATATAATGGATTCTTTACTTCACATTCTCTCTATTCCGTTTTTTTTCTATTACTTTGATCTCCAGTGATTGTGTATTAAGTGACAAAAGAGCAAACATTTTAGAAAATGAACCAAGACACCACCACCAAAAACAAACAAACAAAAAAGAAAAGCAAGTGAAAAATATATTTTTCTCTGCACAAGCAATTGTATAACCTAGGCTCTGTTCAACCAGGAGGAGTTGTTATCAATCAGTAAAACAAGGTGCTAGGTTGATTCAGAAATGATACCTTTCAGTCACACTGCAGACATCATTTGGTGAGGAAAGGTACCTATGGAGTACTAGCCAGGAGGACTTCTCAAGTATTATGTCTTGTCTGAATTTTGTTACTGATTTTGGAAATTTTAGCTTTTCTTTTTTGTGGACACTTTCATCATACGGAGAGGGCCAAACAAAAACTTGCTAAATGCATTATTTGTGTTAGTTTTCTACAGTATTTTTACACTCAGCCTCCTCACTGGTACTGCAGAGCCCTTGTTGACTTCTGCTGCTGTTGTGATGTCAAACACAAAAGCTGCCCAACTAATTGGCTTAGCTGATATAATTTATGAGGGGATGCTAATGTATTGCAATGACACGAAATCTCCAACCAGTAACCATTTCTACAGCTTTCAGTCACCCTTTTGATGCCCAGTTCCTTTTCTTTGAGTTGTTGGTCTATTTCTCAATGTATGCATGTTCAAGTCTAATGGATTGTAAATGGATTTGCCTTTTTTTATGCAATTCCCCTTTTTTTATGCAGTTCCATGGCACTGAGCTTGGAAGGTATTCTGTTCTTACTGGAAACTCACGAAGGTGTGTATAGATAAAATATAGATAGGTGCGTTGCACGTATTTACAATGCGCATAGTTTTTGACGCTTCTCTTGTGTAATATCACATTTTGGACCAAATCAACTTGCATAATCACACATGCTACTCTGTTTTTGGTAATGAAGTAATTGATATTATATGTCTGTTTCTTTCACTTAACATTTTCTTATACGTTAATATTATAAAGTGATACAAAGATTGAAAGAAAAAAACAGTTCTGTGGGGTGACTGGTTACGTGATTGAATATGGCTCTGGTTTACTGACATGGAACTAGCATGGTGATGTGGCTACTGCAAAACAAATTTATATTACTTTTGTTTGAAAATGTGAGAAAATTGAATTTTCAATTTCTGAATTTAACTCTTTGATTAAAAAAAAATCCTAGTGCATTATAATGGACTTGCCTTTTTATATTAGTTTTAAAGCAACAGGAAATTACTTTGGATAAATGAATGTGAATACTTATCAGCCCGCTGTAGAATGTAATCTCCACATGAGTTATATTTAACTTGAAATTTAATTCATTATTCTAAATAAATTTTAATTCATTTAATTTATTCAACTAATGTTATTCAGGCATTTAAAATTAACATTTATGTGTACTGTGAAGACATTTAAGTGTCTGTTATTCTGAAGCAGTAAATATAACTAAAAACAACAGCATTTCAGGCCTTTGCAGGTTTTCTGATATAACATCAGGTTGTATATAGCCAGCTGCTGGAATAATTTTTGAAAGGTTTATTAGCACATGATTTATTTGTTACTAGAGGAGACAAATTTAACAAATTTTAGCTGTGTCTGACCGGTCTTCAGCTCCTTATTGTGATGCTTGCCTTGTAGAGGTTTGGGTACATTATTGAGAAAAGCTATAAATAAAGATAGGAATGTATTTGGTAGGGAGTGTGGAGTATTGAAATTATATGAAATACTGTAGTTAATGAACATGCTGGAGTTGAAATGGTGGCAGTAAGTTAACATCAACTTCAAGGTAGTTTTGGACAGGAATTCTTTATTTAGGACAGAAAGGCCTCTACATTCCAGTGGGCATCGAACTGGAGCTGTGGACCTGTTTTTCGGATGGGCTCTTCACATGGTGCTTCACTCCTGTGGTATCTCAGTAAAGCATAGGTAGACCAAAGGGAAAATTCTGCAGCTCTGTTGGGTTCCATGGATGTTTGCTCATTTGTGGGAGTGCAGTGCTGGCCTTATTTGTAAAAACGGATGCTTGGATCTCCTTACTGGAAGCATCATGAAAGGCAACAGAAATCACATGTGATGGAAAAGGAGTAGCCCCGTAAGCTTTGATTTTTTTTTTTAATTTAAAAGTAGCTCTTTTGAATTGAGGTGGACCCATCTGTTGCCATCTGTTAGCTTTCCAGTGCCCTTTACAAAATCCATTGGTGATATTGGTCCTTTCACTCTATGGAGGAGCTGCTATACAATATCCACACAGAGCAATTTAACTTTGTTAATGGAGAAGCCAAGGGCTGTTGGGCATGGGAGTGAACACTCAGTTAATGTGTTGAGAATGGTATAGCAAATTAAATAGTCTTGTTCCTCAGTTTACAAGATACGTGTTGCAAGATGCTCTTTATTGTTAACTGGGAAGAGCATTTTTTTTTTTTTAATTACATGTGACAGCACAGCACATAAGTCTGTATATGATCTGTTTATTCACTGTGGCCTGATGTACAGACCTAAGTTATCTTGGTTACTGACTCTTTTTTAGATGATAAGCCTAAAGCATACATAAATCATAACTTTTTAAATTAAATCATTTAGGTTTATTATGAAAATGTGAGAATTTGAAGATAGGAAATTTATTCCTTTGGTAAATATGTAAAAATCCAAAAAGACATGAGAGCAGCTTTATAAATGAAGGTCTAACTTTGAATAAAGAAGTGAAAATTGAGTTACTTTCATTGTGTAAAGGAGGGGGAAATGCTTTTTAGGTACTGAAATACGATGTACTGATCTTAACTTCTAATTAATTTTTGAGATTGATAACTCAGTAGGTAAATTTTATGAAGCGGGAGCTTGAATTAACAAAAAAAATAGATGTTGCATGTTTCAAGTAGTTCTGTGAATGCTGTCTTCATAATATTTATTCTGAGTTTGTCTTCATCTTGTGTGCCATTTTCAGACTTAAATTTTTGTATTGATAGAACAAACTACTGTCATGCAGTATAACATATTGAAAACTGTTTCTTTTGTGATACAGAGCACTGCTTTTCTGCTTTTTCAGTGCACCAAAGCCCCCTTGTTGTGCTGGCTTTTAAGTTTATACTTGAGTAAAAATAGGCTTTTTAAGAGGTTTGCAGTGATCAGAATCAATCAATTTTTTATCAAGCAAACAAAATAAGTAACTTATCACACTTCAGGAGGGTGCAGAGGGTGCATAGAGCATGAAACTAGGGCATAGAAATAAATATTTTAGTATTCTGCACTTAAGGCATTACATGCTTTTTTTGCTGACAACAATGGAAACAACTTAGAAATGGAGTGAAAGACAGGAGTTTTTCTCTCCTCTGTTAGTTGTCAACAAAAACTTGAATTGACTGAGGAAAGCCATGGTCTGCCAGCTTATTTATCCACCTCACATCTCACCTGTCAGCCAGTTTTGTCACGTTCATTTTATCTTGTTCTCATCTAAGAATTATTATTCTCATAATTTCCTCTTTGACCTAAGGTACGCGTGTGTCAGCTTCCTTTAGAGGAAATAGAGCCCAGAGAACCTGGGAAATCAAATTGTATTTCTTCCTTCTGTCACAGATTCTAGGCAGTCACTGAAGTCCCCAGTTTTTATGTCCTTTCTTTATTTAATGACCATCAACACATACTGAAGGATCTGTTTGAACAAATGGCTATAATTAATATAATTACTGCCTTTCATGTTCCTGGTATAAATCTGTTGCCAGTAATGTATGCAACACTTCCTGCTTCATGTGATAACTTTCATTTGAATTTTCTACCTTGCATTTTCTTCATCTTAGTCCGAATTTGAAATAGGTGTGTGTGTGTGTGTGTGTATATATATATATATATGTACACAAGCATTTTATGGCTTCTTTTCCATCATCCTCTTTTCTGTTGCTGCACAATAATGCAACAGGCATGGAATCAAATAACACCCTTATCACTGGCATTAGGACATCATGCCAATACAACCAGGACCCTTTAACTCTCTGTAAAGAGATTTACTCATATCAGTGTTGTGACTATTGGCATTTTCTGCCAATAATGCTTTCTATTGCTTGCTTCAAGAAGTTTTTCAGGAGAATGTAGAATGCTTTTCATGAAGACAGATCAACAATTATTTCTCTTCAGGTGGAGGAAAAAAAAAAACAACAAACCACCCTCTTCATTCATTCTTGACATTCTGTTTTCCACAATCTAGAAACCATTTATGTAGCTAAGATTAAATTTGGTATTTTAAGAAAATGCTGAGAGTCTGATCAGATCTTCAGTTAGTATGTACTACTAAAAACCAACCAACCAAACAAAAAAACAACAAAGCAGTATGGTTTATGGGTCTGGTCCAATCTGTTTTTTATAGTTCATTCTCTCTTCTAATCGGGAAGACAGCTTTGCTTCAAAATCTCCTTTGATAAGAATTTCTAATTATCAGAAAATTGAATTATTGAATGAAATCATGTTTGCTATATAATTATCTAGATTAATAATCTAACCACTGTGGCTGCATGGAATGCTTGTGTCAGAGAGAAGGCTGGAAAATGGATTTTCTTATTACTGTATCTGAGTGTTTGGAAGTGTGGACAGCTGCAGAAAACTCAGTTTTTATGGCTGATTTAAATAAAGTCTCTGGTTTCCAAGGAGAAGTAACTGCTGTGCTGGTAGCTAAGGCCGTTGTAGTATTTTGGAACTCTAAGAAGTTAAAAATACAAAAATAGATGTCATTGCAACCTTTTGGTCTAAGAAATGTAGCACAAAATAGCACTGCTGGGGAAATGTGATTGTCCAAACTACTACTGAAAATTACAAGCAACTAAATCTTTATTTTGAATAAAAATCTCAACAACATCCTCTGCCTCTCCAGTTTTGTTGGAGAAGCACTGCATCATCTGTTTTATGCTTGTGGCTGTGTAGCAAATAAATGTTAGATCTGCAAATATGGAAAGTGTAATTGTATTAAGATCATTCATTTAAAATTAAATATTGAAGTGCTGTTTGAACCCACTACTCTGGTAATGACTGAAGCCTGGAATCGAGTGGTCATTTCTTCTAATGAAGTGCAGGCAGTGGTACCTTGTTGTTTTTTCCATCCTCTTCTGTAAAAATGGTATATTTCTAACACATAAACACCTTCCTGAAAATGCAGGACTGACTTTCTCCATGGACTTCATCTTCCTAATTGCTAGCACTTGAAAAATGGAATATCAAATAAAATCAAATGACCTTATAAAGCAAAATCTACTGCTGCAGCAAAACAGCTAATCTTTATCATTGATACGAGCATAGTATCTCCAGTGCAGCTGAGAATGAGCTGAAGTAGTAGTAAAAGAGACATAAACATGTTTTTTGCAAACTTAGTTATTCTCATTTAATGCCATGACTTTTTTTTTTTTGCCTTAAGCACAAAAAAGAATCAAAGTCTGGTTTGGGGTTTGCACAAAGACACATGGTACCATGTGGCATGGAGATCTTGGATGCTTTCAATTCAACTAGATACCCTTGTTCTGTAGTTTGTTGTTAAACCTCAGTATAAACCAGTAGAGTTAAGCGTTGATCTTAGTGCACTCATCTTCAGGCTAGACTGCAAAAGATAGTGACACAGATCACAAGTCCCCTTTGTCCCTGCTGGATATGAGAGAAAAGGGATTTTACCAGGGCTTGGTGATTTCCGAAAAAACAAGTCACGGTCTAAGAGACATGTACAACTGTTTGTAGGAAGGAATATGTATATGGTTGTAAGGTGGTGGAAGAACATAGGAAAACATAGCAACAGCAACATCTACTGATAGATAGATCCTTGTTCCAGCTTCTGAAGTCTTAAAGGTGTTCTCTCTCCCTTTTATGATTAAAAGTTTCCAGAATTTGTGACTTTTTTTTTCATTTCCTCGATCAACCTTGTAAACTTAGATGCAAATTGATAGTATTTGAGGTAGTTTCTATTCCTGTCACCAGTTCAAAGAACTGATTTCTGTTAGCCATTATTTTTGACTGCATATAAAAGCTGTGATTTTGTTTGGAATATTCTTTATCACCCTTGGTATTCAGAATCATAAAATATTTCCCCAAACATTGTGAAAAGATTAAAAATCAATTTAAGTGCTGAATTATGCATGGTTTTCAACCTGACAGTATTTTGGAGTGTTTTTGTTTGTTTTCCCAGCTTTTTTCGCTAGGAGAAAATAATCTTTACTATTTTCCTGTTTAAAGTAACACGGCAATTCATTCATTCTATTATGATGTCTATGATGCCCAGTTTTTTTTTCATTTTTTTTCCAAATCGGATGTTTTTATTCATGGCTAAGTTTTGGGACTTCTTAAGCATTAGAATTAAATGAGTTCCATTTAAATTGAACTTGAACTGTAGAAGTTCTTGGCCTTAGCTCTTTGTATGACTGTTTGCTTATAAAATGTTTACAGAAAGTATTCCTTAAATATGCATATTCACTCTTTTTATAAATCTGACACAGCAGTTTTGTTGGTATTACTGGCTCATAATTTTAGCTTTACTAATCGAATATGCTAAGCATACGCAGGCAGATTTACAAATAAACATATTTATGTCAGAAGGTGTATATTTGCAGATCTTGACTACTTAGGGTAGTTCTGAACATCCACATGTTTTAATTAAGTAATCAATATCACAGTACTTGTATATAAGTAAATGTGTGAGGTATGTGAAAATGTAATAAGCTCTATATATCTAGTTTGTCAGTAGTAAGTGCCTGTCAGTATGAAATAAGGGCAGCTGTGCCTCCTTTTAAGACATAACAGCTGTAGTATTGACTTTAACGTACTTGAAATGTTTTACTAATTTTTACAATATACTAATATTTACAAAAATATTCTGATTCCTTTCCTTTCTGTTGACTGTGGCATGGGTATATCTGGCAGTTTGGATTCTTCTCAGGTACATCCAGCTTAATCTGTGAAGACAAGAAATGTGAAAATGAGAAAGATCAAAAGATGAGAAAGCTTTCAAAATTATCAGTATTCAGAGGGAGACCTCTGGCAGAACAAAACATTGGTGTGACATACTCTTAGTGTCCTGTGTAACTGAGCATATCAGCTTCACTGGGATGATTTTTGAAGTGGCAGAATTTCAAAATGTCTTCATTTTAGTCTTTAGCTGTGGAAACTGCTCGGTGTCCAACTTGAGCTGTGCCCTGTTTGTGCAGATGTGTGTATTTTGCACCTCTTCTCACAGAAGAGGAGCCAGAAACAAAGAATTTGTGCCTTTGGAATGAAAGATTTGTAAATGGTAGATGTTACAGAAAGATAAAGTAGAAAAGAAACTTAAATAGGAGGGAAGTATCAAGCAAAAAAAAAAAAAAAAAAAAAGGAAAAAAATGATTAGGCGAAAAGTCGAGTTGCAAAAACCACTGGATTTCCTTACTCTGCAGTAAAGCGAAATCAAGATGAAGGCCTAGGAAGCAACTGGTTCACTACCCAGTCAAATTATGGTTTGTTTCTTTCCTAAATCTGAGGTGCCACTTTATCTCCACTATTTTATTTTATTTTATTTTATTTTATTTTATTTTATTTTATTTTATTTTATTTTATTTTATTTTATTTTATTTTATTTTATTTTATTTTATTTTATTTTATTTTATTTTTTTATTATTATTATTATTTTATTTTATTTTTTATTTTTTATTTTTTATTTTTTTATTTTTTTTATTTTTTATTTTATTTTTTATTTTATTTTATCTTCTAGTAGATGTCTTTGAATCACAGAATTGTAGGGATTGGAAGGGACCTTTAGAGATCACTGAGTCTAACCTTGCAGGTTCCTTGCAGCAGATCACACAGGAAGGCATCCAGGCAGTCTTGAATATCTCCAGAGAAGAATTAACAGCTGAAATGAGCATTAACATCATAAAATAATTACAGATATCTTTTTTCATTTCCTAAAATTTTTAACAGAACAGCACTATGAAATATATATTGCCCTTAATGAATAACAAAAAAAAGTCAGCCTACTCAAGGTAAATAAGAGTACTGAAGATTCTAAGTATTTGAATCATATTAGGTTATATTTATTGGCAGAATCTATAAACTGGCCACGTAGATATCAGTAAACTTCATATTTTCAAAGAAAAAAGTGATCTTAGCCATGTTTTAGGATGAAAATGACAAAGTTTTATGGATTTAAATGAAACTTCACCTTTTTTTTAAATTGAATGATTTTGTAGGATAGCCAGGTCTCTGAGTGACTTACAGCTTCTGTTGACTTTCAGGAGGAATTTTGCTCCTGAGGAAGAGCATGTTTTAAAAAATTAGGTCCATGTTCCTGTATAACTTCAAAAATCTCAGCCTTTGTCTTTATAACAGTTTATTTCTACCAATGGAATATTGGAAAAGCATCAAATGGAAAAGTTCCCATATCAAACCACAAGAGCAAATCCAAGTTTAACTAAGGCTACAAAAGGTTCGCCAGATCTTTTGAAGTGATGTTATATGAGCTCTGCTGTATCTTACATTTTTTCTCCATTTCTTCATCAGTTAAAAGATCTATGAGTTATGTTGCTTTAAACAAACAGAAATATGGCAATGTCTACTTTGAGTTGTGAGTGCAGGGAAGCCAGGAATCTTCAGCTAGGTACTGCAGAATTCTGTTTCACACACCCTATGATATCTTTGTTTTTTGTTTTTTTGTTTTTTGCCTTCAAAATAGGAGAAAAATCTAAAACAAGTGAAATGTTTGTGTGGTCTGATCCCTACTGTGCAGCTGCCACAATCCTGAGTGCATTAATTTAGATGGGTAGAATCTGGAAAGGCCAAGTTTGGGGCATGTGTTCAGCATGGTGTTATTCCTCTCTAAATGATTTAGAGCAAAGGTTAAAATAAAATCAATATTTTCTCCTGTTAACTTTTCCATTTTAATTGGAAGCGTATGTTAGCCTGTATTTGTTCGACCAGGGGAGGGATATAAATCTGATTCAGTGTTGGACTGAAAGAGAGCAATCACAAAAGTACTGGTAACAGCTCTAGATTGATTAATTTCTCTGCAGTTTCCTTGGCTGATGGTGCCTGTCAGATCATAAGCCCTGCCACAGTCACTTTCTGCCTTATCAGCTCTCTGAATTTAAATATGTACCAGAGAATCTCATGAGAATCTCAGAGAAGCTCATGGATATATTGAAGACTTGCTACATGAAGGAGATAGGGGGGGGTCTCATGATACTAAGTTACTGTAGTACTGTATTGGAGAATTGGAGCATTCTTGTATCTCCTAGAACACGTGGAAATGATGACCATTGACAAAAAAGCTGCATAACTTCTACTGCTACATGGCAAAGGGTTCAGACACAAGGTTAAACCCCAGCAGTTCATGATATTTTATTCAAGTTCTGAGATTTCTTGTATATGTTGGTGAGTTAGTAACTGATTTACCTGCCGAATTTTTCGTGCTGCT
The DNA here is from genome assembly GCF_987193195.1 of Phasianus colchicus. Lineage (NCBI taxonomy): Eukaryota > Metazoa > Chordata > Aves > Galliformes > Phasianidae > Phasianus > Phasianus colchicus. The sequence continues at coordinate 7,014,209 of NC_143445.1, forward strand.
TTTAAGAAACTGTTTTGCTGACTTTTAACACTGAGGTATTTTTTGCTTTGTTTTGTTTTTCAGTAAAAAATTAAGACACTGAACCATTTAAGTAGGAAATTTTTTCATCTTTCACAGAACTTTGAGCACCAATTTCTCTGATGTAGTAAATAACATTTTTGAAGGGTTGCTGACGTTGTCTTATTAACTATTCCATATATTAATTCAGGCAGTTACAAAGGAGAAAAAGGAAAAGATATCTGGTCTTTATATCAGATTTGTGAGGAAGAAAATATCTGTAATGAGCAGTAGACAGAAGTATGCTTAGCTCCATCAGAGGCAGAGCCATGTTCATACCTGCCAAGAACTGAATGCTCCGTGGGCACCTTGCTGGAAAACAGCTGCTTTTCTCTGCTGCTTTACTTGTTCCCTGAAGGACACTCTATGTATTTTAGAGGTCTTTATTCCACTTTGTATTCAAGTTAGATTCATTTAGGCCCTGGGTACAAAGAAGGCAAAGGCAGGAATTTACCCAGCTTTCTTTAAAATGTAATTTAATATAGAGCTCTGTGGTGAGAGGTAGATGTTATAGCTGTATAAAAATCTGTGAATGTTCTGAGAATTTGTTGTTGAAGTGTGGCAGAATGCATCACATCCCAAACAATACCAAGTAACCAAATAAATCACAGGCTGTGTGTAAAAGAGCAAGCAAATGTAAAAAAAACAAAAAAAAAAAAACCAAAAACCAAAAGACAAAACACAAAACTCCATCCAAATTACACTTTTCACTTAGATAGAAATAACCCTGCCTTGGCCAGCAACCCCCAGTCCTGCTTAGAAATGCCCAATTGTACACCAATTTCAGCTGTGTTTAGTTGTGTTGCTTTGATGACAAAATGCATCATAGCTGTGACCACCTTACATTTTCCTTCTTACCCAGCAAATTTAATTGAGTGATAAGTTAAAAAGCATTTATGAATCTGCTTAGAAGTATTTTTCAAAAAGCCTGAAGAAAGTCATCGGTATTTCTATGTATGCTGCAGTTCTGAGGAAAAAAAAAAAACAAAAAAAAAACACAAAAAAAAACACACCACCAGAAATAGTTTGTCTTCTGGATGGAAGCAGTTAAATATACTTGACTCTTTCCAAAGTAAAGCAATGATATGCTAGGCACCAGCATTTAAGAAGTACAAAATGGATTTAGTCCTTTCTGATAGCTGTTAGGTACTTATGGCAAATTGTAAATTCTTTCTTATTTGGCTGTAAATGTTCACGTTCATGAATTATATTGCCCTCTGTTTAGCAAAATGGGTTGAAATCCATGCCTTTGTTTCCAGAGGATTTAATGCTGAGGAGTCATGTTTTTCCAATTTATTCACCTAGCTTACGGCACCATTGCTTCACCCCGATAGTAATGAACCATTCATAGAAGCTTTAATTTAAGCTCCCATCCATGCCTTAGAAGTTCTCTGCAGCTGGTGCACCCCAGCATGCCCATGGTGGGATTACTATGGGGCCAGTCCCCAGCTGCAGCCTGTTGCCAGCTGGAGCAAAGAGTGAAGTTGCAGTATGTAGCTGGGGGCTGGCGTGCCTCTGAGGGCAGGATTTTGCAAAGTATCAGTGCTCAATTTCGGTTAATTTGGGGGAAGGAGGGATGATGACACAAAATGGCAGGGTAGGATCTCTGTTTTCTGAAGAACCATTACTGGTGGGTTTGCTGTTTAGCATTTGCAAATGAAACAAACAGGTCATTTATGCTAAATGGACTTTTCTTAGTATTTCATCCTACGTGCTGCCTGGAATATGACTGCTTCTGTGTTTGCCGGTGTTCATATTTGTAGGGGGGTAGAAATAAACAGTTACCCCTAAACCTGTTTGTGCTGGAGAAGCTTCTAGATGCAGCAGAATCAGATGCTAATAAGTGTCAGGTGGGTGTTTGTAGCTAGCCCTAACAAGTCCAGCTGTGCTTGCTGGGGTCTCATTGTCCTCGCAGTGCTTAGCTGCTCCCAGTGGTGTTTGAGCCTGGTGTTCAGTGTGCCGTGTTCAGATCGGGTGAGTCCTTATGTGTTTTCTTTAGTCTTCTTTCTCTTAAGATATGTACGTGTGTAGGAGGAGAGTGGGAAAGTGGGGAGCGCAGCCTCAGATCTTTGAGTGCAAGGCACGTGCTGCCTCACAGCACCTGAGATGGGACCTCAATGTTTCCATTTTCTGAGCTCTAGAGTATCTTGCACTTGGCTTTGTGTGTGCTGCTCATGGCTCTTTTGCCTGGTTGGGCTGGGAGTGTGCTGGGATGAGAGGCAGGAGGGCTGCCTGTGCCTATCTGCAGGAGCCATTAAATGAAGAGCTGTGGTAGCTCAGTGTGAAATTAAAAATCGGGATAGATGTTAGACCTCAACATTTCCACTAAATGTGTTGTCTTTCTAGATTGTTTTTGCATTAAAATGCAGAAGAAAAATGGGCCTACTACTTTATCTCAGTAGCATTAAGAAAGTGTGAGGGAAAGCTACCATTGCATTTCAGAGAGCTTTAAATAAACATAATTATTCTATTGCCATTTTAAAGACAAGAGAAGACCACTAATTAAAAAATGAGAAGCTAATGAGTAGTAATGCACTCTGTACAAATAAAGTCAAATGGTAGAAGTGTGGAAGTTTTTGTTTTTATTTCCTTTCTGGTTGACTTTTCTCAGCAATGTAATGTGTGTTACGTTGGTGGATTTTTACGTTTTCTTTGTTTAAATAAACCTTGTGTTAAGGTTAGTGAAACAGAGAGAAGGGAAACAAACAGCTGTGACAGTAATGTTTCATTGGCTATAAGAGAGTTTGATCTTTAATGTCTCCTGGTTGTTTTTTGTTGTTTTTTTTACTTTTGCATCAGTTTCCTAAAGCTGTTATTAAAGTGGATGTGCTTTATCTAAACCTTTGAATTGCTTCAAGTGAAAATATGTTATAACTTTGCAGTTTCTGTAAGCTTTTGTTCATCTTACCAGCCCATAGGTTATGGATGAACTTACTTAAAGGAGAAAAGCTGTGTGGTAGATTTAAAATACTTTCATGTTTAATTGGAGGAGGGAGAACTGTTTAAAATGGTCATAAAATTTCTAATGTAATTTGCAGCCAATTTATTACATTGATTTAGGCAACAACGGAAGCATAGGTTTAACCTTGTAGGGTGCAAAGTAACTGGTCTCCACACTGGGGGGGCAAACGAGAAGTCTGTTGTTAATACTGGCATATTTGGCTGTTACAGCTACCCACACAAACTCTTGGTAGTTTCGTATGGCCTGAATTTTGGTTCCTTTTTAATACAAATAATATGGAACAATACGAGTGTTGTGAAATAATTACCTTCCAGTAAAGGAGGAGATACACTGGAGTGATAATTCTTGCACTCTTAGTGGATGTATGCGTCGGCTTTGTGGGGTTACTACAGTTATTTGTGAAGAATTTGTTCTACAAGACTTTGACCTGGTTTATATTTTCCTTCCCCTCTCATCAAATGAATTCAAAGCTAGCAGATACATGTGTGTAAGACAATAAAGTTTTTGTGGTTTTTTGATCAATAGGACCCAAGTTCAAATGTGTTTCATAGTATGAACGCCTTAATGTTTTTTCTCAATACTTTCTAACCTGTTCTGATAAGTAAATACCAGTCTTTCCTCTATATTAAAAAAAGGAAGTAAGTAGACAGAAATTTAGTATCAAAGATTGCAGTGTAAGACTTCTCCCGGTCACAAACTGTGGCATTTGTTGCTTATTTGGCCACATTATGCTCCCAGACTTACTGTTCTGTTCTTCAACTACATGACTGCATCTGACATTTTGTTTCTGCATTTCTTAACACTGTACTTCAGTGATGGAAGTTCTTGCTACTCTGCACTTGGGCATTCCTTTTGACTGTTTCAGTATTATTTTTGCTGAAACATTTTATCTGAAACTTGATGACCTTGATGAACTTGATTTGTGTTCCAACTTAAGCAGAGTAAATGTCTCCAAAAGGCATGCTCTGAAGAATCTGACAGTGCTTATACTTCTGTTTGAATTTTGTAGTCTGTGCTATTGAACAGAACAATTTGCATGGAAAACTTATTGTGGTCAGTACAGTGTTTGCATTCAGAGTCAGCGGGTGTACAGTGCTACAGTAGCTCAGGGGTTTTTCAAGAGGAGGTGTGGCTGAAGTCAGAGCCAGCCTTCTTGATGAGGAGTGAGACTCTTCTGAGAAAAGGGAGAGAGCTGTATGTCAGAACATCGGAAAATTGGACGTGTTGTTGCTCTACTGCAGAGGAAAGGATAGTCAGTATATGTTTTCTGAGAGGTGCTATGTCCCTGCACATTTACCCATACCCTGTTTTACAAAGAGGGACCTGACACGTATGGGTTAAGCAAGCTCCCTTAATTAATGCTTCGATTTGCCAGTGGCATAAATTGTGACTGGTTAAAATCAATGAAGTGTGGTACAGAAACTTCAGTTGGCGTGAGTGAACCCAGCAGAAATCACACTGGCATCGCTTTGTTAATAGCTGGGAAAATCCCATCTGTGTAGGATTTCATGCAACGTGCTGGAGGAAGACTCAGGAAAGAACCCAGACATGAAAAGCAGGTTGCCTTCATGCCCAGTCACTGTAACAACAAGGTTGGTGGAGGAAAACGGAAATATTTGCGTTTTCTCAGTTAGCAATTAGAAAGATTTATCAAGCTTTACCAGAACATGGAATGCATTTAAAGATGAAGCCCAGTGGCTTCCTCTAAAAAGCCTTAGTATATGAAAGCAGCATGGCATCAGGCTTATTAAATGAATTGTAACCTGAAGAAGAGAGAGACTTCCCTTGGGCTAGGAGATAACAGTTTTACTTCTCTGTAGTTAGTTAGCTGGGAGTCAGTGGGAGCAGAATGTTTGAATTGAAAAAGAATGGGCGGAGCTGTTCAGAAGAAGCAAAAAATACAGCAGGTTGTTTGCATTGAAGAAGTGACTGAGTGAACTTTGAGGTAGAACTGGAGATGTAGGTGAAAAAAAAGCAGTATATCTTAATATATAATTTGGGATGAAGTAGAGAAAAAAAGTGAAAACTTTATGAAGAGGGAGAAGTAAGAGTAAAAGGAGCAAAATGCAGAAATTTGTCAAGTTTTTGTTTCGTTCTTGTAATTGTTACTTTCATACAATAAAGTGTAGTTGTGATTCTAGTCTGAAGTTGTAGAGGATTTGAGTACTATGGGTTTCACAATAAATACTGATTCTGTATGTTAATCGTGGCACTACTTTAAGAAAATATTCACCTTGAAAAATAGGAAGGTTAATACGGAATAGAGAGCTAGATCTAGTTCTGTTCCTCATAAGAGAGTTTTATGGAGTCCTAATGGAATACATAACTGAATGATTTACATGATTAACTTCAATTATTTTATTTGCAGCCTACTCCTCTTAGTATAATTCTCTGGTGCAGAAGTGCAGTGGTAATATCAGGAGGCAATGTAAGAGCTATTATTTATCTAGATTTTTTTCTTATTGATTTTAATTCTTTATTATTCATCTTAGTCACTAAATAATGGATGTGAAAATGAAGGTGCTTCTACAGTACTTCAGAATATACTTCCTTAGAAATGAAATAAATGTATATAGGCAAATTGTATATCTTGGTCTAACATTCTTAGGAATTTCCAAAGAATGGATTAATTTTGTAGTTGTGAGAGTGGTTACAGATGTGAAATACCTTAAAAAAAGAAGCATTTAACAAGAATCCCAGAAACATGATGATTTGTCTATTGTAATTTTAGTAGTAAAAGCAGGTTCCCAAAAGGCTCTTTGTCTTTATGATTTTAGTTACTCAAACCTTATCACTATCTGAACAGAATTACAAACGTTGTCTGCTCTCCTTGAGATACAGTACAGAACTAGCAATACAATTCATTGCAGTACTATACAGTGTTTTGAAATTAGGAGGAACGTTCACAAAATATCTTTAGAATAATGTACATTCCTTGATTTACTAATCAAACTTAGACATTACATAACTTGATAGTGCTGTAAGTTGGGTGCTTGCTGCTTTCCAGTTTTACGGAGGGAATGTTGGTATGCATGCCTGCATTGGGGTTTTCGCTTGCTTTTAGGATAAGAGGTAAATATGGTAAGTCATGAAGCACCTATTTCAATCCTAGTGCTTTTATATAAACCACTACATCTTTGTGTACCCTATTCAGGCTTAAAGTATCTGAAATATGCCTTGGATAGATGAATTCTGCTTTGAAATCCTGGACCTAAATTTCACAAGGAAAACTATAAATTTACTCATAATATTATCACTCCCTTTCTGGATATAACTAAATCTGAGCATAGTAGCAGTGGTGTATAATAATTCGGGGGATTTCCTTCCCAGTTTCAGAAGTTTTTGTATCTGCATGTTTTATGATGAAACTGCAGTACAGCCTCATAACTTTGTTAGTTTTTGCTGTCAAACGTGCGTATTAATCTCTCATATGAATGTAATTAAAATTTAGACTTTCACCTAATAAATGCTGAATTTTCTAAGGATGTAGATGGTAGACTAGTTAAGCTTGGTTTGCCCACCATGTTATTGGAATTTTGGAGACTTGTTTTAACTTCTTAGCAGAGTTAAATACATATTTGCTTTTATTGTGGAAGGGCTGTTTTTTTTCCTGTAGGATTTGGTGTGATGCTGACACTGTCCTTAGTTTCTTAGAAATTCTTTCTGTGTACTCTGTTGTTTAAGATGGTTTGGAAGATATCAAGGGTTAAAGAATCCTGTTGTCCCATAGTGTTTATTTATTGCTTCTACTTGTATCTTGGTTATATGGCTTTAAATTCTAAAATTTTCTTAGAGATAGGAGTTAAAACTGAAGGTTAAGATGTGTTAGCTGGTCCATGAGATACACTTTACTATGTGCAGTCGATGCTGTGGGTAAAACATCAGTTGTGGCTGCATGTTGTCTGATACAAATCGAAAACAATTTTGTGAAAGTGGCTAGTAAAGTATATGCTGTTCATATGTGGGAGAAATAAAATAAGAGAGGAGTAGTGGCTTCTGTAGTGCAAGTTAACTAAGTTCTCTCCATCCTTCTGGACAGAGAGATGCCTGCAAACATATCAGGATTAAAAAAAAAAAAAGGAGCATTTATAGCTTTTTTTTTTTTTAATATCTCATCAGTATACTAGACTTATTTGTGCATCAAGTATTGGTAAACAGTGTTACAAATGAATACTAGCACTGAAAGCATTGAACTTATGAAAAACTCAGTGGAAAGCTGAGTGGAAAAAGCCATTAATTTGACTTTGTTAAAAGCTTGTAGAAGTATGTCTGTGCAGAAGGGTACTTTTTAAACTGTCAGTATCTTTAATGATTTTCTAGTGGCATAGGTGCTGCGAATTTCAGGCCGTGGAGCAAAATATATGGCCCCTTCCAACCACTTTTCTTGTTATGCACTGCATGGGAAATCAATTGGATGTTGGCATTTTATGGTCCAGTACATCTCATTGCTTTTAGGATTATTTTCCCACCGTGTTTGTCAATGTCAGAACTTTGGGTGAAGTGTTCGTATTTCTGACAAGTGCTGTGGTTTACCACTGGCAGGCAGCTGAGGACGGCACAGCGGCTCTCTCGCTTCTCTTCCTCAGTGGAAGGGCTGTTGGAATGGAGGGTGGAAAAGTGAGGTGGAGGCAAAAAAAAAAAAAAAAAGAATTAAATTAAAAAAAAAAGGTGAAGGCTGCATGGAAGCAAAAGGAGTAAAAAACACTATCTGCTTCTCATCAGCAAATGATATTCAGCCACCTCATAGGAAGCAGGGCCTCAATGTGTATATCTCTTGCTCTGTACCTCCCTCCACACATTTCTTTGCCCTATGCTGAGGTTTTATTGCTGAGCACGACACCATGTGGTATGCAATACTTCTGTGGCCAGTTCAGCTCAACTTCCTCCTGGCTGTGCACCTTTTCCATCTCTTGCCTACCCCAAGCCTACTGGCCTGTGTGAGGAGCAGGAGGGACAGCCCTGGTGTTGTGCCAGTGCTGCTCAACCACAGCCAAAGCACCAATCTGCTGTCAACACCATACCAGCTTTGTGTGCAAAACCGCAGTGCTGCATGGGCTGCTGGGGGCAGCGTTAAATCCATCCCAACCAGACCCAGATGCCAGGCTATCATTCTTTTTTTCTGAACATTATTTAAACCTTAATTACAGTATCACTGGGATGTAGTTCTATCATAGAAAGCAATCTCATACTTTTCTAATGAGAAGGTTCCAGCCACAAAGCAGGATCAATCAAAGAAAAAGCCTTTAAGAGAGTTTGAGGTCTCTTTGCCCCGCAGTTGTCTCAGCTAAGCCTAAGAGAGAAGACAGACACCTATTCAAGTTTCCATTATACCGGCAATCGAAAAGATGATTTCAAAATGCTTTGAGGATCAAAACATTAGGAGGTGAAATGTTTTTCTTCATCTTATGCTGTCAGTATTTGATTTTTATGCCCCCAAATACATGTAGACTGTTATGGCTTCATTTTAGTAGTGTCTTGGTTGTGATCCTTATTTTTATTTACTATTTTCAAATTCTTCGTGAATGAATCAATTTCTGTCTTATGAGTAAGAAAAGCAGTAGTGAACACTTCAGTTGGTTTCTGCACTGATATGTATTGCTGTCCCATTATTGGGCAGTGAAAACCCTTCATTTTTAACTATTTCTGGTATTATTTGATAATAAACCCTGTAGCAGAATTTTCTCACCTCCTGAAATTAGAGATATGTATCTTGCAATCTCTGATGCAGTAACGATTTTTTTTCCTTTCTTTTTATCACTTAGAGCCTGAACCTGGAAAAACTCTGAATAAATGGGGAGTAAAAGAAAGTTTAGTCTGTTCTTCTCAGAATCTGGAAGTCACAATTAAGAAAGGAAAGGCTGTTGTTTTTTTTTTTTTTTTCAGATGAAATGGGTAATGTTATTATAAACACTGCGGATACTTTCAACATTCTGCTGCTTAGTTGCATTTTATATCAGAGGAAAGCATTCAATTAAATGCTCGCTGCTACAAAAACTTGCTCATATCTCTGCAAATGGGAGCGCTATCGTGAGTTCATAGAACGGCTTTCTGAGTTGAGATAATGTGCTAGCACTAAAATATCTTGTTTTTTTATGTTCATGAACTTATGGTAAGAACAGTTATCAGCCTTTGAAAACAAATTTACCAAACACAATAAAAAAACAGGTATTGGCTTTTACTTGATACTAATGTTGAAACCTAGAAGCACAAACAGTTTTTTCCTCTTGTATTTAAGCCTGGATAAGAACAGAAAGCCTTGAAATTCCTAAATATTCCTTTCTAAGGTAACATATTCTCTAAAAGTCTGTTTTCTTAGTGACTTCTAGGATTCCTTCCAGCATATTGGGTACACATCTCAGAAGACAAAGTTCTGCATTTTGGTGTGTCTCGTTACATTTTTCTGCAATGCTTTAAAAACCATTTTTATTGTGATTATGGGGACTTCCCATGTACTGCTTAGAAGTGAAAATGTTATTTTTGTGGAAGGATGTCTGTTAGCTGAGGATGTGAGGACTCTGGAAAGTAGATCAGGGACATTGGTAATATGATTTGAACGATTCAAGAGAGAATGTCAGAAAAGAATGTGCAGTGGGACAGTGCTCTGCTCTCCCATCGCTAGATGAATGTCTTAGTGTTTTCTTGGCATTCATAGGAAATAAATGTTGAGGTAAAGTTTAAACATCTATTTTCCAAAATGGGGGCAGCTCGTCTTGCAAAAGCACTGTATTCCAGTGACTCTGTTTCCATTGTACTAAACTGTTCAAGGAAGAGGGTTCTGTCATTCGATTTGCTAGATATTGATGTTGTAGAACAACAGTTGATATTCCTGTGTGACTCTTGTGCAAAATACGTATGAGTACTTAGGAAATAGTATTTTTCTTATTTTAATTGACTTAAATAAGACCTTTTGCTTTTGGCCATTCAAAATTGTTTTATTCATCATAATACAGTAAATGTATATTGTATGCATTTATTACACTGGTTAAGTATACTTAGAAGCATCAAAGTTCTGTCATTTAATGTCTGACTGAAATATTTAATGTGGTGGTAGCATGTAATAGGGAAGTGCTATCACTTAGTACAGTAGTGGTTTTCAGTATTTCACACTGAACACTAGCAAAGCTGGGACTGCATGTCAGGCTGTGTGAGATCTGAAACCGATTCCAGAGCTGGACATTGTGTGTTTTTCTGTATAATAGTAAATGACCTCCCAGTAAAGTGGTGGCCTGAGTGCTTGTGTCACTGATGTCTGTAGGCAACAGAAGGTAACTCAGTGTGACTTCCGTCCCAAGGAAAATCATAGGACATCTTGGAATAACATTTGTGAGCAGCTGAAGTACAAGAGGTGATTGGGAACAGTCAGGAAGTATTTATCAAGAATAAATCACATCTTGCCAACCTGACTAGCTTCTTTGTTAACTCAGTTTGTTGACATGGGGAGAGTCATGGCTGTCATTTACGTTGCCTTTAGGAAGAGATTCAGTGCTATTTCTTACAATACTCATGTCTAATTTAGTGGTTTGCAGTCCGGATGGATGAACCAGTGGTTATGGCCAGACTCAGAGTGCAGTGGCCTGTACTTTCTTGATAAATTACCTGTACTGTCTTGATAAATTACTGTGGGCTCAGTTACGGTCTTATCAGTCATTTATTGACCTGACAAACTTGAATTCATGTTGAACAGTTTAGGTTAATGCTCTTGACTGCAACATTGGTTCTAGGCTCAGAGTGATGTTATGAGGGATGGTTTTGTCTGGATAAGCTTGATATCTGCTCAACAAAAGGCAAATAAAGATAAAAGTAAGGAGAATATGTAGAGGAAATAAAAGGATGGAGAAGAAGAGGGAAGCAAAACTGATACTCTTGAAGTCTTTCTGACTTAAAATTTAGTTTAATCTGTCATCTGTTGACACAAACTGATCCCGACAATAAAAGCTTACTGGGAGATGATATTATGTGATTTATTGTAGTACTACAATGTAGTTTAATTTTATTAAATTTAATTTTTAATTTTTAATTTTAATTTTTATTTTTTTTTAATATTTTTTAATTTTATTAAATTACTTTTCTTTGATATGGTCCTCTACCACAACCTTGTCTCCAAATTGGAGGGATGTGGATTTGATGAGTAAACCACTCAATGGATAAGAAGCTGGTTGAAAGGCCACAGACAGAGGGTGGTCATCAATGGCTCCATGTCCAGGTGGAGGCTGGTAACGAGCGGCGTCCCCCAGGGGTCTGTCTTGGGACCGGTGCTCTGTAACATCTTTATCAATGACATCAATGACGGAATCGAGTGCACCCTCAGCAAGTTTGCTGACGACACCAAGCTGAGTGGTGTGGTCGACACAGTTGAAGGAAGGGATGCCATTCAGAGAGACCTTGAGAGGCTAGAAAGGTGGGCCCGGGTGAACCTGATGAGGTTCAACACGGCAAAGTGCAGAGTTTTGCACTTGGGCCGGAGGAATCCCAGGCATCCATACAGACTGGAAGAGTGGTCCTTGAGAGCAGCCCTGTGGAGAAGGACCTCGGGGTCTTGATAGATGAAAAACTTAACATGAGCCAGCAGTGTGCCCTTGCGGCTCGGAAGGCAAATGGTATCCTGGGCTCCATCAAAAGAGGGGTGGCCAGCAGGGACAGGGACAGGATTGTTCCCCTCTATCTGCTCTTGTGAGGCCCCATCTCGAGTACTGCGTCCAAGTGTGGAGCCCCCAGTACAAAAAAGACAGGGAGCTGTTGGAGAGGGTCCAGAGGAGGGCCACGAAGATGATCAGGGGACTGGAGCACCTACCCTGTAAAGACAGGCTGAGGGAGCTGGGCTTGTTCAGCCTGGGGAAAAGAAGGCTGCAGGGTGACCTCATTGCAGCATTTCAGTACCTAAAGGGAGCCTACAAACAGGAGGGGAATCAACTCGTTGAAAGGGTAGATAACAGCAGGATGAGGGGAAATGGTTTGAAGCTGAGGGAGGGGAGATTTAGGTTGAATGTCAGGGGAAATTCTTTACAGAGAGAGTGGTGAGGTGCTGGAACAGGCTGCCCAGGGAGGTTGTTGATGCCCCATCCATCCTTGGAGGTTGGATGGGGCCCTGGGCAGCCTGATCTGGTATTAAATGGGGAGGTTGGTGGCCCTGCAGAGGGGTTGGAGATTCATGATCCTTGAGGTCCCTTCCAACCCTGGCCATTCTGTGATATTAGGACAATTATGATGCATTCAGGAGGACTCTGAGAGTGGCAGCTGGGCTCATGAGGCTTTGTACGGAATTCTAGGACAAAGTAATTGGTAAAATGCTATAAACCATTTCTGTTTATTGTGGTTCAGTATTAGACGTAAATCACAGTTGTGATTTTAAGATTCCATTCATGCTTTTCTCATTTAACACTGTTTCTATGGTGTTGTCTATGAAGTGCCTTCTTGTCTTTCAGCTGATATCCATAACTACTCAAATTCAGTTATTATATGTTTCTCTGATAACTGCTGTTATAAACATTCCCTAAGAAAAGGTACCAGAGGGAAACCGGTGATTGAATTGCTTGGAAGTCAAATACCAGGCTGTGGTAATATTTGTTTGTTTTGGTTTTCTATCTAAGTGACAGACAGTGATAATAGTGGAAGAGAGTTGATACCAAAATGCAATTAATCTTAGCTATTTTCATTTTTATCTTGGATTCCTATATCATTCAATAACTGGCATTAATGAAGTAGTGGATGTATTCACTAATATGTGATAAACCACGAGTTCCAATCTTTTGTCTTGCCTGGGCCACCCTAAGTGAAGAGGAATTGTCTTAGGCCACCTATATAAAATACGCAGTTCCCTCCAAAAGTGTTTCCTCTATTTATTTATGTGAGAGCAACAGCTACAAGGAGTACAGTAACACTGATGAAGCAAATTCTCAGCTACAAAATGCTGTCTGTCAGCATAGTCTCTATGTTAGCTTTGCATTTTTGCCGGCGATGAACAAGCTCCCGCATGCTACGCTCATAAAGCACCAGTGGATGTGACCTGCTGTTGCCAACACTAAAACACACCACCTACTGCCTCCCTGTGCTCACATCCACTATTTAGTCCTCATAAACATTCAGGAAGCATTAATGTGTGTCAATGGGTGACTGATGTAGTCCAAAAGAACAACAAAAAAGTCTGTTACTAGATAGTTTAAGCTATATCCCTAAACAAAATGAACACTTTCTGTCATCTCTGTAATGTTTAATGGACTCCATCTGTACAAAGAAAGAAAAATTAGTTTCCATATTACCTTTTTGTTTGTATTCGTGTTTCTTTCAACCTAATTTATCTCTACTCTTGTCCTTATGTGTTAGGAAAATTGTCAGGTTAAACTGCAGTCATAAGCATTATAGTCATCCTTAAAGGATAAATTGGTGTTTGACCTCCAATGTACTGTTTTCTGGGATAGACTACAACTTTCAGTTGATTATTTTAACAGATAAATAGATACATTAGTTCTAGGAGGAGGCCCAGACTCTCTATCTGAAGCTAAATTTGCTTGATTTGTTTTTTGTTTTTTTAAATCAGTTTTGTTCTCCTGTAAGGTTGAAACTTGTTTGGGATGGTCAAAGACGAGAAAGTAATTCACTGGAGAAGAAGCGAATGATGCAGAAAATGCCAATATCAATTTCCTAAACAGGTCATATCTTAAATGTCTAGAATCTTGTCTCCTCTGCTGACTCTGATAATATGAGTAATCAAAGGCACTGATCAGAAAGCACATCTTATAAATTTGTTATTTAACATGAAAAGATGACTGAGATCAATTAAACATTCCTGAACTGTGAGAGATAATATACTGGGGGGGGAGAGAAAACCTTTACTGTAGAGAAAGTAATGTTGGTTGTGGCATTATTTACACTTTGAAGGGTCCTCAGTGTGGATGGCTGAGTACCAAAAATTTGTTCAGGGATATTTGCAATTCAGGGATTTATTTTGTACTGCACATTGGATTCAGGTTGGATGGAACCTCAAAACAAAATCATTTTAAAGCAGAGAAATGTGAAATAACTGTTCCTTTTTTTTTCTTCTACCTCAAACACTTCATAAGTTTCCTATTTTAGATGCACAGTCCATTGAATCTGGAAGGTGGGTTGCTATAACAACTCATGGCTCAGTGGTAGAAGAATGATTATAAAGGTGCTGAAGCTAATGTTGATATATGGAGATCATGTATGAAGACTGGTTTAAGATTTTATGTTGGCCTGAACCTATTATTTTGTCTGCTTATCTTCCCCAAATCTCACTTCTCTATACCTTCAGACATTCTCTATACCATCCTATGTGGGAAATTAGCTGCCATAGTAACGGAAGTTTGATCTTGGGGAAAAGCGTCTGTAATGAACAGATGGAAAGTACAGCCTTTACAATGTTCTGTTTCAAATCTAGTTGTAAAATTTGGAAGGCTGATGTTTTGGAAACAGTTCAGTGTACCCGTAGTCCATGACCCAGCCTGGCTACTCCTCATTATGAAGAAGCACCATCTTCTGGGACTCATTGACAAGTCCAGAATTTGAGGATAGCTACCAGAATATTTTGGTTTCTTTTCTGACAGGGTGAAATAGCTTTGGGGAAGATTAAGGTATAAATGGAAATATCCCTTTCCATAGTTACAGTAGCAATACGAGTTCTTCACTGACAAAAATACTGGTGGAAAACTGATTTACTTAGTCTGTGTCAATGTTTGGGTGCTTTCAAGTAATGAACCAAGCATAGAAAGTTAGTACTTCCAGTAGCACAATTCACTCCCTTTGCCAACCTTCCCTCTACTCTGAATTGCTGCATCTCTGACTCCTATCTCTCTTTTCATATGCTTTAGTTGAACACACGGAAATATGTGAAACCTGGTGTGAAAAAAATCAGAGGCTTGTTTACTCTTCTGAGCTTTCACTCTGTGCAGTTTTGTTTCATGGCTAGACAGATCTCTAAGGAAAGAACAAATGTCTCCAAAAGTCAAATGGTTACTGATCCAGTAATCCATAATGGTGTTAGGAAGTGTTCTAAAGACAAAGAAGTATCTGCTGGGTAAGACATAAATTCTAAGCATCTTTGGTTGTTAGAGTGCATTTTTCATAAGGCACTGTTCACTGGTCTGCAGCTTCAGTTTCATCTGTATTCAGCTAGAGAAATCTTCCTTTCTCTTTTCCAGTCCTTATTTTCTAAGAGATGAGAAGCATTGTAGAGCTGACTGTTTCAGATGTTGTTAAAATGCAGTCTATACTTCCTATCATACCTGCACATCAAGAAATGCAAGTGTTTCATTCAGCGAAACGTGGTGAAGTCCTACGGTGAGATGTGCTAAAAAAATAAAAGAGTAGATAATATTTTTTGTACTTCTGTTTCTAGGAGCACACAGCAGTCAAAGTTAGGATATCTAGAGCATCATTCAATAAAAAGCTCTCACCTCTTCAGAAGGACGTGTACTAAATGATAAGTTGATGCATAAAGCTATAAGAAGTGCTAGAAATAAATGTCCAGTAAGTTTGTATTTAATAAAATATTTTAAAATTATTTCCTTTAGTGTTGTAAAATGGATTATGAGGGAAGAAAGTTAAATCTGAAAAGGAAAAATCATGTTTTCCTTTCAAGTTACAGATTTTTGAGGATTTTTAGCATTGTTTTCCTCTGTGGAGAATTTCTAAAAAAGTATTGAAAATGTTGAAGTGAAATTGCACAGTGTTTGCACTGTTTTGGAGTGTGAATTGAAGTTAAATGATACTTCAGTTGTAAAATATGTAATGTTTATTTTTGAGATGCATGTTGGATCTTTACTTCTAAGGGAAAGACTTATGTAGCAACTTTTGTTTTACCATCTAACTAAAATGCCTTTATTAAGCTATATTCAAGATAGTGATCACTTAGCACTGTAAAGATACCATCCTAATTGAAATAGATTAAATGTGATTTATAAAAGAAAACATGAACAGGATTTCGGAAAATAATCCTAGTTACATATAAAGTAACAAATGAAGTTCAGAACGAACTGTAAGTATCCACTCATCAGGGATAAATAAGGCAAAAGGCATCTAATTGGAAGAATTTCTAAGATATGCTAGTGAAAAAGAACTCTCCTCATGTTACAGTTGGCATCAAAATACTGTTGCCAGAAACATATCAAGCTGCTGCTAATTTGCAGCTAGCAGAATAGCAAATAGTTAAGGAATGGAATTCCAGAAGCAAAATTCAAATGACAGCTGTAGCTCAGTGAAAACAAGCATGCTGTGTTTAACCAACCATTTCAAGTACTATATTAGTTTATCAGCCCAATATGGGTGTTCTATGCATTTATTTAGTCTTCAGTCTTTTTCAGTTATGTGTATAGGAACACATAGATATTTATACATACATCTATATATATTTAAACAGAGACTTAAATGAGATTGTTGGAGGAATGTCTTTTTCTTCTAGTTTATTTTTTCTCCTTCCCTCTCCCAGTGACTACAGCTTCTACTGAAAAACAGAAGCTTTTACTTATGTAAAAGTAGACACTACTCCAGAGAAATAGATGTTTTTTCAGCCTATTCCAGGGAGATTTGATGGCAAGTAGCAAGTGCAGGGCATGGGAGGCTGCCCTGAAGCAGGAAGGGGTCTGGGGTGAGTGATCATCTTCAAGGATGCTCTCGTCAAAGCCTAAGAGATTTCTATTGTCTAGAATAGAAAGTCAAGGGAAGTATAGATCTGGGTTTACTGATTAATGTAGACAAGAGAGCTTAACTTTTCTTTTGCAACAGATGAACCCATACTAATTTGGACTTCTTTGGACTGAGCAAACTTCTCATAATTTTGATCCCATGGATGTGCAATAAATTAAAGAGAAGAACCCTTGGATCACATAGATCAAGCCAGGTCTGATTTAGTGTATATTTAGAAAACCTTCATTTGTGGAGATGTCTACTGGCAATGTAAATTTATCCTTTCTGGTTTAAAAAAAAAAAAAGAAAAAAGAAAAAAGAAAAAAATCCAGTGAGATTAGAATTAAAGGTCTGGCATGACTTCCTAACTGGAGGTGTCCTGGGTGGATATTTGTATTTGCTGTGCAAAATCACAGAATTACAGAATGGCCAGGGTTGGAAGGGACCTCAAGGATCGTGAATCTCCAACCCCCCTGCCACATGCAGGGCCACCAACCTCCACATTTAATGCTAGACTAGGCTGCCCAGGGCCCCATCCAATCTGCCTTTGAACACCTCCAGGGATGGACAGGGCATCACAACCTCTCTGGGCAGCTGTTCTAGCACCTCATCACTCTCTCTGTAAATAACTTCCCCCTGACATCCAATCTAAATCTTCCCTCCCTCAAAACCATTTCCCCTTGTCCTGCAGTCATCTATCTTTTCAAAAGACAAAATGCATAGCAATTAGTTGTCTTTCCTTCTCTTTTGTGAGGAGTGATAGGGGCTTACCTGCTACTATCAAGAGGGCCCTGTGCTATCAAATTACTACCTCAATCTTGTGGACCTCTTATTTTATTGTGTGAGTTGTTTATTTTTTAAAGGAACAAATTACTCTATAAGCATTCAGTAAGCATGGAGAAGGATACAGACTATGATGTGTCAGAAGACAAAAGTGATGTTAGCAATCAAACTCAAAAAACGATGGAGAATTACAGTAGTTGTACTGTCCAAGAAATGCAATTTGTGGTTATTTAACACTTTCGTTATTCAGTGTGCAGTCTCAGCAAAAGATAAATGGTTTCCAAATCTTATGGGAGGACTAGGGAAATGAATCAAGTTCAGACCTGTTACAAAATGTTATCAATATTGTTTATGGTGATATCACAGTTCTTTTGCCAGTGGTTTCTTGAAGCGTTAGTGTTGATGTCAGCTGGGAGCAGGGTGTACAAGGAGCAAATGCTTCTTTTAATGTCTCTGCTGTAATATGAAAAATGAGAAATTTTTGGCCCATTCAGAAAAATGAAATAGCAGTCAAGCAGAGCCTCCAAAAAATGTAAAAGGAAAATGTTTACTTTATTCTTACCTATCAGCTTTGAAAATGAAAGCTATTTTACTCAAATATAACCCCCCAAAGATAGATCATCGTTTTTTCCTCCTCCTTTTTTTTTTTTTTTTTTTGTTTTGTTTTTGTTTTGTTTTGTTTTTTAACCCAAGGTTAAAGCATCAGGTAATTTTGTGATGATTGTGAAATTTGCCAGTACATTTAGATGAGACTAGAAAGAAACTACTGACTGTCCTGGCTAGAGACTGTTATGATCAGAGCTTTGTGTGTGACTGACTTGCTGAGAGGGAGGTTTGTTGCAAAAAACACCAAACAAATGTCTGCAGTAATACTGTGACTTTTCTTCTCAGTGGCAACGTGCAAGGCTCCAGGACTCTATTCCTCCTGGAACTCAAGCTACATGTGCACTGAAATCTATAGAGTTTAATTGAGAAGAGTATGGGATACCAACTTTCTCATGAAAAGAATTGATGGAAAGCTAGTGTTTTACCCGCAGGATGTTCCACTATTTTGTCATTTCTTTTACTCTCGCACAGAGCAGCAGAGTTAACCGGTAATATTTTTTAAATGTGTTTGCTTCGAGTTACTCCAGAACTGCATGGTCTGTGGATGAATGAAGACAGTGCTAATCTCTGTCTCAAGATAGCACTTGCATTGCTATGCCAGCTGCCTTCTGGTTCCTGGACTGTGTACTCTGGGAGTGTTGGTGATGCAGCTACAGGGACAGACTGGCATCTCTCCTCAGTGATGCAGTCCTGCTAGGGTGGCTGTGGAGTTTTACCAAATAGAATTGTGAGTTTTTTCTTAGTTTTTGATTTACTAGGCTCAGCTAAACTGGAGGCTTGCTGAATTGCAGTGAAATTACTTAGTTCATTCACTAACTTTCACTTCATGTTTGCATCTGGACAATTCTCTCTCCACTCACATTGCAGCACAACATAGCAGTTTACTACGTATGGATGTAAGCGATTATGCAGTTCAAATACTAGTGAGAAATGAAGTTTACTGTCAAATACACCTCTTTGTAGCAAAAAGGATTAATTCATATCACTCTCATTTTTCTCTCATTTGTTTATTTGATGATGACAGCTAATTGTATTTAGAGGAATGCTGTGTTTCTTTTCCTCCCTTATTCACAGTATAACCTCATATTCCTCTTATTACTAGCAACAAAAAAGGAACATGTGAACTAAGTTTTGCTTAAGAATTCTATGTCTTTTGATTCCTCAAATTTGGTTACGTTCAGGCCAGAAGCAGTGTGTGATCATAGGAGCTCATGCCATTCTTTTATTTGCACTGATTAGATCACAGGCAGGTTTTGCAGTGATAGACATTTGCCACTTGCTTACTTTCAAAGCAGTACTTGATGATGCTTTTCTTTCTTCATATTTAAATCTTTAGTGCAGCCATAACATTTATAGCACTTGTACCACTACTTTCAAAGATGTGCCAAAAAAAAAAAAAAAAAGAGATGGGATGGAAGCACTTGTGTGTCAAGAATACAGGCAGTGTCATAATGGAGTGTCCTCGTTAGTGCAGGTCGGATAATTGTCAGATAGGAACAACAAATTTAAGTAGCAACAGTTTTTCAAAGTGTATTCTGTGTGTACTGCAATGTTAGAGATTATTATAGGTCCCTTATTATATGTAAATCTTTAAAAAGGAAAAAAAAAAAAATTGTACTGATGTGTATATTTTAAAAGTTGTGCCCTTACCAAGTAACTTTTTTCCAAGTTATGGGAAAGTCTACAATCTGCCCATTCAGTGTGAAACAGTGTTTTATTCCAGTTTTTCTAAACTTTGCAAAACATGTTGTTTTTTACACTCACAGCTTCCTTGACTTTCAAAACAACATTTTTAAAGACAGCATTTCTCAGAGAACTGCTCCCAGAACTGTGCATTAATAAGCATCTAAATTACTTGTCTTGCCATGTAGAACAAATTGGATTTCTTTTCATTAATATCAAGGAAGCAGAAAACAAGCAGAATCCCGGGTGAATTAAATGAACGTAATTATTTGCCATTTCTTTTACTACTGTAAACCAGTCTTTATTCAATTAAATTATAAGCATGCACCCAGTATTTCAGTGAAGTTAAAACAGCTGATGTCAGAAGGAATTTCTGTATATACTGTATACAGTAGTTTCAAACTGTCTATTAATCATGACAAGTGTTCCTGTACATTTTTTTCAGCTTAAACCAACAACCTGCCAGTAATTATGCAAAATTTTTCTCCCAAGCAAGCTGTTGAAGTGCTGTGGTGCAGTCTTTAAAGCATGAACATTTCTTTCTGTGCTGTGTTGAACTTTATTCCAGTTGTAACATAAGTGGTTGTGAAATAACCTAAATGTTAGTCCCTGTAGGGAATTTGGGGAAAAATGCAAAATCACACACAGTTGTGATTCCTTGTTCTGTTTGTTTGTTTGTATTTAAGGAGCGGTTTCATACATCCTTAATTACTAACTGTGCTACCTTTCCATTTAGAGGCTTGCATTATGTTTTTTACTCTCTAATCAGTACTGAATTGTGAAGATATTGCAAAAACTGCTAAGATATGAAAAATAATAATACAAAAGAGGAAAACTAATATTTAGCCCTCTGAAGTTTGGAGCGTTGTTTTTCCTCCTTGTAATTGTATATTTCTATGTGGGGAAAGTTGTATTTTCTGGATTTCTCATTTCTACTTCACGTGGAGAAATATATTTATTATTTTGAGAACATATTCCCTAAACTTCTCATTTTTGCCTCCTACCTTCAGGTGTCTGGCTGGTAGTTAATTTATTCCTTTCAACAGCTCTCCAGAGTACCTTGATGGATTAGAGCTTCAGTGCAAAGCATTTATATAATAAGTCTTGAAATGGTACGGAAGAAAGTGTTGAAAGTGATGAAAGTAGTTTTCCCCTGATGTTATATGCAGAGACAATTTGTGTTATTGCTTTTAAAAACATAGTCTGTTACCCATACTACAGAATCAATCTTTAAAAACGGCAGCAATGTCATTAGATGGATCTGCTAGAGATGGGAAATCTCTCTTGTAGCTTGGAGCCCTGTTAAACAGCTAAGATTGCAATACCAGAGCAATAGAGCTGTGCCTTGGAAAACTGGGATACGTGAAATACTGTTGTCCTTTACAGTGACAAAAGGAAGAATTCTCATTGTGATTGCTCAGAAGGGAAAGAGGAAAACTCATTTATCCTAAATCAGACTGAATCCCTGGGTGTTAGAGAATTCAGCTGTAATATAATTCCAGTTTCTTCATCAGGATACACAATCGTAAAATATTATTGCTGCTGAGATGTTCTTTATTGCTCTTTAGACTTCTGTTACTCCCTCATCAGCTGGGTTGATGAAATAGTTTGTTTGGAAACTCTTACTAACTTCCTACATGGACTAGTGCTCCTTTTTTTTGTTCTGAGACTTTTTCTTACAAGAGTAGCTGTCTGCTCAAGAGCATGGTCTAACGTATACTGCAGGGATGGTGGCCAGGAAAAAATGCAGTATGGTTTCTGTAGATGCATCAGTTCTTAAAAATCCAAGCTTGAACAGATTTACATTACACACTAAGCCAGAAACTGACCTGAACTTCTTTATGTGAACTGAAAAGTTGATCTGCTTTATGTCTTCTGTCTCTTTCTTAAATTCTTGGAAGTACACTTTTGGAACTTGTTTTGCTACTTTTACAGTTCAGAAATAAAGCAACATCATGGGGCATGTGTCATTTTCAAATTTTGTTATCTATTAAAAATTTATCTTTTTTGAGATGTTGTATCCAGTAATACGATTGAGATCATTTTATTATTATATTAATTTATTATATTATTTTATATTAGATATATTAATATTTTTATATTAGATATATTATATATCCTCATATTAGAGATTAACTCTTTTTACTTGACTTGAGCTGTTCTTGTACATAGGGAGAAGTAGCAGACAAATGCTGTAAGCGTAGAACAGTTGTCTGCTTTTGAGTTCTGTATGTTCCAGAAGTGAAATCGTCTCTCCTGTGGAAGAAATACTGTTTCTTAAGATGAAAGATAAAATAACCTGAAACTGTGTGTGAAGCATTAGCACGTGCAACACTTGTTGCAGACAAGTGCTTCTGGGATACCCTTTTTTAATTTAGGAGTAACACACTTAAGAGATGGAATCCAGCTTGCATTTCCATAATGGTCCTGATTTTCCAGAGCTGTTAAAATAAATATGAAAAATGATTTTTTGCTTCTTGTGCAAGCAGAGCTTGAAAACCCTAGTGCTGAGACAGTCACTCCTCACTGTCCTCCCAAAGCCTGTGATTGCTGTGGAGGCTCATTCGGCCCTCCTGCTGCAAGCACATCTCCTGGAGCTCCTGCATGGGCTCTGCATCACCTGCTGACCAGAGCTGGTGTCATTTTGATGCTACATCCATCTGAGAGGAAGTTGAGCATGGAGTGTCTTGTATTTTTGCTATTTTTGCTTTCCGTTATTAAAGAAACTGCTGGGAATGTATAGGTGGAAACTGCAGGAGTGTGGTAGTTGTTGCAGTATGGTCTTAGTGTGCAGCATGACTGGCTGAGAAGATGGAGCCTGTGACTGCTGTCAGTCAGGGAGTTGTGCTGCAGTGGAAGTGTTTGCATCATCTGGCGCGTTGCTTCTGGAGAAGGAAGGGACCTCCTAAATGTGCTTTGTTGGTATTTGTTTGCAGTCTGGTACTACTGCTGCGTGAGGATCTGCATTCAGATCTATTGGAAGTTACTTCAGTAACATCTTTGTTATGAGGGGTTTATGATGGGAATCTTTGGATATCTCCTTAAGGCTTATGACTTAAAATCGGTGTTAACAAACACTGGGTGAGACCCTGAATTTTCATGGAATTTATCTTGTTTTGGCAATAGTTTTTTTAATGAAGTATCTCATGGATTTTATCTATAGCTTGTCAAATATATTTTTCATTAGCAGCATTATATTTTTTCTATTTTAATGCCTTTATAAAGTTTGAGTGAATATAATCTGTAGGGCCTATGCATTAAACAGCCATTTGATGTCTTCTCTTTGAAATTCCCAGAGATATATACTTTTTGATGATTTTGGAAATCAAAATTGTATTTTTAGATCAGTATATTGTTTATGCTTGCATAACACCAAAAATTTTTCTTTTGTTTCCATCTTCGTAGTGTGAATGAATGTGATTGTGTGAATGAATGTGGTACTGTAACGTTTTTGAGTATCTGGTAATGATTTCCTTGCATTTGATTTCCCTCCAGTGCTGCTCTAGAGTTGTGTGAAATTTAAATGCTGCTCAGCAGTCCTCTCAGACTGCCTTTTCACCACGTAGCACTACAAATCAACAACAGCAGTGTTTTGTAACATTAGGAAAACTGATCCATAGTCACCTGTAGAGAGCTACTTCTGAATAATGTATAGACGCTGTACTGAAATGCTCAGATTAAAAACAAAGAAGGTAACAGGGCGGAAGCTGAGGAAGATTCTTCTCACAAGTAAAGTTTAGAATAATTGAAACCTTGACTAATAATATTCAACTTCCTGCAGCTTTTCCCCACATCGTGATCCTCAAAGTGCATGAAAATCAAAATGACAGCCCCTTGAGTGTTTGTCTGCGTGTATAAAATTTTGCGTGATGCATGCCAGGTTCTTCTGGCGTATACCATGACTGATGTAGACAAAGTGAGTTGGGTTTACTACACATCAGGCTTAGTGACATTGCTAGAACTTGACATAAATTATATGTTCCTCAATTGTACTCCAATTGTATCTGTGAATTTACCTTGTTTTGAGTTGTGTTAAGTTCCTTTGTCTTCAATGCAGATGAATAGCATTGAGAAATGTCTTTCTATTAGCCAAGCTGTTTCTCAATTAGCCTCAGAAGAAAGCTTATTCTTTTAAAGACTGAATGAAAGAAAAACAACTGGATTACTTTTGTATATATATGTAAACATAGATATCAACTACTTCCTCTGTTTTGTTGATCTACAAGCAGTGGTAGAATTTTCAGAATATTCCATGTCTATCTGACAGTATGGCTGAACCTTACCTTGTAAGAACAGGGTGGTAGGGCAATTGTAAAAGCAGATTTTTATATATATGAGCTCAGCAAAAGCTCCTTGGAAAGCCTGACATATGTGATTTCAGATTTTCTGATGTGGAGATCAACCCACAGTAGTTGTTACAAATGTACTGCAGTGGCAAGGTATAGGTTGACTTTTTTTAAAAAAAGAAATATATGCCCAATATCAAATGCATCTACTATCAAACCATTCACTTACTGTCTTCTATTTGTTTGTCATGACAATTTGAAATTGTGAACATCTACTTGAACTCCACAGTTGACTAAGATTTGAAGAAAGTTTGAGGGAAAAAAAAAAATGTTGTCATCTGTCATTTTTATCAACACGTCTGTTCACTACAAGTAATGATGAATTCTCTTAGCTCTCAAGATAAAACATTCAGCGTGACACAGAGGTTTGCAAAATATTGGATGTCAGTGGTATTATGTCAATTGTTATACTTAATATAATTAACAGAGGTCACCGTAGTATTTTGGGATATCTGGATGGGGGTTTCTTTCTTTAACTAGCAGTAGCATGAAATTATTTTAACTTCGGGCTGTTGCATTTCTGGCATTTGATCCTGCAAGCACACATTTCAGTTATATGATTTTGCTGAACTTCACCCACTTAGAGCCCATGAGTTAAAATCAAGGATATCACTGAAATAAGTGAATTGAAAATATCCTGGCGTATTTGATCAGTTGTCCTGTCCTGTGCAGCTTCTGTTCACATGCCAGACAAATTGCTGAATGTGTTCTTCATCCAAACTGCAACCACATCTAAACCTTGCTCACTTGAGGTGCAAATTCAAACTCCTAAGCAATAGCATGTCAAAGGAGGTTAATTTTCAGATCTGATGCTCATGACAGTGCAGTGTTATACGGCATAGCATCAATTTAAATGTCAAACATATTATACGGTTTGCCCTAGAGTTAAAATTGACATGTAAACTGAAAAAATATATACTGACATCTAATTATGGTGCATAATAGGGTCCTGTTTCACTGTAGTAACATCTCTGTTCAATTTTTATTTTTTATTTAAATGTCATTAATATGGACATATAAGCTTTATGGTCTTTTACACTCTAATTTGCTGCAATTATAATTCTGCTTTATGCATTCTGGTATGGCTAATTAACAATTTGTAGTGAAAATGATTTTCTAGGAGATTAGGTAAGAACATAATCCAGATTCTATCTTCATTTAAGTACTGAAGCCTTGAATGGAAGTGTCCTATATTGTTTCTCTGTAACTTCCACTCTGTTTCCTTTTAATGTGCTTTCGGTAATAAGAGCCTCAGGGTGTCATCTTTTGCTTTTGTTCTTTTTGTTTCTGACTGATGGTGTTTGTAGGATAATCAATTTCATTTAGCAAGAAGTCTTCTGTGCCTGCTGCATTTGCTGCATTGGTGTAATTGTAGGAGTTTCATTTTCACTTCCCTCGGAGCATCTGAGCATCAGTGATAGAGTTTGACATTTTTAGAAGAGCTTGAGCTCCCTGTTAAGAGCAGGGAACTACTATGGAATGTTTCTGGTAAGAGGGTGCTGTGAGCTAGATGGCATTCTGAAGGGCCATGCTGATATAATTAGCTGTTGGTTTTTTTTAACCATGTTTGTCCAAAAGCAACAATTTGTTTAACTGTAAGCAGACTACAGACTTATCATAATTGTGTAATGGCTTTTATTTTTCTTGGCTAGGGACAAAGAAACGTTGCTTCAGAGTGTTCAGAGATGAACGCTTATTTTTCCACTGATTTTGGAACCCAAAGGAGATTATCAGAGCTGGGTGGTGTAAAACCAATGGTGGATGGATATTTTTAAAATGGTCACATATGTGTTCAGGAATGTTTTACTCTATTTCAAGACAGAGTCAACAAACTGTTACCAAATGTAGTTCAGGAATTGTAATGGCTGTGGCTACCAAGAGAAACACAGATTTAATGAACTGATTTCCATGTCAATATTTAGATGAGTATCTATCTTTACTAATGACAACGTTTACTTATAAATCTCACAGATACTGTAATGTGGAATTAATGCATTTACTGTGATCCACTATACTGAATTTAATTTCCACACTTTATCCTCAATAAATATCCTCAGTAAAGTGCTGCTGAGTTGTTATCATATTAACTGAAATTTTTGTGGAAAAACATTGTATGTTAAATGGAACCTAGGGCAAAGTAAGTTAGAAAACAGTAGAACTGTAAGGAACAAGGAACTTGTTACCTTTCTACATATAATCCATGAAAAAGCATATGTTCATATGGAACAATATTGATAGAATCATAGAATCACTAGGTTGGAAAAGACCACCTAGATCATCCAGTCCAACTGTCCATCTACCACCAATATTTTCTCCACTAAACCATGTCCCTTAGTGTGTAACATCTGTGTGCTTCCTGAGCACCTACAGGGTCGTGGACTCAACCTCCTCCTTGGGCAGCCAGTTCCAGCACTTGACCACTCTTTCTGAGGAGAAATCTTTCCTAATATCTAACCTGAACTTCCTCTGGTGCATCTTGAGGCCATTCCCTCCAGTCCTATCACTACATACACGAGGGAAGAGCCAGACCTTCACCTTGTCACAACCTCCTTTCAGGCAGTTGTGGAGAGCAATGAGGTCTTTCCTGAACCTTCTCTTCCCCAGAATGAACCATCTCTGCTCTGTCAGCTGCTCCTCATAAAGCTTGTGCTCCAGACCCCTTTGCTTTGTTGCCTTTTTCTGGACATATTCCAGGGCCTCAATGTATTACTTGTAGTGAGGGGCCTAAAACTGAACACAGTACTCGAGGTGTGGCCTCACCAGAGCTGAGTGCAGGGTAGCAATCACTTCCCTGCTCTTGCTGGCAATGCTGTTTCTGATACAAGTCAAGATGCCAATGGCCTCCTTGGCTATCTGGGCACAGTCCTAGCTCGTATTTAGGCAGGCATCAACAAAAACACCTCTAGACCCATTTCTTCCTTGCAGTCTTCCAACCACTTTCCCCCATACCAGTACCATTGCTTGGATTTGTGGCTGAAGTGCAAGACCTGGCACTTGGTCTTGTTGAATTTCATTCCATTGGCCTAAACCCAGCAATCCAGTCTGTACATATCCCTCCGTAGGGCCTTCCTACCCTCAGGCAGATTGATACTTCCTCCCAGCTTGGTGTTATCTGCAAACTTTCTGAAGGTGCACTCAAACGCCCTCATCCAGGCCATTAGTAAAGATATTAAGCAGGATGGGCCCCAGTACTGATCCCTGGGGAACACCACTGTGACTGGCCACCAGCTGAGTTGAACTCTATTCACCACCAAATTTTAAGGCATAGCCTTAATTTTTAAGGCACAGCCTTGGGTGCCTTTGTCAGAGAAATTTCAGTCAGAAATTTCTGATTTTTGCAATATGGTAGTCAGTCTGTAGCTGATGTTTTGTCACGTAATACAAGACTTTTAACAGTTGTAACATTCTAATAAAACTGGACCTTATTGCATTCGTGTAATTAGGGTGATGGTTATTTGACAGTTCAACTGTATTCTCTGCAACTGTGGTCTTCCTAATGAATATTTTTAGCTTTTACTTTTGTTGGGATATAATCTGTCTAACCCCTGTGCAACACTATGAGCTGGAAAAGTTGCCTACTCCTCAGGTTGATGCTGTAGCTAGCAGTACAGCTTCTTTATGCTCAGTCTGTAAAATTACTTTCGTTGAACCACTGTTGTATTTTGACCTCAGAGCTCTATGATTTTTTTTTTCCTATTTTTGTGCAGTATCTCATAAGAAAAAAGTTATTAATGGCTCATCCTATTTCATGATCTTGCTGTTTCCCAGGGCTGTGTCTTAAATACAGACTGGATGACAATATATACGTTGTCTGGTAAAAGCAGTACATTTGAGGTTTAACATCTTGTAATAAATCTGTCTATAAAATGGAAAGAAAAGGGGGAGAGAGAAGGAAGAAAACGTTAACTGTTTTATATGTTTGTGTTTGTTTTTTACCAAGCTGCTCTTTTAGTCTCACTGTCCTGTTACTAATGAAGAAAAAGCTTGCAATATATTAAAATATATATATATATATGGTTAATTCTTACTTTAATAGAGACAGGACAGTGGTGCAACAGAGTTGTAGGCATATGCAGATTTTTCATATTAGAAGATAAGTGTTATCAAATAGTTTAAAGCATCTGCTAGAGTCTGTGTAACTGCATGCATGGTCATTTTTTGTTTTATCTGTAAAAGATATTATTTATATTTTTGTGAGAGCCTTTCATTAATGAGGAAACTTCCACAGTTGAGAATGTGAAAACTGGAGTACAGCTAATACTACATGGCACTGGGAATACAGAGGTTTGTGAGAAGGGAGATAGCCTACTTCTTTTGTTTTTTATTTCTGCCTACTTCCTTAGAGGACTTTGTTGATTGAAGAATGAAATGGAGATGTAGGATTTACTATCTTAAAGCCAAAGGTTTTGATGGAGCCTTTGGGAAATGATCCTGCTAGGTCCATGCAGTAAGGAGGAGCTCCCAGATAACTCAGATGACATCTCCTTTGAGATTTTCTTAGAGGTCTAGGCAGATTCAGGTGTGAATGTATACATGTTGTCATTGTTCCTATTCCATTCACAGGAAAAGTATATTCTCATGTTATTGTTTTAAATCAAGCCAAGGAGGGTTGCTAGAATCTTTTTTCAGACTTCTTTTTGTTGTCCGAATTTAGTGAATGAAATAAAAGGTGAAAAGAAAGGAAGTTAGCAGTTAAAAGCAGATAGTTTCCTAGTGAATTCTTTTCATCTCTGTATTTCATAGGACTCCACTCTGCGACAAACGATATGCCATGTTCCAGCTTTTGCCTGGTCACTTTGGAAAATGAGGAAAAATTCATTTTGAGTTCTTACGTTCCAGGAAGTGCTACTTTACTGCTAATGTGATAGTGATAATAAAGATCTGAAACTGTTCAACATTTAAACTGAGGACTTCTTGCCCTCAGCTGTTGAACTAAATATTACGATTATTTAGGACTGAGGCTTATCGAACTAGAATGCCCAGCTTCTAAAAATTATTATTTTTTCTATCCTAGAGGAATTTTTTTAGATCACCCACAAGTCATTTACTGTAGAACCATATTCTCCATCTGATGCTGGTGAATACAGTTGCCTTGCTTTCTGTTGTGGTATTGAAACTATCATGTTGAATTAAGAGTAAAAGAGTTGAGTAAAAGGTACCTCTTTTTTATTTACTGGAATCAAGTGCTTATCCTCAGCAGTTCTTCAAACTATGATTCTATGAAACTGATTTGAGCACTAGAATCCCAGGAAACTAATAATTCCAATAGTAAAATGAGTCAGTATAATATTGTGGGAAGCCCTTGTGCTGATTGATAGTTTATTTTATTAAGCCATTTGGTTTGTTCTTTGACATGAGCATATTTTGGACAGAGTTTCTTTGCTAGTGAGTCTAGCACACTTTGCTGTGGCAAGTCTATTACAATAATTAAAGATAAATTCTATAAAACAAAAATATCAAACAAATCTGAAGCTCACCTCTCTCCAGCATGAAGTACCAAATGGCATGATGTCTTCTGATGGATTTCAGAGCAGATTTTCCTCCTGATTTGTTTTGTTCAATATGCAAGTGATTTAAGGGAACTGTACTTACAAGTTGGCAATTCATCTGATTGTTTAATCCAGGTCAGGGCATGTACATTTTCTGTGCAGAAAAAATAACATAGAATGCAATCTGTGCTTCTCAGTGGGTGAGCTGTGGACAAGTGAGGGTTCTGCCTCCTCACCTGGGGAATGCTCTTCTGTGCATTACAGCAAAGTTCTCCTTCTGACAGAGCAAATCTTGTAACCTCACATGTTAGAGGTACAAGAGTAGGTCATAACACTAATTTAAAGAATTGATGAGTTTTAATCCCCTTCAGAGATGTTTGAATTGGTTTGGCAATAAATTCCTGTGTCCATGTGTTAAGGGAATTTGTTCTAAGTGCAATCTACCTGCTTGGAGATTCACTTGTAGTGGAGATGGGGAATAATCCTTTAGTGCCACCTTTTCACATGCAATGAAGCAGCTTTTCTGTAGTTTCCTGCGGTAGATCTGGAGTAGATCCTGCTGCTCTCTCCTTGAAGCTGCGTTGTGCTGCTCTTTTCTTCCCTGGTACATTATGTGCCAGGATGCTGGCAGTGGTGAATTTCCTTTTGAGCGCCTTTTCTCTTCTGATGCGTTACTCCAAACAGTTCCACACTGGATAACATATGG
Source organism: Phasianus colchicus (assembly GCF_987193195.1). Taxonomy (NCBI): domain Eukaryota; kingdom Metazoa; phylum Chordata; class Aves; order Galliformes; family Phasianidae; genus Phasianus; species Phasianus colchicus. The sequence goes on from NC_143445.1 coordinate 7,044,479, forward strand.
ATATCTTACTATGATATCATGTCAAGTCTGGGATGCTCTCCTTACGTGATATAGTGGCCTATTGCAGTACAGGAGGAGGAGAAATAGAATAGTCTGAAATGACCATGAATAAATGCATATAATTTGACTGCTTTGCTGAAACAGGAACTTATTGGTATGATTGTAAATGTTGTTTGTCTGAAAGATCAGTGATTTCATATTACCTCTTCTCCATCCCCTGCAAGCCTTCCTGTAACACTAAATATTCTCATCTACTTTTTTTCTTTTTTTCCTTTTCTGTTTTTTTTCAATTTTATGGTCCTATCATCATCTTTGATTTGCTCTTTTGTGCCAGGCAAAGCAAAGCAAGATAAATTATGTTGCCACCCATGTGCTTTATGTAATCTTTTCCTCATCTCTTCCTACCCAAGTGGGACTGTGGCTGCCACAAATGGGCAGAAGAGGGGCCCCATTTCCTCTGATACAGATTGATTGTGTTCAGAGTGCTGTGGGCTATTCGTACCATCCCTGGAAGGTGCTGTGCAGGATGAGATCTGCAGCTTACAACTGCCTAGAAAACACTAAACCTTCCTCCTCAGCCTTATACATTTTAGGATTAGGAGATCAGTAGTCTGATGCAAACAAACAAAAAAATTTCTTTTGAAATAGTGGCTTTTTAACAATCTCCTCGTTCTAGTAGTAGACCAGTATTTACAGTGATATTCTTGTTTCCTGTTCCTCCTAGTCCTCTTCGTGAAAGATAAAGTAATAAATTACAAAATTGAAAGTAGATTGTAACAAAAAGAGAAGTGGCTTTACAGTGAAGATCATTCTTCCTGAAATGACAGCTTATTCTTGTATCCTTTGAGACTACTGGTGAAAAATGGGTCACTCGAACTATTACTGATACACAGCTTTCCACAAATAGAAGTTGTTCTGGATCCCCCGCTGTGAATATTTGTAGGGCAGTCCTGAGTCGTGATCACTGCAGTTCTTGTTCTGTCTGTAAAGGACACAAACTATGGAAGAATTCATGTGAGACAGAAGAAACCACAGAGTGATTTTGAGGAGTTGTAAGTGGCAGTACAAACAGTGGAACAAAACTCGGTACTCAAACTTGCTGTTGTGTTCAAGAAATGTTCAATTTCAATAGCAGTAGATGTTGCAGCAACTTCTTTAGAGGAAGTTGAGGATTTAGAGCAAAATACAGTGCTCCCATAGTGTGTGGCCTATTAGAAGTTGAAATGCATTGTGTGCTTTTCATTCTGTTTCGTCTCTAGTTTCATATAACCTGTAACGAATTCAATTCACGGATTCTGAAACTCCTTGGTGATGTGAATCAGAGGATAGTCAGATGGTGGGCACTGAGGAATCGTGCTAAAACAGACTCCTTATCTAAGCTTGGTTAATATGAAACCAATACAGTAAGTTAATACAAAAAATATTCATAGAAGTATTACGTATTTCACTTTCTGAAATGCTGACAGAATTTTAAGGAATTTTGTTTTGAGCACTTGGGGTTTTTTGTAACGTACATTTCCACTTACTAAACTTTTAAGAGAATAGCCTAATTGGTACTAGATTCTGCAAAAAGTGAAGATTTATCTGCATTTTCTGCTAGCTGTCAGAGAATACAGTCAGGAAGGTAAGTAGCTAAATATCACAAAAGTCCTTATTTCTCTAGTATTTAGTGAGAATGACATAATAAATCTAAGTTATTTGAATGTCCTGATATCCTGCAGATTCTTTGTACAGAGTGACTGGTGTGAGTGTGTTTGTGTGCATATATACACACGTGTGTGTATGTATATGTATGTAAGACTTGAATGAATGAAAAGAATGAATTAACTTCAGTCAAAAGACTTGGAGAAAAAAAAAATCTCACTGATGCCAGCATGAAGGGAGAACTAAATATTTAAAAAACGCTAAAACAGGAATGTTCATTGTGTTAAAGAAGAAAAGGATAAAATGCTGTGCAAGTTGCATGTTTTAGAATCTGTTATGTTATTGGATCAACGAGTGAAGAATGTTTATTGCTGATAGTGTTTTGCTGTCCCTCTTGTTCTCTTCTTTATTCTTCCATGTTACTATGAGAGTAAATTTACAGAACTTGAAATGTTATCATCGTATTGCAGCAAAGGCAGATTCATGGCAGTAATGAAACTAATTCTATTCCTATTAATAAAATGGTGTTGAAACCACTTTGTGTACTAATCAGTAGGACATAAAGTTATATATCTTTCAAGTGTGGCAAGCCTTGACAGGGAAATATCTCTAAAGGTCAGCTGCAATGAAAACCAGGAATGAAGCTTCTGAAACTCCATCTTGTAACTTTGGCAAATCCCTGCTCGTCTCTCTCTGTTGAGGAAAATATAGCCTTATGTTGTTAGAATAGGATGGATATAAACAGGATCAGCTGTGACATGGTTACCTTAACTGATGCAATACTGGCAGTCTCCTGGGACCCATTTATTAAATACAATATGCGTAATGTATGTGCTATATATATATATATAAATTCTTGTGCAGCAGTTACAGTGAGATTGTACAATTTCCACTGCATCATACTTGGATGGATTTTAAAGTACAATAGAAAGATTTTAGGTGTGAAATTCAAGCATGTGCATGAATACCCTTTATAAGTTTGTTGCTTGTAAGACTTACAATTGGGAATGAAGAATTTGCTATAAGCTAAGCTATGTACTATGAACATTCATGGAGTAGTGATGGTCCGTAAACACCTGGAAGCTGAGACAAGGAGCTGTTTGAACACACTGTGGCATCCAACTGGCTGTTCTGTGACACAAGCTTTTATAGTATTTTGTCACATCTCAATCTAAGATACATTAGAAGCAGAGAGCTGACCCCATAGGGGACTTGGTGATTACTGCTATGATCGGCTGGGAACGCAGACTGGTAGAGATGGAAGATGTTCTTCCTTTTTCTGAATATTGTGGCAGGTACTATATTGTCCACTTTCCTTTCTGGCCTGGAAGTAATGCTTTTCTTCATCTTTGTGGAGAATCTAGTGTGCTGTAGTAAGCCTTTGAGCATATGCCAACACAGTACAGCGTTCTGAGAGAGGGGTTCTGAAATAGTGCCAGACAGCTAAGCATTGTAGTGCTGGGCAGAAGTCTGAATTCAAATCAAATCAGTTCTAATATGTAACTTCTTTCTCCTAAAACACCTACGCTCTCTTCCTTCAGGCTTGGTAGATATACCCACTTACTGGGGATATCTCAGCTGGCAAGCCAAAATGAAATTGCTTAAGTTGCTGCAACTGAACCCAAGTTAGAACTAGTTCTTTTGCTATCATTTAGCTTGAGCTGGACTGTAACCTACACTAGTAAGTAATATTCTTGAGCACAACCGTGAGTTGAGGACTGACTCAGAATTTGCAATTCCCTAAGTCACGTTCAAGCATTGTTAATGTCAGCTAATTCCAACTTTTTATTGCAAGGTGCGTGGGCTCAAACTGCACAATTTGTGCAATTCAGGCAGATGAAACAGAATCAGTAGAGTAGAGGAGTAAGTAGCACTTGGATAAACCCCAGGCATTTACTTTGTTTGTGGCTTGTGTTCTGCTATAGAAAGATTATGTCTCTTATCAGTGGACACAGCAGACAGTAATCAGTCTCCTATGACTGCTCCTTGGAATTGTAAACAGTCTTGGTCTACTGTAAGACTGGTAAAAAGAGCTCATTACAAACGTTTACATTGTTTTCAGATGTCAAAATAATGAAAATGTCTTTGTAAACTGAACTCTGTTGAGGATCAAATTTATATGAATACCTTGGTGTATTGCACCATGACAGTTGAAGACATTATGTGAGAGCAGTGGAAGCAGCAGTGCAAATTGCCTCTAGTGACGCAGAAGTATCCACTGCTGCAGGACTGATCATTAGCAGTCATGGAAACAAACCAGTGAAGAGAACATGGAAGTTGAATGTTCAAAAGGTAGTGATCAGCAATCACACATTGATTCAGGAAAAAAAAACCAAAACCAAAACACAAACAAACAAAAAACACAAAAAAAAAACCAAACAAAAAAACCCCTCTGCTTAACTACTGGAGATAATACAAGAAACTGAAATGAAGAGGCAGAGCTAAATATACATAGCAGCTTCAAATCAATAGTGGTCCGATAGCATGATGGCAGTATTAAGAACTACCATTATTTGAAGTCTACCAAAGTTTTTTGTAAATGGCTATTTTCAGGAATTTAAAACTCAGTGTAACATCAGTTTTGAAACTTGAACATGGATAACATACCATATTTGGGACAATCAGGGAAATATATTATTGTTGAAGTTAAATCTTCTTTCAAGCACTCTAATTACCTCTACCTTTGATCTAGTACAGAATGTAAGTCAAGTACGTACATCTGCAATAATAATTTATGAAAGAGGTGATTCTCAGGGTGAGATGTTACAAATGATTTATACTATTCAACTTTGTACTAACTTAACTTTGCCTGAACGGAAATACTTAATTTTGAATTTAGTTAAGTAACAAATAATCTTATATAATTTACTACCAACTTTAAAATTTCAAGTTTTTAGGCCTTATGATCACAAGAGGGCTTGCATGCTAGATATTTCTGGAGATGGATAACATGTTACATCTTGCATGGAAATGCAAACTTTATGGAAAGCAAAAATTAAAGTGTTTAGATTTTACTTGAATGAAGTTCAGAATTTTCCCCATACAAGTTTCTCATTCTTTCTCTGTGCTGGGATGCTCCCCATTCCCTACAGTAGATTTTCAACAGTACTGCCATTAGTGTGAGATCAAGTTCCCCAGCTTGGATCATTGTCTTTTTAACCAGGGCTTATATACAGCACCGTACATTTTTGCTCTAGAAGTCAAGCCCACAGTATGCCTCCTGTGTCTTCCAGTCAAAGTTATAGAGCGGTCCTGGGGTACAGACCACTTCTGAGATCAAAGTATTCAAACCGATTAGTGCTACTGCCAAGTAACGTTCTCATGCTGTGAACAGGCTGTGCTTTACGTGTTGGAATATATTAACAGTGTAGTAGAAAAAAAGTTTTTGAGTCCTCTCCTTGTAACATAATTCTATTTAAATTTTTGGTAAAGCAGTAATACTGATGTTGATTTGTAAGTATTGAATGTTATTTTTCTTATTGTTTCTTGATAAATCTTCAGATAAATGATTTCAAAATAGTGCTAGCAAAGGTATCTTAATAATAAATAAGTAAAAAAATGACAAAACACAACCAAAAAACCATAAACTGTTTTTAGTGAAATTTAGATTTGAGCTCCAAATCATGGGGATGTCTAAATCACTTAAGTGAAATTTTGGACTCATTACACATCTGAAAGTGAGCAACAGTTGGAATCTGCCTGTCTAATGAAATACATGGTGCAGTCTCCATAGTAATGAACAATGTTAGGATCACAATAGTATCATCTGTTTAAATTCCTTATATGGAGAATAGATCTAATGCTAACCTGTTCTGAGTCTCAATTTTTTGCATTTGTGGGTAGTTAGACCACAAATCAGTGGTCTAAAAAAATCAGTAAACAAGAGAATTAAAGCCAAGTTTTAAAAGTATATTTCTGTTGTTGCTCCAGGAAGCCTGTTGATTACCTGTCTATGGAAGTATTTATTCAGTAACGCTGTAAATAGAGAAATGACTTTTTCTTTCAGTGCTTTTTCTTTAAATGCTTAAACATACTTAAGTTATAAATATGTTAATTTATATTATGCTTATATATATAAATATACTTCAGAAGTTTATTTATAAGTTATAAATATGTTAATTTATATTATGCTTATATATATAAATATACTTCAGAAGTTTATTTATATTGTTAAATATATATAACAGTATGCATATACATTACAGTATAAATATACTTCTGAAGTTCTATTATACATAATATATTGTGTTTGTGTGTGTATGTAGATATATATACACACCATTAAAAAGTGTGTTATTGAGAGCACAGGCCTCATTCCTACTTATCTTTAATGTTAGGGAACTTCATTAGTAACAACTATTTGTGTTCATACATGGTGCAAAGAATGAGATAGCAGATCTGTGTGGTGTATAGGCAGAGCACCATGTTAAATATCAAGTGGTGGTTGTGATGTGCTTGATCAACCAGCTGGCTCAATCTTTCAATTCACAGAGGAAGTCAAAAGCTGTAATACATTATTCGTCTGTAGCAGAGGAAGGTAATTACAAAAGAATATTTTCAATTTTCTACTTGCTTTGAGAACCCTACTGATATTCACGGAGGGCTGTGCCTTTATTTCTCCCTTAGGGGCAACTGGCTTGACAAGCTATTTCATAAAGGAAAAGTCTCATTCTGAGGATAAATCTTTGATCTTTCTTTTTTGTTTTGAGCAAGCTCATGTTAAATAGTAAAAACAAATATTTATTTTCAGTTAACTTACTGAGTGATGGGCTGGGAAACAGCTGCCTGCTCTGCAGCATGTCTGTCTACCCATGGTCTCCTGTCGACCTGAAATTGTGAAGCTGAAGATTATTTGTTCATGTTTGCATAGCCTTCCATTAGATAGCCATTAGATGTGGCAAAAATAATATGGAGGCTTTTTTTCTAAAGGTTACTGCATCAGGATAGCAAGAGATTGTACTAATCCACCAAAACACTTCTGCTTATATAATTGCTTTTTTCCTTGTTCTTTATTTTTTTAATCCTTCCCTTTTGAATTTGTTCCAGTAGAGAACATGTTCCTCAGTCCCCTCTGATTTTTCTTTTTCACAGAAACAAATGTCATCAGGACACCATTTGAAATTCCCCATGGTGACAAAGACAAGTTCTGGGCATAAAAGTCATTTTCTTACACATGGATTAACGTGACATTGTGTTTCAGATGCACTGGGAATAGATTTTAATGTGTGGGGTTTTTTTTTTGTGTTGAGATGGTTGTCTCTTCAAATTTGTATGTCTAATTGTGACCTAATGACAGCTTTTGGGACTCTTGCTGTGATAAAAACTGGATCACAGACCAGACACAGCTTCTAATTTCCTGCTTTCAGGAAGGATATTATCTGTGAAATTTCTTAGAACTTTCAAATAAACAGTGAGTTCATTATTACACTAATCTGGCTCTCTGGTCTCAATTGTGATGTGTCTGAATATTTAGAATATAAACTTGAATGGCAGCCAGCAGTTCTGTTTTCTCTCTTCAACTCATTAGTGACCTTGCTTGTTTGTGGATATAATTTAATTCCCACATAACTTGTTTATGGTGCAGCCTACTGTTAGTGCCTGTACAACTATGCAAGTTTGTAATGCATGTGAGGTATGACATCTAAGCTTTAACAGCATGTATGTACAATTATACAGAATAGATTTTATTAAGGCAAATGATGGAAGATCTGCCCTTGATACACTGACAATGGCTGGAAAAATGCTGACTGACTTTGATTAGAACAAAATTGGATGTGGCGAGTAATAAGTGGGTACTGTGAATACCACAGAGCCTTCAGTGTTTGAGGTCTGTTAGGACAAGTGAAGATGACATATTGAACATGCTTTGTACCTCTACAAATCTATGGCACCTGGTTATTTAAGCTGTTCACCTTTTAATTTGTACCCATCAGCTGGAACTTTCTAAAGTTTAACACTGAAGTGTTAAACTCCTCAGAGGTACAACGAGGAAACGTTAATTTTGCCCTGCCATAAGTGATAGGCTCTAAAAGTAATTTTAAGAATAATACTAGCATTATTTTCTCAAACAGACCTTGGCTATTTTCTGTCCTCTTCAAATGCAGGTAGTTGTTTATCAGATAAGAAAATAATATACCAAGACTTAGCAAATTTTCTGCTGTTTACCTAAATTCCATCTTTGTTAACAGGCAAATAGAGGGGCTGAGGAAAAACAGGAAAGCACAATTTTTCCAAAATATTTCATATAGTGTTAGCCTAGTTCTGGTTCTGTTTATGAGGCTGTATAATCACACTGCTTAGTGAGTAGGTATGTTTTCAGAATGAGAAGATCACACCCACAAGAAATAGTATTCTGTAACAACATTGTGATAGGTTGCCTGTACCAATTCTCAAAAATGTGACAGAATAGATGGATTTTAAATAACTTATGTAGGCTGCAGAATCGAAGGGCAGCAGGCTAATTGTTTCTTATGAAAGGACCTCAAGTAACTGAGCCAAAATAGCTGAGGCTCACTGCTTGCTTTCTTAAGATTGGAATTTTGATGTGTTTATTGCTTAATGTCTCAGTGCTTCTGGATTCATTAAGATCAGAAAAGGTGTTTTGTTTATTCTTTTTCTTTGAACAGAGAAATCTGAAATATATATATCTGAAATCTTTAAATATTTCAGAATTCAATGGCATTTCTCTTGATTATAAGAAGAGAATGATGAGAGAGAGGATGTCAGGACTGATGTGTAGAATGTCCAGTTGTACAACACGTACTGGCAGAATGCATACAGAGCAAGAAGGCTGTGGGGAGAGTAAAACTCCCAGAGGACCTCTGCTTAGAACATCAGCCTCTTTTAGCTGAGGCAATTAGCCTCCTTTTTCACCAAGAAACTCCTATTTTGTTCAAGAGCTTAAAGAAATAGGTACTGTCATATTTGAGGTCATTTATAGTAAATGTTCAGGCTGTAAGATAAGCCTTTTCGTTCTTGCTATTGCTGATGCTTTTTCTTTATGCAAAATTACAATTTTGTTACTTCTCTACATGCATATAAAGTTACATTTTTCATAATTTTTGTCTGTTTTTCTCAATGATGCTCATCAGGATCTTTGTTCCTATTCTTCTCTCCTTTCAAAAATGACCCCAGATCCGGACTTAATATCCAGATTAATAAAAGGCTCTGGTCATGTGAAGATGTAAAGGAAAGAGCTTTTCAGAAGAGTAGTACATATAAGATGTGAGTGAGTAAATGAATACCTCCTCTAGAATAAAAGGTCATCTGTTTCATTTGCGTCACTACCAGAATTTCCAAGTGGTCAAATGATCTCACTAGAAATTTCTAGCTGAGATTGGCTCTGCAATCCTTTTTAGAGATGTTCTCATAATCAACAAGATTACAGTTCCTCTTAACTCTACAAGTATGGAATGTTTTTTTTTATTTTGGAGGTGATGAAGGTGGGTGATTTTTTTATTTTTATTTTTTTTACCATTGTTTAAAGTCAGTAAATCCATCACTATTCATGCACGTTACAGGAAAAAAAAATCTAAATGAATGCCTGCCCAAGCATGGCCTTAATTTCTGTAATTGAATTCCCTTCATCCAACTTGACAGGACTAGACTGGAAGAATATTAAAACATATGGAAATTTCAAGTGTTGCATGTAGTTGTTCTTTCTGCAGTATATTCTGAATGAAGTCATTGCAGTGTGACAGCTTTCTTCCAGAGCCAGCATCTGTGATTTTAATTCAAAGGAAAAATGTCTCAGCAACTGCTGACATAAGATGTTGGAGGTTCTTCTCTTTGATAGGGATGAATGTTTAACACCAAAGGTTTACCTTAAAGGGAGTATGGAGGGGTACTGTGAAGACCATTTTGAAACTGGTAATATGTTTCACTATTTATTTATTTATTCCTGTTACAGATTGCACCCTGGATGGATGCAATTCCTTTACTGGTTAGAGCTTTGTTTTAACATCTTTGCACGTTGTATCTTAGAGCATTCAGGTTCAGACCCTAGCTGTCTGAGCTTTCTTTCGGTCCCTTTTTTTCTTCCTTTTTAATTTCCTCTGTCCAGAGAAATAATTCTCTGATTCATAGCAAAAGAAGTATTAGTATACATATTTGTCCTTTGCATTGCAGACCGATTGTATTATTTTTTCCAGATTTTTTTTTCATACTAAGATTTTTTTATTTACTTTCTGTCAATTTAAGTGTCGGTGGTTTTTTTTTATTTTTTTTATTTGCTCATGTTCAGACAGATTGTTCTTATTTCTTAGACTGGAAGGATTCATTTGGATTTTAGTAAGACTTGTAAGGTAGGAACCATTAGGAACCATTGACAAAGTACCAAAGTGTAAATCTTGGAGAGTGCTTTGTAAAAACATTGAAAAACATTGTTTTGTTCTGAATGTTTGAGTTTGCTTCAGAGGGGTGTAGAATGCAGTTCTTTAGTTGTGTAATATAGTGGTACCTTTAGCAGCTTTGCATGTAATTCACATGCGTTTCCTGTGTCATTATTCTCAGCAGCAAGTACTGTGCTGATGTGTCTGTTGTTCCAAGCCAAATTATTTATTATCGATTCCTATAATTGCGAGTCAATCTGATTTAGAACAGGTTTTTAAGATAGCTTGACTTTTCAAGATAATCTTTCAAATAATTAAGGTCTCAACTCATTTTCTTTTGTTTTCCAACTTGATAAAACCTATGTATTATAATGGTACTGCTCACAAGAAAGTGTTAAAGATCTTCTGAAAGAAGCCTCAGCAGACACATAGATTAAAGGTGAAGTTTTATCCTAAGATAGCTTTTATTTCACGTAGTTTATGGACTTCAATCTTCACAACAGTTGTTGTGTTGAATTGTGTGTGTAACGTAACAGTTTTCATTGTTGGGGAGGGGAAAAAACAAAACAAATCAAAGAAAAATAGAAGTCACGTCTTTCACTTTTCCACCTGAAACCTTTTCTGTTAAACATAACTTTTTCATAACTGTGGCTGGAAAACTGCAAGTACATGTCTCTGAGGCTGTTAGGAAAATGTCTGTGTTGTAACTGTTAGCTACTTCATCAGGTTTTGAAGCAAGTGAGCAAAAGCCTTACCCAGTGTGAGTGACTGACCTGTATTACTAACACATCAGGTTTACTTCCTGGGAGACTTGGTTGGGAGAGCTCTGAGGGATAGTTTGGTGGCTCATAACAATGTTCCAGGGCTAAATTAAGTGGTAGATTGTGCATCTTCTGTGGTGTGCTGGCAGGAACATAAGCTTGCACGAATACACATAGGAAAGCTATAAAGTTTGGCTCTTGAAACTGTTTAGTGTTGTTTGTTTGTTTCAGAAAAAGTTAGAGCTACGGTAGAATGGCTTATTGAGAGTACTGCACAGAAAGACATTCCTTGTCTTGTACTCTCCTTATTAGTGATCTTTCAAAGCTATGAAGTTTAGCTGCAGAATGTTGTAAAGATGCGGAATGCCAAATTTCCTTGAGTGGGAGCTCCAAGTCTGCCCAACTCATTCCCATTCAAACCCATCTCCATCAGAGCCTCAGCTGTGATTTATTTATTGCTATATATATTGAAAAACCTTAAAAAAAAAAAAATAATAATAACTATAGGGGAACAAGTCATTAAATTATTTCATAGTCCTAAATAGTCAAATTCTTGTACTTTTCTGATATCCAGTTGTAAAGGAGGAAGGTAGAGTGACAGTTACAAGGCTCCAGAAAGTTTATAACTTACATTTCCATTTATGGAGCTTTTTTAATTGCCTCTTGTAAATAACTAAGTAAAATGGTGGTAATTCCTTTGCCTTAATACCTCAAAAGTTTCATAACTGCAACAGTGACTTGGAATACCATAAAAGAAGAAGAATCTGAGATGTTTTATGTAGCCTGCACAAAAAAAATAAAATGGACAAAAGAGGCAGAGAAGTTATTCTTTGATATAATACTGTAGCAACGGTGTAAATCTCATTCATGGGTTACACTGAGGATTTAAATCTAAAGTGTAATATTACTAAAATCAAATAGATTTCTTTCCTATGTTTCTTTTATGGATTTTCTTTTTCTTTTTTTACTGGAGACTTTCATGGATATGCATTTGACTTTTGCTTTCTAAAGCCCAGTAAGAGCTTTAGAATATTACTTAAGTGTTGTACTGTGGGAATACAGTTTAAGGTCATTTCTTTGATAGTGTAAATAATTTAGAAGTTCTGGACTGTCTGTGAATTGGTCTGTAAAAATTGATTGTCTTGTGAAAGTAGTTACAGTGGAGATGCGTAAAAGTAATATAAAGGCAGCAGAGATTGAAGAATAGGCTTTTGTTTTGCTCTGTACATATAAACATCTAATAAGAAACCACTCTTGAGTAGTTTTATTGAACGATAGCAGCATGCATTAATGAGTTATGTACACATGTAGGGTTATATTTGTAATTTCTAAGCTTGCATGCATCCTTTTTGTTTTGCTGATCATCTTAACTCGAGTTCAGTGGAGATAGAAAAGTCAGGATATAGCCTGATATGATCTACTGATTAAGCTTAGGTCTCAGCAGTTCACACTTCACTGCAGGACTTCAGAAAACAGTCAAAATATTGGGATGCTATCAGGTGTGATCGAGTGTTTGCATTCAATTCTCTGCATACTTTGCCATAAGTGTATATTCAAAAGTTAAAATACAGTGATTCTTCAACCATTAACTGCGTTCCTTAGAATAGAGGCATCACAGTCAGAGTGGTTAAGCTCCCATAAATTGGTCTTCCCTTAACTGTTGACACAGATATTTGGTTGTTCTCTTCTTTCAGTGGAGTGCATGAGGGAAGTCAAATAACTGATTAAAATTGGTTTATTTTGGCCTTTTATGTTGATGGGAAAATTGAGAACCTGAATTGCTGAAGAACTGATGTGTAAAATATATGTTACAGCACAAACTGGTTGAGGGAAGGGATTGCCCCACTCCTCTCTGTGCTGGCGCTGCCACAACTCAAGCTCAGGTGCGCAGATTCGGGCTCCATAATATAAGTGGACATGAAAATATTAGTGTGTGTCCCAAAGGAGGGCTACAAAACTGGTTTTGTAGGTGTGTGAGGAGCAGCTGAAGTCCCTTGGGTAGTTAGACCCACAGCAGAAGAGCTGAGGGGAGGCCTCGTGGTGGCTGCAGCTTGTGCGGGGAGTGAAGGGGCAGCACAGAGCTTTGCTCCCTGGGGACAGTGACAGGGCCTGAGGGAATGGCATGGAGCTGTGCTGGGGAGGAACAGGAGGGGGTCAGGGTAAGATTCTACCCTAGGGAGCTGTGGGCATGGCCCCAAGTTGCTGGAGTTCAAGGGATATTCAAACATGACTCAGACATAGGGTTTGGTATTGAGCGATCTGTGGTGGAACCAGGGGTTGGACTCAGTGATGCCTGTGGGTTCCTTCCAGCTTGGGAGATTCTGTGAACACTCAGATACATTTTCATCTTCTTGGATAAAATACACAGTTTTACTAAGAATGTGTCACTCTTGTAGGATTACTTTGTTAGAGGAAGCAAAATTCAGAAGTGATTGTAGGATAAGTCCTATAGATAAGGAATTCTGTATATGTACGAATAATTAAAGTTCATCTTAAAATTTTGTTCATAGGTGTACTGATGATTGAAGTATGGTATTAGAGATGTGCAGAATGCAAGAGAGTATTTTGGTATTGACTAGCAGAGTGCCTTAATCAGCGTACTCACTTCTGCTTCTTTTCAGTCTTCTGCTTATTTAAGGGGTGAAAAAAGTCACTGATATTATATATCTGATGGGCTTCTCTTTAAGTCTCTTAGATTCTTTTATATAGCTTGGAAATGCACCTTTTTTTAGTTGTAGGTTTTGCACTAAAATGTATAAGATTTAAGATTTCACACCTTAGCTTTTTAATAGGATTACCTGTTGTAGTAGGTGGATTTAATGGTTTGACTTGAAATACCACATTAGAAACAGCTGGAAATCATATTTATTACATATTTATGAATATTAGAAAGTTGTCAGAGAGTTGTGCATAGAGTGATCGTCTCGCTCCAATTTATAGGAGGGAGAGGAGGTTCTTTTAATATCTATATCCCCGGCGTGACATTAAGAAACAACGGTTCAAATGTTGGTCCAACCAGTTTATTACAGATGTTAATTAGGGAGATGGTGAAGGGGAGGACGGACACTATTATAAATTAGGGTAATGGGGAAGGGAAGGAGGGCGATAGAAAAGGTAAGAAAGAAGAAGCAAGGAGTCTTTATAGGAAGCAAGAGGGACATAGTCACCAACATGGATCCAGCGAGGTTCGTAATTCAGTCATTTATCTTCCATAGCGGTGGGTCATCAGGTGTTGTTCTGTTGACAACGACGATGGCGACAACGACCATGGTGATGATGGCCCCTTTTCAATGCTTTCAAAGTGGTCGAGTCAGCTGTCTTTGGAGTGACAGCTCAAATCCAAAGTGGTTGAGTCAGCTCTCCTTGGAGTGGCAGCTTCTGGCTCTGGGATCTCAGCAGAAACTCCTTTGTTCCCACCTTCCGAGCCTTGCCAGACGATAAGAGGGAGCAGGGATGCCCATCTGCATCCTGTTTTTCACAGGACACGGTGGTACCATTCCCCAATTTTCCCATACCAGGCTGGAGCTATTTAGTCACAGACCAGATCTTCAGCCATTAAACACTCCTGAGCACTCTCTTCCGGAGGTAAGCAACTCTGGAGGAAGGGGCTTTCAAATGTTCCCAGAGGGATGTCAATTTTCACACGGTAGCACCCATCACTTGCCTCCTCAACAAATCAATCAGTGTCTTATCACAACAAATACCTCAGGAAGGAAGCTTTGAGCCAAAAAACAAAGAAGGATTCTCACAGTGATAGAATGAGGTTTTGTTTCATTTAAGAGTTCAAAAGAGTATATTTTCATAGAAAGACAAATAATTATTTGCATTTTCTTTACAAATAAGTGGCAACTATGAGATAGGTTATATGTATGAGTTTAAACATGTATGAAGTGCTTTGCTTGACAAGAGACAAAGGCAGATAGTGTCTAAGTAAGAGTCTATACACTTGCAGGAAAAAATAATAGCTACTGGGCCATGTAAGTCTGTCTCCTCAGCAGTCAGTGTTCACAACAAAACTGTTTTCCAGGTAATGAATTCATTTCAGTCTTTCTGGTCTTAAATATAGCTGATACTGCCTTTTCAACATGAAAAAAAATACTTTTATTATCCTCCCAACCTGAATTTATCACTAACAGAGTAGCACTGAACACAGCTTACATCCTCAAATTTAGAAATAAATGCTGTGCTGCAGTTCTGTATAGGAGGCGCTGCATCTTTACTTTGCTTCACTTTCAACATCTGTGAAACTCCTGGAATAGAAAACATTATTTGAACAGCTTTTGATGTATTTTTTGGTCTGTAAAATGTGTCCTGTTCAGTCTGTATGTATGATGAGTTTCATCATTTGAAGTGCTAATGTAAAAGCCTTCCACATTATTTTTTTTTTTTTAACCAAGAGCCAGAAATGCGTTCTTGTCCACTCAACTGATCATGTCATTTACTGTAAAGGTGTGGTTTTTAGCCTGACGATTCATCTTCAAGAGATGAAGCATGCACCACTCTGGGGTAAAGCATGATCTTGTTTCTACCCTTCACTTTTTGTGCTGTCCTGATGTCACTCCCATTTCCTGAGATGGCAGGAGGACTCTGTCTTAGAAGAACCATCTCTGTGAAAGACACCTGGGATAAGGCAAGCATGGGAAACAGCACGGCTGGATGAGTACAGCAGGGCTTAAATGTTGATCAGATAATACCTGTACCATCAATAGCAATTAAGGAGCAGAAGGGCCCGTGCCCATTGAAGGCAGTCCGCTGCATTTGTAGGAAAGTACTGCTCAAAGGGGAAGTTCTGAAATATTACCCAAAGCGATGGTACATTTTAAAGAAGCTGTGTTTACAAACATCTCATTCTCTAACTTTTTTGCCCCTGTTGACAGACAGACAGACACACACACACACAGAAATTAAACTAACACCTCTTCTTACCTCTGAGCACTGAGACTGAGACCAGAGAAAACATTTTATTTGAGTTGTTCAGAAAACAAGTGTTGCATGTTGGTAGCACAGCTGGATTCAGTTTCTTATCCCTTCAATCTGCACTCTTTTGCTGACATGGTTTTTACACAATTCCGCGTTGAGATTATGGCGTCTGAGCTCGGATAGCCTTAGATGCTTTTCGTTCCCTCATCCCAGTACTCATGCTCTTGTATCCTGTATCATCCTTCTGTCCTACTGAGTGAGATAGTGTTACCATCCTACTTTGGTTTTGTGTAGGATTTGTTCAGAAGTGTCAAGTCTGCAGTGCATAGTCTGTCCATTTGATGTTCCCTTTCAAAACAGTATTCTATACATTGCTTTTTTGGATGCAGTTAGATAGTTCTTATGTAAAATGAAAATATTGTGTATCTCTTAACTCAAGAAAACTGATGAAGTGTTTTTGGTGAATGAGCATCTGTAGTAAGGTGGATCCAAAAATTTGAAAGTGGCATTTTACCAGAAAAGAGAAACTGGTTCCTAGACCTGGGAAAGGTGAGATGCATACAGTTCTTGGGCAGAGATGGGAAAAAGTTACTGCTCTCATTTTAATACTGCATAGGACCTATAAAGCCAACCGTGCTTTTTTCCCCCACTCTATTATGAGTTGGATATGGAAGTGGAATGTCACTACATTAAACTGTTACGGAGAAGGGACTTAACTTGAAACTTTGTACACCTGATAGGAATCCCAGGAGCAGGGGATTATATCTTGCTGCAGTTCAGTGTTTCATATATAGAATTTATAGTTCTCTGTGATTTTTAGTAAATTAAATCAGGGAGTTGTTTGCTTTATTTAATGGTAACTGGCTTACTCCCTCCAATGTTTTTACTGCTGTCATTTGTTGTGGATTGTTCTGCTGTACTAAATGAAGTGGAAGCATAAGTCTTCACAAAATCTAGTTTTTCTTCTGCATCTACAAAGCAAGCCTATCTATGCCTTCTTTTGTTATTGCTGGTTTTGTGTGTTTTTTTTTAAATTATTTTTTCATTAAATAATTACATATGTTCAGGCAGCTTTTATTTTCCTTTTGGTATAGTGTCATTCTCTCCTCCTGCACAGAGAGACTATTAAGAAGAGAATTCAAATTAAATGATGGATGCACCTGCGAAATGCAGTGGGTTGACTGCAGGTGTTTGTTAGCAAAGATGTATTGTAGAACATTAACATGATAGATGAGGATCCAAAATGCTATGTTGTTTTGTAGGAATGTATTGGAACAGAGAAGAGAGTGAGAGACCCTGAGTTACAGCCTGTAATGAGCAGTTATTTCGAAGTTCAATCCTGTTGACTAGAGAGCATTTTCCTTGGTATGATCATTCACTATGCAATTGTCTTCCCTGGAGCATTTGCTCAAGTTAACTCTTGTTGAATAAGCCTTACTTGCTTGAAAACTGTCTCATCTTATAAAATAGCACTTCAGTAACAGGATGGTGGAACACAGCACAGAATGCTTTGCAGGCAGCAGATATTAGAAGGCAACTCTTCCCAACAGTCTGTAAAAGCACTTGACCCATGTTCCTGACAAGTCAGTGGGCAGTGTTTGAAGTACCACTTCAAGCCAGAGATTTTTTACTGCATGAGAGACGCAGATAAGCCTTATGTTCGCTTTATACTGAGAAGGAGATTAGATTAGCCAAGACGTAGTTCAGCCTTTCACACTTCAGGGTTTCAAATCTGGAAAGCAGCGCGGCTCTCATCAAAACTATTCACTTTTGTTTCTGTAGTTGATGCTCCCTTCTCAAAAACAATTATCTATAGCAAAATATTCTGAAAGAGACTGAACTTTTAACAAGCTATTCATGAATGTAGAGGAAAGCTGCCTTTTTGCTGTTGCCTCATCATTTGCCAGTGTTATTTTTTTGAAGGAATATAGGACTTGAACTCTATGACTCGTAAGTAGATTTAAAGAAAGCCCAACCTGGAGAGCTCATTTCCCGAATGTAGAGGTTTTCTCATACAAGTTGCAGTTTGCAAAAAGACAGTCACAACCAGAACTGTGGTGCAGCCCCAAAATTGAGTCAGGTGTCAAGTGGACTAACGAAGGGAAAAGCTTTTGACTCTTGACCAGTAATTGTGCTTATCCAGAGATCCCTACGTACAAATACAAGGCAAGACAGTATGCACATAGAATCATAGAATGTCTGACAGAGAAAGGAGGACTTTTCAACTTTCTTTGTTATGCTCCTCTTACTGATGAGCGGAGTGTCTTCACAGTGTAGCTGTAACCAGAAAAAATTGATTAGGCTTTAATATTGGAATATATTTTTTTCAGCAGTTTTCATCTTTAGGTAATACTCAGTAACTCAGTTGGACCTTTGATTCTCCAGAAGCATTTATCCTGGATCCAGTGCACGAAGGTCTATGGCTGGCAGTGGTCCTCAGGTACAGAGAGCAGTTTCCTTGTGCTCTGCCCTCAGACACTGATTGTATTGTCATTATCAGCAAAGCAATGTAAGCAGAAATGATATCAAGATCTCAAGAATGAGTTTATGAAGCATAGCTGATACAAGCAGTGTTGTACAGAAAAGATAGTTGGCAGTATGTGTAAAGTAAGTTTGGAGGCTGGATTTTTTGTTCAAATAATGCGTATCCAAGGAGAGCTTCAGACGGTTTCTCCTGTGAGCCCTTGATCCCAGTGATTTATCTGCGAATCTATTTCTCTGTCCATCTATACTTCTCATCTTGAAGTTGTTGATCATCCTCCTGAAGATGAGAAATGATATAACATTATTGTAATAAAAGCCTTCACTATCATAGGAGACAGAATATCAAGCTGAAAAATTTACTGAGATTTCAATACATGCAACAGCTGCATCTCTTTATGAGATATTGATATTTCCAACTACAGTGAACTGTTGAATTACAGTGCAGAAGTGTTTAATACCCTCTATGGACTAGCTGTCCACCAGCAAACAGTAACAAAGCATTAAAACTTACGGCCTAATAAACATAATCACATCTAAGAATAGATGGAAACAAGGAGCTTTAATTAGCTATCTGTGTGGAAACAAGTTTTCAGTACTGCTCTGTAATTAAGACCTGAATATATTTGTGCTAAGAAAAGTTACTGTCTCAATTCTGACATTTTCTAAGGTCCATAACCTTACAGTACTTCTGGTCTTTTTTTGTCATATAAGTACTAAAATAGAGAGAATTTTATGGGTGGGATATTGGAGGGAATGCTTAGAACTGCTAAAGAGAAACTGACAACAGTAAATCAATCACTTATACATACTCACCGTGTTTGCCAGGTGAACTGTTTCTGAAAACAGAAGTACCAGTACTCCTTGTCCGATCATAATATCCAGGAGAAAAGCCCATGTTTACACACTCATGGTGTACAAAATAAAAGATACAAATCGTTGCTGACTCTCTACCATACAATGCAGAACTTTTTTTTTTTAACAAAGCATGTCTGAAAAAGCACACAACCCATGTTTAGTCTTCCTGTAGAGATCCAGAAGAAACAACTGCAAAATTGATATGAACAATATCTTGTTCCACATACACAATTGTTCATTAGTTCTGAACCAAGCACTTTAAAATACATCATTATGCTGGTGCTTTTATTGCTTTTCAGCCTGATATTCTGCCTGTTACACACATGCTTTCTCAGTCATTCTGAATGACTTCTGACTCCCAAAAGCAGGATCTGTAATACCCTTCCTTCCAGTAAATGAATGTTCTACTTCCTCAGAGAGCAGTAACAAAAAGACAATACATGCTTTCATTTGGATTTTTGATAACTCAATTCTGTAGCACCTGACTTCATTTTCTTTCATTATGACATTCATCATCAACTGCTCAGTTTTTCCTTGAAGATTTTTACAAACAAAACTGTTTCCTATTTTGTGCAATTTTGCTTTCCCTCAGATCCGCTTTACTGTAAGATCTGACAAAATTATTGTCTTAGTTCTACATCAGAATACAAAAATGACAAAAATCAGTTTGTTTATCTTGTTTTGGAATGAATGGATGATGGTCTTATTTCACTGTAAAGACTGATTTACATATTAAAAACACTATTTCTTAATGACATGGTATCTCTGTCTTCTCAGACTTCCTTTAAACTAGCAAATATTTATTTTTCCTTCTTTAGGGGAATACTGTGATGTTTGTGTATAAGCTGAACCACTCATGGTCACGCTTTTTTTGCTCAGTTTCAGAATGGGGTCCTGGGCAGCCTGATCTAGTTTTTGGCAACAATGTCCACACAGGGAGGTTGGAATTCAATGATTTTTTTTTTTTTTTTTTAAGTCCTTTCCAATCTAAGCCATTTTGTGATTTAGGTCATTAATGAAGATGTTGAAAAACATCAGACCAGTATCTACCTCTGGAATGCTCAAGTCGTAAATGGCCTCCAGCTGAAGCCTATGCCACTTATCACAGGCTCAGCATTTCCGCCAGATTCACTGTACCTCGTTATTTTGTCAGTGAGGGTATTATGGGAGAACATCAAAAAGGTTCCTGAAATCAAGATCTGCAATGTCTACTGTTCTCCCTTTGTCTGTGCGTAGGAAATAGGCTGTGTAATAGTGGTTGCCTTGCAGATAAACCTTCTGAAGCCTTCTGAGAGAAGCTTTCTGTGACCTAGGAAATAGCTATCTCATATCTTCAGTATCTGATTGGAATTTTTCATCAGATAGTTCTTTTCGCCCTTGAGCAACTTGCTGAAAGGTTGGTGACGTTTTGCTTATCTCTTTATCTTCCTGCAAGATATCTGATTCATCTTCCTGCAAGAACTGATTTTTTGAGGAGCCTACCTTCATTATTTTAACAGTGTAATGACAGTATGTACAATCAGTGTGCAAACTGGAGGCATTTTTAAAAAAAATTGAAAATGGAGTTAAAGTTACTGCATGCAGGTCTTAACAATTCAGTAGTATCACATGTACTAAATGAAGATGAAAGACGAGAAAAAATGGAAATGGCTGCCTTCTCTACTGTGAAAGCACACCTATGTACCATAATCGTATCTGCAGTTGTCCACTTTTGCTTTTTTTCCCCACATCTGTATTTTAGTTTGTTTTGCCTGTTGGACAGTATGATAGTAGCACTTTTTTTGTTTCATTTAACCTGTGAGGTTTGCACGCTACATGTTCAGAACAAGTTTTCTGCTCTACAGTTACAATATATCCTAGTCTTCAAATTTCCTGTCTTGCTGGAGTTACCTTTACTGTGTTTTCAGTTGTAAAAAACTGCACATTTGTCTGTTGGAAAAGGATGCCTAAAACAAAGACTGTTTTAAATACCGAATGTGCACACTACCAGCAGCTTTCCTGCTGATAGCACTGTGCCACTGGCAGTTTTGGAGACAGCAGTCATGAAAGCAGCAGGCACAGTGGCCGCAGCAGGTGTGTGATTAACACAGTACTGCATCTTTACAGAAGAGTATGTGGTGAATTTATAGACCTATAAAGCCTTATCTGTTCACAGGCTGAGTCCAAAGTAGCCTGAGAATTGTATTGTCTTCCTTCCCCAAAAATGCTTTTTAACTTTGGAAGTACAGTGGAACTAATCTACATGGAAGAAACACAAATATGTAGACGTGGAGAATTTGTAAGACGTTGAAAGTCAGTTGTGTCACAGAGCTCCATCATTCCCTCTATCGCAATAAATATGTTAATGTTGCATTGTAAGAATTTAAGATTGGAAAGGCAATACGAAATCAAATAATTCTGGTGTGACTGTCGTTAGAAAATTATTTTTATAAAGATATCTCTGCTTCAGAATACTATTGAAGTTATATTTCTAACTCTTAACACTTAACAACTAAAATTAAAGCTGTTAACCTTTTAGGCTAATCATGCCTGCTTTTAGGACTCTTGTTACTTATTTAATCCCCAGATTACCCATGACTGACCAAGTTAGCATCCCATGATTCTGTGGTTTAAAACATGGCTATTTATTACCAAGAAAGTGAATTGTCCATAATTTTTTAATTTCCTGCTTGGATGTTACAAGCTTTATTTCAGACTGTGGCCACGTCTGGTCACAGTAACTGGGAGCAGCTGTTAGAAAAATTATTACAGCAGCTTTTCATACCATCATCACCAGTCAAGTTTTTAGGTTCTTCAGTACTTCCAAGAAGTTATCCTTGGTTTCTTTGTAAATCAGATGAATACATGACCCTTATCTAAATGCTACTTTCATCACAGAATCATTATGAATAAATGTTAATTTTACTTGTGGGAGACAGATCTACATGCATGCGGAGCTGAAGGGAAGTACTGGAATACTGCACCACTGGTGCAAGTAATGTTAAGTTACACAGGACCTCAGCCATGCAGCTGAGGATGAACAAATACCTATTGGAATTAAGTCTTCTTTACCAATGTGCACAGATTGCCCTGCAGAATTGTCCTTTTGCTCCTTACTCATTCGTAACTGTTCTTAATGCTAGAGCGGTTCTTGAATAAGAATTTATGGATGTTTTAAATCTTGGGATGATTAGGAATGTGGAAATGACAACAAGTGACTCAGTGCAAAACATTTGTCTGGGCTGTTACTTTCTTTAATTTTTCTGAATCTTTGTATATTTTTAACGTCCTGCATGTGGCCAACAGAATGAACTCTTCCTTAGCAGAGCTGTCTTTTCAGTAAAGGTCCATTAATGAGGGTTCATTCTTAAGTGCTTTTAAATCCCATAAGCATTTTATGAGTATTTCATTTTGCTCTTGAGAACAAGCCAAGACTTGTAAGACATGTGATTGCATTGTGTTCTTAACACATGTGCCACCTTAGGTACTTGCCCTCATTTTGCATAATACTTGAGTTCTCAGTGTTCTGTTTTTTTTATTTGCAAACAATCTTGTTAAAAACTTTTAGAAGGTGTAGTTGAGTGGATTTCTGCATTGCTTCCACAGTTATTTTATTCTGTGCCTTTGGAATTGATTTATGGGGATTTTCCATCATAAGTAGAGCTTTGATTACCCCATGTCCCACTCAGAGCTTTCTGAGCAACTGTTTTATTTTTTAAATACAGCAAGGAAAAACAAATGAGATGAGAATAGCCTTATGTAATAGAGAATTTTCTGAGTTACGTTCCACATGCATTTATTGTGGCCCCAACTGGAACTGTTCTGGCTACGTGCTGTAAGAAGTGCTTTCCTTCTCTGTGGATCGTATTTCAATATAACCTTTTCCACTGCAACTGATCATACAGTCTCTTGCTCCCACCTCCGTTCCCTAAAGAAAAAAGGCTGCATGTCTCTGTGATACTCTCCTTTTGACTTTTGACAATGATTGTATAAGTGGGGAAAAAAAAATAATCTCATCACCTCCTTAATGTGATGGGGAAAGAGACAAGTTACATTTTCTGCCTTATAAAATGAGGCAACCCATCAGCTAAAGTAGACAGTTTTTCTCATGTGGGAAGCAGTACCCAGCATAATTTCTGCTGTAAAACGAGCCATAATCTCCTTTGGCATTGACAGAAAGTTTCCTCGATTCAGCAACAAAAACATCAACAAAAAATAAAGCAAACTCCAAAAAAAAAAAAAAAAAGTCTAAAAAGCAATAAAACTTTTTTGTTGTAAGCCCATTAACTGAAAGCCAAACTAAGTTAGCTCTTGAAACTTGCCACTAATGATTTTCTGCCTTGACTTGGATACAATCTGTCTTCAGTGAGATTACAAACCTAAGCTATAGTTCTTTGTCTGTGAAAATGAAGCTTAGCTGAGCATGAGAATTAAAGTTGAAGCCCAACTAGTATTTGCTTTTGCATGGGTGAGTTGGTTATGGATGTGAAAACAGCATTAGAAAGGCTCTTCTAAGTCCCGGAGGGTTACACGAAAATGTGAAGATTTAGGTGGTGTTATTTTTTTTTTAAAGAGTTATTTTTAACTTGGCTCAGTTCACAATCTGTTTCACCACACATTCTCTTTAGTATTATTCTGTGAACAACTCAGGGAGAGACGTGTTGTAGTATGGGGTGAGAATAAGTGGTGAAAATACGAGCTATGTGTTGGTATTATTTGGAAAACTCTATAGGTGGGTGTCATCTAAGCAAGGCCTTTCTACATCACTAAGTTATTTGGGAGATAAATTATTGTTAAAAGTTTATTTGTGGCAAATAAGATAGCGAAGTGAGAGTTAAAATAGAGTTGTGTTAAAGAAATACCAGTGTTTGCATACTGGTTTAAATGCAAGAGGAGAAAAAGAAATCTGTTTGAGGGGAAAAAAAAAATCCACAAAAGTAATTCAACGGTTACGCCTGAATACAGGAGATAACAGTGATAGATAAATCATTTTACTGATAAATTTTGCATTTGTCTGTTTTTATTCACATAGTAAATTGCTGTTTTGTGGGATCATTTTGTAGGCTTTCTTTATCAGTTCAAAAGATTTCTTTCCTCTTTCAAGTAGAATAAAGTCTGTTTTGGTTCTCTGATGTAGTAAAACCATGGAAAACCTTTAGGGGCAAGTGAAGATTGCAATTAATACGGCTTTTTGCTTACAGATTTAGCTGACACTATAAAATGAGAGGAGAGAAGGGAATGCTTATTTCTTTTTTCCAAAAAGGTCCTATGTGTTCCTTTTTGTAGATGAAGAAATGTGAACTAAAGTATGAACCCCATCTCAGAATTTTGTAATTATCTTGTTTCTAAATAAAAGCAAAATATAAACTAATTATTAGTAAATATTAATGCTGTATGCTTCTGAGTAGTCAATAGGTATTTCAGGAAATTAATGTGAAATCCATACATCTTGAATTTCAAAGAGTTATTTCAGGTTCTATTTCAGCTTCTAAAATGTCATTTTAAGCCTTGTGCACCTAAATGATCGACTTCCTGGCATTAAATATTTGTCCTATTTACTGTGCGTGCTCAATTTCAGTTAGCAACACAAAAACCAGTAGAAATATTCTTGTCTTATTTCTGTAAAGTTTCCTTCCAATACCTGGAGATACGTATGTATGAGTTTCAGTTTAAACATTTTTCCCCATTATGTGGGATCGTATCTTGACATTTATTTTACAAGAATCATATGCTTTATATTTCTGGACATTGGATACTTTGTGTTTTTTCTGTTGATTTTTAAGAGATCCAAGTATTACTAAAATTGCCTTTCCCACATAGTTTTATTCAAGACGCATTGCTGCTTAATGTTGTGTTTCATCATGGAGTGCAAATGTCAGATTTGTTGTGGCTTAAAACCAAATTACATTCAAATATGGTTCATGATGTAATATATCTATTAGAAAGAAAACCACTTTTCCTTTACTATAGCAGATAGATGTTTTCTGTATGTTGTTACGTAGGGATGTAGTCATTGTCCCAGTAAAGTTAACATATGCACTGAAACTTTTATTGCGCTAAAATATACAGCTGAATTCTAAGCTCAGCTCCCACTGCCATCAATGACTGATTTGTTTTGGGTGACAGTTGAAAAAAATATATATAAAATAGGAACATAGCTTGGGTCCCATGTTTTTTCATGCCTGCTGAGTTTTGGTGAAATACTTGTGGACCTACCCGTGTCTTAGTTGGGCAGACGTTTAGCTGTGATCCTCCATCTACTCATCTTCTACATAAATATTCCTTTCATTATTTCTTTTAAAATATTAAACTCCACAAATCAGGTTTTCAAAAGACAGGAAGTTGCCATTCTGCCAGCTGCCGTATTCTGTGGGTCATACCCAGGTGCAGTGCATCAAGTCAGAATCATGGTGGAACTATGTAGTAGAGTTCTTAACAAAATCAGTAGCTGGCAAATACTGTCAGGAACATAATTTGGTTTCAGATATCCACATACACTAAACTGCTACTTAGCCTTCACCTAGCTAATGAAAAATCACGTATCAAAATCAGTCTCCATATACCAATGAGCAATATGTCATGTAAATGAACAAATTAATGGCAAGTAAAGCAGAGCCTGTCAATTACTAGGAACATTAATTATTCCATTAATCATTACTTAGTTTAAATCTTGTTTTAAAGGCATATTGGACAATGTGATTCATTAATTTCACTTCAGATTTCAGCCATGTATGCTAATTGAACCACATATATTTTGGTATAGCAGAATCTGTTGTATTTCTGTTCCTTCTTCATGAGACGGAAACCTCTCCCAGAGGTGGTGGTTCTTTTTAGACTGAGGGTGAAAAATATTCACCTCACCTGAAAACTGGGCTGGGTTTAGCAGCCTTGTGCTAAAGGTTGGGCCTAATCTTCATTGCCGTGTGCTTTTTTAAGGGGTTGAATATGTAGTCTAGGCCCTCATCCTGGCAAGTCCATGTGCTTCCAACTCTGACGTACTCTAGGAGCTTGCAGTTTTTCTAATCTGTCTACAGCTTCATTTCTCTTAACTTTCAGCAATCTTAGATGGTTAGCATGGAGGCAGCATGTCAGCATCTTGTTTATTTCGTTCCTCCTTGTTTGGCTGTTTCTGTCATAACTTGGAAGACTGTGACATTGAATTCATCCACATGAACAAAAAGCTAGCACAGACAGATATTTTGTGTGTTGTGTGACCATAACCACACAAGAGTTCAGTGAGTTATCAAAATGATCAACTGACTTTTCAGTTTTTCAAGGATCATGGTCTGTGAATACTGTTTACGTTATGCTTGTTCCAAACTTAATTGTTCCTAATCTGTATCTACAAATAGATCCAATGAGATGAAACACATTCGAATATAATTCAGTCCAAAGTTACAGTTTTCATGTTTTTATATTCTACTACTGGTTTGGAGATGCACTTGGGAATTTTCTTTCATCTTAATTTTATTTTATTCTTTTGCAAACTTTGCTTTTAGTCTCCTTTTCATATAAAACTGTCTATTGCACAGTTGCAGAACTACATGAGCCAAATTAATAGCTGCAGAATTCTTGGGTCAAGCATCTCTTTATCATAAACACATTGTTTCTTTTTTTTCAATAACATTCTGTAAGAAATCTGAAGAATCCTGGTGGTTAGCAAGATTTTGTCTTCCTGGAATGTTCTCTCACTTCAGAGATTTACATGGCACAGCAGGTGAGATCAGGGTCTTTGGAGAAGCACAAAAGATTTAGCCATGTGTTTTGAAAAGTGAATAACCAGCAGTTTTAAAGTGGAATTATGATGGAAGTAATTTGTATAAAATTCACTGTTTGACTGTTGGCTGCATGTAATTTTGTTACTGTTGCTTATTTCAATTCCTCACCTGAAAATGAATTCAAAACTGATAAATTTTCACTAGCAAAGTTTATAGAGAACCAGAAAATAATATTATACACAGAAATATATTCTGAAAAGTGAGTCCAGTGTATTTGGATGATGTGATGTGCTAATGTTGATATTATGTTAAGAGCAATATACTGAAACTGAATAATAAACTGAAAATTTCTGAGGAACCATGATTCTATTTTCTACGGGAAAAAAAACTCTCAAAGTATTTCATTCTTCCTTGCGTGATATTGAAGAGTTCATTAAATCCATTCCTGTCAGGTGCTAAGAGTTTGTTAAACAGGAATCCTAGCTACACTAGTTTCTCTTGGCAAGTCTATATATACATAAAGTCAAACTTGCTATATGTAGTATGCAAAAAAATTAGTTTTTTAGTGACATCTCAAATTCAGGACCTATTTCTTTGCTCTTTTGAGGTAGAAAGCTAGGCTGCCAGAGGCGCCTAGGAAACAATCTTCTTGTGTCTGTGAAATAGTGGTAATCATTTGAAAGTCTAAGAGGAAATATTTATCTGGTCAAAGGCTCTGCTTTTGTAATGCTCAGAGATTGGAAGGTAGCTCAAAGCAAATGAATTCATGTTCATGCATCCTGTGAAATCCAGCAGAGGACAGTTTCTTTTCATAACAAATTCAAAGAAAGAGTTTAAATAATTTTGAGAAAATAAAAGTTTGGAGGGGGGGAACAAAAGCAGTAAAAAGTACTCTCTGAAAGAAAGCAGCATGTAATTTATTGTGATTGGCAACTTATTGTTCCCTCAGTATGTTTTGCTTGTGAATGTTTTGCATGCTTTCAGTTCCTTTTTCCTTCTCCTTTCGTTTCTGTAGGTTTTGTTTTTGCCTAGCAGTTAGAGAACATAACTTTCATTTTCAGCCATAAAGCACTTGAGTTCATATTCTGAGCAGGGCAGACTTGTTGAAGAAGAAAATTAGTAATCTGAGTCTTTCAGCTGTGACTGCTTTATATCCTGTGTAGGTTTTTTTCCCCATTTTGCTTCTTTATTAACACATTTCACTTGTGTCAGCTAGAGGAGATTGAAAACTAATGATGAGGTCCAGCTATTAACTTAATGCTGACATAGAATGAACCACTTTGGAGTAGACAAGTGAATTTCACTACTTTTTGATAGGAGAAACGTTTCTGTTACAATCCAGGCTAAATATTGCTTTGAATATGAAATACTGTATGAAGTCCTCCTTTTGAAGCGGCAGCTAAATCCTCAAATTGAATTACAGCACCTCGTTATTTATATTTGCTGTTTTCAAATTACTTATCACAAAAGCTGTTGTGGGAAGAAAGCGTCATAAGGTTATAAACTGAAGAGGATCTTGAATAATTTATGCAAGCTGCATGAAATAATTGGATGCAGTGCACTGTGTGTGATTGGCTCCTCCAGTTCTCCTGTTGTCAGTCTTCTGATCCTTTGCCTCACATCAGACAATGCATTGGCAGATACAGAAAGCTAAGTGTCTGGGACAGAATGGAATGAGCTGACAAATCAAACACTGTATCAAAAGAACACCATATTAAAAAACAAAAAATTGAGTTGCGACTGGTAATCTATCATAGGAAGAATCTGCAACTGATAGGTCTAGTAGGATTGGTTGGTTTCCTGCTCCCCTTGCGTTTCTACACTATTTTTCTAATCTCTTTTTACATTTTAGGAGCTTTTAAGATATAATGGAAGTTCCATATTAACACTTCACTTGCTTAAGGGAAGTGAGATTAATAAGTCACTGAAATTTGTCTTATCACTGAGTTGTCTTTCTTCATTGGAAGAAAGGATGGTCTTTTATGTACTCCCAGACTTCCCGTACGAGAACACATGCTTTTATGAGAGCCTTAAGATAGGTAGCATTGTGTAAAGATCTGGGATTTAGTTCTGGTTTCTTACTTCCAGATTTTAGATGATGCTCTGACTGCAACTATTTTACCTAAAACTAAAAATAAAATAGTGTAACATGCTATGTATTGCAGTAACCATGGGAGTGACTATATCTAGGAGGCAACATTAGTCTTTGTGAGTACTACTGGTGATAGGTGGATGGTTGGGCTGGATGATCTTGAAGGTCTTTTCCAACCTTGGTGATTCTGTGTGATTGTGTGTGTGATTAACTTAATATTTTTGCAGTACTCTCAGGGAAAATGATTCAAAGAATTTTGTACATGTCTGAGTTAGAGCATGGCTTGCAGGGAAAAACTGAGAACCTGTTTCCTGTCTTCTTAGATCTTGTATGATCCTAATGAGTTCCTCAGATTGAGATAAGTCTATCATCCCATTTAAAAACATCTATCAAAAGTAAATAGAGCAGGAAGAAAAGTAAAAGAAGAGTGAGGAGCACGGTACTGCTGTTAACAGAAGTTTGTCTGTGTTGTTTTGATGCAGTTGTGATTCTGTTTTTGAAGAAGAGAACACGTTATATCATGAAAAGAACTCAGAGATTTGATGGTAATGTTACAAACTAAAAAGAGAGTCTAGGAACCATCTTTCAAAAATAGTATGATCTTTCATCTAACTTAACGTGAGCAACTTTCAGTCATCCTGCTGACACTACAAGGTTAAACATTAAACAAAATTACTGTTAAAGAAATACTATGGCTGTAATATATGGATTTTTATTATCAGCCTAAGTACTTCTTTTAAAGTGTTTTGAAGGAAATTTATTGCATAAATAATGGCGTTGTAAAACAGGAGATGTAGCTCTAGTATTTATTGTGGATCAGCAGTTTCTGTTTTAAATATGCTTTATTTAGCATGTAAAAATAAAAGTTTCTTGTTCAGAAATTTAAAATGTGAAACTCAAATCTTTGAGAAGAGTAGTTGTCCCTAAAGATTTTGCGAACTGTTTCTGATGTCTGTAATACTTGCACAGTAGTTCTCCCTTCAGTATTTTGGCATGGTGTTCTGAGCATGTAGTAGCAAAAGATTCTGTCATGCCCAAGAGGTAAGAGAATGCAGTGCCTCAGTTTTAGGTGGTGTGGATTCCTGAGCCTGAACAGGTGCTACAGCATACCTGTATTCCTTTTGGGACTCGATCTTGCAGTGTTTACCTCAGGTCAACCTAGTAATGGGGTGTGGCCATATTGTATTCAAAATGAATACGATTTCCCTCCACACCCCTGGAGTTTGCTAATGCCAGTAAAGTGAACATATGTATATATTAAGTCATGGAACTTTTAGTTCCAAAAATGTCTGTGAATTCAGAAAATCATGACATGGCACAGAATAAATTATACAATTGTTATCTTGTTATATTGCTGATGCATTGATAAGAAACCACTATGTTGACTCTGGCTCTTGAAAATCTAGCTGTTTCTGTTTGTGAAGACCTGTGAATAGAAAACCAGGAAATCTGATCTTAGTGTGTTTTCTCTTCAGAGTGGCATGATGCTTGGGTGATTTGTTCCTAAATTCCTCCATCAAAGATGCCACCTAAGTCCCTTTAGCAGCATTAGCTGAGTCCTACATGAGATAGCACTGCTGTGATAAATACATCTTGTGTCTACTATAAGCCTTGTTTGTTGTTTTACTAACACTGCTGCTCAGTAGCAGAAACAAAGTATGTGATGACGATTGCGGCTAAATGTTTTCAATCTTGTACCAAAACATAGGTTATCATAGCAATTGACTTCAAGGAGCTCATGAACTTTACCATCATGTCTGGAAAAATAGCAAATTCATATAATATAGAATAATGGTTTTCCTCTCTCCACTTGTAATGTAGTGCAAGTTGGTCTTTTTGCAAAAAAAAAGCATGTAATTTCTCTTTCCTTTGTAGACAGCACAGACCATCGGAGATCTTTCACAAGCCATCAAAGTAATGCTGGGGTTCTGTTTGAATATTATGTTTTCTATGAAGGTATTTTACATTTATTTTCAAGCTAAGAGAGAAAGATTCCAAGGGAAAAGCTGTAAATACAATATAAAAATAGCTGTATATTCTTTTGTCGCGGCCAACTGAATAACTTTCTAAAACTGAGTGTATTAAAGTATCTCTGACTTATAGGTCAAAGTATTTGCGATTGATTAGTAATAAAAAATAACTTTATTCACTTTAATCCAGTGTATTTACACACCAAGACTCTTGCACAACTTTTTAAGCTTACAGAGTGTGTATGTCCTTTAAAACAATTTGAGATTTTGCTCACGTCAGAAAAGGAAGTTACTACTAATAAGAGATTTTGGCTCAAAATGTATCACTTGCAGCTGCTATTGAGGATTATTGTGCATATTGTTTTATTTTGCAGCTATAAAAATAGAGAACAACTTTCTGAGGTCAGTGAAGCAGTACTATGAATTAATAGATATGAGCAGGAGATCTACTTCATCATCAAAAGCAAAAAAGCAATTATTAGTTCTGTTGCCAAATTGCCCTGTACCTGGATGTGAAGCTGAGAGATGCAAACAGCAATATATTTTGATTTTAATAGAATATCTGAAGTCGAGTTGTCAAGGAAAAAGCTCTTCTCACCCCCTCACCATCTGCCCCCTGAAAATATGGAGGGGATCATGGGAGGCAATTACATTGTAAGAAGTAAGTCATAAAGAAACCATTTCAAAAGACGTGCTAAGCTTGGCACATATGTAATGACTGTTTTATTTATTCCTAAGTGTCAGTGACATACCTGATGCTGAGGAGACTAAGGGTTGTCTACTTTTGAGCTAGGACTTTTTTTTTTGTTTTGGTGGTTTTTCAGTTAGCAGTAGTTTTCCCCTTGGCCTTTGTGTACCCATACACAGACTTTGTAGAGTTTTCCAGAAATCAAACGAAGAGATGGAGATGCTAGTTATCTGAAACGTATCAAATGCAGATTGCTTTCAGATGTCATCACAAAACCTTGTACCATTGCCACAGCTGGAAAGCTTTTTACACCACTAAAAACAATGTGTGTTATTGATGGAAAAGTTAGCATACTTGATAATTAAATCACAGCTTGTCAAAAGAGATAAGTGCTTCAGCAACTTTCCTTTAATTATCATCTCATTTGTTAGTCCTACAGTGTTCCAATTTCTGCAAGGGTTACTTGGCTACGTACCTTCTTATAACTGTTTAAGTAGTTATAGTCTGCTAAGTGAGCTATCATAGTATCTGGATAAGTAATTTGGACAGTCATGAAGTGCTAATTATCTAACAGCACTGGGAGGGTGATGACGATTGTAGCTGGTTCTCTAGCCAGTTGAGGCAGGTTGTTTTCATTAACCATAACATTACTGTTTCTGCATTTGAGAGTATTTGAAAAACTTCATTGGGTTGAAACTTACCTGCTCTCAATAAAATCATCTTTTTCTGGGCTTCTTGCCCCATGTCCATGACTGTGCCATGCCCTGAGCCCCACCACACAGCTAGCACAACATAGGGGTGTGGTGGGCAGTTTGTGGTCCTGAATCCAAATTGATCCCACATATTTGCTAGGCTTTGTGGAGATAGCTCCTGTCACCTGATTATGTGCAGCTCAAGCCTACGTTCTTGGCACTAGCATGGCTGCTTCCTAGTACTTTTAATTTCCAGGTGACCTCTTCCTTTGCTGTAGCAAATGTGTTGGTAGAAGGATCTTGGAAAGGCTCTTTGGAAACAGTGGTCACTGGGTGAGACCAGGGACAGATATCCTACAGGTACAGAAGTTTTGCTGTGAGAAAACTGCTTCAAATCCCAGTTTTGCTAAACATGCTCTGGTTGCAAACAGCTTTGCCCTAAGGGAACAACTTCAGATCCTTCTAAAAGTGCATAGTTTGTCTGTTTCAGTACTTTCAGATGTGCTCAGTTTGCGAACAACAAATCATATTATTTTTCTGTTACATCTATAAACTCAGCACAGTCTTTCTGAGACAGAATGCCTCATAATGCTTTTGTTCCTGGATTTATTGGAAGTAAATGTTCTTCGCTGACAGCTGTTTGATCCCTCTGTCTTCAGTGTATGCCCTTAAAAATACCTGTACAATCATGTTATTTTGCACAAATACGACTTTGACAGATTGCTTGGTCTTTAGACTTTGCAACGACCTGCAGTTTCTTGGGAAGTTCAGAGGATAAGCATTTCCTCAGTGTGTCTGGAGCTTGGGCTTCTAGTAAACAATTCTGTTAATTATTTGCAAGCAAGTGTATGATCCAGGTCACTCAATTTTACTTCTGTGCTGTGGGACTAATGGGAGAAGGAACTGTAAACATCTATTGTGTCATGAGAGCAAACAGCTAAGATTTTGAGTGAACAAAGCAAACAAGTACAGGTAGTACTGCCATTATTAGTCATTTCTAAAAGACAACTTTTGCACGATGTTCACTGAAAGAAATGCCTGATTTTAAGTGAAATTAGAAATTTCAAATATGTAGTTATTTTCACGGCATAAAGAAAGTGTCCAGTTTTCAGATCAGACAAGTTACATGTTAGAAAGATTACTGGATATTCTTATACATTTGAATAAGGATCCACGTAACCTGATATTGTTTGAATAAATTCAAGCTTTCCTAAGACAGTAGTATTTAAGAGTATTTAAAGTTATTGTATAGAACTCTGCAAAGTTGCTCAGGACTCTGCAGACTGCACAAATTAAAGATGCATACCTTTATTCAAAATATGATTTAATTGGTATAGTTATTGCCTAGTGGCACTTAATTGTCTTGCATGCAGTCTTTGGGAGTGATGGGGCAGGAAAGAATAACACTGAAGCAACAGCGAACTTCATTTATCTGACGTTTTTTTCCCCATCTCTTCCTGTTCTTAATGTTTCTTTACTCTCAATTAAAAGATATCTGTTAATGAGCATTGAGCATACTGAGAAATCTCATTTTCCCTCACAGAAAAGTTAGGAAAAAAACTTATCTCCAGCATCATCTTATTTAGAAGCTGGTTGTGATGGCTGTCCCTTTTTTGAACTTTGAGAAGCTGAAGGCTTAGTGAGGCCCAATAGTCCTTAAGGACAAGGGACTGAGCTGATTCAGGGTCATTTGCTTGCTCTCAGCTGAAGGAATACCAGTGCAGCTGCTCTCGTCCTCTTCACAGCATGTGGGAACAATCATCTACTCCAAAAGACTTTCGAGTACAGCTTCTTCTCCAGCTGTTTGGTAAATACCAGAGGTAAAAGAAAGCTGTTTCCAGCAGATGCTCTGACAAGCAGTTAGTAAACTCCTCCTTTTGGAAAGCTTTTTGGCACCCAGAAATCCAAATCTATAAATGTCTATTCCAAAAGCTGTATCAACTCAGCATATGCTATCCAGGGCTTGAGCAAGTAGGTTGTCCGGTCATGGTGGTGTTAATGCAGTGTCTTGTGTCAACAACAACAATGGCTTTGAATTAACTTTACATAGTGATAAACTACTTTGTTTCCTACCAGAAATACTCAAAATTATAGTTTACTTCAGAAACTGCAAATACAATTAGTTTCTTTACATTGTTGAGGAACAGTTAAAAAGAAACTATATAGATATTTATTTCTACTCTCTAAATTGCTGAAATGATTTATTACTCTGCAATTTCCATGGCATTACATTTTTATTGCTTTATATTGCACATGTTGGGTTTTAATAGTTGCATCTTTCATTCCATTAATTTGAAATTAAACATTAAATTGCAATGAAAGTTCAGCTATGGCTCCTAAAGCATAAAAAATAAGCTTTGGTATTTACTTTCTAAAATGAAAGTGGGGATGGAATACAGACTAAGTAGAAACATAATCTCTCAGCATGATTTGTGGTGCTGTACATAACAGCATCTGTAACTGTGGGATCTGTGTTCATTTCCAGTGCTACAAAATTTATTCTGCCCTAGTTAACTAAGAATGTTTTAGCCTTTAACAATTATAGGTTTTGCCAGTACTCAGCAAGGGATTGCCTCTTTCCATTGATATCAACATACAGATTGTGCTTAATTGCAAAGATAATTCCTTTTTGCACTTAAGGAAACCTGAAATTTGAGAATTTTTTTTCTTTTTTTCCCCCATGTGATGTCTCATTTGCTTGAAAAGCTGATACAGAAATGTCCTTTGGAGTTCATACTGTAAAACATTTAAAGGGTTAGCTCTGCAAAGAGTTAGACCTATCATTCAATTCCTACCTCTGAAAACTCGCACAGAAGTCACATCTCTTAGAGATGAAAATATGCCAAAGAAACACTGACCATTATTTAAAGGAGCAGAAAATGAGTCCAGGAACATTTAGATGTAGGGATGAAACTGGAGTGCATGTCTGCAGTATGGATTGTTCCATTAGAATACTTCTTTAGAAATTCAGTCAGTTTTTAATTATTATTGAGTGTATGCACAGGCTTTT
This sequence comes from Phasianus colchicus, assembly GCF_987193195.1. Lineage (NCBI taxonomy): Eukaryota > Metazoa > Chordata > Aves > Galliformes > Phasianidae > Phasianus > Phasianus colchicus. The sequence goes on from NC_143445.1 coordinate 7,079,622, forward strand.
GAACTTCAGTTTGCTAGGAACAGCAAATGGCTTGTTATGCTTATTTGAATCAGAGGATGAACGCTAACTCCTGCTATGTTCCCAGGTACTAAAATATTTACCAGGTCATGTGTATTTTGAGGACAAGAAAACTAGCGATTAGAAATTCCTAGCAAGTCTAAATTTCTAGAAAGTAGAAAGTAAAGCCAGGGATAACATCCAACAGCCATTGTAACTTATGGCAAGTGCTACGTATTTGTCAGTAGGGCTGGCATACTGATTATCGTAAGTTTAAAGAAAGAAGGAAACTTTTTCTAAAAGGTAAATAAGATGGGCATAAAATGTAGCTGAGTATCTTGACTTGAACGGCTCTTAGACCAACAGAGAGGAAGCAGAATCAGATAGAAACAGCAAAGATGTTAAATGTTTAGAAAGGAGCTAGAAAAAGTATCATTTATCAAAAATACCGTTTTATTGAAATGGGAGTATTGAGTGTTTAGATTGGTGTGGCAGTGCTGATAGGGTTTTTGACAGGGTTCTATGGAAATCCTTTCTCTGGAGACAGCTGTTTTGATACAGCTCATTTTCATGAAAAGTTTTGAGTACTTTAATTTCACATTAGGAAAAGAGCAAAGATTATCTTCAGAGCTGCTGAACAACAGGATTTATGTCTTCTGTGTAACTCTTGCTCATAAGAAAAGATGGCAACAATAAAAAGAGTAACATCTGAGATATATTTAAAAAATTGCATATTTGCTATGGGAGATGTTCAAGAAGCATAAAGCTTAACTGTTTTACTGTTTAAAAAGAAACCTTCTTGCATTACTGAATAATTAACTCAGATAAGATATCTCACTTTAAAGTCTCAGAAGGAACAGAGCAGCCATTTTGTTGTGGTGTTCTGAATGGTTCTGTCTCTTCAGGTTCTGTTTAGATGCAGTTTGCGTACTCAGTATAGTTATTTTCATACCAGTGAGAAAAGAAAAACTTAATCTAAGTTTCTATTCAGAAAAGGTGATTTTATACTACCCCATTTTGTTAAATTAAAGAGTGATATTTGCAGTCAGCCTGTGGTTTCTTGGTGCATAGTATCCCTGGTGTTACAAATAATATTCCAAACGTCTGGGTTACTGAGATTGTTTTCAAGGCTGCAGTCTCATCTGAATCACTGAATATATGAGCAACTTTTGTGGCTGATATTCCTGCATTAAAAGGCAAGAATCTTACTAAGTTCTGAGTAGATGTGAATTACTGCCTTAAAATCTGAGATGTTGAGGTGCTTGTTTTTCTGTGCTGTTATTAGTAGAATCAAAAGCTGTAAATAGGAACAAAGTACTGTGTCACAGGTGCTCAAAGACAGCACTGGAACCACTGGGATAGTCAGCTCATTCAGCTGACTCACACCTCTAAGGTGTAAAACATTAAGCAAGAATAAGGCAGCCCTACACTGAGCTGGGATGTGGAGTCTCAGGTTTCTGCGTTTAAAAAAAAAAAAAAAAACAGGCTTTCTAATGAACTGCCTGTGAGTGAGGACTCACCACAAACCTTTGCTGTGTAAGAAAGCAGCCTTTTAGTGACTCAGCTCTCAGCAAGTGGCTGGAGCCATTGATGTCTTACTGGTGGACCAACAGTATGCCTAAGAACAGCAGAGTATAAAATGGCACTGATACTCAGCTCTGTATAGGTGCAACAGGAAATAAACTATACAGAGAAAGGAGGAAATTGTAAGGCTCTGAGTATGATAAGCAGAATATATATCTTCAGAGAAAGGCATCAATTCTAAATGCGCACACAAATTAGAATGCAACTGATCTTCTAATGGCAGATTTGCACCTACCTTTTCTTTGGATGAATTTACTGTCTCAATTGTGCTATTTCCATTCCGATAAAAGGCCAGATGCTATAATTTTAGCTGTTGTTTTTCATTTGAGGTGATGTATTGTAATAAAAGCATGTGTCCAAAGTAATTCACGTCTAGAGATGCAAATCATGACTTCATGCTTGGAGCTGAGTATGTCGGGTTCTTTAAAGACAGACAAGTGGAAGTAAAAACAAATGAAAAAAAGCCACGATAAGGAGGAACCATATGGTAAGCTTGTAACAATTAAACTCAGTGCTCTACTTTGCTGCATGTCTGCAGGATGCACAGATTAGACCCTTGTGCCTAGGCTCCATGCCAAGATTGAATTAATGTTTTGAAGCTTTTCATTTAATCTTCTTTCATAGGAAAAAGAGTAAATAGTTGAGTGAAAAGCTTAGGAGGGTGAGAGCACTTCATCCATTTCCTAACCTCTCTGTTCTGCCTTGTGTATATTTTACCTAACACCTGACATATTTTATTATACATGCTAATAAAAGTGGAGGAGCTTGTGATAAGACCAAAACTGCATCATTTCATTATTCATATATTTCACTTTATTAGCTGACAATGTCCTGAAAATTCCACAATTATCCAAAATATTTTAAATCTCACCTTTGTAATGCTTATTTTTGCAAACTTGATATGTGTGTGCTCTCCTCGAAGAGAACATCTGCCTCTCCACTGACTTTGAGGTCAAGTCCATTGCTTTTTATGTTTGTGTCCCAGTCAATACAAAGCTCCTGTATAAAATCCCAAGGTAGAGCTGAGTGATGCCTTTGGCTCTGAGTAAAAATAAGCAGAAGAGCAAACTGGTCACCCTGTATGTGCTTTGAATTAGCCAGCTATACCCCAAAATAAATTATTCACAGGAATAATTATAATTGGTACATTTTCTGAGCTTCTTTATCTCAGAAATTGTCTGCCTTGATATAGGCCTCAGGGAAAGTGCTTTAATTAAAAAATAATTTTTCTGTCAGTCTTCTGAGTCTGCAGTAGACTAAATATCTGATTTTCTAATCCAAGTGTGGCATGTTGTTGTTAGTTGCCTTTTTTTGTCTCTGTATATTTCACAAGGGAGCTGCATCTACCAGTTCACGTTGGTGCGAGTATCCTGCCAAGATCATCTTTTTTATTAGGTTTGTCTATCACTACGTAGAAGTTCTGTAAGCATTACAAATTTAATAGGCAACGTTCCTAATCCGAGGTCTATACTTAATTTTAAATTCGTCACATTATAAATCATTAGTTACTTTTACATATTCTATTAGCATTTGTCCTTTAACAGCTCAGCAGTACTTAGCAGATACAAGTTATTACAAGCATTGCAAATAAGAACTTTTTAAAACTTATATGCAAAGTCCTCTAAGTTTCTTATAAAAATAGATACACCTTTTTCAAAGGATACACACAGTAAAATGTGTGGCCTCACTGGGTCAGTTATGTCGATTTTTTTCTCAGCATAGAATTTGTAAATCTGAAGGTTAGATAGTCTCATGATACATCTTATAGACAGAGACATGGAATTTTGTGGTAGCATCAGGGCTTCTGTGTTTACTGGAAGATGTTTTTGCTATGGCAGACATTGAGTATGGGAACAGAAGATTTGCCACCACAGTTGCAGATATTAAGCTGAAAGTGAACACTAATCAAATAATGTAGAAAGTTTGTGTGACGATACAAATGACCAGGATGTGTAGTGGTGATTGGTATTGACATGTGGAAAAGTAGATCAGACATCCTTAAAAAGTGGCAAGGCAGCTATTTTTCTGTAATGATTGTGTAGCTGTTAAAGATACTGTGCTATGCTTTACAGCATTCTTGCTATATTGGGCAGCTGTTTGTATGTGTGCAGCGTGTTTTGGTGATATCAGATTCACTGCTGAATCCATAGGATACTTGTGAGCATTAACCATTTAGTAAACAAAAGCCTTCATGACCTAAGTGAATTCCCTGGGAAGCTTATCATGGAGCCAGGATGAAAGCCAGATATGGCTGCTCTTGTAGGCTACCCGCAGAACTATCTTTTTATCCTGAGCAATTGCTCCCTGCATCAGCAGAATGAAACTGGTTAGTTAGGTGTGGGCTTATGGCAACAATGAATCACTGGAAGTACAGCACAGCTTCTTCCATTTTCCAATTTCAAATTGTAGGAATGGAATAGGAAGGGTAACGGCGGATTTATGTTCTTGTTTTGCAGAGCTTGCTGCCTGTAAAATTAGATATGAGGAAATAATATTTTGTTGTAGTTTATTGGGATATCAGCACCTCCCTTTGCTTGTCATTTCAGTATAGCTTCCTGGATTTTAGTATTCCACGAGGAGTTTAATAGCATTGGCTTCAGTGATCTGGAAAAGCATACGCAGTACTTAACACCTTTCTTAATAATTTTTATCTTTAAAGATATTTTACACCTCTATCACTTTGCCTCCTTTTTCCAAACAACTACTCTTTTCTCTCCCAAATCCCAACTTTCAGTGTTCCATAATTATTTGAACAGTAGTTACAGCTTATCATAGAAAAACTTGTCAAAGCAGTAAGCCTTGCCAGTGGCACTGAGACACGCTAAAGGTTGTTAGCTGTGCACTGCAGGACATGTTTGCAGGATTCAAACAGAGAAACTTGTGTAGAGTTGTTATCCTGGGCAGTTGCATTAAAAATAAAAAATAAAAACCAACCCCCTAAGCAAACTTACTGAAAAAAACAACATCATGTGCATGTACTTGGGTCCATGCTGCATGTTGGAGAAAACAGACATCAAATTGATGTCACAGGGCATGCCTTGTAACCCTGTTATAAGTTTTGTGGTTCTCCTCTGGGTGCTTTCCGAGTGCCTTACCATCCTTTTTATACTGTGGAGCCCAGAACTACACGCAGTATTCAAGGTCAGGCTGCACCAGCACTAAATATAGCATGAGAATCACTTCTTTTGAGTGGCTACGCTGTGTTCAGTGCACCCCACAAAGCGTTTTGCCCCTCTGCTGAAAAGACACACTTGCTGGCTTGTGCCAAGCCTGCTGTCACCAGCAGCCTGGGCTCCTCCCTGCTGAGCTGCTCTCCAGTTGTTCATCTCCACAGCTGTGCCTTGTCCAGCAATGCTTTGTCCCAGGTGCAGCACCCGACGTTTTTCTTGAATTTCGTGCTATTCAGGATGTATAAAACCAATAAAACTACGTCTTTAATTCTAAATATATGATCAGCTATGCTGATTGGTGCATCTCAGGGAAATGTGCATAGAAATGTAGTAAAAGTCTAGAGAGTAATAATATCAGAAGAGGATCTGAATCTTAATGAGCCATTTTGCTGGCAGTGAACTAATGAAGCCTGGTTTCTTTGAGGTTTGTGCCTCATTTTTGATTTACTGCTATCAAAAAGGTGAAAAATAGAACTGCAGCTTTTCTTGTTGTTGTGCTTTTACAAGGTCTTGATGTGAATGGTTGCCGTCTAGTGAGATGTGACCTGTTTGACACCCTTTCACTATTCCTGTAGTTTCTCGGTATTGTGCAGCTGAATAATTACTCAGTGTCTGTGGGAAGCAACTAATCTTCTTAATGTTTAGCTGAAATCAGCAAATGGTTTTGGAGTTAACGTGAGAAACAAATACGTGTGTATACATTCACACACATACTCAGTACTTCATAAGCAATCATAAGGCTGCTAGAAAGAATGTGCCAGGAACTCTGGTTAAACAAAACTTTTGTAATTACTGATTCATATGCAACTGTTGCATTTTATTAATTACTGATCAAAATGATCAAATGTCAGAGATCTCTGCATTCTTCAGCATTCTTGATGTAATAGAATGTGAATTAAAAGCAAACATTGCTGGGAAAGGCAAAGTAAGAGTGCAAATACATAATTTTTAGAAACTTTTGGAATTGAGTTCAAGGCAGTAATTTTGTGTTGCAATTAAAGTTGTAACATTGCTTTTTGTTTCTTAGAAAGCAAGGGGCGTTTTGTTTGTTTATGTGATTTGTAATACAACTTTGTTGATTAAGACTTGTGTAAATGTAGCTGAATAGAAAACACTGTCATTAGGAATTTCTAAATGATGGAAAGATTTGTTGGTTGTATTTCTGTAACAAGAAACTGTCAATAGCATTTGCAGGCTAGTATAATCCTTACAAAAGAACTTAATATTTCTTTGCTAGTAATCCGTTAGTTTCTACTAGATTTCTCAAAATAATGCAAGAATGTATGGTGCTAATGACTAATAATCATCTGAATGATATGAAGAGAAAACATCATGTCAGAATTTAGTTAAAAAGTATATTTATATGAAGCAACTTTTAGCACACTGAGGAGATTCTTTGGTAACCCAGCAGAAACCCAGGAGCATGTACCTCCTGGCACTGGGAGAAGAGGTATTTTCCTTTTACTCTGGATTCAACTGCTATAAACTGTCATGAATGTTGGTCTACCTTTATGTGGTTTCATCATCTTGTACCTATTTCATCAGCTCACTGCCATCACCGTTTGGATCAATAAACCCTATATACTTCTATTCCCACACCCATTCCAATGAAATGAAGGACAAAACTTACTACTTTTCTGCATTGTCTGCATTGTGGGGGTATCTCAGTTAGCACTCTAAAGCACCTCTACAAAGGAAACAAAAAGTGAATGGTGTCAGTGTCCCAAAGGTGGTTGTTCTGCAACTTAAATATTGAGAGTTTGAATAAGACAGAGACCCATCTCCTCGTTGAATGACATACTTAACTGCGTGTATCTATGAGCCCGGTAAATAACATAAGCTTGGCACAGCTCTTACAGGCATCAGCTGGGTCTGGGGTTAGCCTGTCTGGGATTAAAAAAAAAAGCCCCGTGGCTCCATTTTGCAGTTAAAAATATTTGTTATATTTTAAAGAAAGTATTTGTGATGTCTAACAGTAGTTCCATATATCTGTGCATGCGTCTTACAGGGTGAAGACAGGTAATCATTTAATTTTGTTACAGCTGATCAATTCTATTAAAAATATTACTCATTACTATTACTGTACATTTTTAGAATTAACTTATTCCTTTAGAAACAGCAGAAGTCTTTCTCTGAAAATTCTTACCTAGTTCATAAAAGCATGTGCTATTTATATGAAAATAATAGGTTGCTGTAACCAAAATCCAGAAGTATTTGCATGGTTTTTTTGCACTATATTTACAAATATCTCCCTGTATTTGTGCAGCTGTCACTATTTTATCTTAGGCAAATGTGAACGTAGAAGACAAAATTAGAGTTGTAAATAAGGCTGGAGTATCTAGCATACAAGCAGGATTTGGAACCTTCCAAAGTACTTGTTGAGAACTAATTAAACTTGTCCTGCTTCTATAATTGCTTTGCATCAGTCCTCTACGTTTGGAAAGGAAAAAATGATAAACATTCAGACAAAGGCAGAGGTTGCTTTTTTCCTGTCTGGAGCTATTTCTGTTCTTCAGGAATGTAGGCTTGATGTCTGCAAATGCTGCATTGTTTACAATTAAACAGTGGATCAATGAAATAATAAATGCAAAGCACTGAAGTTAGGATTTCTGTTGACAGATTGTGCATGTGAGGATAGGTTATTTTTTATTGAGAGGCCACTGTTACAGAATACAAGAAGTGGTATTCTTCCATTAAATGTCCCACACTTATAAAACTGAAATGCACAGTATCATTTTAGATGAACATTTCAGTTTGAAGTTACATGGAAATTAGAATAGTATTTGTTTTCAGAGAGAGAGAGATGTTAACAACGTTGAGGTACAAATCAGTGATTGGTGCTTGTGATCAAGGCTAAACAAACTGCTTCACTTCTGCCTTCTCTTATGTTTTGTTTCCTATAGAACAGATCATAAGCACTGTGGGCTTGCTTATATGGTGATACAAGGACTTAGTCTTTTCCAGAGAATGACTTTCAAGACAAAATCCCTTCCTTCTTCAGCAGCCCCAGTATCCAGGCTCATTGAGCACAAACTGAAGAGAGCCTGGAATATAGCACGTCCTTCATCCATCCTGAAACTACACAGCCCTTTCGTGCCATTTGAGTGAGGGGCTGGAGTGAGGAAATGGCCAAGTAAATAGTGTGTTCTCTCTGTGCCTCATGATTAGTAAAACAACTGCATGTAGACGCTATAAAAGCAGTCACAGGACTGATAGCAAGTGTTAAGAGTGGGATTCATCTGCCTGAATGTCAGTGTATGTAGCTGAGCTCAGCTGCAGCTCCCATTGTAATCAAGGGAACAGTAGTAATTGAGGGAAAACCTTTATTCGTACCCTAAGCATACCCAATTTCTACCTCCACACCTATCCCCCTAAAAATACAAACACCTAAATCCTTCTCATTTTTTCATTCCCTTCATAATTGGAATTATGAACTCTGTCATTTCTATAAAGTCACTGGCTAGCATCTTCTCTAAAAACAAACTATATATATTCTAGAACAAAACGAGGTCAGTTAACACTTGAATTGGAGGTCACAGATTCAGAGTTAATTTAGAATTTGGCAGTTGATTCAGATATGATTGGCAAGGAGATAGCCAAAAGGCTGCAAGTGTAAATTGGAAATAAATGGAAATAGATTATGTGACTGGGATACAGCTCTGAATCCATAATGCATGTCTTGAGACTGACTTGCTCATAAAAGAGCATGTGTTTAATGTGTCATAAAAATATTTGAGCCACATTGGTCTTTGTATAAATGTTCCATTTTTGAAGTTGAGTTCTGGGGTGGCTAAAAATGAGTTCAGGATGCATATCCTTGCCATCAGCATAAAGGGTCATACATACATACATATAAAGAAAAATCACTGGAAACTGTTTTTTTCCCCTTTGAGATCTGTATTGCCTTCTTTGTTGTCGTTCTTAGCTTCTGTGTCCAAATCTATTTTTTAGTCCTTGCTCTGCCATCTATTTTGTTACATGGTATTCCTCTGAGAGAAGCTGTGGATCTTTTCTGTTAGGAGACAGTTGGGAGGCAGTGAGTTGCTGACAAGAAGGCATTCATGTGTGGGTTTGTCAGTGTGCATGGGTGACTGCAATGTCCAAAAGGGACACTTGCCTGTGTTCCTTTGACTACTTCTGTTCCAAAGATGATAAAGATGATATATGTGTATAAATAAAGCAAGATGTATTTGAAATGTGCTTATGTTCTGCATCATTAGTTTTTTCACTGTTGGTAGCTAAACTGCAAGAATCTGAACATCTGCTACCACCTGCTAGCTCAAGTGTCTGCAGGAAGCAGTGACAGCAGTTAGAAAGGATCACCTTTAAAATATTCTCTCTTTTCTTTCTGCTGTTCTCTTTTAACTAAGCACTGTCGTCTTAACTTAGCTCAAAATTTAACCTGGTGCCATATCTAAGGAATGGTTTCTAGAGTGTTAAGAAACCATTCTGTAATGGCAGAAGAAGAAGAAAGGACATGACCAGAGCTGTTCTCACTCCATCACTCTCCACAAACGCATGGCCACCATCCCTTGTAGATACGTGTTAATCTTATATTTGAGTCAATATTACTCCATCTGTAAAAGCACGTGAAATACAGATCAGTGCTAACATCTCCAATGGTACTATGATGTATTAGATTATGATTGTTTTGTATTATACTTACGTTACAGTATTTTAATATTTGTGTTACGTTTATCTTATTCCTCACAGGTGAGATATGTGCTTTTAAAATTCATGGACAAGAAATGCCATTTGAAGCTGTTGTGCTTAACAAGACATCTGGAGAAGGTCGTCTTCGAGCCAAAAGTCCAATTGATTGTGAGCTGCAGAAAGAATACACATTCATCATTCAAGCCTATGACTGTGGATCAGGACCAAGTGGAGTAAACTGGAAGAAATCTCACAAGTAGGTGAACATGACATTTATTTGCTTTGTTGTGCATTTACTCTACAGTACAAATCAGATTGAAGGGATCCTGTTTATAGAATCATAGAATGGTTTGGGATGGAACCTTTTAAGATCATCTAATTCCAAATCCTCGCTGTAGGCAAGTATTCCTCCCTCTAGACCACGATGCTCAAAGCCACATCTAGCCTGGCCTTGAATGCTACCAGGGAGGGGGCATTCGCAACCTTGCTGGGCAACCTGTTCCTGTGCGTCACCACCTTCACAGTAAAGAATTTCTTCCTAATATCTAGTCTAAGTCTACCCTCATTCAGTTTAAAACCATGTTCCCTTGTACTGTCGCTACCTGTCCTTACAAAAAGTTCCTCCCCAGCTTTCCTGTAGGCCCTTCAGGTACTGGAAGGCTGCTATAAGGTCCCCCTGGAGCCTTCTCTTTTCCAGACTAAAGGGCTCCAGGTCTCTTAGCCTGTTCTCACAGGGGTGGTGCTCCAGCCCTCTGATCACCTTCATGGCCCTCCTCTGCATCTACTCCAACAGCACAGTGTCCTTCTTGTGTTGGAGGTTCCAGAACTGGACACAGTACTCCAGGTGGGGTCTCGCAAGAGCAGGGTAGACGGGCAGAATCACCTCCTTTGACCTGCTGGTCACGCTTCTCTTGATGCAAGCCACGATATGGTTGGCCTTCGGGGCTGCAAGCGCGCAGTGCTGGCTCATGTTGAACCTTTCGTCAACCAACGCTCCCAAATCCTTCTCGTCTGGGCTGCTCTCAAGCCATTCTCTACCCAGCCTGTGTCTGTGCTTGGGATTGCCCCAACCCAAGTGCAGAACTTTGCACTTGAACTTGTTGAATTTGATGAGATTGTCACAGGCCCAACTCTCAAGTCTGTCCAGGTCTCTCTGGATAGCATCCCTTCCCTCTAGCATGTCAACTGTGCCACTCAGCTTTGTGTTACCTGCAAAGTTGCTGATGGTGTACTCGATCCCACTGTCCATGTAGCATACAAAGATGTTAAATAAAACCAGTCCCAATGCTGATCCCTGAGGATTACCACTTGTCATCAGTCTCCCCTTGGACATTAAGCAGTTGACCACAACCTTTTGAGTGCAGCCAGAAAGCCAATTCCTTATCCAGCGAGTGGTTCATCCATCAAATCCCTTTTTCTCTAATTTGGTGACCAGGATATCATATGTATGTTTATACTGTAGTCGTGTACAAAGCAGTTAAACTAAGACGATTAGTTGTCACAATGGTTTGTCCATTTTTAATTCCTGTTTCTTTTTAGAGATTTTTTCTTTTTTTGTCTCTGACAGTTTGACTTACTCTGCACTGGTTCCAGCTGAAGCTTTTAACAGAACCACAGTTTAAGTGGAGAAGTGTATCTCAGTTTTGGTTAACTTTTCCATTCTTGCTTTTATATTAAATACATTGACTAAACAGATCATCCAGGAAATAGAACCTAGCTTTTAATTGGTACTTAGAAATTCTAAGTAAGTATTCTCTCAATTCATCTCATTTGAAATGGTAAGAAAAGGGAAATTGACCATTTTTTAGTATGTGCATATATGTAAGCTATTGCAGTGTTGCCTTTGCACAGTGGATTTCTGACCTCAGCTTTTGGACAGTAAGTCCCAGAGGAATTCACATCCTCTAGTTGTAAAGGGGTATTCAAGGTAAATAGGTGGTACTTTTTACTGTAGAGCCAGTTTCCTGCACAACTTTTAAATAAAGGCAGTACCCTTTTCCCCCTGCAAGTCATGAAACCAAGCTCCAGACCATTTGTCATTAACTCAGATATAGACTGTACAACAGTTCATTTTGCTAGGAACCACTTAAATGATTAATAGGTCTTCCTTTTATTCATCCAGACAATTAAAATTTTCATTAGCTCTGTAATGCATTCCAAACTCTTTTAGGATGTTTAAAAAGAATGTACATTTAGAAAAAAGTCTGCAATATCAAATAATCATCAAGTTACAGAAACAATTTTTCCTCAATACTATTATTTTTTATAGCATTTTTCACTCACAATAGTAACAAGCTACTGAGTGTTAGACTTGGAAAATTTGGTCTAATCATGGCCATTAAATCTGGCTCACTCAGACCAGGCTTTGCCATGCTTTCTTTCGTTTGTATAGTAAACACGCTAAGCTAGGCTTTTGGAGTCCAAACACTTACTCCTGGTTCTGCCATTCATCTGGAACATCCCTTTTCTGTCTGCTTGTTGCCCAGCTTATCCAACCAGATACAAAGTTGTTTCAATTGAGTACTCTGAGAGTAGCACGTTAAGTACAGAACATCTCTTATTTTTGACCCTCAGAGGCTTACCATAATGTGTATATTGAAAACGTGATGCAGTCATTATCTTGATAAGAAGTGCCAACAGCAAGGATCCAGTTCTTAAATTTGCAAGTAAATTAGTGTCTTGGGATTTAATGGGGAATCTCAGACCGACATCAGTACAAAGCTTGTGTTGCATCATTTTTCTCTGCTACCAGGCATTTCACTTTTAAATATTGACACAACTCTTCTCTTTATAAGGCAAGTTACAAATATTGTAGCTAGTTCAATAATTAGGTAGTTATAATCATATAATCATCAGAGGGTGAAATACTTCATATTGAAGAGTGCCATAAATTGACAATTTTTATTTAATAAGTATTTAATAAGCTTTTTTTTTGTCTTTTTTTTTTTTTTTTTCCATTTACTGACCCATTTTGCACTGGTATAATGTCACCAACTTTCTGCTGGGCTCCACGTTAAAAGGCAATACAGTTTTAGCAGGGAGCCCTTTGAGTTCCTCTCCCTGACACCTTTGGCACAGTGCTTTTACCTACAGAAACTTAAGGTATTAAGTTGGGTAAATTAAATACAGAAATTCAGTAATATCTCATTTTAGCAAATGTTGACATGTTCTTCTATATATTTTTTTGTCAGTCCTTTTACATTAAGAAAGCAAACTGCTAATAATATGATCTTACTTGAAGTCATTCTAAACTATTTTCTCTTTGATTTCTTTTCTTACCTGTTTTAGGGCAGTTGTCCATATCCAAGTAAAGGATGTTAATGAGTTTTCACCAGCTTTCAAGGAGAGTATGTATAAGGCCACCGTGACAGAGGGAAAGATCTATGACAGCATACTGCAGGTCGAAGCCATAGATGAGGACTGTTCCCCGCAGTACAGCCAGATCTGCAATTATGAAATTGTCACAACAGACGTTCCTTTTGCTATCGATAGAAATGGTGAGTATGGAGAAGGATCTGACCTTAATTTCTGGGACAGATAGTGTTATTTTTTGTAGAAAGTATATAATTAACAATTAATACCAGCTGATAATCCAGCCCTTTGAGTTTTAACTCAAGAAATTAATACTGTTCTCATCTCTGAGAATGAAGAAACTGTAACGTTGGAAAATTGCATCTTATTTACGTTTGATGTGGTCAGAAAGTGCCACAATAATTTGCATCATGGATATGAAAAAATGGTTTTATAGATGTGCAGTACCTTTCTCTGACGGTCAGTCTGTTCTCCAAGTTGTCTAAAATCTAGTTTCCTGTGCAGGAGATTGTTTTTTGTAATGCAGCATGTAGCCCTACTTAATTTATTTGCAGGTTTATAGCTAGTCCCAGTCTTCTGAACTCTTTTGAACAGGGTCTAAATGCAGAATGGACTATACTGACTGTGTTTAGTAGTTCACAGTTCTAATCATTTGTGGTGCTTCCTGAAGTTGGTCTCCTATTCTGCAGTACAGAATAAAATATGCTTTGGAAAAGTAGTAACATTTTTCAAGGGTTCATATTTTACTTGGTTTTCTAGTGTAATACTAAATGGATATCTCAAAAAATAATGAACCCTAATAAGTTTTCCATATGGTGCACTTTCTAATATTGGCTTCTCTATCTGTCAGCTTCTTGCTGCTTCTACTCAAGTTCTTACCAGAGAAAAGCACAGACTTTGTCACTGAGTTTGGGAGAAGTGGCTGGGCTGCATTTAAAATGAGCTAAGGATTCTCCCTCCCTATTCTTTGCTTGCTTTAGACAATAGAAAATCTTAATTCTGTATTTCAAGTGCTTCAGCAGTGCCATATTGGCATCGTTTTGTAAATAGGAGTGCTGTTATCTCTGTACCTGCGGTGGAGACCCATGATGGACCCATGGGAAGTTCTTCTACATGTGCACCAAACTGCGGTACTGAAGGAAATATCCTTCATGTTACTGTTCTTAGTTATCAGTATTCGCAGGTGCACCCTTGTGAAAAATTAGAAAATATAATTTCCTGTGCTTACAGAACATGTTTCCCCAAACAAACACCCTGTTTGTATATCCAGCAGTGTTCTGATTTATCTGATTTATCTGATTTTTTGCCAGTTTGGAGATCGAAAGCATGCATGGAGCTACATTTTCTCTAAGCAGTTGTTTTCATATTGGAATGTTTTATTACGGAAAGAGAAAAAAGAAAAAAAACATCTTTCTCTAGTTCAAAAATGATCCATCTTTATTTGCACAGCTCTTGCATAATGTACAGCTGAGCATCAAAAGATAATAACCTGTTAGCATCAGTGCAGTGTAAATGGTGTTGGTGGAAAAAGACCACTTGTTCTAATACCGTCATTTGGAGGCAAGCATTCTATATACTGTATATAAGATGTAATCATGAGTATGTCTGTGTTTAGGTAAATGTTGAGTTGGTTAGGTGAACAGGCTTGTGACTTACAATGGTTAAATAATAGACAAAAATGAGCATTGTATGGAGCAGACATTCCAATTGCTTATGCCTTTTCAGGTCTTATCTCACAGTGCAGCTGGCTCTTGAGCAATCACGGCTTCTTTTATGTCAGAGGCATGATCAAAAGCACATTAAATGTCAAGTGTCTTTGGTTACATATTTGTCCCCATGTGCTTGTGACCTGCTTTCCAGCAAAGACAACAAGAAGTTGGGTTAAAAATGACTTTAAAGACCAAGAATAATTGGTGTTAGGTTATAATACCTGCAGTTTCTTGGTCATGAATTCAGTTAATAACTCTTTGATCTATTTGTTCACTAGAAGAACACTGCTGCCGCAATCAACAGTAATTGCAGTCTAATTTGCAATTTTTTAAGATAATGGTGATTGCTTAAGCCCACTGGGATTAGAGACAGAGAATAGATGGTTGCACTTTTATTTTGTGAGAGAAATATGTTGCTTTGTTCCAACGCATTTCACTGCTCAGAATGTCTCTCTTTGCCAGCAGATATAAGCTTTCTCTGCTGCAAATTCTTTGGCATTGTTCCCATTTTTGTTACCTGTGGGATATATTAAAATAGATGTATGAGGTGCTTGGGACTGTCTGTTAATGCTGTGCTAATTAGGATTTTGTTTATAGTTTTTGCCCATTGTGAAAAACCAATCTAGGGTCTCCATTCTAGTGAAAGTCATGTCATTGTGTCTTGTGGAAGTGATCTTTTTTTTTTCCCACTTTTCAGAAATACGGGTGTGGTATTTCAATTACCAGAAATCCTCCAAAAGTAAAGGGTTTGTAATAAAATGCAATTATCGGTTCATATGTTGAGATGTTTCTTTTGACCACAAACCTGTGAAAATACCATTAACAGACTTTGAGATAGATGAACATGCTTTGTCATCAGCTTTTACCTTTTGGTAGATCATTTCCTTTTTAGGCAAAATTTATTTCTTGTATCTATATCAGTCCAGGGAACATTTTGTTGTATTGAAAAATTATATTACACATTGCAAAACATTTACAGAAAGGAAGAGAGAACCCTCCAGACTGCAGCCATGCACAGTGTACTTCACATCACCAAATTGTGTGAGGTACAAACTGGTAAACACTGGCACGGGAAGCAGCATTCAGTATAGACCTTAGTAGGTCATGCACCTAAAGAAAAGTAAAATAAAGCTTCCTAATTTACATTTGGCATCTTTGACTCAGTGCTTTTAATTTCTTTCTGATCTAAATTATTTCATGTGAAGAAAGTCTAGTATTCCTAAGATTCATCTTTTTGTATATGGAGCCTAATTTGGAAGGTAATGAACTCTTATCTGAAAAATACAGTTAAATGCAACCATATAGTGGCAAAGGAAAAATCTGTGCTTTGCTGTACAAAGAACTAGGAAAAAAGGTATAAAATATATTTTAAGAGACTTGAACGTGCAGCTCAGTCTAGTTTCCATTGGCTTGGAAAAGCTCATGTTTCTGAAAAAGAAGTCATACTACTCCTGTTGACATACTGTCAAATACAGCTCCTCTTGGCTCTGTTCTGCCAAGGATATTGAGATGTTGAAGCCATTTGTGCAGCATTGCTAGCTCTGGTGTCATGCAAGGGTTAGGAGATTAAAGTTCATACTCCCTGCATATACAGGAAGTAAGCATGAAATTCAAATGGGAATTGCAGTAGTAGAGTAGTTAAGTCTTTCTCCTGTTCCTGTGAATAAGATCTTTAGAATAGGATGAAAGACACCCATAAAACAGGGAAGTCTGTATCAAACTATTCCCAAAACTGACCCTGAAGAAACAGGAGTGCAAATTTGTAAGTCCTCACACAAGAATATTCATATTTCCGTTGTCACTTATCAGCTTTCTGTTTTGTTTTTAAATCTGTTATAACTCTTGGTATTTCCAGAAAAAAAGGCCAATGTTTAGAAAACTTGAAGAAAATTAACTGTGTATTGTGTCGAGAAGGGAACTTACGTTTCCCTTCAAAATTTCCTTTTTTATTGATTACCTTTCTGTTCATGGATGAGATGCAAATAGAAATTCTCAGTCTATCGCTAAAACATTAGTATTTGTTTACAGTGCTATAGTGCTTAGTCTTTGTAGTGCTTACCATCTGCGTCTGCTTTTAATCATAAATTGTAAAATAACAAAGTAGTATAAAGCATCAGAGATAACAGAAAAATTGCATATTTAGGGTATCAATGAATTGCAGTAATACCTACTGGGCGTCCAAATGACCTTCCATAACAACTAATCGTCAGTATCTTTGTAGTCCAAATCTTAAAAGGCAATTATGAAATTCAAATCTTGGAAGAGGGATTTAATGAAATGTCAATATGGTGTGTGTTTTACAATCTTGGCAGACAGTTAACGTGCCAAGCAAAATCTAGCTTTTGATTTAGCCAGTTTTGATTTCTTGAATTATCTCTGATGATGAAGGACTAAAATAATACCAAGGAGAAGCAAATAGGGTAGCTTAAAAATTTCTGTAAGAGTATAATGCATAAAGAACAAGTTAGCACGTACTAAAAGAAATAATTATGTACACAATTGGCAGTTTTTCACCAAATACTCTTAGACAGGTATTGATCAAGAAACTCAAGAGAGTAAAATGGGTAGATTCGAGTTCTGTTGTTTTGTTAATTACTCACTCAAAAATAATGAAGTTGATATCATTCGTGCAGTTGTGTTTGTGATGAGGAATGGCAGATGTAAGAATGCCTAGCAAGATGCCTGTGAAAGAGAATGGAGGAATATGTAGTACGTAGAACCATTTCCATTCTGTCCTCTAGCTTGTCTTCCTTCTCCATTTGAGATACAGAAAATGGTGAGAGGACTCGTTCCCTCCTCTGTGCCCTGCTCAGTAAGGGAGAAGGAAAGGCTGAGAATCATCACAAAATATGGATTGAGCCTAATTTATGACTGCAGAAGTAAGGGCAGTTTTAAACTACAAATTTTGAATTGTAAGTCACTGATAATTGTAAGAAAAGTATTCTTCCATCCTGACCTGAAAAACTTTTTTAAAAGGCTTTATAATAGCAGTCTGAAAAGTTTTAGGCTCTGAGAAGATGATGAATGTGCATCAGAGAGACGCTTATTAGAAGTTTTTACTATTGGATGCTTAGTTTAAGGCTGCCTTAGGAAGGTTCATTTGTCTGCTCTCTCTCTAGTCTCTAAATTCATTTAAAAGAAAACAAAAGCAGTGTCAGTGATGTACTTGGATGGGCACTTATGGAAATCAGACCACAATATTTGACTGAAATTGAGGATTTGGGTGCTCCTCATTTCAAATCTGGCCCAATTTTGCAGATCTGTACGTGTATACATTTAGGTGGAGTGTTGATCCAGAGCAAGCATTCTCATTCAAATAGATGGTATAACAACGAAGTGCAGACATGTTTAATACACTATACAGTCTCAAATTTTGTTTTAAGCAATGAGGGCATTTCAGTGGAAATGGGCAGAATTAAAATGCGAAACTCTTTAATTATATGTTCATACAGTTACCTAGTAATCTCCTGGTCTTGCAGGAAGTACTCTGAGAAAGACATTTCTTTGTGAGTTATTTCTTTGATCTTGAAACAGGTGATTTGTCACCTTTATATGTGTGTCAGGTTCAGCAGGTAATTTCTGTTATTGCTGAGTTTTATTTTCCATGTGGTAGCTCAATTCTGTCATGTCAAATACTGCTGAGCTTTCTGATGTAGAAGGTGATTCTGCACCTTACTTTTAAAATCCAGGGAAAGGTGTTAAATATCTCTCACTTAAAGGATAGTAACTTTACGGGGAAAAAATACTTAGGCTGGAGTTGCATTCAGCGTTAGATCTCAAGTGCAGGGTGCAGCTGCCACATTAAGGCAGTGTGTTCTGGGAGGATGTGGAAAATAAGGTTGCATCTACTTATACTTTGCATTTGAATATTAATCTTTAAATAGTCTTAGTCTTCAGAAAATATTGAGCAGGTGTTTGCTAATACAGATGTGCCCACGTGTGTCCATACGTTAGTAAAGACGATTGTAAGTTGTCCAATAATTTCCCTTCATCCAGTAAAAAAATAAAGTACTGCCCACTCTTTGTAACTGTCCTGCCTGTGGATGTCCTGTGTGTTCCAAAGAGCTTAGGATTTGATTAACTCTACCTTGAATGTGATATTCCACATATGCTTAGTCAAAAATTCCTGAATGTTATCTCTTATTGAATCTATAGGTAACATCAGAAACACTGAGAAGCTAAACTATGATAAACAGCATCAGTATGAGATAATGGTGACAGCTTTTGACTGTGGACAAAAGCATGCAAGAGAAGATGTCTTAGTGCAAGTTAACGTCAAACCAGTGTGCAAACCAGGCTGGCAAGGTAAGGTTTAATAGCTTGTGTATCTCACCCAATCCCCCCTTCTATCCCTAAGCAAGCAAACAAACTTTTTTTTCGTAGTCTGTCTAAATATACTGAAAGGTTAAAAAATTATTCTGGCTTGTCTTTCTCCTTGGAATTCGGTTTTATATGTATGCACAAATGCATGAGTGAAGGCTTGTTCAACCTGCAATGGGTACAAAAGGCAAAGTTTATCTTGATTACTGTCATCGTATTGAGAGAGTTCAGTAGGAATTTATTTTTGAAAAATGGTGGTAAGAAGCTGCAGTCCACCATCTAAAATGAGGAAAAACTCAGCTAGTGATAAAGTGGGAAGATGCAGAGTAGAAGAAATTAAGATGAAAAGGAAGGCTGAATTAAGGAAAAATCAACTTCATACAACCACATTATGGAGACTTTGTTCAGGACTAATCTGACGTTCCAAATTATAATTTTTAAAGACAATAATCCAGAAGGAAAGAATCATTTTCACTATTACGCTTGCATGTACTTGAATTTGTAGAACTGGCACTTAGAGAAAAAAGTATTTAATTTGTAAATTGAGGCCACCTCTGGTCTAGAAGACTTCACAATGACGTAAATCTGAAATATCATAATTCCGTTTTCACAGTCTTCATTTAAGCAGAACCACATTTTTTTTTCATGGATGCCTCCACCCCCATCAAGTATTTCAGAAAGCATTCTTATAAAAATATAAGACTACTAAGTATTTCGACGCTTTATAACAAAGGCTCTTGATTTATGCCATATTACTTATACTGTCTCTACACTTTGGAAATGTTCTGTTTCAGTTTTGTGGGGTCATTGCTAATCACTGCTACGCATTTTGTCTTAGAATTTCTATTGGAAAGTTGCTGACTTTTCATTTGCAATAGGGAATTTTAGTGACTGAATAATTTTTTCAAAGAGATATCAGTAATGATAATAAAGTAATGTTTATATTGCCAACTATTGCCATAGCTATATAAGAGATCAAGTGTCATATATACCTCAGGTGATCATTTGTGGTCAGATCAGGTACATACAGTTACAAACAACCTCAAAGCTGGTTTTATTTTCATTTATTGATGCTTTGGTTTATCTTCTATTATGTGAGGTTTGTGTTTCTAATGAAAATCTGGAATTAAACTTCTAATTTAGGCATACAAAAAATTATTCTTTTTCTTAGAAGTAAGGCTGTATGTTAAACTAACCACTATGACAGTCTGCCAAGTTGGTAGCTGGAAGCAACCTCTTAAAAAAACAAAAACAACAACAAAAAGCACTATGTGATAGTTTAAAGCAGCTTGACTGAAGTGTCTCTAGTAAGGAAGGATGTGTTTTTCTAGTATTCATTTTGCTTGAATTTGGACTTGGTAGTTCTGTGGTAAAATAGCACAAATGCACTCTGTCTTTATTCTGTCTGATAAAGTTTTATGATAGATATTTATTACAGGCAGGGCAAAAATATCAGATAGTTCAGATATTTTCTGTTTTAGCTTATTCCTTGCCTGTAGAATTGTGTCTTTCTGTCTGTCAGCAAGGTGACTGCTTCATTTGCTGGCAAGTCTTTGGGTTGATTGACACATGGTGCAAGGAGATGGCATTTGTCTTCTCAGGGTATAAGATACGTAAGTAAACAATTGGGTGTGAGACATTAGTTCTTAACTATCAAGTCAGTAATTATTATTTGAAAGAAAGATGCAGCATAATTCATTCAGAAATTTCTTCATTTGTTTTATAGATACAGTTTTTAAGAACCTACTTATTTCTGAATGTGAAGATAATCACATTTGATGGTGTTTTTCATTTTGAACCAATACCTGTAAGGACAAACTGCTAATAGAAATTAACTAGAAAAGCTTACTGGTACTATTTTCATCACTTAGAGAAGAAATCTGGAGGGAGACTAGGAATGGAAGATATTTATAATGTTTTTAGTTCCCTGATGCTCTATCCCAGGCACAGAATATAGCACTTGCTCTTGTTAAACTTCAACCACTTGCTTACTGTCCAGGTGAGCACTTACTACCAGGTAACAGTGGAGACTGCAGTTGAGGAAAGGTTATGTGACAGTGATAGAGAATTTCAGCTCCACATCTATGCGTTTGCAGGTTTTTTTAAGCAACAGATTTCTGTACTATCATCTGCACATTCTGGGTGTTTCTAGCTGTTCCTCTAGCCTCTACTTTTGTTTCCCTGTTCTGTTGACATTGAGCAGAGACCGTATACTTTTTGCTTCAGTGTGCGTTTTTTGATTCTTCCAGAACGTTTGTTTTTGCTGCAGTACATTTACTGTCATATTAATATTGATTACTATGAAGCTATAGCTGTCTAAGTTCAGGAGAGAGAAACCTGTAGCAACACAGAACTAAATATCTGTATAGCATTTTTATAAAAAGTATCAGGTCATAGGGGAAATAAGAATCAAAAACTTGTAACTTAGATCATGTTCTTTTAACCTGTTAATAATACCATAATAGTGTATTATCTTTCATTACTTGTAGGACAAGTTCCATGAAACAGAAGGAATCATTGTCTCACAGTTGGGTTAGCAGAAATAAATAAAATAAGATAATGTGCTAAATAATGTAATAGAAAAGCATACAGGAAGAGTTTAGCCACAATAAATAAATGAAGAGCAGAGTAATGTAAGAACCTAGTCTATACTTCGAGATTTTTGAAGTTTTGCTCAATTACTGGAAATCAAGCCAGAATTGAGGTCAGGTTGTTCCTAAAAATCAGTGATTTCAGGTGAAATGTAGTTACAATGGCATAAAATGCACAAACAAAAAAAGACACAACAAAAAACCAAAAACCTCCCCTAAAACAAACAACAGGATACCTCAAGAAAGTGTTGGAGGATTCTGGCTTTTCCGAAACAAACAGGGAAGGTTGAATAAGTGTCCTGGTTGTGGCCAGGATGGAGTCTCTGTAGCTGATACAGTGCTGTGCTTTGGATTTAGGATGAGAATAATGTTGATAGCACATCAATGTTTTAGCTGTTGCTGAATAGTAGTTGCGTTACGTCAAGAACTTCCCAGTTTCTTGTGCTGTCTGCCAGAAAGGAGTTGGTGGTGTAGAAAAAGTTGTGATGGGACACAGCCAGGACAGCTGTCCAAAGGTGGCCAAAGGGACATCCCAGATCATAGGAGTTGGCAGGAGGGGGTTGGAGGCTGTTCAGGATTCAGCTGGACATTGATCAGCTAGTGGAGAGCAATTGCACTGTGTATCACTAGTTTTGTGTATTCTTTTCATTTCTCCTCCTGTTTCTTTTCCTGTAACAGCTGTCATAATCTGAACTCTCAAGTTCTACTTTATTTTTTCCAATTCTCTCCCCCATCCCTCTGGGAAGGGAGAGTGGGTGAATGGCTGCATGATGCTGAGCTGCCTGCCAGATGAAACCACAACTGTCTTTTTTTGTCACTCAGTATGGGGCACAAAAGGTTTGAGGCAACAGCAGATTTGACTAGAGCGTCTTAGCAAATTAGTTTATAATTGGTTATAAATATTATATGTTTCATTGTTGTTGATCACAATGTTGGTTTATTTACTCTCAGAGTTTATTTGTTCACAATCCTGTTTAATGTAGCTTATCTGTTGCTGATTATCACCACTGAATGATGGCTTTAGGCTGGTTTTTGGCTTCCTCAGTTTTTGTTATATCCATGATATTTGTTGCGTTACACCAACCAGTGCCCAGCCCAATCAGTCCCTAGTGGCTATCTTGGGGAGGTCAATATATAGCAAAGACAACAGAACAAAAGCTGTACCCAATTACCTGAGTTTTGTGCACAATATATTTTAGCAGGGTAACACGTTCCTTAAAAATCCTCAATTTCACTTTGTGTTTGGTGTTTACTTAAAAGTACTTTGAAAGTAGAAACTTCCATTAAATTACCTGATAGATTGATACTTCTCTTGTCAGAGATTTTTATAAAGATATTGTGTGTTCCTTTTGTAAGGCATGTATGGCTTATTAAGGTGGTGACCTATGGCTTTTCTGCCACCAAAGGGCACATTCCTATAATCTCTTTCAGGTGAGCTAGTCATTCAGAGACCATATGAAGGTCACATCGGTTTGCTTCTCCTGCTGAAATATAATCTTTTGTTCAGAGAAGGGCAGGACCTTCTCTTTTAGTAGCAGAGGGATGTTAGAACATTTGTGAGTACGCATGCTTCCTAGAATCTATTTATAGTAGACTTTGCATGAAAGAGGTTGGTCAGGTACAGAAACCTCACAGAACAAAATCAGAAAAACTATTCCTAGTTCTGAGGAACAACTTTAAAAACTTAGAAAAAAGCAACAACAAAAAAAGCCACCACAACTAAATATCTTCTGCAGTAAATATAAATTGACTTCCAGTCTCATTCCATGCATGTACCTGGCAGTTTAAAATGTAATGCTTGTGTTGTTTTAGCTGTAGAAGATACTTGCCCATTTTTTGAAATAAAAGTTACTGCTTTATGACTTTATGCCACTCTAATCTTGGAGCTGCTGTGTATGTGTCATTAAACCAGGGTAATAATAATGAAATGCTCACATTGAGCTGTTAAATTGAATCACGGTCTTTAGTAGAATACCTAGTCTTATCTTTTTCAGACATTTGAAAATTAATTGTATTGCTGAGTACCTCTAGCTGTGGGGCTCACAGGTTATGTGATTTTGTACTCATTTTCAGTACTTGTTCTGGCATTGTTCTTCTGTTTACTTACCAGACATACTTAGACAAAGCAGACAGATCTGTTTCAATCTCATTTTTAAGCTAGAACTGCACTTCCTCAGCTAATTCTGCTTATGTCTTATGGCTAAATACACATGAATGTTCCAGATAAGTGGGTTTTTTTTGTCTCTTTTACTCTTTTTTTGCCTGGCCATATCAGACTGGTGGTTCATGGGTGTACTATTAACCCAATGGAATCAGCTCTTTTTCCACGTTTCCTTCTTTTAGTACTGATGCACAAGTTTACTGAAGAAGTTCCTGAGCATGAACCAAAGTTCCTGGTACTTTGAATCATAACCACAAAGCAGTGTTTCTTTAATACCAGTCACGAAGGTC
The DNA here is from genome assembly GCF_987193195.1 of Phasianus colchicus. NCBI lineage: Eukaryota > Metazoa > Chordata > Aves > Galliformes > Phasianidae > Phasianus > Phasianus colchicus. The sequence goes on from NC_143445.1 coordinate 7,103,409, forward strand.
ATCTTGTCCTGTGCTCAGTATATTCTGTTCCCATATTGACTTCCAGTGTAGAATTACCTTCCAGTTTCTTCATCGGCAACAGTAATTAATACAGTTTTGCATCAAGATCAGGAACAGAGAAGTCAAGTAATCCCAAGGTAGTTTCATAAGGATCCTTACTAGATGGATCCCCTGTGTTCCACAAGCTTACTTTTTCAGAGTAACCCATTTTTGCCTTCTCTTCAGAGAATTCTGTAAGGCCTGTTGAATAAAAAAAATCCAAGTGAAGACTGTCTTTTGCCAGGCTAAACAGGGCTGATTTTAATCAACTTTTTCCCATTGGCTTCCCCCAAGTCAGTGTTTACTTTCCTAAATTTGCACTGTAATGTGGTAGTGCTGTACATTAGCTTGTGCCAAAGGACAAACGATTCTGTTTGAGTTTTGTTAATCAAGCACAACCTGCTGTTTCAGATGGGGCTGTATCTTCTGACTGTTTGAAAACTCTGGACATGAGTCACATTTTAAGATCAAGTTCAAAATACCAGTTCTGAAATTCAGTCTTTGCAGACTTAGGTTACGTAAGATTCTTCCTCTGAATCAATTGTAGAGGAACAGAAAAATTGCCACAACATTCCTGAGGGGAAGGTGCTGGTCTTTTGAATGTGTCCAATAGAGGATGCAGTTCTGGGAGAAAGTAAAATGACCAACTTTGCCACATTCAATGTTAAATGAAAGATTTGGGTCTTTCTCAAAAATCCTTTTTTTCTCATAAAAAAAAACCAAAACACCTCTTCACACTGCCAGCAGTTCTTTTTGCTAGTTCTGACTCTGTGCCCTTTTCAATGTTACTAACTTCACTAGTAGTCAGATACAGAAGATGCTGGCCTCAGCCTCAGCGCCTCTGGGACGCTGAAATGCCATGGGGACAGTTGCTGTATAAATAAGACAGCTGCAAAGGTGTTACTAACTTTAAGGTATCCCAGGTATCGCCCTGTGCCTGCCTGGGAAGGCCCTGTGTGTGGTTTGGGGTAGTCTTGGCTGACTTCTTAAATATAAACTGAAGTGTCTTTCCATCAGTGAAAGTAATTCAAGTGAGACTTAGGATTTTGGATCGATCTGTGATGCTGCAGGAGACCAAAGTACAAAGACATTAATTCAAGTGTAGTTGATGTTTTACAATTTAGAGCTGAGAAAAATGCAGGTAATTTAGAACATTCAGGACTTGGTCACAAGTCATCATTTTTAACAAGTAGAAAGGTAATACTGGGAAATGAAACAACTCTTCCAACTCAAGGGACGCCCATATAGCAGTAATAGAGTACCATTATTCTTCCATATGAGTTGAGGCATTTTATTTATCGTATTTTATATAAAGCATTCTTCATGTATCTGCAGTTGCATGTGCATTTGCATGTAGATAAGTTACAGTGAGTAATTCAGTTACATTTCCAATAATGAATATTTTTCATGAGAGCCAATTAATTAGTTATAACAGAGAAACAAGAAATTGTCTGAAATCTGAAAGCTGCTGAGATACAGATTTGACTATTATTTTTCTTGTTGGTGAGGAACATAATGCCTTACTAGTGAATAGGAGATTAGAAAAAGCAATAATTCTTATGTTAATTGTTACATTATTAGCTTGTTCAGAACAAGTTGTTTTATTTTTACCTTAAGTATTTGAAATAATTTCCTACTGTCATTTGATTGGAAAAATGTTAATTTCGACTTTCAAAAATGGATTAGAAAGATAAATCTGTTATTGTCATTATATACATTATGGTTCTTGAAATTCAATGGGAACTGTTTACATTGACAGTAAAGAGAAATGTATGCAATACTGCAGATCAAATCTAACTTTATATGGAATATTACTACCTGAAAATCAGTACTACAATAGTAACTCAGCTGATATATGCACAGGCAGTGAAGTAGTCATAGCTGTCTTTTAGTCAGGGATGTCCTAAAAATTCTAATAAAAATAGTTTTAATATCTACAGAATGTTCTTTGAAGTCTGGGCTTCCTCAAAGAAGCAAAATGCTTTGTCATCACCATTTCTATTAAAAGTCACGAAGAAAATCTGAGAGTTCCAGTGCAGATGCAGATTGTCAGCATCTCATCTTTTTTGTCTGTGCTCTGGACTAACAATTGCTCTGCATTCCAAAGTTTTTGCCTGAAGTGCTGGATTTTGTTGTGGTATTTTATAGAGCATTCTTCTTCAAGCTTTTTGAAAACTACGTCTCTTGAAAAGCACCAAACTTTTTTCACTTACTGAATTGTCGCTGTACATTTGCTTTAAGAGATTTCATTGACTGCCAGGACCTAGTTTTTTGGTTTTTTTTTTCCATTTATAGACTCCTCTTTTACCTAGAACTAAAAATAGAGGAACTTTAACTATGTATGCAAGAGTACTTCTGGTGGGAAATTTTACAGGTACACAGATGGTACACTCTGGTAGCAGAGCTGAATAGTTTTGTGACTTCAAAATAATTAACTGTTTACATCTCTGTATTAGTGTGGCATTGTCATTTATGTTCTTTAGTAGGCTGCCTACAGTTGGCTGAAATATGAACAGGAAATAGCCAAAAATTCATGTTTTTAATTAATGATGCTTGTTTAGGATTTCTCTGAAGCAAGTTGTAGTTAATTGAATTTAAAAAATTAAATGCTTCAGTTGAGAAACAGTGATATGTGTACCATGTCCAGGTAGTCTAAGGCAGGTGACTGTTCAACATTGGCTGTGAAACATCTGCACGAGCACAGCTTTAGCCAGACCTAGCTGAATGCACGAGTAGTCTTTTGAGCTCTAACTTTCAGTCATGGATACTTAACAAAATTAAAAGACAAGAGGTAGCACTATAGACATGTTATATTAGCTTTTGGACATAGTCCAGTAAGACTGATGCCTATTGCAGGTCCTTGGAGATATTTCTTCTTATCTTAAACTATGAAATCTAACTACATTCAGTGGAGCCAACAGCCTCGTCTCAGTAGAGCTAGCTTGCAGAATGCCATATCAGCATGGACATTGGAGACCCAGGTTGATTAGCAGTTATGTCAGAATATGTAACTTGTGTTTGTGTGATTTAGTGGTAATACTTAATAGAGCCTGATGGTGAGGCAAAACCAAATTTATAGGATATTAATAAAAGAAATGATTTTTGTCTTAGCCAGGGGCATTTGATAGCAGTATGTCATCTAAAACTACATAATCCTTTCTCATTTTTAATCTCTCTTGAATTTTTTGTTGTTGTACTTTTCCAGATTGGAACAAACGTATTGAATACAAGCCTGGTTCTGGCAGCATACCGTTGTTTCCCAGTATTCATCTAGAAACGTGTGATGGCCCAGTTTCATCAATACATACAACAATTGAATTGCAGACCAACTATATTGGAAAGGGCTGTGATCGTGAAACCTACTCAGAAAAATCTCTGCAGAAACTATGTGGTATGAACATGGCTGTCAGTCAATATAACAATCTTTTTACAGAAGAAGTGCCAAATCCTTGTGACTTCTAAGCACACAATATATGCATTTAGCTCAGCTGGTTCATCTTTGATTGTAGCAACAAAAATCAAGGAACTGATGATTAACTAGCGCCCTGTTCTCTTCCATTTATTTTCACTTTTTTTTCATGCCTTTTTCCTGCATTACTCCTTTTTTTCCTTCATCTCCTGCTCTTCCTTTCTTTATTTTTTTCCTATTTTCTTATCCTACATCTTTCACTTTTTTTTTTTCCTTTGGTGCTAATTCTGTTTTTGTGACAGTATATTGAGATTTCACATATAAACTGGCCATCAAATGAAGACCATAGGATTTCATAATTGAATCTATGTTGTGTTTTAAGTCTTCCTCACTCAGCTTTCTGCTCTGCTGCTAAGTACTGTGCCAGAGCAAAAGCAAGCAAAAATGAAGGAAATTACAGACAATCATTTGAGGAAAAATATTTAAGAAACACTTGTGGAGACTGAGAAAAGAGGTAAACATGAAGGAGAGTAACAGAATTCACATAATGTCACAATATTTTCAACCTGAAAATTGCTTAGTTTAATCCTGTATCTCCGTCCAACTAATGTCCTAAAAAAAAAAAAAAAAAAAGATAGCCCATTACCATTTGTATGCATCATTACGTTCATGACGTTAAAATTGAGAAGTTGAACAAAGCTATGAGACCAGACCCTGAAATTGATTTCATAAAATGTTAGTGTTTTAAATAAAAATAAATACATTATAGCTTAAGTCAAGTACTTTTGCTGACTCTAAGAACTTAATGTTGGTAGTGAGAAGAACATTATTTTATGCCTCTTACAGACCTGTACTGCAAATGGCACAAACACTCTGAGCAGCTCCTTATTAACATTACTTTACCTGCTAACACTTAAGGACTAGCACATTGAATTTCTCTTTTTCTAGTGAATAAACTGGAGTTTTCCCCAATGTCAAACTTTAATTCAGTGGCTGGCTGTACCATGTGTAGGTCTAAAGAGGTTAAAGACAGAATTGTCAATATATTTCCACAGGTTTGACAGTGGCATTGTAGTAGCTGCAGGCATTGTATGAGCTACTTGACAGAATCTAACTATACTGCTGAACTTCCAGTTGTAGTTTAGCATATATGTGAGGGAATGGGATGTAAAGTAGTTGAAAAAACAGAATGTAAAAAGCATAGGTAAAGGAAGTGGGGAATGTCTTACTGATGAAAGAGCTTTTTTTTTTTTGTCCAAGGTTTCCATTTCTTCATAGAGAAGTATAGGGAGGGTAGAAACTGATATTAGAACTTTGATAAAAAGGTTAAAATGAAAGTGAACTTTACATCAGAATTGCATTTGGAAAGATTTACATTTTAATACTTGGCTTTTGTTGCCATATTTACTGTAGAGAGAACAAGTAATCTTATGAAAGCAGGTTAAATAAATTATTTATGGAAAACAGTTTTCTTCTAGAAATGATCTTATTTTGTCTTATGGTTGGATAAATAAATTCTTAGTGAAGGAAGAAAACCCTGCATTTTTTTCCATCAGTGAAGTATTGTGTGATTGCAGAAAGTGCGGAATTGAGCAATCAGAGACAAGTATTCATTTGCGCCATATAAAAAACAAGATTGTCTCTCTGTAACTGAAGATCCAGTTTATAAATCCTGCGCTCAGTTCTTAATTTGTCAGTTAGAAATGCAGAGAATTCAGGTGCTGAGGACCATGCATTAAAATTCACTTTTCTTTATGTGACTGATTGTTCAGCTCTGCCTTTCAGTAACTCAGTAATGCGTACTTACTTTTGACAGTAAAGGTGGGCAGTTTTACTGATTAAATTGCAGCCAAATCATTTAAAGACAAGGACCTATTAGTATTGTGCCTCAAAGCATTTTAGGAAGTGTTTTTTTTACCTTGTCATCCAGCAATAACAAAAAACAATGTGTGAAAGACTCAAGGGTTCCCCCCCTAGTAAATTCTAACAAATAAATGCATTTAGCTCGGGACCACTGACTAATGATTTACATTCTGGAGAGGGGCTAATCTGAGTTCTGAGTACCACTGAAGTCCTGTATCTATTATTAGGCAAGAACACATGGAGCTACAACCTCACACAATCCAGCATTAAAGTGATACTACTTCTTTTACAATGAATATTCTGTATGCAGTGATATTCATGCCAACAATATGAGTATCCGTTGGTGTCTGTTGCACATTAAGGCACTTGTTTTACATTCATATCCACTGTACTGAATTTGGCTACACGTTACCCGCATATACTACATATCTCTGTGCATACAGGGAAAGAGGACATGAAGCTTTCCTGTTGGAGGTATAAAACTTTGTTTTAGTTTTAGCACTTCTTGAAATAACTGAAGAAATGTCACTAATGAATTTTAGAAAATAATGAGAAATTTCTAAGAGAAGTAATGTGATGTTTTCTGTAGTCACTGTGCAGTATGTTTCATCTACTGGTTTTACTGGTTTAACATGCTGGCTACTAAATAATGTGTATGCAATTTGATAGTGAAACTTGCAGGACTATTTGGGATGTGAAAATAATATAAATGTGTGATTCAGGCCCCACACCCATGGTTAATTCATCTGTACAGCTTTTTCATTAATCTCTCATTCTGTTATTATTATATACCATCTGCAGGAGCATCCTCAGGTGCCATTGATCTCTTACCATCTCCCAGTGCAACAACTAACTGGACAGCCGGGCTTCTCATGGATAATAATGACATGATTTTTAAATTTGATGGAAAACAAGGAGCCAAAATCCCAGATGGAATAGTCCCAAAGAATTTAACTGATCAATTCACCATCTCTTTGTGGATGAAACATGGACCTAGCCCAGGACTAAGAGCTGAGAAGGAGACTATTCTCTGCAACTCTGACAAGACAGGTGAGTCTTGCTATTGAGGAGAAAGGCATAACATATTTGGTGAAGCTCTATAAGTAGTTAGGTTGAATATTGATTTGGGTCTTATTTATTAACTTGGACGTAATGCTTCCATAAAATGAATATGGCATAGTTCTGGAAGGTATTATATAGCTTTCACTAGAACCATAATGATGCACAATATTGGAAAAAACACAATTTTGATTTGTTGGGTTTTCTGTCTTTTAGATGTGTATTGCTTTGAAACACTTTAACCTAAACAAAAGCGTTGACGATAGTTCAGCTCACTAATCTTCCTCCGCTCTCTTTCAGAGATGAACCGACATCACTATGCCTTGTACGTGCACAACTGCCGGTTAGTGTTTCTGCTGCGTAAAGACTTTGATCAGGCCGACACCTTCCGCCCTGCAGAGTTCCACTGGAAACTGGATCAGGTACTTCTGGCTTTTTCTTATCTGTAACCCACTCATTTATCCATCTGCTTTAGAAATCATAGAGAACAACTCAAATACTAATGCAGTTCCTTGGGGAAATCAGAAGACTACTTCAGTTACGTTTGAAATTCCAACTGTTGTGAGACTTTACTGGGCTCCACAGAGAAAGAGTTAAATTAGCTTGGCTCAATCATTCGTTTCAATAAGTTCTTTAGTGGAGTCATATTTAACACTAAGTAGAGTTTTATATCCATTGTCAGTGGAGAATCTTAGAGTCATGACATTACATGCAGAAATTTTCCATTTATCATTTAAAAAAAAAAACAATCTACTGTATCAGTATAATGGAAGTGATAGAAGTCTTTTCAATACAGAGTATGCTGACGTGGGAAGAAATTTTTAATATATTTTAAGTCTAATCTATGGATTTTCACTTTTATCTGCTATGCTGTGTGTAATTTCTCATTTTTATGAAGAGTATATTGTAAGGAAATTATTATTAAAGAGATAAAAGTTGTCTTTGAAATATTTATCAATTTTAAACAAGATAAGGATCATTTGGATAAAAGAAGACACATCTCCATCAAGTTGGTATTTTACATAAGCAAGTTTATTCATGTATTTTGGCCCACACTGTAGTATCAAAGATGTATATATAGGAGTGGTAACTTCGCTAATTTACCTTCAAAATGCCTATTGAAAGACCATTTGTGTCTTGATTATCAAAAGAATGTGGTGATAAACCATGGGATGATCATAGCACTTGGTTTTCATGTCCATTAACCAGTTTGGAAACAGTTTCTGCTGTATGTGATTCAAAATCTTGGTGCCTAGAAAGGGATACATTTGCATTATATCATATTTAAGATTACCAGTCTCAAGTAACCAATGTTCTGAGTGCTAAGATGAATTTCGAATGGCTGTATAGTAAAGATCTAAAATCCTCAATGGTACTATAAAGTTTATGTAAAATGTGAGGTCGGCTTCAAAAGTAATGCTTCCTGTTTGATGATGTTGGTCCATGATGTCAGAGACAGATGTTGGCAACATGGCAGTGGAGGTTGAACCTTCCCAACAATATTCCATTGCGTTTTGCTGCCATGTGACAGATAGCAGCAGAGAAGCAGTCTGACAGAATGGTGTCTGACATGGATGTGTGTATGAAGCAAAGGGGTGACACTGAATTCCTGCATGTGGAAAAAAAATTGCACCCATTGGCATATGTCAGTGCTTGGTGAAGGTTTATGGAGACTAAACAGTGGATGGGAGCAGCGGTGACAGCAGTGTGAAAGTGAGGCTACAGCCATGCAGGCTTGTTTATCACTGGTGAAAATGTATAGCTAATGGTGGTGGCTGTATTGAAGAAAAGTGTTTTGTAGCTGAGAATTTTTTGTATCAAATAGTGTTATTGTGCTATTCGTTGTAGTTTTCACGGAGACATTACTTTTGGAATGACTATATTTTGACTTGGAAAGCTGAATGCAGTCGGCTTCTCTTCTGTATCTTTAGAATGGGAGAGTAACTGTGTCCATTCAGTAACAGAAATTTGTGTGTAACTCTTGTAGCTTAGCCATGATGAAGCATTGGAAAATGGACTGTCAAGAAAAATTTTGCATTTTCGGGGGACGTATCTGATTGTGTGAAAAAACTTTTTCATCTAATGTGTCCAGCTACAGTTACTTTATTCGCACTTTCATTTCTCCATATCATTTCCAGAGTTGATTTGTTGTTTTTTAAAAAAAGACATAAGTCAGAAAGTACTGAAATGCTACTACCTTTCAAATTCTATTTTTCCTTCTTATATCACGAAATAGACAGTATATCCCGAACTACATGAGATGGAAGTATATCATGCTTTAAGTATGGTATTTTACAAATAATTGATTCTTTCAGCAGGGAATTTTTCTGAGAGTAACTTTTTCATGAGCCTATTCATGAAACAGTCTCTTATGTAAACTCCAAAACAAAAATAAAATTGAACTAAAATGTACATACTAAACAGGCTGCCATATGCATTTGTGTGTCAATAAGATAAATCTCATTAGCAATTAATTGCATCTCTAATATGATCTTCTGACTTCCTAATAAATGGAAAAGATTCTCATAGGGCAGGATCAACGCTGCTATAGTACAGCTCATAGCAGTCTCTTTCCAGTTTTTTTGCCATTTCTTGCAAATGCTCTGTGATTTCAATAGCCTGGTTTCTGCAGGGGAGTAGCTGTGTACCCACGTGATGCTCTGCAACGTCAGCCATCTCCCTTTTTCTGGTCCAACCAGAAAAAGACACTTAAGTATGTTTTGTTGACACTTAAGTACATTTTGTTGCATAAACAGGAGATGTATGACCCCTCTTTGGTTCCTATGGTTTTATTTGGTATTTTAGAAATTTAGAAAGCAAGATAAAAAAAAGTCAGTGATGTTCTTTAAGCCTTCTAGATTACACTCCCCTCTACAGGACTAAGTGCTAAATCTGTAAAAGAAAGTTTTTGAGGACAGCACTAAACTGCAAGCGCTGTTGTCTCCCCAAGGGTTGAGTCCTTGCAGAAAGATCTTGACAAATGTGAGAGCTACATGAAGTTGAACAAGAGCCAAGTGCCAAATCGGCACCTGAGAGGGGGCAACCCAGAATATATGTACAGACTGGGGGACAAGAGGCAGGAGAGCAGCTCAACATAAAGGAATCTGGGTGTTCTGCTTGACAGCAAGTTTAATCTGAGCCAGCAGGGAATGGGATGGAACAGTGTCAGGTGGGGGTTAGGGAAAGGTTCTTCACCAGAGGGCAGTAGGCATGGCCATGAGCTGCTGGAGAGTTTGGATACCACTCTCAGACACAGGGTGGTCCTGTGCAGAGCCAGGGGTTGGACCTGATGGTCATTCTGGGTCCCTTGTAACTGAGGATGTTTTGTGATTCTGTGATTCATTATCAAGTCGATTATTGTGTGTGATTAGCCTTGCACTGGAAATAGCGTAGCATTGATGTTACTGATGAGCTATACATACTCTTCATTTTTATTCTTTAACGTTTACAAATATCTAAAGGGAGGTGGGAGGCAGATTGATGAGACCAGGCTCTTAATTTTTTTATTTTATTTTTTTTAATATTTAGATTCTGAAAGACCTTTGGGAATCTCACGTTCAGAACTGTTCATTGTGTAGTGACAAATCTTTCAGATTCCTCAGGGTTTTGGGTTTGTTTGTTTGTTTTTAAGTATAGGCATTAGGCTGTAGCTAACTGTTGGATATTTTCTCACAGTCTGCAATGCACTGTGATATGCAGTGCTACAGATCAGGTTGCATACATAACTGTGCATGACAGCTCAATGGTTGGTACCAAGCACAGCTAGAGCAGAGTAAAATGTGGCAGCATACTTCATTGCTGAGTTCGCTTTATGATTGCAACAATTCATGGCTTGTTTTTGCTGAGGGGAATCTTGTGACCTTGGAATAGGGTGAAGCATAAACGAGTGAAATCGTTTATCATTGTTACAGCAGAGTAGTAAAATTTATTATACCAGCTGCTTTGGGCTTTACCTAGCCCACAAAACTACTCATTCTTTCCTGGCATTGGCCAGGAATGTGACTTTATTACCATTCCAAATTTAATTTAATTCTTTAGATCACATCTTTGTGGTGCGGAAGCATGGCACAAACCTAAGTTGCAGTCTCTGTTCTTGGCCAAAGACAGGAGATCGTGTCCCATTTTATATACCTACATGTGAGCAGTGCCGCTGAAGCTCTGAGATGCAATGCAGCCACAGCTGTGATGCACAGGAAGCGTCTGAGTCTTCCACATAGCTCTGGTGGCCAAGGTAGTTCTGGAGAATTTATTTTCAGTATGGCTTTAAGGGTGTCCAGCCCTAATTGTTACGTTAAACTGGATGGACTTCAGTAAGGAAATTTTTTGCTTATTATACAGAGTGTGCATGGCCTGTGTGTATGTCCCTTTACTATTACACTATTAAGAAAGCATTAATAAGAGCTAACAGACTTTGAACTGAAAGTGTCTTTGTTATTTATAAGAAATGGGAGGAAATGTGGAGTGGAAGTAATTGATTCCCCTTCCCTCCCCCCAGTTTCTCATACTTAATTATATGACTCCGTTCACACCACAGTACCTATTAAAAAAGGCTCTGTCAACAAAGTCAGTAAAGGCACCTAAACCAGTATTGAATTTTCTCAAATGAGTAGGAACAGGTGTGCTAAAAGTGGACAATTTAGGTAGTCAAATATAAATTCGGGCCATCAAAGAATAACACATGAAATATACTTTGGTGATTGTGGTGATTGATGTTTAGGGTTCTTTATGTACGTATCCTCATCTTACGGACAGATGACATGTTTTCAGAAAATGGCTGTATTATACAGCCTCCTCAGGCACACCAGAGATAACCACATGTGGTATGGTTCTGGTTCAGCTCTGAGCTTTCTGATCTCTGCAGCAGTACAGCAGGCTAGGAAAATGGGGAGCTGGTGAGATTCTTAACTCCCACTCTTGATCATGTTTCCTTTCAGCCACTAGTGCTGGGTCTAGCTTTTGTCAGTTTCCTTGATGCGTGCATACCAGAACTACAAAAGAGATCAATGTGTAATGAGGTTATATATTTCAGAAATTGAGCACTGTTAAAATTAGTGGGAGAATGATTTTAACACTGGCAGAATTTCTTCTTAGAGAGATAAAAACTAAGCAAACAAAAGATCAAGTCTTCTCACTTCTTTTCCTGTCAATGCAAAAATATTCCTGAGCTCTGCTAACAACTCTATTGAGAAGGTTTGAATTAGTGCCCCTTTCCTCATTGTCATCCTCAGGAAAAACTCTTGATCGTCAAATTTTTGCAGCAACTGCCCTCTTTATTTCAGGTCAGTAGACTGAGAACTCTGTCCCTCATCTTCTGTGTAACTGTTCTCTCTAGCCTTCATGGAACTAAATCCAAATAATGCTTTGAATAATGAACCAAGGCATACAAGCCATTGGTTAGAATGCAAAACATAACATTATGCAAGCCAATTCACAGTGTCTTTCACACTCTGTGTACTATGGATGTTACATTACTTGAACTGCTGCTGAGGGACAATCAAGCCAAGAGATTTTTTTCCTTCTTTTGAGCCAGAATGGGAATACTTCTTTGAGTGGGGGAAAGGATCTTAGCCAAGTATCCACATTTTTAATGAACTTATTTTTGTTTGCAATGAGAATTATATTGTTTTATGTCCATGTTATCATCCTGAAGATTGTCCTTCAGCCCACATCAAAATCGCTATTGATCCCCTTAAAAAACAGGGATTGCACTGCATGGTCCAGAGTCATTCTAAATCAGCAAAAGAGACAGACAGTCACTGTTTCTCTTTTAAGATGAGATAAATTGCTTTGAATAATCCAAAATAAGTGTGCAGAGTGTTTTTCATTTTGGAAAACTCTCATACAATTACTTCCATAATAGGAAATAGAGAAAGCAGGTTATTTAGATAAATACGGGTGTGATGCATTCCGTCTCAGTGCATACAGAGACACACTGAAGGTGCGAGGCAGGGCTGTGCTTGCATTTAATTCACTGACCACATATAGTGGGGTCTTCTACCTGTAGAAAGCAGTACTGTTCAGTGAAGCACTTCATTGCCATTTACTTTTTAAAACATCATGAAAAGACATAATAGAGCAGGAGCTGATTTTTGAAAAAAAAACACATAATTTTGTGGTAAGAAGGCAAAGTGAAAGGGATTTGGAATCTGCACCTTGTCTTAGTTAAATTAACTGTTTCTGTTGAGTTACAGCAGTTATGAGTGGAAACTTCTCGTGCTGATTTTTCAAAACTGTGTACATCTAGTTCTGAGAAGACAATCATTTACATTATGGGAGCCCTAAGCGTCCTCCTTCTTGACAGACTCAGAAAGAAAGAAAATAAATGATTTTTTTATGGGCAGTACATAGTTGTCTCTGTCCTGGAGAGTTAAGTGAGGAGGAAGACACAAGCTTTTGCCATCACTGTGTGCTGTGTACTTCACTTACATGTAAAGAACCCAAGGCTTGTCAGTCCCATACTTGCTAACATTATGCCCTGCTGAAAGTTAACTTTTTTTATTGTGGAGTTTTATTATCCATCTTTGTTTGAAGTCCAGAAGAGTTCTTCATGCTCTTAAGTCCTTCTTTAAAACTGGTATGCAAACCTGCACTGATCTATGCATACATACAGCTTTGATAAGAGTAAAGAAACAAAGCTCCAAACTTACATCGGAGCCAGTAAGAGAGAAATGGTAAATGAATCATGTTAATTTAGCAACTGGGATGAAATCATTCCAGGACTCAAAAAACTTCTGCAATACCTCGAGTCTTTTACATTTTAGCTCTGTCTTATCAGAGATGGTTTATTTACCATTTTCCATCTTAAAGTGCTATTTTGATAATTTTCTGTTCAGCGTCAGGCTGTTATTCAAAACAGCTTTTGTTAGCATAAGGATGAGTCAGCAGTGCTGACAAATGCTGAAAAAACTCTTTGAGATTCCAGCTCGTAGGAGCATTTTAGAGATATGTTTTTAATGCAACTGTGATATCATTGCTAATAACAAAATATTGAAAAACAAAACGCAGTGGCTGGCAAGAACTTGCTTTATGACATGCAAATATTCCTTTAGCCTGGCTCTGAAGTATTTTCTATAAATTGACCTAGATTTGTGCATTTCTGATTTCTGTAGTCCAGCCCAGTGTGAAATGCAGTGACTGCTCTGTGCCTCTGTAAACCTTCTATATCCCTTAAGGAGAAACTGAACTGCCCACAGAAAATATTTTATAATTTAACTAATTGCATTTTCTTGAAATTATTGATACATGTTTTTATGTATTCCACATTATGCAGTTTTTATTTTAGTGCACCGTGATAGTTTTATTATCATGGAACATTGTTTTGAAGGTTGTTCATACTAGCTTACTCTTTTCCAAAGACTTAAGATGAGCCAGGCTGTTGTAGCACCATGAAATAGTAAGTATTACTGACTTAAAGCTTACCATGGGAATGTCCCCATATCAACAGAATTTCTCGCAGAGTGAAAATGTCCATAGAGAGTTTTTAATACACCTAGAAAGCTGGGTTAAGGGCTGTTAAATTGCCTCGTTTTCTGTGATACTTGGAGAACTCTGAAACCAAAAGGAAACCTAGGACAAAAATTCCCAATTAAGACATGAATTGAATTACCTTGAAAGTGAACAGGCACATTTGTTTTCTTACTTATGAGTTATTAATATTTATATTGTACACTGTGATTTATCAATTATGCCACCAGAGTTTTTGATGAAACATGCATAACTGTTTAGAAAAAGTTGCCCATGAGCAAAATCTGTTGTTACTTGGGTGATTTTACTAGGACTGCTGAGTGGCTTATCTTTCAAGTAAAGCAGGATGACTTTGGAGCATTCAGAAAGGTGCTTGAAGAACTTCACAAAGTTGGTACCAACATCTTTACCCTTCACAGTGCACATTAGGAGATAAATATGAAGTGATTTATCTGTAGGCATCAGCTGCTTATTCCTTTGGTGCCATGGTTTCTGGATGTCTGCAGTTCTGGAAGTATTGGTTTTCAATTGCTTTACTTTCCACATTTTGATAGCTTCTTGGCAATAGAAAAGCCTAGAAATGCCTGCTTTTAATGAACCATTACATAAAAAACTGCAACTGAGCAGTTAAAGCAGTTTTTCATAGTTAAAAAATAAACACAGTGCACTAACTGTAGCCATAAAGTGTTGCTGAACTGACATGCTTGCTTGATGCAATTTAGCAACAAACTTGATTATAATAGAATTATTTAATTGTGAACAAACTATGGATCTAATTTATTAAGACACATTGAAATTATAACATGACAGCATTAAGACATATTGCATTTACAGGAATAATCAGGGCTTTCGTGTGGTTTTTCTGTCAGTATGATAAAACAGTCTCGCTATTTAAGGCTGTAATTAAGCCATCCATATTTTTAAACCTATTGTGAATATAAGTATTACACATTACAGGTTTTAAGGCTAGAAAAGCAGCTCACACTTTGTGTACAAACTACAGTTTGCAAACTCCTACTTGACTGCAGTGTTGTCACAGTGCAACTGTGAATGTACACTGTATAGCAATGTTCTTATTCAAAAGCAAAATACCTTGTCTTCTACGGCAGTCTTCTATCACACAGTGATGGGGGGGGAAAGCAAAAGAATTTTTCATTTTGCTCTAAGAATGCTAGATATAATACATGAGTTTCAGGAAGTTCATAATTATTGAAATACACTAGGCCTTGGGATGCACGTCTGTTTATTCTGCCACGTTGATGCCTGTGTTCAAAGAGAGACCTCAGGTCACGTATTTCTATATGACTAATGGATTCTCTTCTTATGGAGCAGTGCTTTGTAGGCAGTAAGAAAAAGTGTGGTCTTACAGTGAAGCCTTTCCTGGCCAATACGCAAAGCAGAACAAATGGCAGTGGGCATAAGTATAGCCCAAGAAGAGTGCTTATTTTGAGCAGAGGATAATATTAATAATGTGGAATTTTGGCAAATGACATGAAATAGGAGAGCACATTATGGTCAGATACAAATTAAAATTAACTCAGTCTATCACAGTTGGCGAACAGAATGGAAATCACTCTATTGTATACTTTTTTTCATAAATCCAACTTGGATAGGATAAATCCAATTTGGACTAGGATACCAAAGCTTACAAAAACTAAAGTTTTTGCTACTGAAATGTGCATTAAAATAGAAGGACTACCTCTAGTAATCTCTTTTTATGCTTCACTCATTAAATTCTATTTTCTTTTTCTATTTATTATTTATATTGTATTAGATATACATGGTACAACCTTTGCATAGAGAGATGAACTTTAAATGTTGTCCAAAAATTCTTTCATCCAACTCCTCACTTAGTGTCTAATATTTAAAAAATATATATTGTTATGGCTAATAATTAATGAAATTTTTATTGTTAATTTGTTATGGAAAATGACTGTACTAACAACTCCTCACCTAAGACAGCAGGAGACCTTTTCTGTGGATTTGTCAATCCTCACTATACCTCTTCTCTGTATAATCAAAAACTGTTCTTATATTTACACAACTCTGGGGGTGTATTTTGGAATGACTGTTGATAGGTAAGACAAATGTGTATGATTTACGTGATTTTGAAAAAAGATCAATTTCACTTTCCACAAAGAGCTCGGCTTTTTTTAGCATATTGACTGTCTTATGAAATAGATTTTAGAAACAGTTCTTCAAGATTTCGGGGGAATTGATGTCTGTCAGCCATATTGAGCTATTACTATAATGGTGGGCTTATTTGCTGAAGAAAGTAAAATGTTCCTGAGAGCTGTATTAAACATCTGCAAGGCATGCAAGCCAATGCCTCTGCTGGTGTAAATCTGCCCTGTTCTTTTCAATTTCAGCTACTGCTGGGAATATAAATCTTGGCCATTCTGCAGAACCCGCATAAGCTCTTAAAGAGTAAAGAGGATGCCAGCAGCTTTTAAATAGGGTCTGGATAACAGGGCAGTTTGTGAATTCAATGCCACCAATTAGAAATGAAGTCTTCAAAATGTGCTTGGATCTGTGACTGCTGCCAGAGCACAGCAGAGCTAGGAAACAAAGCTGCAAAATCTAACGTGTACCAGAATCTTATGTTAAAAATGACTGTAAATCCATTTGTATTTCAGAAGTATGGAAGTAGAAAATGGGAATCCTTTTGTATGAATAATTCCATGTCTTAAAAGCATGTTTTAGTTTGGAGCCACATATTCTTTGTGAATAGGAAATGAAGTCTACAGAATCTTTCTTGGCAGGCAGTAGCAGGAACCTCATTTGGATTTTGGGATCATGGAGTTGTAGAATGGTTTTGGTTGCAAGGGACCCTAAAGCCTGCCTTGTTCCAACACTCTGCCATGGGCAAGGACACCTCCCACTAGTTCAGGCTGCCCATGGCCCCATTCATCCTGGCCTTGAACATTTGCAGGGATAGGTCATCTGGAGCTTCTCTGGGCAGCCTGTTAGAGTTCTTTAATGCCCTCCAAGCAAAGAATTTATTTTTTATGCCTGATATAAACCTACCGTCTTTTAATTTAAAGCCATTACCTCTTGTTCCGTCACTACACTTCTGGCACAGACTCCCTCCCCAGCTTTCGTGTAACCCCCTTTAAGCTCTGTAAGGCCTCCTCAGACCCCTCACTTCTCCAGGCTGACCAACCTCAGCCCTCTGTCTCCATAGGAGAGGTGCTCCAGCCCTCTGAGCATCCTCATAGCCTCCCCTGGATCCGCTCCCACGGCTCCGTGCCCTTCTTGTGCTGGGTGCCCCAGAGCTGAACACAGCACTGCAGGTTGGAGGCTTAGAGTAGAGCAGAAGTTTTATTGTTGCTACAGCAACTTTAATATTGAAGATTTCAACTTTATTGGATCATAATTTCTGGAATGATATTAACATGCTTTAGTATTACTATTGATAGCTGTAATATTTTTATTGGTGGTTTGTTGGCCATTTTTTTTCTACTTACCTAAGTTATAAAATTCCTACATCAAGTTCCAAAAATGTCATTGCTATGACATATCTGATGCAATGTCTCATTATTGTATTATAGCATACCTTCTGATTTTTTAAGTATTCTTACAGCAGCCAATTAAGATCCTATCAACTCCAATTTATTCACTCAGTATTAAAAATACGCAAAAAGTTGGATGATGATCCAACAGTGCAGTTTTTTCAAGCCAGTATAAGTCACAATGGAGAATTAATAGTATTCAAAACACTGAAGAATTCTACTGCATTTTTTGAAGCATTTAGTCAGAGTCCAGATCTTGCTTAGTTACTTTCCAATCATAGTGATTGTACTATTGCAAATAGATCCTTTTAAATTTCAATTTTTTTTTTACACCAGTTAACCTGTGGACTCAGATTTTTTCCAGAGCTGACTATTGTTCTTGTTATAATTGGATATGTAGCCTGCATGGCATTTTTTTTTTCTTTGCATAAGTGACCTCATACTGTTTCTCATTGAAGTACCTCTGCTTAGATCATTGGATTTGGATTCACTCTTGAGTTAAGGGTATGCTGTAGTGGCCCATAGCTATTACAGAGCACCCAGTTTTCTTTTTCTGAGTGTTCTGAATATTTAACTGATTGTGGTTGAATTAGTGAATGTTCTTGTATTGTCTTCCAATGCTCAGCTAAAGTAAATAGAGTAATTGGGATCAGTTAAAAGTATATTCTAATTCAAACAGAAAATGATTTAACTAATCTAATTCTAGTGTTCATACAATAGAATACGATACAACTTGATATGTACGGATAACAGGAAATGTCTGGTTTCTTTCAGGTAACTTCTATAAGAGATCTTTCTGTATTTCACACATGGATTCTTTGCATTACTGTTCATCTCCTCCTTGACTGTCACTTTCTATCTCAATAAGACCAGTTGTGTTTTGATTTCAGAAATACATGGCCCTAAGTTGTCATACCATTTACCTATAGACTTATCTGAAAATACTTAAGGAGTTACAGTGGATTTCATTATCTGTCTATATACTTTGATATTTCAGCTGTTCTGTAATTCAAAGTTTCAGTTGCAGTTTTCATCCATGTTAAGCACCTTGTTTTGTTTAGGAATTTAGGCATCCAGTGTCAACCTACAAATATAAATCTGCATCTACGTTAATCACTGACTACTTGAGGCATAACAGTGCTTTTCTCAGCCACCTTTTGGATTATATGGAGTAATCATTTGGGTTTATGAGACCATATTTAGGTAGTTTCACTACTGAGAGTTTTCTTGGAACTTGTCAGGAAAAGAATAAAGAATCAGCACACAGATTTTCATAAAGACTCATAAAATCAAGTAATTTTCTGCTTTTTTCCATACTCCCGAACTTGTTCTCTGAAAATGTTGAAAACCATTTATGCCCCACAACTTTGAGTAGGTACCTCTTTCCTCATGATTTTATAGGTTGGGAGATTTAGCCACCTTTTCAGCATTTTAAGGCCTTCTTCAATCTTTGAAGACCACAAATCAGTTCTTGGTATATACATGTACAGTGATGTCTTAGAATTACCAATCCAAAACCCTTCATCTTTTACGATGATGTAGAGTTCAGTACCTCATTCCTGCTTTAGTTCTTAAATTTTGCTGGCTTCAGATGAAGTACTATATTTTGCTTGAAAATTTGAAGGGAAGGATAAGCATTTGAAAGGAGAAATAATGGAAGGATAAAAAATATTTCCTTAAATTTTCACACTAAATATATCATATTCTGTTACAAATGTCTGAGTTCCAAGCTGGGGAAGTGCTGCTTTTAAGCTTCAGTATGAAAAAGAGCATATACCTGTAACTGCTACTGATAATGTTTGTATGAAAAACTCTTCCTTGAATTTCACACCTTCAGAAGTCCAGTCCATTCATTTCCTATTTCAGAATACCTCTGCTAAGAGCAAAAATATTCAGGTACTTAGATTAAGGGCATCTTACAATATTCATTTATTTTACACTGAAGGAGGAGTTTAATAGAACTGATGTGTGCTCTGCAGTCAGTGCTAAAGGCAGGTAGTGTGTTTTTCACAGTTTTATTTTGAAATCGAATCAATCTTCAAGAACTTAAATATTTTCATGTTATTGCTGTAATTTCCAAATTTCAGCTTAGCTGGTTGTTTCAGTTATCTTAGAAAACGAAATGCAAGAGTTACACTGGATTAGCCAGTCAGCTGATGCATCGTACGTATTGATTGACATTAGGAATAATGATCATCTTCAAATTAGCAGAGTATGAAACCTTTTGACTTAATGTAACGCTGGCACCTTAACCCCATGTCTGAAGTTTGAAAATCAGAAAGTAAATAATTCTTTGTTAGTTAGCCAGGAAACAATAAGCCAACTTTAAATCTTTTATGTATTTTTTTTTCAATAATACATTTTTAAAAAAGAAATTTTTCATTCTGCTCTGGGAATGCACAATGAATACACTAGTTTAAGGAAGGTAATGATTAATTTGTACTGCCAATAATGCTGTCCTCTTAACCTAAGCAGCAATGGAATTGCTATCTAAATAACAAGAGACAGGTGGATGCTGCTGTGCACCTGAGGGGAGCACACAGCCCCATGCTGTTTGATAATCTGCTTGCCCCAGAGAATTGCCTTTTCTATTACAATAAATCCAACTGTGATTTTGCTACAAGAGTTAGAGTGTAAATGTGATTTCTCACATTTGCATGTGAAGATGTGCATCATCTTTCCATCCTTCAGGCATGTTTAATCATCACTGGGAAACATAGGTATACAAACCTTTACAGGGGCTTCAGAATCTAAAGCTAAAATGTGAGGGAATGAAAAATAGTAAATGAAAAACTAATACTTAAAGGTTATGATTCAGAAGAGGCTTTGTCATACTTAAAAAGTAAAGGAAAAATGAAATCTCAGCAGCAGATAGAAATCTCCTATATATTCTCTCTTGGTACAGAAGAGAAGAGATAAAGAGTTGTGTATCTAATTTTGGCATATATCTTGCAGTTTTTGTTTGTTTTTTTTTTTTTAAGTAAAAAGGCAAACCCAATAATATTTCCAAAAATAAAAGCAACTTTTATGCTGTAGTTATAGTTTCATCCTCTTCTCCATCAACATCCATGTCTGTTACGTATTATCCAAGGTAGAAGGAAAGCATTTACATGAACTTTATTTACTTAAAGTTTTCTTTATGTATATTGATAAAGTTATCAAAAACTTAGCTATCCCATGGTATTTTTGTTCATAGCATAAAAGAGAGGATTTAGCAAAGAACACAAGTCAATTTCTTTCCTGTGCAATAATATAAAGTATCTTATGCTTGGTGGTTCTACAACAGACATTAATAGCAAACTATACAAAATACTCACAAGCGTCTGGAAAGGAAAGCAAATTCTGAGAAATTACTATAATATGCAGATATAAATCATTAATTTATCAAACATTCTTCAGTTGCTCTACACACAAACACAATTCTGATCTCAGTTTTATTGTTCAGGAGGAGGATGAAAAGATAAAAGGTCATACAACCAAAATTCTGTCGTTATGCGCACAGTTCCTGCAGTATCCATGGTATAGACTTTGTATGTTTCCACT
Source organism: Phasianus colchicus (assembly GCF_987193195.1). Lineage (NCBI taxonomy): Eukaryota > Metazoa > Chordata > Aves > Galliformes > Phasianidae > Phasianus > Phasianus colchicus. Next base: position 7,124,298 of record NC_143445.1, read on the forward strand.
TACCTTTTAGAGATATCTACACTTGTACTACTGTATGGGGCTTATGGCCTTGATAGCAATGGATATGCTAAATCAGAATGTATATTCACTTTCTGCTACACAGAAAAATTGCTGGCTAGAGTTAATTTTACTTAACTGTATGGACATATTACTTTCTGGTATCTCACCTGAAGAATACGTACTGCTGTATGATCATTTTATAGTCCTTTTTTTCATTATTTTTATTTTGTGCCCTATCCCTGTGTATACTTAATCTGTTTTATAAATTTGTTTTTACATTCAGCATATTGTATTTGTATAAGATGTGAGTGAATTACAGTCCCTGAGTGAAATATAGCCACGAACACTAAAATAGTGTTGTTGATCCTGAATTGATGAGTACTTCACAAAAGAGAACACTGCAAATTCAATCTAATCCTCTCCTTGAGGAGCAGTATCTTTCAAAAAGCCCGAAGCTGGCTCCTGGGTCTGACTGAGAGTGTTAGAGGGGAGCAAAGTAGCAGAAAAACAACACGATACATTAAATATGTGGCTCTCATATAAGAGATAAATCCAGACAGAGCTTTAGTTCTTGCTGTGAAACTTAAAAATAATGAAAGAAATTCTGGGAAGTAGTTCTGGAAGAACCAATCCTCCTATTTCTAGCAACAGTCATTTATCTTAGGAAGATGTCTTTAATCCAACAGCCAGTTTTCCATCAGCAAAGCAGTGCTTCAAAGGGAAAATTTCAACCAGCTCAACTGTGAATAAATGTTTGATCTCTTAGATAATTACTTTAACGATATCCATAAAACTTTTAGGGTTTGTGCAACACTGAAAATTTGTTCCCACAGTCTATTTGTTTCATGTCCCTAACGTCAACCCAAAGTATTCTGGGATTCTGGCCCACGGTGCTGTTTTGCTTCCTTACATAAAAGCACTAAGAACATAATTGTAATTAGTACTGAAAGAAAGATATCTGCTGAATGAGTAACATTCCCTGGCAAAGTCACAAATAGAGCTGATACCTAATTACCTATTCCTGATATACAACATATAATCAATCTTTCTAAAAAACACCAGCTATGTAATTAAAGGCCCAGCAGTTACCATTTAAGTAAAGAGACTGCACATAATATTTGGATTGTTTAATTTCCACACTCATCTTTGAGTATAAATACAGAAACAACCATTCTTCACTTTGTAGAAATAATGAAGGTAGCAAATTATATCTCATTGCTACCTTTCATCTGCAATAAAAACAAAATAACATCTGCTTTTCTCTGTATTATGTCCTAATTATCTACTGGAACTGAAGAAAATACAGCACTAATCTGTATGGGGAAGGAGTCTGTATTATGTGTCTTTCTGCAGTTCTAGCTACCTCAATCACAGACTACAGCAATATTCAAAATTATTATAATAGTCAGCTCCCATATGCAGAGCACTAAGTGATTCTCCGGAGATATTCTATCAGCATGAGAGTTGCATTGGAGCAGAAGTTCCTTTATCTCTGATTTGCACTGCATGCCTTCAACAGAATAAGAATCTTTCAAACGTGAAGAATCTTTCCCCAGATGTGGAATGTGTAAAATGATGTTCAATGACTGTGTCAACTCTATCTTCCTTTGGTGAGGACCTTTAGAGCAATCCTTGTGAGCTGCAAGCAGTGTCAGTGCTTCCTTCAGAGACAGCAAGACTTTGAAGTGAGATTTGCCAGGTGGTGAAAAAAGTTCAGAGCCAATGATACCATTTCCAGCAACAGAGAGGTCATGAGCTCCAGGGAATTTTGATGGGCTTAAGTCTGTGTGCAGGCAACCCAACCCAGGAGTTTTAGGACATTGTGCTTGGTGGCTGAGAACTGAGATCTTAAGACATTCATCAGATGAATGAAAAATTATACATAGTGCTTTCTGTGGGGTTGGAATAGGTACAAGCAGTCTACTGCTTTAGTTTGAGAGAGCAAATGATGCATGTAGGTAGAAATGTGTGAGGAGGAGGAGAGGTCTTCTCAGAATTGTTTTTGCAGCTGAACCGTGGTGTTTCACCTCAAAAACAAGCCATGGCCAGCCTTTTTGCTTTGTCTCTAGATTGCAGTTTGCATTAATCATGCTCTGCACCTTTAAAACAGCACTGCATAACTGAGCGTTACAAGCATTGTGTTTCTTCACACTCCAACAGTAGGGGAAAAATATGTCATCCTCTTTTGAACTGTAACAGCCTACCTCCTTTTTTCTCAGTGCAGCCTCCTTCTGCTCAGTGAGAAAAAAAAATCCTGAGTTATTGAATATATTGAGTATCCTTCAGGAGGAAGGCCAGAATTCTCAGCTACTTGAAATCTCAGGCCTTGAAGCAGCAGGCAGTTGAGATACCTAGCTTAAACTTAGCCTTTAATATCAATTTTGGTATTTCGGTCACTTTTTTTTTTTTTTTTTTTTAATAACAGCATATTAATATTTGAATGGTAATTGCAAATAATAACGAATTTGTTTTAGGGTAACTTATTGTTTCTTCTAAGATTATTAGCTAAAAAGTATTACGTTGGTAATACTGAAGTGTTTCCTTGGTTTTCTAGCAAATAATACATGTTTCAAGAGGCTAGTTGGACATGCATTTCAGTTACAAGTTTACTATTTCAGTATGTAGTGTATGACTCTTTTATGGGTCATACTTATTACTAAATGCTCCAAGGATTTTAAAATAAGTTCTCTTTATAGAAATACAGAACAGACAGAATCCCTGTATGTATCAGCTCAGCAGAAGGCAGATTCCAAGGATCACAGAAGGTGGCTTAAATTCCAGGTAGACTGAAATATGGGGTCTCAGAAGTGAAACAGCGTAGTTATTGATACATTCTTCTCAAGGTGGGAATAAGCTCACAGACCAAAGGCTTGTTTTAACAGTTTTCATGGCAGTTTGCTGAAAAGAGACCACACGTGTTCAATTTTGCTTATACATCATGTTTATGGAGGACACAGTAATAATGTAGGAGTGCAAGACCAGTGCAATTTGGGCTTCCATGTAAGTGAATGAGCTACTCCAAATATATTTGATCACTTCTAATTGATGTATACATGATCAGTGTGTGTCTAAAGGGAGAATATAAGAAAGAAGACAACAGGCTTCAGCAGGGTCTGCTGTGACTGGGCAAGGGGAGATGGTTTCAAACTAAAAGAGAGCAGATTTGATTGTATGATTCTGTGGTTCTAAGAAGTTTTTTACAGTAATGGTGGTGAGGCACTGGCACAGGTTGCCCAGAGAGGCGGTGGACGCCACATCCTTGGAGACATTCAAGGTCAGGCTGGACCAGGCTCTGAGTGCTGTTGCAGCTCTAGGTGTCCCTGTTCACTGCAGGGCAGTTGGCACAGATGGCCTTTAAGAATCCCTTCCAGCTCAAGTGATTCTATGATCTTTTGGAAACAAAACAGCTTCATGCCTTGTAAAGGAATTAGTCAAAATTCAAAATTGAACATAAAAGCTTCAATCAAGCAGTGTCATCAGATTCTGGATTTCAGACTATGAAACAAATTAGGTGATTGGGTTATTTCTGTGAAGGAGGAGGTTGAAGGATCTGCTGGGTTTTATTTTGGTTTTTTGTTGTTGTTACTCGTTAAGTGGTAATAAAGTCTTCAGTTTGGCAATAATTCTTAAAGGCATTATCTCTCTAAAAATTTGCATTTGTTAAGTCTCTGGTTGTATATATTAGATGTTTAAAAATACATAGGCTACGTAACACTTACATTGTTTTCTGTTATTTGAAATTAAGAGGAGTTCAACAAGAAGGTCACACTGACATATCATAATGCAATATCTGCAATATAAATAAACGGAAATATTATCTAAACATTTAAAGTTGGCAGAGGAAAATTAAGCTTGCAATACATATTCTGGCTAGGCTGCTGGTTTTTGTTGTTATTGTTCTAGTCTTCTTGTTGTTCTCTGCCTCAGTCTTGACTCGACTTCATTTTTTGAAGAAGTTTGTTACCATGTTTCATTATCAGGAAGTGCATTCACCTCACACTATTGATCGCTCTTTCCATTTAGAAAGAAACAGTTTCCAACCCTGATAGGACCACGAAGTATTTTATTGAGCCTGACAATCTGTAACAATTCATGGCAGGAGGTATAATGCCTCATTCTTTCCCAGTGTCTGCAGCAATAGATTTCAAAGGACAAACCCATGCTGACAGTGAATGTGCTGTATTTCAGTGGCAAAGTTCTGTGCTTCATCCCTGAAAGTTTCATTTATTGTTTTGTATGTGCGAGTAACTTGTGTGGAATGTGTGGTCTGTAAGTAAATATCAGTAAACGTCATACTCACTGCTATATCTCAGAGCACCTTACAGAGGTTATCAGTGTATCTGCCTCCCTTTACAATGGGAAATGTTTTGGAAGCAGTGTGTATGTGTCCTATGCTGCTTTTAGTCTGTTTGTTGAAAAAGTATGCACGTGTAGCGTGATCTTCGGAATAAATTTATTAATAGGTGTAATTCAAATTCCCAAATAAATAGAAGTGGAATATTACAGTTATTTTCATCCATAAATACTACATTTACAGGACCTGCTGAAAATACTAATCTTTGGTTTTAAAAGTAATAAGTAGGTTACTCCAAAACTAAAGCCTGAAGAGCATTCTGAATACTATCTGAAAGAGCAAATTCTCAACTACAAAACACAGTTCTTCAGTGTGGTCACCACCATTAGCTGTGCATTTTCAGCAGTGATGAACAGGAGCCTTGATGCCATGCTTGTAAAAATCTGCATGGCTGTCTGGAACACAACTTTTGTCTTCCATATTGCTGTCACCACTGCTGAAACGCACCACCCGCTGCCTCACTGTGCTCACATCCACTGTTGGGTCTTCATAAATGTTCAGCAAGCATCAATGAATGCCAATAGGTGCAATTTTTTCTGCATGGAGGAATTCAGCGACCCACCTTTGCTTCATGCATACTTCTGTGTCAGACTGCACCTCTGCTGCCATCTGTCACACAGCAACAAAATGTAATGGAATATAGATGAGAAGGTTCAACCTCTACTGCCATACCGCCAACATCCACCTCTGGAATGGCGTAGGCCAACATCATAAAATAGGAGGCATTACTTTCAGAGCAGCCCTCATACTACTTTTCTAAATTCTCTTTTGGCTCTAGGGAGAAGCTTCCAGTGCCCAAGTACTATTTACAGAGAGTGAGTGAAGTCGTCTTTTCAATATGAATTTTTCAAATGTATTTAAGTCTTTTCCAAACATGGAAATGGGATAAAATGTTCCTGGTTTGTGTTTTAGCGTGATTTAAGGACTTGGTAAAATAAAGTTTAAACTGTAGCTAGCATTTACTCACTTCTGTTGGTAATTGTAGAGCATGGACACATACAGTAGCAATGAGTTTGGCGATTCCTGGATCTTTTTCCATTTTTACACTTGACCTAGCATCACAAATTAGCTAAAAGTGAATAATATGAATGAGATTTAAAATCTAGCATATATTCATTTTATATATGGTGCTTCATGTTTGTTTGTTTATAGATTTATGAGCCTTAGTAATAGTTTTCACAGTATACAGTATTTTAAATGGATCCCAGATCTCCTGACTTTACTGACATCCATTAGTATGTTTTCTCCAGAGATGCACAGAGTGTTTGTTCCTGCAACATATTTGCCACAACTGCTTATCTAAATTTTTGGTGTATTTCTGAGGAGGAATTGCAGAGGAAATGTTATGTGGCCTCCTGTTAGTCTACATTTAAGTCTGCATGTGCAGTGTGTACAGAGGTTGTTTACTGATGAACAGACCTCTAAGCTGGCTGTAACCTAAAGGTATGATTATGTGAATTTTCCCAGAAGAAATGCTACAAACAGAAGAACGCTGAGGCTGCCTACTGGCATTTGACTAAGATGCATACAGTTTGAAGAATTGAGATAAGCCTTATATGAGAGTGAGAAGCCGCAGAAGCTTGTTGTTATTGTTAGGACTGCACATAGTATATTTAGTTCATGCAGGGTTGTTTTTTTTTTCCTTTTTGTTGAAGTGTGATTGTGAAATAGTGCAGTTGTTTAAAGCTGTGCATACCTATGTTAACTCTGAAATTCAACTTTCTAATTATACAATTAATGTAAGCTGATGGTAAATACACTTGTTGCTATCATCCGATGTAGTGAGATCAAGCTAAGATCACTGCAGCCAAGATCAAGACACTTACGTTGTTTTAGCCACCTAACAAGAAGATTCTCTGTACAAGTTGAGGAAATTGGAAGTCTCTTAGCTTAATATGAACACTCAAATTTAACAGCTAAGTTGGGTAAATAAAACCATTGCTCCTTCCTCTTGTCCCAAGTAGCTTGTAGCCTGTGTATTTACTTTTACCATCCATTAAGACAGAAGATAAAAATCTGTAAAGCATATGGTCAAAAATATCAGATCAAAAAGCATGTAACTGGTCATGATGAGTCTTGGTATAGTGGGGTATGAGAAGCTGGACAGGTATTGCCTACTTCAGCTGTGGACAACAGATGATACCTACTTCTGATATACACTGAGAGACATATAACATACTCACCTTTTAGTTTCCTGCTATGTTGATGCAATATGCAATTAAAAAAATATTCATCTGAGTACTCCTACAATTTATTTTTTTTTGTTTTTCTATTAAGGATACCGGATTTTAAGATGTATGGAATCATTCAGCTAGGGATCTACTAACAAATTTTGAGTAGTTCTTTTGAGATTTATATAAGTTCTGTAATGTTAGGAATATCCAAAAAGCCTTCAAATTGATACCCTGTGAGTATCAAATATTTACTGTATATAGTGTTTCAGAAACTAGTTTGAGGGAAAAACCAGTATGCATAATTAAGTTACAAAACTGACTTTGAACTCACAGCTTGTTGGGATGCTGATTTGCGGAGTGAATCTTGAATATTTACTGTGGCTCTTTTGTTTTAATTTTCTACTATGTCATGTTTTATGTTGTTCTGGGAACTTTTTCCGTGTAGAATGCACAAAGCAATGAATGAATGTTTGGAAGAGTTTTATTTGTCTAAAGATTTCAAACTTCTTTAGCCACAGCTGAATGAATACCTTACAAAATGCTAGGAAGAAAGTCTGATGCCTAATGACATTTTTGTACAGTTAACATCTTGGTACCTCGTAGACTCTTCCTTCAGAATGATGGAAACAATTATTGAATGCTCCTTTGAGATCACTAATTTGGACAAGCACTTGGAATACTGGGTACTGTTTTGATCTCAGCTCACTTAAATTTGGATATTCTTCTGCACTTAGTTCACTGATTTAAGTGATACTAGAAAAAAGGGGAGGGAAAAAGAAAAAGAAAAAAAACACGATACTACTGGTCTGAGTGGCAGTTCAGTGAAGCTCTCTATAAAATAATGAACTTTAGAAGAAAAGTACAAACAAAATGGAAACCTTAAAAAAAAAAAATTGTAAATAATACCATAGAAAGCTGATAAATCCTTATTTAACTGACCTACTTATCATGGCTTGCTAACTTCTGCCGAAATCAGTGTTTCCTTCACTAGGCAGTGATTTCTGACAGCCTAATGAGTAGGGAGTATTGCTTCTGAAACACGTGCTGATGCAACTGCCCCTTTCCCGCAGCCTGGACCAACTGCAAAGAGGGGTGGCTCAATCTAGAACATCAGCTTCAGCAAAATTCTCAGCACTTCTTAACTTGAGGGCAAGAGAAACAGAGAGAGAAACTGTAATGACCAGGAGAAAGGTAGTTACCAGTGGGAAATAAACAAGGAGTTACTTCCTGATCTCAAGATTATTTCTTAGGTGGTCTTTTTTAGCAGCTTATACAAATTGCTTCACATTATCTTAACTCCCAAGACTTTTCTATTATAATTGAGGGAATATCAACAATTTTATTTAATATTATAATTAACAGTAAAGAGTTTTCTTAGTCGTGTTTCACTTCAATAATTTATTTTCAATTTTTGTCTCAGTTATTTAATATTTGTTTTTAGAATTTTTGTGTGTATTTTGGATGCTCTTTGGTCACTTCTTTTTGTTTATCTTTGGATTGTTTACTTTTTTTTTTTTAAATAGTTTTTAAATTGATCTGTTTTCATACAAGCTGTGAATGAGCTGGCAAGTCTTTACTACTAGAATAAGAGTCTCACTGCTGGTAGGGTACTGCAGATTGGTATAAGGAAATATTCTCATTGATTTTACAAGCTGGGGTTTATTCATTTTCCTGATTATACCACATTGACATCATAACAGTAATGTTCTCTTATTTGTAAATACTTGGAAATCCATAACTGTTCTGCAAACCTGTTTTCAAATTTATTTGACTGTAGGTTGTAACAAGAGGAAACAAAGCCTTGTGTGTATGCATGCCTAGGTGTGTTTATATGAACTATACATACATACGTCTTTATAGCTGAAAATTAGGAAGTATGGAACTACTGAATTGTTTTAACTTGTTCTTTCCCCTCCATCATAGTCTTATCTTCCCCCTCTCAGTCTTAATGTTAATTATTTAGACATGGTAGAGAGTATTCCAGTATTCCAGGCTCTTCTTGGAATAAGACAGGAGGCAGCTTTATCTCGGTGAACAATCAGTTTTATTTCAAAATTGAAAGTATTGTTCTGGAAAAGGACAAGCAGTAATATATATATATTTTTTTTAAATCTTATTAGGAGAAGCTATGAGATGACTTTTAATTTTTGTACTTTTTTTGTTGGCTTTCTTGATTTTTTTTTTTCTTTACCCTTTCTTTGTCTTCAGTAATTGAATAGAAATTTACCATTCCTTTCAGCTTTTATGTTCTGATGGTTTGGTTCCAGATGACTCCAGTGTCATATGCAGTTGAAATAAAGTTGACTTCATTAAATAGAGCAGTAATAGAGTGGATACTTTGATTACCAAAGAATACTGTGGTGAAAGATGGGGATCTGCTTTGCCTGGCAGAACGCCAGTAGCACAGAGGAGACTCAAATCTATCTAGCAAAAAGGTCAGTGCTACAATTAGCATCTGCCCTGTAGCATATGGGGCAGGTAGTTTAGACAAATCCAGATAATAAATATTGGAAAATTCAGAGTCAGGTGTATACTTGGCTCTTTTAAATTGATACACAGTTCAGATTAGCACTTAGTCACAGTAATAAAATATTTGCCCTGTTTGCCACCATGACTGCGGTGTTTTTTGTTCATTCCTTCTTTAGGTGAAAGATATTTGTTGTTCTGTTAAACCTCAACATAAAATACACTACAAACTTCTGCTGCATTCTATCATTTACCTCAGGAAAATCAAAGATTAGAATATGTCTTGCCTCTGTAAGTCTGGTACTAAAATACAGACTTGCCTCTTTTAAGTGCTTGCTTTTCCATTCTTCTTGCATGTACGCAGAGGGAAAAAGGCTGAGGAGAGATGGAAAGGGCTTCCTTATATTTGTTGCTGCAGGGTAAATTGGCATTTCTGGTAAAATGCAACAGTACATTTGTTTTGTGAACATCAGGAGCTCTAAAGGATACTTAATCATGTTACGTAACTGTAATTTTCAGGAATTGGTTTTTGAGCAATTAGTAGTCCTGAAGTATTTCTCTGTAGTTAAAATTTGTTAAAGGATGGTGCTTCCCTCACCAAATGTTCTAAATGATATAATGGACATCCAGGTTTTACTCTTTGACGTGTCCAGTAAACAATATTGCATAATATATATAAGACTTGAAGGTATTTTAACATACTCTACCAACATTTTCTTAAGGGTAGCAAACAAATCTTATGGTTGTTTTCTATACTCTGTGATATATATTTTGTTAAGGGGAAGTAAATATGTAAATTGTATAAATATTAAGCAGAAGAAAAAGCATGAGCCATAAAGTGAATAAAGATTTGAAAATCTGACTTTGGAGGGACAGTAATCAGGTAGGTGCTTTTTTGCAGATAGCATTTACTTGGTCAGGCTCCTTCAGAAAACCCCTTAGTTTTACACTCAGTGCTTTGTAGTAGTTTGTATTGAAATAATTGTTACCTCCGGCAACCACTGTGTCAAAGGCCGCACTGCTAGGGGCTAGTGATCTGCATTCGCTAGGGCCACAGCAACATTGACACCAATATGGTGTAGAAGCAAATGGCAATTTATTAAGGCACAACAACCCCTTAAGTACACATCCCTATCGCCTAAGCCCCTTAAGCATGCGTCACGTGTTACTCACACGTTACTCACAGAGTGGGGGAGGTCCTATCGCGTCACAACCCGATACCCCGTTATCGCCTACCACAACACAGCAGGGGGTCCTTTCACATCACAGCCCGATATCTCATTAGTGCCCACGACAATAAATAATTTGTTTCATAAGTTATGCAAAAATATCATTTTGTAAAATCAGTGTTAAATTACGTTATCTTTAAAATTAGTGAGATGAAAAGGGCAAAGAGGAGCTTCCCCTTGACCTTTTGTTGTTCTTTTTCAAAATATAAAGTCATGGATGATATCTTCTCCTTTGCTTAGCTTCCTAAATAAGGTACCAGCATTGTCACGTTTGGAGAGAACTTTTAGAGGTGTTGTTGTCAGGGTTTCGTGTTGTCTGTCTGTGGCATGTAAATTTGGTCCCTCATTTAGAAGTTCGGACTTGGTCTGCTGTCCATGGAGTCTTGAGAATCCTGTGGCTCTTGTCCAACTTAATAAACCCCCAGGAGATTACATGCAGCCAAAGATAGGGAATAGAAGCTGCATTCTAATTTCCTGACTGAAATTCCTATGAAAAAGCAATAGCTTGCTTAACACTGGCATAAGGAGCACAGCAGTCTTTCTTTTACCTCCTCTCTGGTAAATGTACCTCTGACACTTAGCTGAGTTCAAGGAATAAGGGATTCATTTGTACAGTGTTCAGTCTTCTTTATTCTACAACCAGTCATACGCATGCCTTTATAATTCAGAATTACATGACAATAAAATGCAGATATAGGGAAAAATGCTGTGTTAAGGTCTCTAAGAGCTGATTCTAAGTAGTACATTTTAAACAAATATAGAAGAATGTTTATTTCATTGTCAAAATTTACTCCCATATATGAAGCTGACATAACATCATCAAATGTATTAGAGAAATCCAAGTTCCTGTACAGATAGTAGTTATGAAAAGCTTCTTCACATAGCAGTACAAATTACATTACCACTAGCAGCTGTAAAAGGGGTGATGCTCAAATCTCATAGCATAAAAGCACTAGTCCAGAGCAAAGCAATCTGTTGGTTTTTTCTCCCTTTACTGCCTGCCACCAGCTGTCAGAATGTCAGAACTTTTTCAGAGATGCTGTGTGATCAAATTTGAGCAGGATTATTCAGGATCCAAACTGCAATTTTTTATATGGAGGATGAGTCTGCAACAGTATTCTTATGAACAAAAGCAGTGAACTTGTAAATTGAGATTCCACTTCACGATCCATCACCTGTTAATTTAAATTGTGAGAATATATTGATTCCTTTGTTTTTTTTCCTACGTACAATATATTTTTCTCCCATTCTGCTTTAACTAGTGCATACATGCTTTTATCTATTGCCAGTTCAGAAGCAGGGCATATTGATTTTAGAGAGTGAAAAAAGTGTAATGTGAAACAGTTGCTAAAAAATAAATGTAGAAGGGGAAACCCAAAGAGATGATTTTTTTTAAAACCCAGTACATAACATGAATATTGTAGAGCTTTATTTAAAATTTTCTGAAGAGGTTGTGGAGTTATTAGGGTGTTGTGGAATTGTGAGCTATTTGCAGTCTGAACAGCTCCACTTAGTGGTCAAGATTACACTGACCCTTTTCCTCAAATGCTTAAATCCTTTTGAGTTCTGCAGTGCTAAATTAAATAAAACCAACATATCTGGATGTTAAAATTTAATGGCAGAGGGAGAACAGGCAGATAAGGCCTAATGCACACAGCCTATTACTGGGGCAGAATAAATAATGCCACAAGACATAGCAATTTATATTGCTAGATGAATCTGATTAGTCTGTGTTTGCACTTTGCTTTTGTTTATTTCCAACAGCTTTTCCCCAAAATGAGCAAGCTTGCTGATTATACTGTAGGAAAAAGGCAACTTGAAAGCAAATTCTGACTGTAAAACCTGCATGTTCACAACAGAAATATATTTGTGTTCATGGTATTACAAGACATGTATCCCAGGTATCCATGAAGTAAGCACATCCTGAATATTGAATTACATACTTGTAAGCTACACTAGGATATTTATAGCAGTCTATCTTGTGCTGATGGGGAGGAAAAAAGAAAAAAGAAAAAAGACAAATCATAAGGTTCTCATAGGCAATGAGAAAAGAGAGAAAAATTCAATTGTGCAACTTATTTCCCTGTATCAATTAATCAGTTTTTGCAGATAGCTGTGCTTTTGAAGCAAATATGTACTAAAAAAGGTCAAGAAATCAGTGGAATTATAGCTAAAGCAAGCCCTAACATAATTTCTTATTTTTTTCTCAGACTAATGTGCCATAATAGTATGGGTTTATGGATGAGAATTGACAACAGGAAAGCAGTTAATATTGTAGATGAGTTTCTAATGTAACAGTAGAAAACTAACTGGACAGTGTTTTTCAAGTTCTTGTTTATCAGAGACAGAAGCTACAGATCCCAGAAGGGACAGGAGAAAGCCTTGTCTGTGCTCACCTTTGGACTGCCTTCATACAAAACTCAGTAACCTTCTGCATAATAAATAGACTACATAAAGCTCTTAGGAAATTTTCTTTTCATTTGACATATGTAAGTGTACAGCATTTTTTCTGGAGAAAAAGAGAAAATCAACATATGGAAATATGCATAATGTTTTAGCTGTGACTGGAAATTCACTGCCACATTTCCAAATTAATAGCTTGGGTGTTTTTTTTTTTTCAACATTTTTGTTCTTACATTAATGTGATTCCTTAAGTCCTTGTCAGAGCTGCAATGAAACTGTCCTGAAGAATCTTTAAATCTGTTACCTTTGAGCTCTCTGTTTATATTCAGTTCAGTGCTTTCTGCACATTGCTGTAAAAATATTATCTTGTTTCTATCCAGAAACACTGAAGCCACTTAATGGTTATTTGATGTCACAAAAAAAAAAGGCACGTGACAAAATTTGTAAATTTTTACATAGCTCTTTCAGAAAGGATTATTTTGGAGATAGAAAGAAAGATGTGGTATTCCTTTTTAAACTCAAAATAATATCTCTATCTCTATTCAAATATGATCTGTGTTCTGTACTCTGAACAAGGGTAGGAGGTGCCATGCTTTGAAGCAGGGGGGCTGCTTTCAGAGCAGGGTAGATCTGGGTGTTACAACAAAATGGACAGTGCTAAAGCATATGATCAAAAGGAGATTCCCTGAATTTGCTGTCTTCTTTCATGGAATGAATTTAAAATACAGAGCCTCAGTGAGCTACATGTTCACAGTTTTCATGATGGTGACCCCATCAACTCTATAGCTACATCCTTGACAATAAAGCAATTTCTCAATGGTAAGATTTTTGCTTTCAATGATTATAATAGCTTCATCCAGTATAGAGTGATCTAAGTAAAATGTTTACTCGTTGAAACACTAAAGCAGAAAATAAATCTAATGAAAGGACACAGAATTCATCTGTAATGAAGAAAAGACAGCTAGTGAAGTGCTCCATGGTCTTAGAGACAGTTATAGTTCTCAATGGCCAGTATGTCCTTTAGTGACATTCCAGCACGCATTCATCAGTTTAAGCAGGATGATTTAATGTTACGGAAGGCTAGGGTGAAGAAACAACATTGCACTTCTTTTTTTTCCAATTTATGTCATCTCTGTTGATAAGAATTCAATTATGAATTAATTAATCCAAAAGTTTAATGGAAATAATGCACAGAATTTCTCCATGAAAAGAAAAAGGGAGAAGGAAAATTAAATAGTTTTTCAATTTCTGTCTATCTTTTATTCACTTTCAATATGTTAAGCTCTGTGTTAGTAGACTTAAAACACCTCCAGGCTGACAGAAATGAAAGCAGATCTCAGATTGGTTTTACCAGCCCAGCTGTTGGCAATGACTGCAACACTCTCCTTAACTAACCACCTTGTTTTCAATATTTTTGCACAGAAGTCACTGGTAGCAGTTCATCTCTTCTTCAGCCCAAGTGTACAACTTACGGCCCCTGGAGAAGGTTCTCTAGCACCATTAACGTTTCCAATGGCATTTGACTTTTGAACATGAGCATCATCACAACATTACTAATGTTCTCACCTAGCTTAGGATTCGCTTTGGCAAATAGATTCTTTTGAAACTATTCAAACTTGAATCTGTTGTTAAGTCTGGAATTAAGCATAATCCATGTGTGAGTGAAAGGTCCGGAGGCAGTCAGCTGGTTATGAGCAATGTGTTAGAAAAGACAAAACTGAGGAAGGGGTCAGGACAAAATCAACGACTCCAATAAGTAGTGATATTTTTTATTTTGTATCAGTCGGTATTTAAGGTACTATAATAGATTAAATACTGTAGGTGAAAAAATTAAATACATCAGATGAGATGGCAGCATATCAGAAATGTAAGAATGAGGCTGTAACCTAGTGAATAAATTCCTCTGTTGCTGTTTGCAAATACCTGACATGGAAAATTCTGTCAGAGAATGCAACTTAGTTAACTCGGAGCATGTACTGCTATGCTGATACTGCCCTGATGACAGTGAGAGGGAAAAATGGGAAAGCGTGCCAGTTAGGTTGAAAGCATTATAGCATTTTTAAATTTTCCATTCTGTTCACTTTGTGGGTTTTTTTGTTTGCTTGTTTAATTTTCTCATTTATGTCTAAAGTATGTTTGCAACAGAATGCCATGATTGAATTAAACAAATAATTTGGGATTCTAATACAAAATCTGAAGCAGATCTGAAATGAATGCACACATTGTTGTATTCTTGAGACTATCCAGACTTTTACTTCATTATCTGATCTTTCCATGAAAGGAGTATAAACTTAAAGCTTCATGCATTTGATAGATGGAATGGAAATAATAATTGCTTTCTCAACTCTAAAGGAATAGACCCAAAACAGGCACTAAGTAGCATTGACCAGATGTATGTTGCTCTTTGTGTGGCTGAACTTCCTGTCTGCTGAACCTAACTGGCAAAAACATAGAAACAAAAGGGGCTTTTAGGAAGCTACTCAGAGGATTGTGAATGTTTGTTGTTGATCCGAGGCACTGGGGCACTTCTTGAAGTACAGTTTCTTTGTGTATCTAGCCAAACAGATGCCCCAGGTAAGCTAACTAAGGCTAAAAAACATCTCTGAGCTGTAAAGGGCATGATGTGTGCATATCTGGTCCTTATGTATAAAGTCATAGCAGAAATGCTTTGCAGACCAAGGAACTCTCTGACTGCCATGTGCTTCTCAACCAGAGTAGTTTGGTGTCAGCCCATTCCTAAGCATTCCACTATACAGGAAAAAAAAACTGAGAGCTTTCATGTCTTGAGAAACTTTCTTCACACACTGTTGTATCTGTTTTTCTCTATTTCATAAAACCGTATTCCAGTATAATGGTTTATAGTCATCTCTGAGACTTCAAGATGGTTAATTGACCATGATATGATTAATATGTTTAGAGGCAGACTGAAATGATGAAGTGATTAGACCAGTATAGCAATCCAGCAGTCTTCAAAAACCAAGCTTACTCATCTGTAATTTTATCTCATTAGGATAGCTTTGCAAATTAGACTTCTTTTTTTTTAAATAAAGTTCTTACTTGGGATGTCTATAATTTCTTTATTTGCCAAGCTAGTATATTTTATCATTTTATTTTCATTGCTTCACTGCCATCATTACATTCTGTTGCTACTGTGGAATGCACTCAGGGGAAATATTGGTATTCTATGTTAACAAGGTGAAGAAGGTGTCTGAAATAACAGCATAACAAATTACACTCCACAATTATTTATTTCTAATTTTGTTGGTTATACAAAATAGTACCTGCTGTTGAGTGGCTGTGATGTATTCCAGAGTTTCTTAAATAATTCTGTTGCCATCTTGTAGAAAGTTTGGTTTAATGCTGGGACTCATTAACACTTAAAGGTGCTTGAAGATAGTTCAGGGGGATATATTTTGTATCTGAGTACCTAAGCTGTATTGCAATCATACAAGAATTAATAACCTAGGAGCTTCTGTCTTTTCAAATCAGTAAGGAAGCTGATATTTAAAATGCCTAAATTCTCATTTGGAAAAAAAAAAAACAAAACCATCTTGTATTTAAGTGTTGTTGAAGTTTAAGGAACAAGACACAAACCCAAAAGTAATGGTTTGAAGAGTTTATCAAGCTGTCTGTAATTCCTGTATCTTATGTTCCAAAATGTATCAGAAAAAATTAAAGTGAGTCATTTGTTGACTGTGGACTATCTGCAGCAGGAGGTGTGCATTTTTCTTGGAAGCACTGGAGACCCACTGTTGGATTCTTAAATTGTGGCGACTGTGCAATCTTGTGTTTCCAGACAGCATTTTCTCTTAAAAAAAAATGTCACTGCCTTATTGGTCAGTCACTAGAATAATCAGAGCAGCTACACATTGCTATGCTTTTTATGTATATGATGGCCACAAATGTTTGTTGCTGCCATGTTAAAATGCTCTATTCTTAATTACAAGGATTGCTTGCTCTCATTTAATAGTAGTTGGCATGTTCCAACTGATGCAGCTTAAGGTTACAAGAAAGAAGTGCTCTGAGGTGGTTCTCTGAAAAATGTGAAATATTAACCCCTGTCATTTTTATCACACAAGGTCTCTGAAACTCAGGCACATCATTTATTTTGTTTCATATAAAATGGCTGGCAAGTGGGGTTATGACGAATCACAGTCTAATGATCAGGTCAGGACACTTGGTGAGCTGTTTTAACTTGAAAGACAGAACTGCATATCGTATTCACAATCGCTGTTTCTTCGATAAAGTTTTCAGTCTTCCAATTTATTTACTTTCAATTTTGGTTTCAGCTCATTTAACCTTCAGAAAATATTTGTGCTGTCTACTGCTTACACCAGGAAGATTCCAGCAGCCACTTCGCTGCATTTATCTCTAGCTGTGGATCTGTGATGTCTGAAGTAATAAATGTATCCATTTGAAATAGAAGTTATTAAGTTCTTGTTTAAGTGTCTTCTGGAACAAAACATTAGCTTTTGCTTCCAAAGGGCAGATTTTGCTGGAAATAGCATGTAACCTGGCCAAGGACAGCTTTATGCTTAACTGTCACTTTTCTGCTTGCATCTATGAAAGCAGCAAGGATATCTGCATTCACACACTTCAGTTTCTTAATACATCAGAACAAGTATCTCTGCAGAACTGAAAGCAGCATGACTGTAACTATTTATTTATTTCTAAAAACATGGCCCTGTCCTTCCAATTTGCTGTGATTTATTTATTTGAACTTTTAAATCTGAAAAATAAAGGGAAAAAAAGAGTTGGATGAGTGTTTGTATATGCACACTAGGCTTCTGTCTTCAGAGGCACTGATTCAGCTAGCAAACAAAATGTGACAGTCTTGCAGTAATCCCTGGTTATCCTGTTCAGAAATTCTTGTGAGATCTGACACTGATGTTCTCACCTTAAAAGTACAGCGTAACTGTGGCTACTGCTTTTCAAAACTGATGCTTATCAGTGAAACCATATGGATCCTCATTGTGCAGAATATCAGGGGGAAAAAAAACAGACTGAGAAAGGAAGCATGGAGAAGATTTGGGTTGCCTGCCTGAGGCTGCTTGAACTCAGTTCATATGTGTACAGAGCACAATAGAAATCCTGGCATTGAACAGGACTTTCTAAATACCTGTGCAATAGTTCACAATCAGTGAATCATAAAGTTGATAATAATTAATTAACCTAAGTGCTATGTATTTTCTTAAAGCTGAAAAGGACCTCCAGTAAGTGCCAAAACGTACCAAGTACACACTTCTTACATTTAATTTTGCATTTTGAAAAGCTGATATAGATATTAGGAAATTAATTTTATGTATTAACAAAAGCAAAGATACAACACAAATAAATAGTCTTTTTGTTTGTTTGTTTCAGCCATGCCTTGTTCTCAAAGAGTGTGCTTTAAAATGACTTTTTTTTACCAAATATATTTTGTGTATAATATATCATTTATCACAATAGTTTTATACTGTCATTAATTTCAACAATGTATAAATTGCAATAAGTGTTTTTTCTGAGTGTGATTTAGAAACTGTACAATTATAAAAGTGTATGGGGTGTCAAAATTAGTCACCAGTCAGTAAATGCTAATTAATCTTTCTCTTACATTCTGTCTTTCAGATTTGTGATAAAGAATGGCATTACTATGTTGTCAATGTTGAGTTTCCTGTTGTTACCTTATACATGGATGGAACAACATATGAACCTTACCTTGTGACCAATGATTGGCCTATTCACCCTTCTCACATAGCTATGCAGCTGACAGTCGGTGCTTGCTGGCAAGGTAATGTGGCAGTAGAAGGTAGTATTCTGAATTCGAGATGGAATTGCTACTTGAAGCCTTGCTACTTGAATAATGAAATAGTTACTAAAAGGTTTTGGTATAAAAAGAGATCCAGATTAATAATTGATGAAAGTCCAAGGATGAAAACAGGTAGGACATTAGCAAGCTTTGCAATTCCACCATCTAAAGAACTACTGAATCCCGTTAATATATTTAATCTGAAATATTATCATCTGTATCTTTTGACTTCACTATTTTTAAGTACTTCCCTTAATGTCCAACTTTAAGCAAACTGTCTAAATAGTAGTCTAAAGTGCAACTCTGCTTATCTCCCTCTTTCAATCTCTGCATGATATTTTTGTTGTTGTTTTCACTATTTCTGGACCAATTCTGCACTGTTCACGTAGAATCACGGAATCACCAAGGTTGGAGAAGATGTCTAAGATCATCCAGTCCAACCATCCACCTATCTCCAATATTTCCCACTAAACCATGTCCCATAGTACAACATCCGAACGTTTCCTGAACATCTCCAGGGACAGTGATTCCACCACATCCTGGTATATTACCAGTAATTCCACTGATTTAAACAATTTACTCTCTTACAGACCAGATATAAAAGGTGAGGGTAAAGTAAACCTGAAAGTCTCATTCCAAAGCCATACTTGTATGAGCCTTCACTTAAATATTAGTTTTTCCTGTTTTCTACCTTTTATAATATTTCTTTTTTCTTACTTTTTATATAACCAACATCTGTTCCCTTTTCTATTCTCTGCTTTCACTTGAAACTGTCCTTTTCTGCTTATCTGCTCTTGTGAAGTTCTCTTCGTTACTGTTCTGTGTTTAACTTTTGTTTATGCTGTGTCTAGTTTTCACTTAATACAGTCATGAAGCATGGTGTGAAGCAAACTGTGCAATTAGGAAAATATGGTTTTGCATATATTTTATTTTCTCACCACTCTTTAATGATGGTTCACTTTCTCTCTTCTTGTTCGCCAGTTTGATATCTGCACAGTGTTTTGTTTGAAAAATTTGGGCATTTTATGTATGCTAGAGCTATTCAGCATAAGGAACATTAGAAACAAATCCAATTGTTAGATTATGATTACCTTGAGAGTAAAGATCCAATCTTTGTTTGGTGGTAAAACGAAGAATAAAGGCACACTGTTAGTAAAAACAAGATTTGATACATTTTAAACTCAGATGAGTATTATGATAGCTACTTAATCACTGTCATATTACACCTATACATAAGTACAAATATACACCGATCCATCCTTACCTGATATTTGCACCCTTTCATCTCCAAAGGATGAACTTAGTTAATTGCAGTATTCCATTAACGTTGAATATATAACAGAATACCTTTAATACTATTCTAAGGTACCAAAAATCTAAGGCAATCTTACTACTTTTTTGTTCTTAGTTTAAAGTATGTCATGAGATACCTATCAAACTGTTCACCAACTCTAACTTAATTTTGTCAGAGACTGAGTAAATGTGATGTAGCCCAGGGAAGTCAGTGACTTCCAGCCAGTGACACCAGCCTGGTGGCTGGTTTCCAGCTTTAACATCACATCTGGCATGAGAAAAGTTGTAGAAATATTTTTTTATTTTTTGTTTTGACATAATCAGTGTTAGTTTTCTTCTACCTAAAATTATGTATCCTGGATTTTGTTATAGTATAATCTATCTTTCTTTTTAATATCATTTAAAAGCCTTTGTTCTTTTTTCAGGGAGTTCATTACATGGGAAGGTCTAGACAGAGTTCCTGCCTTAATTTAGAGTCCTATCATTAATTCTAGCAAATATCTCTCATTTTTTAATGTAGTTCACATTTAATACTACTGTGCTTCTGTGAGGTAGATTATTTAGGAGTAGGAGTTGAACCAACTTTCGGCTAAACTTTTTCTATTACTTCATTTAATATATAGTACATGTGGCCTAAGATTAAAAATTACACAACCAAACTGAACTTGATGCATTTGAAACTCCTTCCTGAACAGATTCTATAGGCAGTATACGTTGTGGTGTCTGCAGGCAGATAACTGGGAAAGAAAAAAATAAAACTATTTTGCAGTTGCAACAGTAATACACCAATTCCTACGCAGTGCTGTATGAAAAGGTATAGAAAACTACAACTGAGATTTCTATTTTTCCTTTCTTTTTGATAGTGATTAGAATTGGGTGAGGATTTGGGGAATATTGTTGTTACATTAAAATAGGAACTACCCCAGGCAGTTATAGTTGTCTAGATAATTCCAGAAGCAGCTCTTGCTTTCTGCTGGCAGTCTGTTCTAAGCCCTGTGTCTATGTCTTAGCTGTTTTTTTCTTGGAACAATTGCCTGTTACAGTGGTTTTAACCAGTGGGGTGATCAACAAATCATAGCAGGACCTTTCTTCTGAAATGTTTTGGTGTCAAGAATGTGTGATAAAAACAGCAGCTGAGATTTGTAATACAGGGTCTGTAATGAGGATAAGTAATTGGCATTGTTCTAAAAGGTTTTTTCAGCCTTTTGTGTGTTTCACACATCAACTTTAACCCCCTGACCGACAGTAAGGACAGTTAGCATTTCCCTTACTGTTCAATTCTGAATTATCCCCCAAGAAATCATGTTTACAGCATGTTAATCAGTGAACAGCTGAGTCAAACACATGATGCTAGGCAATCGAGGAGTTACGGTTTTCTATTTACTAGAAAGGTCTTAATGCTTCTGTACCACCTCTGTGGAGTTCAGTTCTGGTTGTTTGAGCTGTATGGGACTGATAATTTGCTGACTACCGAAACACATCAAGCTAACGTACCCTGTTGAGCTGAGAAGATTCTGAAATGCTGATGTAGAAGAATATGAAAATGTCAATACGGTGCAATTACAAGAGTGATAAGAGTCAGATGTAATGACATCTATTCACCTTAGTGGATAAAATTAGTAGGTATATCATTTGTCCTTGGCTCTGGCAAAAGGTGCTTATGAAAAGCTTATCTGGGAGCCTATTCTTTCTAATTATGTGCAAGAGTATTTGTTCTTTAAGTGTGCATATACAATTGCTCGTGTTTATTCATGTGCAAAAAACTACTTTTTCATGCTATCCTGAATTAACAGGGATGTCCTATGTAAGACACACGTAACATTCAGAAGACCTCTAAGCTGTGATCAGTAAATAATAGCAGCACTTCCAGGGAAAGCAAGAAGGATGATCAGAATCTACAGTTCTAGGTGGAAGCAGTTAAAGGAAAGATCTTGGTTAGCCTGTCAGAGGAAAAACTATGGTAATATTTTGACAGCTAACATTGTCTTTGCGAATAAGCTTTCAACCCTATAAAGATCAGTAATCAATGAAGTAGACTGAGACCTCTGTCTTCTGAAGAGTTCTGAAGAGTTTGTCTTCAGAACATCTCTGGCAATTCTGTAGAATGGTGGGGTACAGCTGATGTTGTCCTGGGGCTATTGGACAGACCAGGTCATCCCCCAGTGTCCCTTCAGATCCTGCTATCAGCTGTTATGCTGCAACTGTCCTAGTATGAACCGTCTTGCTGTGACTGTGGGTATAGTTTTGTATATTTTCTCTACTGATACAACAGGACAGTAGCTACTCCCAGCTATTTTTCACTCACAGACTGAAGATAACCACTTACAGAGCTGCTGTGTTTGCACATCCACATTAGTGTGTCACTTTGGATCAGGAGCACACTTTTAACAGTCCCCTAATCATCCCCAGTTCTCTGCTTTTGTCCACACAGACCAGTGTCTGAGCACATGAACTGCATTCCTGCTGGAGGAAACTAACTGGCTGTACGCACCAGCCATGTACCTACTACATTTGAACCAAAAATAAATGTTTTTTGTTGATGGCATCTGAGAAGGAATAGTCTGAAATAAAATAACAACAGAAAAAAAAATAAAACCTGAAATTTCTATGCACAGATGTAAGTAGCAGTCATGCAGCTCTGTAGGTTCACTTCAGCTGGTTTATATTGCTTATACTGCCAGAGATAGCCATAGCACCTAATTCTTTGTTTGAGCTTCTTGTCTATTCCTTCATACATTTTAAGGAACTAGTTTCGTATTTAAATACATTAGCTTATCTGAGACTGCTTTTCATTTTGCATCTCATCTGTTACAATCTGCTGGCACACGTACTGTATGTTTCTAAATTTCAAAACCTAGGGTTTTAACCTTAGAGCTTGTTGTCTTCAGAACTATGTTAAGGATATGAGAAACTTCAAAACACAACAATTCCTTTGTTCTGTAAGATTTCACCTGTTTTTGTCATCTTATCACAGGTACACTGTTGTTATATTATTAGTGGCAAAATATGCTTTTCAAGACAACTCAAATACATAAATGTAATGACACTTTTGGGAAGATCTAGCATCCATGTAGGGTACTAACTATTTACCAATTGTCTTGATTGGCCTAAATTACAGAACAAACTGAAAGGTTCTATGAAACCTCTAAAAAATTTGGCCCAGAAGAAGTTTTTTGTATAATAGGCAGACAAATGAAAGAAGAGAAAAAACATAATTTCTCTTTGAGGATCTTTCTTTGAAGTAGAAAGAGTGGCAGTTTGTACTGTAGGCTTAACATAAAAGAACAGAAATGTCTGCTTCTGTGAAGAAAAAGCATGCCTAGACACCATCTTCACTCTCAGCACAACAGTGTATATTTTTCTTACCACATAGCACTACATAAATGTTGTGCTTCTACTGCACAGATTAAAAGAGATGGCTTTCAGGCAGTAACATCAGCCTAAACTAAAGTTGCCACTTTATCTCCTATTCCTGATACTATTCCACACACAAATCTTCAAGTTAAAGTTCAAGCCTGAGGTATTTTGCCAGGCAGAAATAGGTTATTGGGAACTAAAGCTACAAAGCTGTGAAGATGAGTTATCTAACAATTACAGCAGCTTATCCACGGCTAATGCAATTAGTCTGCACGGCTTCACTGCTGGGTGGCTTTCTTGGTCCTCTCAGGCTCAAGGTGGGCAGCAATTCACAAGCACCAATTCAGCTAACGCTTGCAGGAAAAGCAAGCTGTAAAAACTATCTTAGAGGAGAATGAGTAAATCATTAAATATCCCAAGAGTAATTTAGATGCTATCATTGCTGTTGCAGGCGGTATATAATCACATTTTATTGACAACTCCTAAAGATCAGTCTTCCTTTGAAGCTGCACAGAGTGAAGCTGAATAGAGCATAGCTAGAGGGCCTAATGCAGTGTACTGTGATGGGACCTCATCTAGCACCAAACGAGCTGGCTTGGGTAAGGTACTGTAAGCCTTTTAGCATAGTGCTGTGAATTAGTGTGCAGTCGGTGCTCTGAATTTATACCGTATTCCTAGAGACCTAGACATCATTTACACAGAGCACATCTTGGTCTGTCAGAGCTCATTTTGGCGGAGAAAGATAAAGGTTGTGTAAGAGAACTCGTAGTAGAGAACTTGCAGATACAGTTTCTGCATAAATAAATAAGGCCTCAAAAATGTTTTGAAATTCATGGTTGATCACTCTAATAATCTCATTAATTCATTTTTGGAAATCGCTCTGCTTCACTGGGCACAGATTTGGGAAGTCATCTTTTGTCTCAAAGGATGTTATCACAGCTTTGTAAGCACCTGAATACAGTACTAGAAGAACACTGACAAGAATCTTAGAGACAGGTTTCTGGTAGCATCCAACAACCCGCAAAGCAATTCTACTTAGCACAATACATGGAACTTCAAAAATAATTGACTAAACATGATTCCAGCTCTTTAAGTGCACACTAGAAAAACATGCATTATTTGATCTATGTTTTCTGTATCGATAACAATAATCATTTTATGTTTTCTTTCTTGTAGGAGGTGAAGTCACCAAGCCTAGGTTTGCTCAGTATTTCCACGGCAGCCTAGCCAGTCTTACTATCCGTCCTGGAAAAATTGAGAGTCAGAAAGTGATTTCCTGTTTGCAGGCCTGCAAGGAAGGTCTGGATATTAATTCACTTGAGAGTCTTGGCCAAGGAGTGAAGGTAAGGAATGAACTGACATCATGTTTGATAAAAATTTAGAAATGATTTATGGACAGACCGAGGTAGAGTACACACAGTACAAGTGTGCTCCTAAACCTAATGTAATTTCCCGTAAAGCCATGAAAAGAAAAAGTGGAACAGCAGAAGAGCTATGATACTGCAAAACAAAATTTTTCTGTTACTACCAAGGCAGATGCTGAGAAAGTAAGGTGCTGAAATTTCACAGCCTGTAAGAATTGCCAAGTCATGTTCTCATTCATGCTTATTTTCAGAGTCTTACAGGAGTAGACATAGATCAAAATTTAGTAATTCTTTGGAACTCAAACAGCTTTAAAGCAATGCAAAATGTAGTTGGAATATCTTTCATCTAGAGGCAAAAAGAAGTTCCAGTGTAGGTGGTCTGAGAAATTCTGAGTGTACTCCAAGAGGAAAACTGGATAACAAAAAAGCAAGAAATTCAAATTAAACATTTTCATACACATTGTTATTGTCCGTATTATACATATGACTGTCTTCCCTGATTCTTTAGCATTTTTTCTAAGATTGGAGAACAGAGAATGAGAAATTCTGTGCCAACTGATGTAGTGGTCAGACAGCTTTGCATTCATTAAGACAAGTTTTCTTCTCTTGGGTACACTTGTAGGATCTTGATTATCACTGCCACAGTGCTTACATAAGCAGTTCATTTTAAGATGTCCCACACTGACCCTGTTAGATGATAGGTATTCTTCTGCCTGAAGTGTGTAACACGGGTAAGCTGTTCCCTAGTACACAAATCACAATACCATCTTCTGAAGGAACTAAGCTTCAGATGCAAGTAACTGGGAAGATATTTTGGCTGCAGTCTGTGTAATCACTGAAACATCACAGGTTCTTTGGCAGTCTGTTTTTCAGGGCAGAGGAGAGTGGAGCTGTAATACTTGATCTGCATTATGCACTGGAGGTGCCTTTTACTACATTTCATTAGCTAAACCTTTTGTTTTACCAGAAAGGAAACTGACCTGAAATAAAATTCAGTATCTGTCCAGGTGATAAGATACAGTGGTATACTATAACCAATATGTTTCTAAAACAAGGGTAAAAATATAAATTGAAGGTGCAAAGCTAAGGAGGAACTATTTTAAATAGACAATGTATGCAGTGAGCAGCTAGGGGCTTTTGGAATTTGAGTTGAATATGCAGGCCTGTAAGTTCTTGTGCTGGG
This sequence comes from Phasianus colchicus, assembly GCF_987193195.1. NCBI lineage: Eukaryota > Metazoa > Chordata > Aves > Galliformes > Phasianidae > Phasianus > Phasianus colchicus. The sequence goes on from NC_143445.1 coordinate 7,149,909, forward strand.
GTTTTACATGAACTAAAGAAGTTTATACTTGGTGCGTGATGTTTGAAAGTATAGTAATACCTTCCCTTTTTTCACATTTTGAAATGTAAGTGTTTGAATTGTCTATTTTTTCATGGACTTAGAAAACTCCAGGATGCCTCCCACTGCTGCCCAGTGCAGGTGATTGGTTTTCTTACTGTTCTAGCAGCAGGGTAGGAAAAATGAAGAATTGTTGTCCTCCTTTTTCTTTTTTGCAATAATCTTCAAAACATTTTCATTTTCCAAAGGACAGATGAAGCATGGTATTTCTTTAAAGTTACTGCTTTCATTTTTACTTTCTCAGCCAGATCAACAGTCAGTGTAACAGCAGGAGGCAAAAACAAAAGGAGCAGTCAGAGAGAGATCGTGGTAGGGTTTCTTGTTGGTGCAGACAAAAAGAAGCTCAGATAAAAGTGGAACAGTTGGCACCTGAACTTCAACAGAAAATTAATACTTTCTTGTTCAAACATAAACATACATGATCTCACATAAACATGTTTCACAGCTGTACAGATAATAGCTGTTTACATGGTACTTAGCAGATTCAACACTGGCAAACTGATGTTGGGAGGAATTTCTGCTGGGCACTTTGGACACACTTCACCCTTGCACCCACCTAGGAAAGAGCAGTGTAGCTGTAATTCGGTTCCTGACACAGCAGCATTGGACTTTTTCTGTCTGCAGCCTCATTTTCACATATCTGTAACAGCTCTCAGAGACAGTCTAAACTGTTGCTATTTTTAGCCTTTTTTAATGAGAAAGACAAAAATGGCTCAGACTAGGGCTTCCTCCAATCCCTTTGGCAGCATTCCAGCTGTTCTGGCAGCTGAGCTATTAAGTTAACTAGCTAGCTAGAGTCTCCTTCTGCTCATTTTATTCTTTTACAGATAGAAATGAGAAGTGCATGTGGGCTGTGACTCATGTCATGACTACTCTTTGTTAAAAAAAATACCCTTCAAGCTTTGAACCCAGTCCTCTGTGTTGTGTTCAACAGAGAACCTACACTTTGTTTTGTTCTTCATAGTCTATTTACTCACTTTTTAACCTCAGTCTTTGTAAGGAAGTGTAGACAGTCATTGTCTGTACATAATAGAATACGCTCATATATATATGTAATCAATATCCAGCCTTGCAGTGTGAGAGGAGGGTGCATTTCCTTGTGTTCTGTGCATTTCTTTGTGTTCTGCGCTGTCAGTTGGAAGGTACAAAATTAGGGGGGCTAATCTGCTTTTTCTGCAATGCAGATGGTTTGCTGAACCAATTAAAAGACCAAAAAAAAAAAAAAAAAAAAAGGAATCAAGATGAATCATGCTGAAGATAAAAATCAATTGCTTGCTATGCAGATACATAGCAAAATATCTTGGTCAGCAGAACTGCTTTGAGTTCAGTGCAATGGAATAGAGAATAATCAAGGCTACAGGAATAGCCACCGTCTTTGCAAGGTTTGTTGGCTCAGTTTAGCAGCTGGCTTTGTGAGCAGCAGTTTCATCTTAAATCATGACACCCTTATTGATCATGAGACAGAGACAGGAGAATCCCCTTTATTTTGTCTGACATTAATGAAGATGTAGGAGGGAAACACTGTATTTTTTTTTGTTGTTGTTCAATCATGTTGAAGTATATGTCAGAAAGACTGTCCAGAGTAAAATTAAATAGAAAGCAGGAAAAATATATTTCTGCATACTGATCTTGTAGAAGTCAATATTTTTATATGAGGAATGCCTATGACCTAAAAAAAAAAAACCTATATAGTAGTAATAACAACGGTAAGGTTATGTTTTCAGCTCTACAGCTGCAGAATTAGTATCAGAAAAGTAGATAATACTGGGCAAAATATGACATATCTGGATAAATTTACTAGAAAATTAATTAGTACAGTAGATAATAGGATATTATATAGATGATAGACCTGAAACTTTTTTTGGGGGGGGTAACAATACACATATTCAGTCAACAACAGCAACTAAGGGTTATTTTTTTTTCTTAAATCACTAGATTTTAAACTTACATCTAGGCAACACTCATTAAAAACGTCTTATTTTGTACTCTGTACCTGGTACCTTAAATACTAATCATATGCATTTCCCCCAGTATCACTTCAACCCTTCCCAGTCAGTCCTTGTCATGGAAGGAGATGACATTGAGAATATAAATCGAGCTCTCCGAAAGGTCTCTTACATCAACTCTAGACAGTTTCCTACTGCAGGCGTGCGACGTCTCAAAGTCTCATCTAAAGTCCAGTAAGTTTAAATTCAGCTAACCTGATTAGAAATATTTTCAATGAATTATTTCTTTCTTCAGACAAGTAAAAGGGGGACTTATAAAATCATATTTTGACATTCTTGAGCAAAAAGAATGAATTTCAATTACTTGTGTGCTGATTTACTTCATGGTTTTCTTTTGATATTTTCCTTGTAAGAAACTTTTGAATGTAATTTACTTGCATTCTGTTTATAGTCTGGAGCATACAATCTGGACTGGAGAGTGTATGCATTTATTGCATAGCTATTTTAATGATCATTAAAATATAGTTTCTTCTAGTATACATGATTTTTAAGGAGGCCTATTACTTCTTACAGACTATGTAGCTGCAAGAGCATTTGTAACTATGCTTGAAGTAGTCTTTGTCTGTCCATATCTTTCTGTGGCTGTCATCACAGAAGCACTGGTGTTTGGTGTTAAACAAAAATCTTTGTCCTTCCATTTTCATGCAAGAATTGTGACAGAACCTGTGTAATATAAAAAAGAATAAAAAAGTTCTGTGTAATAAAACAACCATCTGCCACTCCTGAGCTCCCAGGGGTACCTCTCCGTTACCAGAGTGGGCAGAGTGCTGAGAGAGGATTTGAGGGAGAACCAGCTAGTGACAGATACTCCCTGTGTACAGTTCTTTACTTGGTTTACTCTGGTGCTGTGGGCTGACCACACTATGGAGAGCAACTTCTGATTTTGTGGCACTGAGATGGAGTTCAGCTTGCACACCTCAGAGCTGTCCGTGATCTGTGCAAACATGCTATAAGGTAGAGTGTTTGGAGATTAACTTAAAAACACGCTGCTAATTCAAATAAAAATGCTGTTATAGGTCCCACTAAAAACTAGGGAATGCCAGAATGTGTCCATGATGGGTCCAATATAAATGGGTCATTAGAGGCCCTTTTAGTCACGTGTGGTAAGATGCTCCATTATGTTCACTAGATACCGCTTTGAGAATTTCAAGTTAGGTTTCCTATACATAGTTGTCATCATCCAGTTCATTTTATTTTTTTAACTGTGCACTTCTTTGTTAAATGTCAGTTAAATATCAAAATATTATTCTTACAGAGACCTTACTAAACATAAAGCTTGTCACAAAGCTCCTTGTTTTAACCTTCTCTTTGTAATTTCAGTAGTTGTGAATCTGGGCAGGGATAGAAGAAACAGAACTGTTACTGTTACTGCTAGCTGATCTACAGATGCTTGTGGTACTGATGCATGTCCTTATGTAGCAGTGTCAAAGTAAGGAATTAACTGAAATAATAAAATTAAAATAAAAAAATAATAAAAGGCATCAGGTGGGTTTTAGACGATGCACGTGCCACACACCTTTGATGTGCAATGTGTTACATCCAGTTAATAACATATTTTTCAGATGTTTTGGTGAAGATGTCTGCATTAATATCCCAGATATCGATGCGTATGTAATGGTGCTTCAGGCCAATGAGCCCAAGATTACAATAAGTGGGATGGACCACTTTTCTAGACCAGCTGCACAATTTGAAAGTGAAAGAGGTGTCATTCTGCTGCCTGACATCAGGATTGTCAGCACCGTCACAAAGATGGAGCATTCAAAAAAAAATGATGGAGGTTTGTTGGTTTTAAATATTATTGCTTACTCAGTAATATGAGTAATATTATATATGAGACACATTTTTGAAAGGGTAATGCAAAAAGGTAGCACAAAGTCACTTCACCCAAATTATTTTAGGCCACGTTAGTCAACAGCAATGCTGTAGTGAAGACATTTACTTAAACAGATCAAAAAGTGAACAAATCCCTATTCATTTGATTGATCAGCAAGTGTTTCTGAAAAGGCAGCTTTCTATTTCATGTCTTGCCTACTTCAGAGTATCTACTTTGTACTTTTCTCTACATACTCTGTTGACTAATGTATTTCCATTAAATTTTGTAACCAAATTTTATTAGTTGTGACAGTGGAAAGTACTGATTGACTATAGTTGGAGTTTTAGTCTGTTCTTACACTTCCAGCTCTGCTACTGACTCTTGGATGATACTTCAGTAAGTAACATAGTCCTCTTGTGACTCAGTTTCCCATACATAACGGAAATGTAATCATTTACAAACGTGATTTTCAGTGATGATAGTTTTTTCTAATGCTGAAAAACGTGTGCTACTGTTTGACACTAGGTTGAATATTTACAAATAAAAATATGGTTTAAAAACATTGTCTAAAGGAATTAACCTTTTGGATGATTCTTTGCTAAGTAAGTGAAAAACCTAACAACCTGGTGCATCTTTGTAAATGTTCTGTGGGCTAGAATAAGCAGTCATTGGATGTACATTTCTTGAAAAGATAAAATCATTAATGATGTGCAAGTGTGGGAGCATGGATTCCCTGAAGCTATTCCCTATAATAATGCTACTCAGAACTTGCCTTAAATTGCATTTATTCTCTGAAGTCTGGAAAGTGCATTATATCACAGTACCAACTGCATACAATTAAGGTATGTCAAATTAATTCCTGTGTGGAAAAGAGATCATTATCCTTCATTTAAGAGACACTGCATATATGATACTCCGTGTCCCTAAATATTATGACATCTTCAGAACTGTTCAGTGAATTAGGAACTAGTGCCCTCCAGTTTACTTTATCTGTTTTGTATATCCCAATTTTTCTAAATACAATTGTTGCCATAATTATGGCTGTAGCACCTCTTCTGAACTTAAGAAACCTGAGGGAGGTCTCACCTTCAGATGGAACATAGCAGCATTGCTATTCTACATAGTAATACTATTGTTTAATTGCTGGTACTCCTAATGTGCCACCTGTTATTTATATCCACTCATAATTACAATGAATAGATAATAATTGGTTTGGGGAATAACTGTTTTGCAAATGATTACTGAATTCTACCTCTCAGTTCCTATACTGTACAGCTTGCACTATTATTTTTCTCATTCCGCATGCCATCTGACAGACTTATGTACATAACAAAGATAACCATAAATTTTCACCTATACCTAGCTATTCCTATTTTTGCTCTTACTAGGAAGCTACATACTTTGATCATCATAAGTGTAGCAGAGATGCACACGGCAGGGCAAGGCTGAGGAGGCAAATATAGTCACCGTGTATTCCTCAGTCACAGGACCAGTCAGGTCTCTCTTCAAAAGCAGAGCAGGCAGTTGCCATAGGCAGCAGCATGACTATGGCTCTTTGGCCTTTTTCACCTGCAGGGGACCCCCTGGAATGCTGAAGTGTTACTGCTTGTCCTATCGCAGCATGACCGAGTGTGACTGAAAGTGCTGTCTCTCCCTTTTGTGTTCATGCAGTGGTGATGGCAAGAGCAGCAAAGCTGAGCAATGCAGGCTTTTCTCTTTCTTTGCAACCCAGCTCTCGCCTGTCTTATAACTTCCCAAGTAATAGTCCAGCTCATCAGGTTGCATAATATTCAGATTTGTCTACCTTGCAAATTTGAGATGGCTCTGAAGATTTTAGTACAAATTATAACTCCTTCCAGCTGTATAGTTTAGATCCCCAGATTCACTGTACAAGGAGCTGGGAATCTAGGGTGTAAGATTTTTCGACTTAGGCTTTACTCACCCACATACCCTCCAGAATGAACCTATATAAGTGGGTGTTGAGTTCCAAGAGAGCTATCTCTGTCTATGTATCTTCGGGGTGATGGCTAAGCAGGCTTGCAAGACCCTTTGTGCTATGTTTACCACAGAATAAAAATAATACACTGATATTTTACTTTTATTACAGTGATTCCAGATTTTTGTTTTAATCATACTTATTGAAGGCTAGTCACTTTAGGACTTAATTTTTCTATGTCATATCATACAGACTCTTGCCATTTATGATAATCCCATGATGTTTTCAGATAGATGGCATAGTGTTCTCTATAATGCAGACTCCTTGTGGGTCACAGAATAACTCAGAAAATCATCTATGCATTGATATATTTGATATTTGTAATCTGCAATACCAATACTGAAAAGCAAAATTGTTAACAAGAATTTGTTTCCAGAATCAAATTTTAGTTTTCTGTCTTCACTGCTGCACGTGAGTTTACTATAGAGAAATAACTATAGAAAAATTTATCTTCTATCTCACTGTGTGTTTCTAGACCTTCATTGTTGCAGCATCTGAACAGGCAAAATGCTTCTTTTGATTTGCTTCAAGTGTACTGTGCTTAATGTCAGCAAAGAACAATTCAGACATCATTGCAAAATTCCCTGTTTCTTCTTTTCTCTTTGTGCTATATGCCATGTGTTCGTAGCCAATAAGTCAGTGGTCTTGGAAGAAATGCTCCACAACCTGGATTTCTGTGATGTTTTGGTCAGTGGTGCAGAACTAGATCCTGAACAGGAGTGTTTAGAACTAGATCGTATTGAGCTCCAAGGAAAACATCTAGATGCCACAAATTCCACAGCAGGATATTCAATCTACGGTATGTTCATAGACGTTGCATTCCCTTATTTCCTCACACCAACAGTTACGTTCTTGGAATGAAAGGACAACAAAATTTGAGAGAAAGCTGTGGTGTGCTACCTGTAAAGTATTTCAGGAGAGACTGTCTCAAAAAGCAATAATTAGTTCTTGTTCTCTGGGCATGCTGTGTTTATCCATTATCCTCCATGAATACAGCACAGCTTTGTCTCATCTCTACACCCCAAACAAGGGAAAAAGCAACACTGCTTGCTTCAACTGTGAAGGATTTTGTGGACCAGCATGCTGGAATGTGTGAATGAAGGGTTCCTCAGTTCTTCTGCTCAGTGCTGGTAACACACTAGCCTTTTGTTTTGTTTTGGTTTTCTTCCCTCTGAGTACTTAATACTTTATTCTGAATCTTCGTATTTATATTTATTCTTTTCCACTATAGACTTACATTTGATTCAGAAAGCTATTTCCTCTGTTAGAGAACATCTGATGCACTGCCAAGTCCTGTATTTTCTGTGGCTGTTTGATTTCTCTTGTGCACAGAGTGTTTGTTGCACAGCACCCCAGTTGATAATGCGCTGCCACCATTTCAGGTGTGGACACCATGCACAACTATGAACAGGTTCTTCAGCAGATTCGATACCGTAACTGGTACACTTCTGCCACCTCTGAAAGAAAGTTCAGAATCAAGTGCTCTGAGCTGAATGGGCATTACACAAGCAATGAATTTAACCTGGAGGTAAGCAATCTTTTAATTAAGCCTTTCTTTTCTAACACTGAAGCTGAGTAGTTGCCCCATCTTTCAATTAGATTTGTTTAAAATCTGTAGAATGATTGACACATCAAATTCAGGAAGCGTTCTGAAGTTTTATACAGAGAGGAAATTAACGTTTGTTCTCATTCCTCTGTGGTTTGTCTACTCAGATGCATTGTGACAATGCTTGTCTCGAACTCCTGCTCAGACAGGATGGAGGATAAGGTTGTCACCATCATTTTTTCATAACCCTAATTATCATGTAAAATGTCCTACAGTTGTTGGGGTTTTTTTGTTTGTTTGTTGTTTTTGTTTGTTTTTAATATCTATACATTCAAATTAAGTCACCACAGCTTCATTATTTTCCTTAGTTGCTTTTTAACCTGTCACACTTTTCTTTCCTGCAAAACTTTTCAGTTTTGCCAAGCAATACCTAGTTATAGTAGTTTTTATCCATCAGATGGAAATTATTGCTGGTAACTTGTATGATTTCAGATTTCTTTGAGAAGGAAAGTTAGTATACAGATACTGAATGCATAGGATGGATTTAATCTTTCATACTACCCATGTCTGATCAGTCACTGCAGGAAAATTTGGATACCTCTTTTGAGGTTATTTTTGCTGGTACTCAGTCAGTCCAGTGCCTCACACTGGCTCAGAGACAGAAAATGGCTGCTGATGCATCTCAGCAGGAGACCTGTACTGATGCTGAAGAAATTGCTTATCCAGCCTAGAATCCAGGTAACAAGTAACTACGGAAGTGCAAGACCTTAGCAACAGGCTCAAAATTTTGTAATTTGTTTTGAACAATAGTATGTGTTTAAGTTCTATTGAAAGTGCTTCTTACCTTAGCATTCTGCAGCCATTACACTGATTTCAGAGTTTTTGCTAATAACTTTCTGCATCTAAAAGCTCAGCAGCAGAGCGAGAAAGGAAGGAGAAAAAAAAGTACACTAGTTATCCATACAGATAAATCAATAAAAAGAGAGTTCACTTTCCTGTGCCACTTCATCTATAGCCAATGGACCAGTAGTGCTTAGGAATCAGGTCTACAAGGTTTATATGCTAGTATTCCTATCTTCTGATGAACTTCTTAATACAATATAGTATATGGAGCCAGCAAATAGAATACAGAAGAATATCTGATCTCTTTTGCCAGGTTAATATTCTACACAGCACCAACTCCAACTATATGGACCATGTAAACCATGTGATAGTACAGCCACACTTTCTCCAGTCAGTCCACCATCCAGAGGAAAGCATAAGTGCTGTTCACGGCTCAGGTATGCGATGCCTTTACAGCGACTTCTCATAATGATTCTGTTATGTTGGTATGTCCTTTGTGATTCAGCCTAATCAACAAATGAAGTCTGGAAATTCTCTATAGTTATATCTTGTGAAACCTGACATTGATCATGGCACCTTTATGACAGAAAGCTGTTACGCTGTTTTCTCTTTCTGATGATGTACTTAGTACTAAAAACTGGTATTCTTTTTAAAGTCTGCGTTAAAGGCTAAGTACTCTGGTTCAGTCTAGTCAACAGGGTGTCTTGTTTATAGTATTGAATGGTGTGAAGTACATTGTTTTACATCTGTATTACTATGGCATCTTTGTTTCTGCCTATCCTTTCCTAGGCATAATGAAATGATCTTTATAATATTTTTAAAGAAATAATCTGACAGTGCTGCTGGCTGCTGTCCAGGGCTCAGTCTGGAGCTCTCTGCAGAGAATTGTTCCTAGTGATGCACAGAGGGCATTAGTTCAAATTCTGGATTTAATAAATACTAAACATTTGAGCTGCATAAGTTAAAATACATATACAAAGAAGCCTTTTCAGTAAAGCTAAACTCAGGACAAAGCTATCTGTCTGAAAGTTGGATTCTGAATTCTTTTTACTGAATGGTAAGCAAGTATGTAAAGAATAAAGCTGAATAAACATAGGTAGTTCTAGAGAGTTACATGCTACTGTTTGGGGTTTTTAGGTGTGGTTTTTTTTTTTTTAAATGCTATTGCAAAACCAACTATTGCAAAGTACTTCTTCCTTTCATCTTATTTTAATTTCAGAATTCCAGTCTTACAGGCAAGGCAGCAAAACGGGGTATAGAACTACTGTAGCTCCAGGTACTTCAGTACCTAGGTAGCAAAATTAAATCTCCACTAATCTGTACCACTATGGAGCTGATAACAATAAGAGTAGTGTGGAGAGGTGTCTGTCTATGACTAGCTGGAGATAGAGGCTTCTCAGAGTGCAATAGAACAGTGAGGAAAAATGTCTTGAATCCTTAAGAGTCTTCAAGAAAGACTGTAACACAGGCAATAGAGCAGCAATGCTCTGTATTATTTCTTGGCAATGGAAATCCCAGTATGAGTGTTTGAAACCTTCTAAAATGCAAGTGTGAAGATATACTTTTCTCACAGCTGATGTTAAAGCTTCATTTACCTGTAGTCAAAAGGAGACAACACGCAGGTAAGATGAAACTGCAGAAGTGTTTGTTTTGAAACTAATTGATTCTGAACTGATGGACTGCTTGTCTTGTGTAACGAAGAAGTGAACTAAAGAGAGAACATTAGGCATAGTAACTTTTTAGTTAAGATTTGCAATACTTATTATTGTATATGCTCTGCCCTGGAAAGTGGGCACTTCACCACCTCTGCAGTCCCAGACAGCTGGCAGAGGAATAGGTACCAAGGAGTAAAAAATAGACAATGTGTTAGTGTTTTATAGGCAGTTTGGTCTGTAGCTATAAGCCTGTTGCCTTTTCCACTTTTTGTTTCAGTTGTTCCAAGCGTGGCTACTGTTGTAATTGTGATCTGTGTGAGTGTACTCATTTTCATCATAGCCGTGGGAGTCTATAGAATTCGGACAGCCCAGCAGCACAGCTCTACAGACAGTGAAAGCAGTAAGGAAAATGAAATGGACTGGGACGATTCTGCTCTGACTATTACTGTCAATCCCATGGAGGTAAGTTACTGAAACATAGTAGTGTATTGTGTTAACAACAGAAGTTACTGTCAGAACTGGTAGGTTCTTAGCTGCAAGTTTAAAGCCTCTTTCTGTGTACATTTAGTAAGGCTTGGCAGAACAGTTGTATGTACGGACACTCAGGACCCCCGCTCAATTTTGAGATCTGCACACCGCAATAATATATAATTGTGTAGTTAACATTCTTTTTTATTGTCAGAAATAACTGCTAAATATATGGTGCAGCACTCTTGGGTGCGACATAACTTCTTCCATTTGTCTTTGTACACCAGGCACCCAAGATGAAGTAGTTACTTTGTAAATATTAATACACTTAAAGGAGGGGAAATGATCAGCAATTCAGATAAACTGACATTGAGGGGTTAAATTTTTTTTTTTTTACTCAAGCTGACAAAAAACAAAGGTATCACTTACTTATTAATATTCCATTCTTGTTATATTTGCTACTGAACTGTAGTATATCTAATAATCGCATAATGATGAAAAGCAATTTTTTTCCAGCACGTTAGCATTTTCAAATGATGTGCAATAAGGGCTCATGTCTTCATAGCCCCTGGCTAGTAAGAAGGGACTTATCTTCTATTGTCAGCCTCTCATTTCTTTGATTGTACTGTAGAAATATGAAAAACCTCACCGGGCAGAAGAGGAGAGTGAAGAGGAAGATGATGAAGAGGAAGATACGACCAGTGCTGAATCGGATGAAAGTGAAGACGAGGAGGATGAGGAGGATGAGGAGGAAGCAACTGTCCAAAAGAGAGGCAAGCAGAATCTCACCAGGCAAGAGCAGTTGGAATGGGATGATTCAACACTCCCGTACTAACAGCCCTTGAGCCACATTGCTCCTTTTGTAACCAATACAATGTTTTTTCAGTCTATGAATTCATTGACAGGATTTGAACTGCTTGCCTGTAACTGTTTTGCCTAAAATGATCTGTTGTAGTAATTGATAATGATAGAATTGACCCTTTTCCTACAAAGGCTGGAGAACACATGGTACAATCATACTGGCATTGCCAGTTCTAAAGTAATCTAGAACTTAATCTGTTAGCAAGCATAGGGTTCAATTTCCTCTTTTTGTACTGCAAGTCTGTGACAAAAGTGTTGTCACTCAGTCCACAGAGTTTTTTTGTCTTTGCTATTTTTTCCATGCAGGACAGATTTCAGCTTGTTATGAAGAATTACCTGAGTGGGTCCAAATAACATAGTTGCTGCCCTTTGGCTTCACACATTTACAGGTGAAACATAATATAATCCCACTTCAAACTAGGAGAGTTTTAGTGCTACAGGTGACAGAGACTAAATTCCATTCATTGTCTCTTCCTGCCTTCTTGGATATTATCTTCTACAAGGGAATATATTTGGGATGCATGTATGCCTGTGTAGAAATGGACAGTGTATTTTTCAAGAATGCTGTCTGAACCATGAAGAGAGGGATTTTATCCAACACATGCATAGAAGCTGAAGAAAGTTAATGCTGAAGGTTACCGGGGGAAAAAAAATCATTCTGTGTCCACAAATGAAATGATCTTATACAAACAGAAAACTCAAATTGATATACTGAAAACCTGTACAGCTACTCATTAGTTATGGATTGAACAATTTGCAGCAAATCGATGCTTTAACTGTCTTGTAAAATCATTAGCTTGCTGCAGTACCTTACTGAAATAGTGGAAAATAAGCTACTTCATTATACCATGGATATGTACAGATGGGATTTAAACAACGATTTTTTAATGAGGAAAATGTTCCCTTCTGCTTTGCTGAGTGCCAGCTGCAATTCCTGTCTGGCTTTATTCTATAGAAAAGTATGCCGTTACCCCACCCTGAGTGACACAAAAGAAAGGGACTACACAACTGTCAGCCCACTGTTGGGCTCATAATTCTCCCTTATTTCTTCTTCCTGAAGCCATTATTGTTAAGAAAAGGTTTTATAAAATAGAACTAGGATAACTAAAACCTACCTGGAACCAAAAGAAGTTGAAAAAAACTTGTAAGAGGTTGAGAGAGTATTTTAATTATGGTAACACAGCATATTTTTCTTATACACTGTTAAAAGAGAAAAAAAAGCTACGTACAATGTGTTGGTAAGTCTTTGTGGTGTGTTTTCTGTCCCCTTTCCTTAATAATCTATCTTCAAACGTTCTGCATACCAAGTAATGCAGCACTTGCTAGGATAACTGTTCTACTGCATAAAAACCAAAATGGCATGGAAGTGAATGCTGCCTAGTGGCTTTTCTGCTTTTCTCCTAAAATAGTTCCTTTTGTTTACTATTTCATCACTGACTTTTGTAGTTTGCTATTTAAAATGAGCAACGTCCTCTTCTCTCTCCCAAAGAAGCAAGCAGTTGGTCTTGACTTAATAGGATGTTCCTGAGCTCCTATGTATGATAACTCATCCTGCAAAGTGTAACCTGAGAGATCTTGAAGGTACTCACGTACATCCACCATTATTAGCAGCAGCTCCTGCAGGTCTTGGAATTTAAACAATGGATTGTGGGCTTTCTAGTTGGTGATGGACTTTTTAAATCAATTTCTACATCCATCTAATAGCTGTAGGAAAAGATTGACCACAACTGGATAGTGCAGTTTAATCACGAGAAAGTAAATGAAAAAAACCTTAATATATTTTAAAATTAGAGATTTTCGTGCTCATTTTTGTTGTTTAAGACTGGCAGTATAGAAGTTTTCTTACACTTGCAGTCCCATTTCATTTTTGTTCTAGACTCTCAGAGGAATTAAAAGAGTATGTGAAGAATTGAGCCTAGATACATAAATTTATCTGCAGGAATAAAAATCATATAAAATAGGCTACAGTATCTATTTATAGAGAGCCTAACCTGCACCAAAAAAAATCATGTTACTACATCTTAATACCCCAGATCATTCCCTAGTGTTACTACTTTTATTAGTGACATGAAGCAGGCCCTTCATGATACTTGTTATCAGCACATTTCTCAGCAAAGCTTTCTGCTCAGAAAAAAAAAAGGAAATTTAAAAGTAGATATTTAAATATCAATTTCGTATTTAAAACTGGATTTTATTTAGATTGTTTTTCATGTCTCTGTTTTTCCTGATTATTATCATTGTTATCAATGCAAATGTTAAAGCAAGTTGAAAACAGCAATTTACAATATTATCAATAGCCTTTCTATATGCTTGTGTCTGTCCAGCTAATGGATTTTTATCTTTTTGTTACTGGAAGCAAATCTTTTCCGTTCATGCTGGTACATTATACAAGAAGCCAATATGAAGTATTTTCTCTACTGTAAATAAACTTACCTTTTTAGACTTCAGCAAACTAATACAGGAATGGGTGTTATCACATAAATTTGGTTTGCAACAAAATACTCAGAAAACTCAAACATACCACTGCACATATTTTAGAGAAACCACGGCCGTGGGTTATGCAGCATTTTTCATTCAGAGGAACAGAAAACACGAGTAAGAATGAGCTACTTCACAAGTTTGATCTTACAGTTAAAATTGTATTGATATCACAACAGTGACTTTGTAAGCAATAACCTGGTATTAGAATAACACAAATACAAAACTGTTTGAATTACTTTAAATATTATTGCTTCCCCGCCATGTTTTTTTTTTTAATGTAAACTAGTTGCTTAAAACTAAACCAGAACATCTATACATGCATACACAGGCACCCCTTCTGCTCTCTCCCCCCAACCCATCAAAAGCCAAATAAATCTCACCTTTCATCTCCAAAAAATGTGTTTATGCTGCAAACTCTGGAATGACAACTGCACACGTACTGTTTATCCCAAATCCAGTTGCAAGTTTTGAAGAGCTATCAGGGCACAAAAAAGGTAGCTTTGTTATAGTAACAATAAGCAAGTCCAACAATAAGCAAGCATCCAAAAACCAACTCTGAAGCTGTACCTGTAATACAACACCCAGAATCTGACTACAGAGATATAAAATGATACCATATCAGTGAATGCTTTTAAAGTGTTGAAATTCTTATTGGGAAAAGCTGCAAATGCAAATTTAAGACAGCAATATACTGTTATATGCATTAATATAACTGCCTGAGTTGAGTTTTGTGATCACTAGCTCACATTTCTTTTTCACTTCCATCCGCTCCATGGACACTTTATCTATCTATCTCTGCAAAGAGAACTAAACAGGCTCAATTTTCGAGATCAATCTCAAAATCTACTACCATTTCAAATTAGAAATAGACACACAGGGTTCATGACATCATTAATAGTAATTAAAATAAAACATGTTTGTGCTGGACTATTTGCTCACTGAAAAAGGCAGTAGTGGCTCTACTGCTTTTTAACTGTCAAGGACCACCTTCACCAAGGGCTACTGTGAAAGTGCAGTGTGTTTCCCTTTCTGGTGCTGGACTTGCTGTGAACATGCACCATCCATCAGTCCCCATTTGCAGAAGCTGCTCCTGCTTGACACTAAGCTGAAAAACAATGCCATAGGACAGTAGCAACCTCAGGTGAAGGCCTGGTCAGAGGATAATTCCAGCAGCCCTCATTACTTTGGCAACTATTCTGAACACTGCATATAATTGTGCCTCACTCAGCTGTCTCACTCCCTGAGACAAGTAATGCATTTACGTGGTGAGGACTCGAGCAGGCTGGGAGATGATACTGCCTCTGATGGAAGTTTTGGTGTTGGCACGTGCTACACACTGATGAATTCTGCCATCATCCACCCTTGGCAGACGAAGAAAGGAAAGGTATTACTCAGGTGACAGAAAAAATTCTGAGGGGATGTCCTGAAGAAGCTGCTTCTGGTACTCTAAGTTATTATTCCAAATTAAGGATGTATGGAAAAGAATGAGAATACTTAATTATTTAGGGAGGGAAAAGAAATAAATTAAATTGATAGAACATCTCCAGGACTTGGGAAAAGTTTCTTCTTCCCTTAACATAATCAGCATTGTGAATGAAGTATAGCCATAACAGTATAGCCCTACAAGTTTTTGTATGCTTGCTGAAAATGACAAAATTTTCTTAGCATGATACAATTTTCATACAAACAATATCCAAGAATCTCTTCGGAGGCAAAGGAGCCAAATAATACTATGGCAATTGACATCTCAACCATGAATAACAACTTAACTTAATTCTTCTTTCTATATTTATTTTAGCAAATATTTTACCTTGCTGCAGTGTAGTTGTTTCCTGGATGTGTATACTGTGTAGTATTTCTACACTACTGTTAAAAAGATCCCAAGAGATTTACAGCAACAGTAAGAAGGAGAACAGCTCATTTGGCAGAAAATGAAGGTGACAAACCTTGCACAAAGATATTTTAAATATACTTACTTAGATGTCTGTCTTCTGGTTCTTGATGAAATCCCAGCATTAGAAAAAAAATCTCTTTCAGGAAGCAGAAGTTCTGACAGGTACTGACAGTCATCAAACTGAGAAGCATACACAAACTGGTATTCCTCACATGTATGTTAATTTAACATATTTAATGTATGGATATAAAAATACAGTATCTAGATGGGAAATACAACTCTTGTTGTATCTAGAGTTTTCTGTGATGCTGTATAGATTCAAGCAGCACATCTGCAGCTGCTCAGAGAATATTTTGCTGGAATATAGAGTCTGTAGAGTCAGAGCCCTTACATCAGGCTAATTAATTCTGAGCTTTTTAGGATCTCTGTCAGGTGCTACTCAACTGCTGGCATGTTAGAAATCACAGACAAAAAAACAATGAGGTCTGATAAAAATTACTGAACAAGAAAGTAAAATCATTGAGGGAAGGACAGAAAGGGTGTATTAGCCACAGCTTGTTGTGTCACTCACTTCTGACAGCAAGCCTTGTAATTAGTGCAGCCCTGGACATTCACTGTAACTGCTGATCTTTCCTTAATATCTGCCTCAGGCTGTTCAGAGACACCAGTCATGCAAATCTGAGAAGAGAGAATTTATACACATATATTAAAAACGCAACAAAAATAAATGCACCTTTAACAATACTAACGGTATACAACAATCTGCTATATAAATATGATATTCCATGTTTCAACTCGTATCAACAATTCTATAAAAGCACTACATTTCTGCCTCCTTAAGCTAAACTAAACCAAGAAATCCCTTAATGCTGAATGTGGTCAGCTTTATAGCAAAGGAAATGACAAAAATCTCAGATGACCCAGCAGATGAATTAAAGTGTATTCTGCTATCAGTCTGTTTGCTTTAGCATCAGGGGTTTTGATGTTCTTTCTCTCTTTTTTTTTTTCTTTCTTTTTTTTTTTTTTTTTTGTAAATGTGTTTGGGATTTTTTTTCCTAAAGAAGAGATATTCATAAAATATAAATGTGCAAAGCTGGAACTGAGCAAAAGAAAAAAGGGGGAAGAGAAACATAGACTTTTATTTCATATACTTGTGTCTAACAACAAATAAATTGCAACACCAACATGATGGAAGGTTAGCACAGGAAAATGAAGCCAGGGGAGGTTCTACATGTTCATAACTTCATTCCCAGCAATGAAAATAAGGTCACCAGATCGGGTGCCCTGTTTCCCAAGAGGAATTTTGCTGTCTTTTCAGTGGGTATTGACAGTGGTTCAATTGTTAGTTTCCATTTCACTCTTTTTAAATAGGAATAATGATGTTGACATTCTCTGCTAAGTACTGTGAGCCCTATAAAAAGCACTGTCAAAGGGCTTGCTGATCTTACAATTCAATAATTCTGTTCCAGCACTACTTACAGATCACCATTGTGGAGCACCCTAGATAGGCAGGATGAATGTCAATGGTTACAGTCAAGAACTTGAGACTAATTTCCTTAGTTATTGCTAAGGAAAGGAAGGAGGAAACAGTCACAATAGTTTGAAACATTACCAACATTTTAAAACGCATTCAGAAAAAGCCTTCATTCCTATTTTCATTTCTGTAACTCAAGTGGAAATTCTGCATTCATCAGTTGTGGAAGCTACAGGGCCATATATTGTCACTATTTGTGCCTGTGTTGAGTGCAAGGAATCAAAAGAGTCTTTTTCAGAGCTAAGTACATTGTTTGATGAAACATTCACCACACAGGATGCATAAGGCAAAGAAAAACAGTCTCCAAATGATAAATGAAAGCTTTATAATAGTATTACAATCTTTTTCTATAGAAAGCCAGAAATTTCATGAGAGTAAAAGCCTTTCTGCTGCCCTACCAATTTCTTTTCTATAATTCTGCATACACTTTTGCATTTTCAGAGTTTAACTTCTTTGCTGGATATAAAATTCCTTCAGTTCCTGTAGGATTATTAAAATATAAAGTTCAAAGAAACAAAATACAAATTGTTAAAACTACCTTTTTTTTTTTTCCCTTTCTGTTTATTTTTCCCCTGAATATATAAATGGATACAAGTGACTTGACCAGGTAACCCTAAGTCTGTTACCATTATGATATTTCAAACCAGTACTGAAATTTGCAACACATCCTTGTCTACAGTCTGCTAGTCAGTGCATATATACACATGAGAAGGTGAACAGTTGTTTTAACTGGGCGTGATCTTTGGAATGTGAATTGGATTAATCACAGTCAGTTTTATAGAAAAGAGAGAATAACCCATGAAAAATGGAAAGAGTTAAGATTTCCAGTTGTTTTGAAGAAAAGCTGGAATGTAATCTTCTAAAAACTGGGGAGGAACTAAAAGCTTGAGTGAGGGAGCGTGTGTGTGTGTGTTAATGTGTGCGCCAGTTGCCTAATACTTCATCATTCTCAGCTTGGATGTGGTTGTTGCAGTAATGAACTAAAGCTTATGTCACATAGCATGGTTGCCACTGCCTGTAGCTGGCTCTTTAGTTCCAGTACCTCCAGCAGAGCTGGGAAGGAAGCAAGACCGTGACAAGTAAAGTCAAGTCTTATCACCGTGTGCCACATTATGTAGGAAATGCTCTATGCTTAAGAAAAATTTGGGGCAAAGCATTTTGTCCATTGTGATTCAATTACAGTAACCACATAATTAAGTTGGAAGGAAGAAAAAGAACTTTTTGCACATAAACTGTGTTAGTAAGTGTTAGAATTTGTGCAACCAACATACTCCATAGATAGAAGAAGGAACTAGGAATATCCAACAAAGACTGTAGTCCATGTTGCAAAGGTCTTTAAACTTACTTTCAAAAATCCAATTCCCTAAATATACATATAGTTAGGAACCTTGTCTTTGAAAAGACAAAAAAAAGTTTCACAGTAACAGTAATCCCCAGCCAACTCTGAGAACTGAAGCTATTATCTCAATTCTCAGAATCAAACACTGACATATTTCTTGTTAGATCCTCAATAAACAACATCTCAAAATATGTTATTTATATTCTGTTGTAAATACTGCACCACTAGAATCTCAAATAAATACTTGACCGTGGTCAACAGCAGTTCTGTACACACAGTCATCACAACAAGCATAACTGTGGCGCTGGATCATTGCTTGCAGATTAAGGCACTAGGGTTCATGTTCCTGCTGATAATTATCTCATCTAAATTTCAGTACATATAGGAATTGTTGCTAGGCTAATTAAATCTTAGAAATAAAAGTGTAGGAATTAGATGTAAAGAAAAAGTAGTTAAGGTAGTTTATCAGGCTAGCAGTACAGAATTGTTCCCTAGCATATATTTTCTAGTATGAGGGGAGGGGAGTGGGATGTTTCAGCCTATTTAAATTTGTCTAAGCCTGAGGCTTCTACTCCTTCCCATGGGAGTCCATTAGAATTCACCACTAAAAAAAGCTTTTCCTGATAATAAATTTAAGCAACTCTTTTTGCCATTTTTATCTCATTAGTCTCAGTTATACCCTTGGTAACTATTACCAATATATTTCCTTAAGACAGATTAATACTCTTATTGGTAGAATGCACCACCTACTTTCTACAACAAGATTTCTAGACACATGCTAACTGTTGCAGTGGAATAGAATTGTGCCAACCTCACTGAGTGCTGCTGTGCCTAATGTTATGCTTTAGATTTTCGATGCATAAATGGGCTCTAGCACAATGACTAAATGGTTAGATTCCATGCATGCTCCAAGCAAAATTCTTTGTCTCAGAAGCCTGTTTACCCAGCAAGCCAGTAAAGGATGTAAATAGCTTGGCACTTCTACTTCATATATTTCCTTCTTCTACCCCTCCTGCTGTATCTGAAAGACAAAACAACTGAAGTCCTTGTACTTAAAGGCTGTGGAGATTCCTGCATCACCATTTCACTAAGACCTGAGTACCTCCTTTGTTTGCTCTGTCTGAAAGAATTAACATAAAAGGGAGAGCAGGCACACAAAGCCTTCTAATATTGACTTCCACCAGAGCATCTTTGTACCTGTAGAAGTGCCATGAAGCACTGCACAGCTGATATAGGGAATGACAAATTGCCATCACATAATCAAAGATTACTTCCTTCACGCTGGCTAATACAATGGATGAGGGAAGTTAGCAGTAATAGCTTTCTGTTTTCTGAAACAAAACGTGTTACTGTAACTGCCCCTCTCTTCTCTGATCACCTTTCCAAAACCAGTCATAGAATGAAGAATAATTAATTTAATAAATGATTAAGTCAAGTCTAATAGATGAGGTGGGGAGATAAGTCTTGTAAGGTGAGGTTACAACACAAACAGAGACTAAAAAGAACAGGACTTCCTGAGCAAGGAACTCTAAAACATGACTTAACATGTGAGAGCAGCAGAGCAGGGATCACCTCAAATATTTTTGGATTGTTTCTAGTTAGAGTTAGCCGTACAGTTATAGCTTAAATGTTATTCAGAGCGTAGGACCCTGAAGAGCTGAGGCATAATCTCATCATATTCAGTGTGACAGCTCTGGGCTCTAATTGGCTGGGACAATTCAATCTTGTATTTGACAGTAAAAAATTATACTTCATCTGATTGCAAAAACATAGAACTTTTCCTATGCAGTTCATCATTCCCCAGATTTGCTTCCATACCAGTGCATTAGTTCTTGTTGAGAAGCAGTAGCCAAAATTGGCAGTATGGCTTTTGTACCTTGGGATTGTTTCCTAGTGAATGGTCCGATTTCTGTGTAATTGTGGCCACCTCTGTTAAGATTAAAAAAATATATACGCCCGATGGGATACACAAATAAACACATACTCTATGGTTGTGACCTATTAAGTATGTCTCAGAACTACAGTCTCTTCATCCAGGAGAGAGAATCATTATATAAAATATCCTACTGTATATGTGAAACAATCATAAACCATGTCTTGAAATGTCTTGTTGCAGATACTAATTGCATTTATGAAGGTGTGAATATAAACAATTTATGCAGGATGATGATTTTCATGATTATATGCAATGAAAAATATTAATATGAACTGAAAATGATTTTTGGACAAAAAATCTGCTTTTTTTAAGAAAACCCTTGTCTTTATGAAAATGTACAGTAAATTTTGACACAAAGTACATGAAAGTTAACTTTAAATATAGTGAGAATAAGTTGTGTACAACCCTCCTTTCTCCACTCCACCCGTGGCATTGTGGTATATTTAATTAAAAAACACATCACTTTGCAGTTTTTTTATGCATTTGAGATTTTTTGATATCCTGCTGTTTCCATATGATTTACTAAATGCATAATGGAAATAGATCTGTTATTTTAAAACTTGGCCTGTACGTCTGTACATGTATAAAACTAGATTCAGTTTTGTGGTCACTACGGCACTTTCTGTGAATTGGCCAATAAATATAATTTTAGAATTTCACATAAAAAATAATGTTCTGTAATCTTTATTTCACCAATGATTGGTATTTTCTCATTTCCTGAACAGTAACCCTTGAACACTCACCTCTGGCAGCAGAGGTTAAATACCTGGTCTCTGTCTGTCAGCAGTTTTGCATGTTCCTGAAGAGTAACATGACATGCATCAGAAGACTCGACACAGTTTTAAAACATTCAAATAACTTTTCACTTTGAGTCATCTGTCTGTGAATTGTGTTCACATATGTAATACGTGAGCTGACCACACATAGGAATTAACTTGATTTCTTTTTGTCTGTGCTCTGCCTACAGCTCCTCTCTGTTAGCTGCTCAGGCTAAATCTAGTTATTAACGTGAGATATGTATGTCAACACATATATTTAATTATCAGCTCACAATTAAATACTCAGTGTCAGAAATCTAAGATGTAATTCAGCTCCGCTGAATTTTCAGAAGAGTCCAAGACCCACCTTTGAGCTCTCAGCAAAAAGCAAAAGCATAACCTGGGCCACTGAATCAGTGCTTCCACTCTTAGCTGGGTCATATTGACCAGAACCAGTGCTGACAGCAACAGCAGACACTGCACCCCTGATCTGAGTGCAACAGCATCCATCAGCTGGCTGCAGCTTTGGAAAAAATGTCCCGGGGAAAATGCTGCCTATATCCTACACACAAGAGACAGTGAACCTAATCCTGTTTTGTCATGGACAAGAGGCAACGGGTGAAAGCTGTAGCCAGGGAAATTGAATTAGAAATTCACAATGAGTTTGGTCAAACATTGGAATGGACACAGAGGGGCTGGGGAATCTCTGTTTATGGAGATATTCAGAATGAACACAAAAGGCCTGCAAGCAGCCCAACCTAACTAAATTGGGCCTACCCCTGGACTGGCCCTGCTTGGAGGTGGGGATGCAGCAGGAGCTGGGCCACACAACGCACAGAAGCCGCTCCCAACCTAATTTGCTCTAATTCTGGGCTGGTAATTGTTTACAAGAGATACACTTACTGACTGTTTCACTCCTTAATTTAAGCAGTATTTCCATTTACTTTTTAAGGCCTACAGGTCCTGAATTCAATCTTCGCAGCTACCAGCCTGCAAGCTTTACAGTAGCCAAGGCTTCATAAATCCCTCATACGCTAATTCCTAACTTAGCTTTGGTATAAAGTTCCATTTCCTCTTAACCTAAGGAGAGCCAAGAAGATATTATTTCCATAATCCTTCCCACTCTCCTCAAAGATTATTTCCTTTAGCACAACACGCAATTAAATATATGTCATTTTTACTTTTTAATAATAAAGCTTCCTGAAGGTCTGAGATATTACTTAGGAGTTGCTGCTCTGATTGCACTACCTAAGAAAGGCTGGGTCCGTCATCAACTTGCTGAGCTCCAAGGCTTGTTTTCTTAATAGAAAAAAATAATAGCTTTTAAAAACTAATTTTCCCTCCTTCCCTAGAGAGCAATTATCCCCTGTCTTTCCCTTACTCTCATCTTAAAAGCAATATTTTTATACATTTTCTTTCTATCATCAGATTAAAAAAAGGGGGGGGGGGGGGGAGGGGAGGGGTGAGGAAAGAAAAAAATGTATTGCACATTAGTTTCAATCAGAGTAATAATCAAGTCTTAATGCAAAATACAGGTCTACTATGCAATCACCTAAAAATATGCACGAATCACTGCTGATGTTGACCAGATGTTTTCTTTCTAGCAATTTACAGGCTGTAACTCTTACCAATAATTCAAGATAGGCTTTCCCAAAGTTCTGAGTTTAGATCTAATCAATCACAATAAAATTACAGCAATTCAAAGAAAACAAAACAAGTTTTGGGTGGTCCAGATAAAGACCCTTTAGTTCCCCACTCCATTATTCCAAAATAAATATTAGAAAAACAGTGACTCCTGACAAACCATGACATTGCTGAATGACTGTCTGTCATTGAGAGATTAGGACATTAGTCCTCTACCATGTTCTAAAAATGTGAAACTGGAAACTGGCTGTAGTCCACAGTCAAGTGCAACTTAAAGATAGCAGCAAGTGCCATATGTATTATATAAAGAAGCACAACAAACTATCCCAATAACATAACAAACTAGAAATACTATATTATGTATCTTAATTCACCTTAGAGTCCTAAATTCTGCAGCAGATACTAAAGGTTCTGGTTTTACAAAAGTCAGACTTGCAAAAGAATACTATCTGCAAGGGGAATATATCTCCTGGTATGACAAAATCAAGCAGGGTAACAGCTGTGAGATGCAGGCAGAAAACAAGGGTTCTGAAATGCACATTTCTCATAGCCTCATCTCGTAGCACATTATGAAAGTAAAGTTTAAATCCTAACACACAAGCATTTACTCTGACAAGGTGATTGTCCTTGCAGACAAGGTCTCATTATTCCAGTGAATAGTTGAATGTGACGATTTTTTAAAGACCTACAATACTCTCAGAGACAGTTAAAACAGAAGAATGAGAGCTTCCATCGAAGAATAAAACTGTCAGCTATCATCACTGCATGCCCATTATACATGTGTTTATGAGATGGTAATAAGCATATAGTTGGTGAGAGACTGGAGGGTGAGAAAACAGCATAGAAATTCCTGAAATTACCACGAGTTGAGTTCAAAGGCTCTATTCCACCTGCTTCTCCAGTTTAATGGCAGCACTGCCATTTATAGATTTCACAATAAATAAATGCCATTTGTCATGAATAGCTGGTTTCAATCCCTTTTTGAATAATAATGAGAGATCTAATTCATAGAACAGAGCATTGATGCAGAATATTAGTTCTCTGCTGCTCAGGTAAATGCCGAGGCAAAGATAGGGCATTTAGCCACAATAAAAGTCTATTAAAAGAAGCATTAATATTATTTATGCTACTGAAAGTCTAGACTACACAGAAGTTATTTTGTTTGTACTGTTCTGTAAATCTCTCTCTCTGAGTGATATAATTACATGGGAAAAATTCATCCTAAATACCATTCTCATGTAAGGGTGACAGAAAGAAGTTGGCTAGGGTTTTGAAATATATCTACTTAGCTGTGCTGAAGAGGATTGCATTTTGTTGCACATCTATGTGGTTTGGGTTTCACAAGACTGAATAATCACCCTCTATAAAACAGGTTCATGCACTTGTGTCATCCAAAAATGTGAGCCTCCCTTCAATAGCTGCTTCAGAAAACCAGTATCTACCAGACAGATAGCACCAGACACGCACATACATACTTGTTCCTTCTTGAAAAAACTACTATTCGAGGAAAACATACAGAATAAACACTGAGGCAGCCTCAGCACTGTCACCTCACCACTTGCAGCATGAACTATGAAGGAACGTTCAAGATCAGCAACCAAATCTAACAAACTCTTCATCCAAACCTCTTCATCAAGAGGAAACACTGGTGAGTATACGACTGTACTATGGAGATTGATGAGGGAGCAATTAAAGGAAGAAACAAAAAATAAAAGTGGAAGTATTTAAGAAGGAATAACTGACTGGAAAGCTGAGGAAAAGGAGCTGGACTTGCTTTTGATGCTGAACATGACTATTAAAGCAAGTTGTAGTAAGAATAACAGTTTTAAAAGTAGATTCTGTATGGGGAAATAGACTTTCTCAGGCATTTGTGGAAACAAGAAATACAACAGTATTAAAAATAAAAAATGCTGTCGTCTTTTGTACTAATTTTGGTCTATATGAAGTTACATTAGAAGTTTTCTACAACTAAAAATGCAGTTATTTAGCATACAGTAGTCACTTGCAATGTTCAAGTAACTAGGTTTTTCTCATATGCGTAGTCATAGGAAGCAATTGTATGTTCAACGTGGGATTATCTGCACTTGGAGTGCATTAATCTATATTCAGAGCAAGAGAGCTAACTGGTACAAATAGTACAGGTGACTGCAACGTTGAAGAACTGTGTGATATTTGAGATCGCTTTACATTTACATATTTTCATACAGGTACAGAAGGTCATTACATTCATTATATCTATATATATATATATATATCTATATATATCTTTTTTTTTTTTTTTTTACACAAGATACTGGACTCCTGGACTTAAAAAAGCTAAGAAACCAAACAAATGAAACAACATATTGCTTGTGTAGTGTACTTTCTATCAATTAGTTAACTCTAAAATATTTTGGATCTTTTGGTACAGAGGATGAATGAGAATGTAAAGCACTTATTAGCCTGACTGGGCAAGTACCTCCAACTCTGATTACCTATTAACATTTTGCCTGTATAAATGGTGCCATTGGTGAAGGAGCTCCCATGACAACTTGATGCAAATGCAGCTGGGCTTAAAAATACAGAAGTGCTGCTAAATAAATGCAACTATACTAACTGCCCGCTCTGCTGAGAAGTAGAGCAGATATGCTTGCAGGGCACAGAATTTACGCTGGTCAGGGTTGCTGTGCCTGAGCTGATTTAGGTAGAAAGCCAGGTTGGGTATATCCATGCAATGCTTCCCACACTAGCCTGTATTTTGCACAGCTTGCTTATGGTGCTGTCTGCCACCATGAAAGATCTGCTCAGATCCTCTCAGATCCTTTTTCATTATCAAATCTCTGTAGGCTTCTACATTGCTTTCTCCAGCAACGCAAGACCCTGGAGTACTGACATTCTTGGACTAATAAGAATATACTCCTAGATGTTCTAAGCTGGTAAGCTGGCCTCTAATGCTTAGAGGAATTTTTTCTTCCATATTCCATAGTGTGCTACTCTGAAAGCATTATACTTCACTGATACTGTGGTTGAAAACTCCTTTGACTCTTGTAAACAAGCTTTCTTACCCAGAAACTAGTTTCTGCTTATGTGGGCAGTGATTCATGGGCAGTCATTAGGAACTGAATTGAAATCCCCAGAGTGCATCTCAAACTTGGCTTTGCCAGTTGTTGCTACCTGAGCCACTGTTGGACACTGCATTGAGCTGAAATTTCTATTACACTATCTAGATTTAATAGCTGCTATTAATACAACTTATGCTTCATTAAGCATCAATTCGAAGTGAACGAGGCTCTGGAGCCTTGACTCAATAAAGTGGTGAAGGACAAACAGAACAACTATTTTTATTCCTAGAAATGCCAGCAGGATAGAAAAGAGTATTTGTTTCACTGTACACCCACTTCAGAACCACACAGATCTTTCACAGTGATAATATCCTCACAGATTGATTTTTTTTCTTTAAATAAACTTACCATGTTGCAGGCTCAGACAGAAGGACAATGAATACTGTCCTGAAATACACATTTACTCTCAAGCTTTTTTTTTTTTTTGCAAGTCCATAGCATGTAAGCTGTTAGTTAAAAGAGAAAGTCTTCCTAACTGCACTTTCCAGATACAGCTTTCATATGAATGAGTCTGCTTGAACCAACTGTCCACAGTGACAGCTTTCTGTATTCTGTAAAAACATGGGTATGCATCCTACAGAGCTCGGGCTCCGCTCTACACACTGCAATTATTTTTGAACAAGCTGCCACCATCAATGACCATTCAAGTTCTGCTGTGCCAGTCAAAACCCCTTTGCTACCTGCATGACAGCCCACACAATCAGTCCAGGACTGTTCTTTCTGGCTTAGTTTACGTAACACAGCACGGTGCTGTGGTGAGCTACTTGAACCAATCTGAATGAGCTGGATTGCCTACACAAAGCCTCCAGCACAGACAAATAACAGATCTCTGTTGTGCACGGATTCCAGATGTACTGTGCAAAATTCCAATAAGAAAACAGGCAAAACGCACAAGAGTTACACCAGACATCTAAGGGGACAAATACAAACAATTTTTATGATATACTGTACATTCTTACTGGAAAAACAAATCTCAAAAAAAAAAAAAAATCAGCCCATCATCATCTCAGCTATTACTGAGGCAGTTTTTTTTTTACAAACAATATGGAAGGGGGATATTTCAGTTACAGACATGAAGGAACCAAAAGTTTGAAAGCATGTGGCTCTGTTACATGAAGGGTTGGCTAGTCCATGTGAAGATATTCTATTCTTAACGATAGGAATAACAGCCCTAAACTACAAAGTCATATTGAACAAATACAGATAAATTAATTCCTTCTGGGAAAATTTTACACAGATTTTTAAAAACAGCCTTTGAGATTTGCTAGCAGAGCTAATCATGCATCTTATGATGGATGATTTAAAAAAAAAAATCTGCAAAAAAAGAGCAATTGCTCTTTATTACATAGAGTAGCTGTTCGGAACAAATTGAATGGAATCCTTTGGTTTGTTTTTAATTGGTTTCAGAGGATATTCCCATATGGGAAAAAACTAAACAAAATTCCTTTGAGATCTTTTCATCATGTTTGCATAAGTCTGATCAGCCATCATTACTGAAAGCCTGTTGTACTTCTAGCACTAAGCCTAAAACATTTTTTTCTTTTGACAGTTCTTATGTAAACCCCAGATGCAGAGAAGACCACAAGCACCTATGATTTGCAAAAGAAAGAATGAAAATGCAAGAGAAACATTTACAGGCCAAGAGTCTGCTTGTTATTTCTGTAGTGCTCTCATCACTTTCACAGCTCTCACTCATTTTTATTAGGCTTGCTCGGAAATACTTATTTTGGGAGGGAAAACTGCATCTTGCAGACACCTGCACTTTATTACTAAGTACCAAGATCACCTTTTTTCCTTTTTACATACCTCAGTCTGGTCTGGAAATCACATAATTATCCTTTATCTCATTTTCTCATGATAACCAACCATTAGGTTTGACCAGTGTCTATCCAAAGAAACAGCAACTACTTCACACTGTTTAACCCACATGGCAGACATCACAGTTAGCAGATCCCTGAGGCTTGATCTGAACTGTACTTCCATTTGTAGCATTTGAGTCTAAATGGACGTGCCTAAAAGAACCCTGGAATTCTGGATTCAGAGAAAACATTTAGGCAATCCATATGTCAGTTATATTATTTCCTTCTAAGTCTTTGCAGAGAATTATATCCTTTCTGGTATGCCAAGTCTACATTTCATAGGATAAGAAAGCAGCTTGTTGGGGAAGATCTGCAGAAACTAATTTTCAAGATATCTGATTCTTACTTCTTTCCTTGGGGTTCTAAAGCCCTCATAAATTTAGTTCTTAATAATCAGCTGCAGAAGTACTTTCTCGGCTTTAAGCTACATGACCCAGAATGACAGAACAACCAGCAAATTGCCAGCCATCAGCTGCATGGTAAAATAACTAGAGTGCTAAGTATTAAAAACCCGCACACAGAAAAGTTAATGTGCCTTAGCTAACAGATGATAACTTTTTAAACCGCAGTAATTGAATTGCCTATCCAGACCTCAGTGCTGAGATAATTATTTGTTACAGATTGTGGGGAGAAGGAAAAATGGACAAAAACAAAAAAGGAACACCTCTAAACAGAGGTTCTTATGGAGAGCTGACAATCCTTCTGTCTGCAGACTGATCAATAATGGAAATGCAGTATGAAACACCTGAAAGCAATTGACAATCTGGCTTGACTAGAAATACTTTCAGTTCAAATGACACTGACACGATGATGTCAGCAGCAGAGCAAAGAAACCAATAATAGTAATAGAAAAATTCCTCCTCAATAAGAAAGGTTAATACAGGTTGAAGAATGTTGAACTGAAAGGCCACCAACAGTGTGGTAGTACCACCCTGTAGCTGTCAGTACAGAACTAGTACAAAAAGGCATAGGATCAGTGTGTTCAAACCCTAGCTGAAAGGGATTGCCTCCAGTGGGAAAGACAGCTTGACCAAAGTAAAGGCGGCAGGCATTGATGCATAGAAAAAAATGACAGTATTCCTCTGATATTCCTTTTGTGTATGCCCTTCAGCACCAATGTGTGTGTGCACTGTCCACTGTAGTAACACTAGCATGAAACTAGATTACGTGAAAGATGGGAAGAATATTTTTGTGCACATAGAACACTAAAACTGTATGCCTTATATTTTCTTTGGCCCTTCCAATAAAAAGTCGCAGGAGAACATACACAATTCTTCTCTCGCCCACAAAAAAAAAGGGAGAGCTAAAGCAGTACAGTTTCAATAAAACTGTGCATAGGAACAGATGACCATCTTTATTCTGTATTTGAACTTGATTTTTCTAATCTCTGAGGCTCTACTAAAAGATTTTCTAATAGGAAAAGTTTTGTCCTCTTGGGTGAGAATTTTCTATTGCTGTGATTTTTCTCTCACTGCTGCAAGGATAATTATCTTCTCTGACCACTGATACACTGTCTGCTTTGAGTCTTTGACCAGGGAGTTTAATTGAATAGAAAAAGTTTAATCTTGCCTTGCAGGGAGTTTCAATAAAGTTTTAATTTCATTTGTCTAGGAGGTGATCAAGCCCAACATTTCTTCCACAGAATCTTTTTTTTTCCTGTAGCTGTCATGGAGATCAGGCTGCTGGAGTTTATATCGTCACTCATAACCAACTATACTGTGGGATAGAGGGATGTGCAGAGTGAACCCACGTAAGAAAAAACTGTAGGCAGGAGAAACCTGTGGCAAGTGTAGTGCTGCTATGAAGTAACAGAGCATGAATGGCCTGTGAAGCAAAACCCTCCTTGGCAAAACCTTCCTGTTCTCTGGTCACACCAGTGATAGGCATAGCATTATATTGCTTCCTCCTTCCTTTCTAGAAAAAATGCTAGTGCAAATGGTGATTCCATGGCATCAAAGACACAGAAGAACACACACAAAAAAAAAAGAACAGTAGTTGGAAAAACATCCATCAAAAGCCATTAAGCAGAAAGATACCATCTCAGAAATTCTTTGGTTAGCAAATTTCAGAAGGCTGGAATATTTCTCAGAAGAAACCATTCGTTTTCATGCTTCCTGTATTTTTCCCTACAGCTGTGGTGTCAGCTACTTTCTGAGACAGAATACACACAACATGTTGATCCCACATGATAATTCTTTACCATCTTACGGGAGCACCTGTATGAATACTTAGTTCTTACTGACTTCAGTAATGGCTTAAACAATTCAGAAGAAAAGCAGCTGGCTGAATCATCTCCCTCAAACATGGAGCACAGCACAAAGAGGAGTCAGCCTTCTATACTCCCACTCGCTGCTCTGCCCACAGACTCCTGCAGGATTTCTAAGGAAATCAGAAATCTTAATTTTAAACCACTTCTCCATTAGTACAGGTAAACAAACTTTCATGTTAGAAATGAAATTATTTTGATGTTCCAAAGAACCTGAGTACATATCCAACTTAACACCACAGCTGATGTCATGAACGAGAACACCTTTGGGATTTGGGAGCTCAAGGATTTTTGTATCATTTCATGGACTTCTGCTTTCTCCATTTCACTCTCACACTAATTGCACAGGTTCGGTTCTTTATCCAAACCACCCCAAATTTTCTTTCTCTCAGACGGGAGGATCAAAACCTGATCACAAACCTAAAGAAAATGATTTTGTGGTGTCTTTCCAAACTGCTTAGGGATGTAGATTAGCATCTAGTGAAATTCTCAAAAGCATCAAGGAGCTTAATAACCA
Source organism: Phasianus colchicus (assembly GCF_987193195.1). NCBI lineage: Eukaryota > Metazoa > Chordata > Aves > Galliformes > Phasianidae > Phasianus > Phasianus colchicus. Next base: position 7,180,504 of record NC_143445.1, read on the forward strand.
TGGGGATCAATTTGTAAAAACACCTTCACAAATTAGGTCCATAAAAACTAAGTCAGTAACATTAATGAACATAGTGGTATCTTTAAAGGGAAGGAAAAAGAAAATTCATTATGTTGTAAAGAAGGCTCATAAGACATTACATCTATAGCCCCATCTCAGCACCTGAACTGCTTGAAAATCTACATCCTTGTTGTGCTCACTGATTTCTCCTCTGTTTCATTCTTTTTATTTTGCTTCACTCTCCCTGACCGTTTTTGGAAACTTCCAGCCTAAAGCATCAGGCACTCTCTGCAGGCAAGCAGACTTGATAGTGTCTTGATGGCATGTAGTCTAATTAGCAAATCAGGTAAGAGTGAGCAAGACAGCAGGGGTAAAACCAATTAAAAGCAACCAGTACTTGATTAATTTTCTTTGCAAAAGAAAAAATCATTTTAATCTTTTTTTTTTCCTTTTTCACAGACTCAACTTAATCAGAAGTTTTGTGCCCTTACCTTTTAATTAATTAAAGTTATGTTTTCAAACAGCTCTCAAAGTAACCTGCTTAATTTCATCCTGGGTGGAGGAAAACTCCCAAGCAATATCGCACCTCCTTGACTTCCAGCTAGTTAAGTGTTGTAAAATCAGGAACTTTGGAGTCTGATTATATCACAGGCAAACTGTAAGATCTTCTGTCACTAGCACTATTTACATATTATGCACTAAGATAAGCTGCCTTATTATATTTTAGAAAGGAATATACTGGAAAGAAATTTAGAATTTAAATTGCTTTCAATGAAAATCTTTTCCATTGTCCCTCCTTTAGGTCTTTAGGTAGTAGTTCTACATAGTCATTCTACAGGAATCTTCTATTTACCATCACCAGCTATTCCAAACAGTTTTATCAGTGAAATCACTAAACACCAGCTTTGTCGAGTTTCTCTTGGCTCAAAGGATCCAGAGAACCATAATTAGGGGAATGTCTCAGATGAGATAGTAGGAGCTTTTAAGGTTTCTAACCATTCTGCAAGGCAAGAAGGTTTTCTGGACTGGAAAAGGGGAAGATGGATGGCACTCAGCTATTTTTTATCTTCCCTTCAGCTATTGCAGAAATGGAAAAAGTCCGTGCTCTGACCTGCCTTCTGTTTCTTGGAATATTTCTATTCTTTTTTCCCATGTGAGAAAAAAAAATAGCTACAGGTGTCTCCTATGACTATAATCTGATGGCTAGCAAGTGGAAACTTATTATTTAAAATGTGTTTATTGTAACAGAATTGCAAGTTATCCATTCATTAATGCGAAAGTATAAAACTGCACTATGTAGTGCTGTAGAACTGCTAGTAGGTAAAGGACTTCAACAGAAATACTCTCTTCTGGCATTTACCTTGCTTTTGTATTCAAAATAGGACTTCCCCAAAGCTGAACAGAATGAAACGTAACTAGTATGAATACTCACAGAATCCTAAATTAAAACTTGAACACGCATAGATTTGCCCTAGAAATCTATATGCATTCATCCAAACAAGCAGGACTGAAGGTACCCTTTGACCGCACTGCGTTCAGCAAGGTAAACCACAGCCAGCCTTCCACTGGCTTACCTGCTTATGTGCCCTTGGAACAAGAAAGCCAATGCTTCTCACTGAAAGGGACCAGACATCTGGAACTGGATGCATGATGCCTGTCCCCTGAACCCTTCACATCCTCTACTTTTACCCCAAGGGAGTAGATACAGAAAGGGCTCCTCTGTACTGCAGTGCTATATTTTGTGCACGTTCCATATCAAATGCTAAGGGTACATTAGGCCAGAGGTCTACAGAAAATCAGAAAATATTATAGAAAAAATAGATTTGCTGATCAAGCCAGCAGAATCAATATTTCCCTTTTTCTCCCAGACCCAAGCTTCTAAAAAGTGAAAGTACTGTTTTACTGTATTTCTGATTTCCCCAGAGAGCTAAAATGTTCAGAGAGAATAGCAAATAAAAATGATGTCTGTATATAACAATTATGAGAAAAAGAAATAATAATGATAAAAGGGTTTCTTGTATACATACATTTAATTCCATTAGAACACAGGATGTTTGGTTGTTACAGAGTCACATTCTGCTCCGCATAACAAAAGTATAAAGCTAGAATAACCCTGTTTGCACTTGACCAGAAACAACAATAATGTCCTTTAAAATTAATTTCAAGCTTCTTACAAAAACAAATCGTATTTAAGGAGCATGTGAAGCATTACTTACTATCATCTTAGCAAAAATATGTATTGAAAGCAGGTGTACATTTGAAGAAAGATAATTGGCTCATTTTTGGAATGCCATATGTAAGCATAACCTCATGCAGTTCATAATAGAACACAATTTTCTGTTACTGTGAATAATTTTTTACCTTTTGCTGCTGCAACAACATAGTATTACTTGTAACTACTGTGGCAACTGATATTTTTCAGTCAATTTTCTCTGATTTAATACATGTAAATTTGATTTTGTTTCTCCATGAAGGAAAACATATGTAAGAAGTTTGGAATGTCCTAGAGCAATAGTGTGAGCAAGAAAAAGTAACGGAAAAACCTGGTGATGAAACTATCATATCCCTAATCCACATAAATAAAAGTATTATGTGTCCATATAGCATTTATTCTGCCAGGCAAGCAACAATAATATATTTAAAAAGCAACCCCCAACAACAAATAAACAAAAACCCATGGGAGAGAATGCCTTCTCTGCTACACTGAAAAGAAAGTTACAAGGGAAATTTTTAAGACATGTTTGAACTATGTGTATTATTATTATTTATTATAGCCATGCCACTGGCATGTAAACATTGCAGCTGACACTACAACCCTATTAAAGATAGTCCTTGCCATAGAGACTAAATAATAAAAATATCTACGTTAAAAAAATGCTAGGATTAATCCTGTTTTCTAGAACTAGGGCCCAAAGGATTGTATGACCATTCTTAGAATGGAGTTCACCTTCTTAGGAGCCCTAAATTTTCAGTCAGTAACATGTCTACACAGCAATACTTATCCATACTCTGAATGCACGATGCTGTCAATGGAGATACGGAGCAGAATTTCAGCAAGTATTGGCAAACACAGTCTGTATAGTGCAGAGCTTTCAGCATAACTGCTGACACACACTAGAATTCTTGTCCTCACATCTATACAGTTAAAAATATGTTGATAAAGACACTGCTAAACTGTAGAGAAACAAATGGCTCATCTGTGCTGCTGCAGTAAAGACACTACATATGCAATAGTTCTAATTTAGTAAAGTTTAAGAAGTTTCAGAGTCACTTTGCTTTGTTTTCCCAAGTTCATATGTTGTTTGATAACAACATACACAACTTCACTAACATTTTTATGGAAAAGCCAATGAGGAAATGAGAAAAGATCCATTTTAACAAGCTACTTCTAGCTGCAAAGCATGCAAAGACCATATGCACATACCTAAAGAAAGACAGAAGGTAGTAGGCACCATTTTCTTCACAGCCAAGGAGAAAATAGAGGGAAATATTCTCTCTACAATTATATTTGTATTCTAGATTCTAGATGAGAAAGTGTTGAGTACACTTACGTGATAGCAAATCTGCTGCTAACCCTAAAGATTGGAAGCAGACGTATCTAAAAAGCTCTCCTTCCGTTAGCTTTCCCATTCATTCTTGCAGATGCCAAAAGGCCTTGGGAATTCAGATTATTATTTAACTTTGTATAGTATGTGTAGCATCTTGCAATCTGCACCAACAGCAGGATGAACAATGTTGTGTCTGCACCACATTATCTAAATAAAAAGTAAAACATTCAGACCAGGGATAGTAGATGGCAATCAAGCTAAACTTTCTGGGCTTTTGTAGAAAACTCCCATGTGATAACACCAAGGCTCCATTAAACAAGTTTCATTTTACTGAGAATCTGAGGAGCAGATGACAACAAGGAAGAGACAGTATTAGAGGTGGGATAACTTCAACAAGAAAAGTAACACAGGATCATAGCAAGCACAGGTTACCCAGCTCCACATACACATGTTTTCATGAAAGCAAGAAGGAAGCTATGCACATGTGAGATTCACAAGGATGTGAACATAAAAACATTTACTAAACAGAACATCTGTTTTTCCATTTGTTCAGTTACAGCATTTCTGTTTTCCGTATGTCATCTGAGAAATCCTGAAATGAAGAATGTTCTGAATATAACCCAGTTGGTTTCTCCCAAAGTCACTCATAGAGACACATTTGAAAGTAGCATAATGAACAGTTCCTCTCAAGCAAACAGACTATTTCCTACATTCATTTAGGCAAACAAAATACGCAGTACTTCTGAAAGTGAACACAGAGCTCAGCCATATAAGGCTTCAGGTCTTCCTGCTATTTTAGAGATTAAAAAAAAAAGAGTCTTGAGGACCACATGATAGACCAGTGACTCCTCAGGAGTCACCATGTAGGTACACCAGCAAATGAATTACTTTAATTCGGTTAGAGAGCTTGCATTCATCAAAACTCTGACAGAAATACTCTAAATAAAGAAACAGCTTTAATTCATTTATTTGTTGGATTCTAAAATAATGTCAGCAGGATACTATGAAGTAAAGTATACTTTCTTCCCCTGCTTTCCAAAATAGTTTGCTAAAGAATATGTTCAAATAGTAATTGCTTGTACACAATGCAATAAGATTGAGCAACAATTTGTGCTCTTCGACACTTGTCTTCTGAAGATGCCATTTTGTAATTAAAGCCAAAGAGCAATCTTGACAGATTTTTTCTTCTTTCAACAACATACAAGTTATCCCCTACAACAAAGCAACAAACCAATTACATCATAAACAAAAGCAAACCATGTTCATGGAAAAACAAGAATAGGATATGTCTGATAAAAAGGTCTTTTAAGACAAATTACATCTAACCGCACTATGAAGAAATAGTTATCTCCTCTTTTCTTTGAATTTAAGCCTTAGAAATCTATTATGTCTAGCAAATATTATACAGGTGGTCCTCTGCTACCTGCTTCGTGCGCTGACTGAATGCTCTGTGAGGAGGTTTATCTTCAAAATTCTCCACATAACTTATCATACATTATTCCTATGGCTGCGTTTTATGAAAAGGACAAGAAAATCTCTTCCAGATAGTCACAATAAGTCATTATACAGAAACTAAAGACCCAGTTAGTTCAATCCATATTTCAAGAGCATACAGTGTGATTTAAACTACAAATTGTTCACAGCAGCATGGATAAGAACTTCCTGCTGTAGCCTCATCAGCACACAAATTTTGACATTACTATCAAGCATAGATTTCCTTGAGCAAATGTGATTTTGCTGAACTGAAAACTTAGTTGAGTTCAACTTCCTTCCATTTCCACTCTTCTTCTTGTGTTGCAAATTGGAATGAATATGGACACAATGCAAAAGTAGGTCAACATTTTTGTGACATTTTTATTCTGTATGAAGCTTTTCCTGTGTTGTTTTTTTTTGTGTGTGTGTGTATGCTTCTTAATGAATGAGGACAGCAATGGCATCTGTATAAAACCTTAGAAAGCAAATACAATTGAAAAAGAACATATGATGAGTAAAATTACTATAAGGTAAATTTTCACCAGGATCTGTGCATAGTGAACTCAGTCTCACATTTTTTCCAAACTTTCCAATTCAGAATATCTGCCCAGCTGAGAGAGATTCTATTCAAAAACAGTACACAAAACAGAGTGATAGGAGACAGTGAGAACACCGCTGCTTTATAGTGATTAGTTCCAAGTTAATATCTTATCCTTGAAGACAAAGTGAAGGTGGGCTGTTTTACTCTGCATCTGCTGAAACCCTTCTGGCCTCAACTACAACCTAGAATACAACTTTGATAACTGAAACCTCGTGGGATGTAAACGGAGGTAAGTTGGAAAATATCTTGTTTGATCACACGGCCAAAAGATACCCAGGGGACATAATGATGAGCCAACACTACAGTCTGCTGGAATTTGATAATGAAAATGCTTCTGTCAGACAATGATAAACAGCAATTCAAATGAAAGGCATTCATTTTACAGAAATTTGTTTATACTCATGAAGAGGGATCATCAATAGCTTTGAGTCTTTTAAGTTTCTACTTTAATAATTGGTGTCTTTATGAACCATATTTCTGCCTGCATTTTCACTTCTAGCAGTAACAAACAGTAACTCCTTCAAGGTGCACTTCTGTGCAAGGATAAAGAGTCAAACATCCTCAGAACTTGGAAAAAACATTTCTTCTTTTGACTTTCCATAATTCATAATTACTGTCTTATATCAATGGTAAACTTCTATAGATTTACACAAATAGAATTGAGGTCAGGTTTCAGCACTGTATCTTTCAAATGGTCTAGTTGGAAATTTATATATCATTGCTCATCTATTATTAGGAGGATTTAAGCTAAAAGCAATTACTTTATCTAGATAAGTAATAGTTATTGCAAAATTAGCAATCATTACACTTCAATTGTACTATCAGAAAGCCAGTCAGCTATCAAGGCAGAACCAATTGGTGATGCTGACACTATGGATCTAAGAAGATGGGAACAGAACCAGCAGCCAAAACCTCTATGCTACACTATCACTAACACTGCAGGATGCAGAAAGTCCTAGTTCATCCTGCTAGACTGCAGTCTCATTTGTTTACATTGTGTAGTCCAAGAGGTAACGAACCATTTCTATTGCAAGCACGCATAGCAGCTTGTGCAGTCAGAACACAAATCTTTGAGGAGGTTTCTACATAACCTGGTAAAACTGTAAATTGCATAAGACATCACCCCCTACTATAAATGAAATCACAGCATCTCTCACTTTGTGACCTTTTGCAGACAGATTTCCCATAACTGCTTAACAATAATGATCTTTAAGATCTTTTCCAACCTGAGCAATTCTATGATTCTATCATTCAACAGCTACATTCTTTGCAACCAGGAGACCTCAAGGAATGTGGTCATTTATTATACTCTTGATTATACGTTCAGTTCAGTGATCATGCTTTCCTGCCAGAGTCACCGCAGAGTCAGACAGAAAGAAGGAACTTTGTATGATTTAAAACTCTCTCACTCGGTATACAGCCAAACTTAGTTTCACCTGTCACTCTGTGTGCCAGGAAAAGGTTCTGTACCAGAGGGTAGTGGGCATGGCACAGGCTCCAAGCTGCTGGAGTTCAAGGAGCGTTTGGACACCACTCTCATAAACAGGGTTTGGGTGGTTCAGGTGGAGTCAGGGGTTGGTCTCAGGGATCTTTGTGGGTTCCATGCAACTCAAGTGTTACAGGATTCTATGAACAACTCTTGCAAGTACAGTTATAGCTTTTAAAGTCTAACTTCCTCTGAATCTGCTGTCCTGGAGATTTTAGATCTGTACATGGCCCTCTCCTACCAAAGTAGGAGAAAAATAAAAAGCTATTTACAAACTGAAAAAAAAATAAAGTATTCGGAACAGTTTTCATCCAAGTGCTTGAATTATAAAAGAGAAACAGAGGGGAGGGGGAAAAAATTGTACAGAAGAAAAACAAATCAAGTGAATAAATCACTAGAACTTCACTTCCAACTGGTAGTTTTCAGAATCAAAGGAGTTGTGTTTTACTTATATACTAGGAAAAAATGGTTAAAAAGTATTACATCAACATGATGGTATAGCATACATAGAATAGCCATGGAAACATTGCAAATGTTATCATACAAGTTTCTGTAAAATCTGCATTCTAGCTAAAGAAGATGGAGACAGCTGTGGAGTTTGAGTTACAGTGTGTCTGGTTGGCTGTTACACAGGAAACAAAACTTGCATTTGCCTAATTAAGAAAAAAGAACTGCACAGATTTTTAGTGATTTGGGGTACAGATGGTGATTTATACGTGCACAAGGATCAGAGTATGATTTTCATGTTATGCATGGTTACATTAACTGCAGCTACAAATTGCCCACAACTGCAGGGGCCTATCTGCAATCTTTAATTGTGCACAAAATTGAAAATCTAGATCCATAACTGCCTATCATATTTAAGAGAAATGGAAAATCTCTTTACCATGTTGGCATTTCAAAACACAGGCTGCAGCTTAGATAGGAAAAACATTGTGAGTGAATGCATAAGTAATTTACATGCCACTTTTGAAAAAGTTTGGCCAGAGAGAATTCTTACTATTTAATTTCTGCTTCATTTTGTTTATACCCAATTTCAGAAACTGAATATGGTGACAGTTTGATTTTACTGATTTTTGCAGTGTTACTGCCCATTACTCCCAGCAAATCACATTTTTATTGGATACTTAAGTAGGTGAAATCAACTATCAAATATGAAATCTTGGGCTTATGTGTTTAGTCTAAAAACATCCCACTTTCCTCTGATCTCAAGGAACATATAATATCTGAGTCAGAAAAAGAAAATCTCCAAATCTTCTCTTTTACTAAATACTCAATAACTGATCAGAATTTATTACAAACACAGGTAAACTTCAGAGAGAGTATGGATTTAAAGAAATGGACATATATTGAAGGTATTTAACAATTAATTAGATCTTGAACTTGAACATTACATTTTCTACACTGCGAACACAAGTTTCTCCTAATCTGACGACACGAGGAAATGGATTAAATTAAAATGCCTTTAAAAACAAGGAAAGACGTAAGACTACTGTAGTGGGGAATTACTGGCAAAAGTGAATTAGAAAATATGCACAAGACAAGATTATAAATCTCCAGTCCCTAGTTTTCAGAAATTTTATAGTTCATCAACCAAAAGTCATCATTCATGTCCACATCCCTGAGAGTATTTACAGGAGAGTGATGAGTCTGAGTTTTGTTACTCCTCAATAATATAGATCCAGGAAATAGAATCATCTATAATTTTTAAGGCTCATATCAAAAAGAGAGTAAAACATCTAATACTTCACTTTGACACTGAATAAACTAGATGAGGCAGTGAAAATGTACTTATGTTAAAAAAAAAAAAAAAGAAAAAGAAAAAACAGAAAAGACAAGGCTTCTGATAGACACATAATTAGATAAGCATAAATAACAGTTTGGTTCCTTTGCCCTGCTCTAGGGATCTTTTCTGTACTGGAGCCAGACAGTAGATACAAATTCTGAATCCAGGGCTGGTATCATTGAGCCTGACAATATACTGATGAAAAAAATTAGAGAACCTCCTTTTTGGCAGAACACCTGGTAAAGCAAAGTGTGAGCATACAGACCCAAACAGTCATCTACCCTAAAACTGACAATATTGAGAAAAACAGCTGTCAGCCACATTAAACACCAATGGAGACACTTTTGAAACAAATGAGGAGTGAGCTGGTAAAAAGCTACAAAAAAAAGTCTTTAGCAATAGGAAGAGAGAAAGAGGAAGATAGCACCATCAAATCTTGGTCTAGCACCATCAGAAGTTGCTCTGCTGGCACTCCACCTCTGCAAATTGCTTAGATTAGTTACAGAATGATGTTGAGGAATCTGTGTTTATGGACATTATGTAAGGTTCTAGTATTGCGCTGACCCTGCATATATAGTTCATTGATGGCTGATTATTTTCATTTATAAAATCAAATGTTTTGATCCTGATTTGATTAAAAACCACACGAATAATTTTCCCCTATGATAAGCATCAGGTCTTGTAACACGTAGGGCAACTTCAAATTGAATTACTTGTGTTCCAAAACACTGATGCCCCATATAGTTCTTCTGCAGATAAGCAGTCAACTTGTGGTTGGACTTAATGATCTTTAAGGTCTTTTCCAAATACGAGCTTTCCATCTCCGCCCCATATCAAGTTTGTAAAGAAATCATTATGTCAGCTTTCCATGAGAAGTTAACTGATCTCTGCTGCGACATACAGCTGACATCAAGTCAGCAAAGGCATAACTAAGACTTGATGTGCTAGAGAAGCAAATCCTTGGTGGAAATCATCTTGCATTTTTCTAAAAGTACTGTAACAAAGCAGCTTAATTTTCAGAAATTGAAAGAAACTACTCTTCACATGTGATTTCATAGAATCATAGAATTACTCAGGTTGGAAGGGACCTCAAGGATCACCAAGTCCAACCGCAGCCTAACCATAGTACCATAACTGCAACAACCCCCTTGACCCAGAGCAATTTGTTGATTTTTGAGTGTCAGGCAGATTTGGAGGTGCTCTCCATAAATGACATTATCAGATTCTTTTCAACTCTTATTCCCAGAGTAACTGGACTGAGGACTATAATGTCAAAATAGACAAACAAACAAAAAACCCTTTTCCCTCTAATTTTCTTTTTTTATGCCAAGTTTTTTGCAGCACTTTAAGACATTATGCCATTGACATGCTGAATTGCACAAGAAACAATCCTTTCGGATTTTCCTTATTACTAGTGTCACTATATATTCACTTGCTCTTTCATTCCACCCTGGGAAAGGTTAAGTATTTGCCTTTAACAAATTACACCCATTGACAAGGCTGATAACTTGATGTTAATTACTACCTCTGATCCATCCTTTATCATTAAATAACTAATTTTGATATCTGTCTTGAAACATACCAATATCACCCAAGGTCACAAGCTAAACAAAAGTCCAACAGGCTGCTGGCTTTAAATATCTAACAAATAAATTAACCTTATTCATTTCCAAGCTAAGATATAGGAGACTGATGCCACAACTAGATCGACTACCTTGAGTTTGTTATAAATCACATCCCCTAAATATTTACTATAGGTGTTTGTTATCTCTTACAGTAAGCAGATTTGCTTAAAAGTAACAGAGCTCTTTTAGAAACAGCTGGTCTGCTTTCAAATAATAAAAACTTGCTTCCTATAGAAACATAACTTTTTGTTTGTTCGAGGCAAAAGTAGTAGAGAGAGAGAGAAAGAGATCATTTCTATTCCTACCACAGCAGCACTGACATCTGGAGAACTTCACTCTGTCACATCCTTGACCTCACTGCAAATGTCTTCCATGTGCATTTCAACGAACTGAATTGTTTGTAAGAAAAGAACAAAGATCAAGCTTTACAAATCACAGATTCACAGGAGTTGAAAGGGACTTCTGGAGATCAGCTGGTCCAACTCCTCTACTAAATCAGGTTCCCTACAGCAGGTCACAGAGGAAAACATCCAGGTGAGTTTTAAATATCTCCAGAGAAGCAGACCACAACCTGTCTGGGCAGCCTGTTGCAGTGCTCTGTCACTCTCACAGTAAAGAAGCTCTTTCTCGTGTTTGTACGGAACTTCCCCTGCCTGTGTCAGTTCTTGTCTCTTGCCCCTTGTTCTATTGCTGCACACCACTGAAAAGATTCCAGCCCCACTCACCTGGCTCCTGCCATAGCATTAGTTACTTGATTTTCTCAGATGCAGAGTACTACGCACGTATCTCCTGGCTCTGCATGGATCTTCATTTCATGTACTAGCAGAGATGGGGATATATGAGAGCTTTGTAGCTTCTACTTAAAATTGAATTACACTCCAGACAGAATATCTTGATGATGAAAGAATGGTGGCAGGATAAGAGTGCAAGGAGATGTGGAGAAGATTCAAATCCTTTGGTATCGCTTTGTTATAAAGTGCATGCCCTTCTGCCTTTATTTTTTTTTAAGGCAGTAACATGAGGGATCCTCTCAGGAACTCTGTCTAAGGCACCATGAAAGAGAATGACACTTCATAGTATAGAAGGTTAATATCAACCTGTCTAAAAATGAAACGTGGCAGGTGTAATCAGTCAGCATTCAGACACAGCTATGCAGCAGCTCGGATAGAATTTTCTCCAGCAGCCCACGCACACCCAGCACACTGCACATGATGAATACAAAAATCAGTACAGCTGAAGCTTAAATGTTTGTCCCATTTTATGCCACCATGTGGCAGAGTACAGCTGCCTACAACATTAACCAGTTGAATGTGTATTAAATCGCCAGTGCTCCTAATTAAGTTATCAAATTCACTGAAACACAATGAAATCCTATTCCTTGACCTATAGCAGTCTCTGCTTTATACAGGATAAGGCAGCTTTCACTTCCTGACTGCAAAATAAAGTTACATGCTTTACAAATATGAAATATACAAACAGGAGTCCTACAGCCCGTGTTTATGAATTACAATGAGATAAACACACTTTATTTTCAAAATAGGACTGCCTATATCTGCAATTTCCCCCACTGAGTATTTTCTCACAATTGCAATTTCAGTTTGTGGGTAAACTTGAAAGACCCTGAACCTGCAATATGAAGAACCATCTTCAACTCTCAACTCACAAGTCCGTCAGATTTTTAATCCAGTTGGATACAATTGGTAGAATATGGTTCTGCCTTAATATTCTTTCCTGTTTTAAAAGAGAGTAAACGATGTTTTATATTCTCAACTATATCTGAAATATTTTAATTTGAAGTGACCCATGAGTCTCCTTTGTGGTGTATTATATTCTCAGTCCAAAAAGGGGGCTAGAGATCAGAGTTCCCTCACCGCCCTTCCCTGGAGAAAACTGGGGTATGATCAGGATATGACACCTGCAAGTGACAGTACCAGTCCCAAAATACAGCCGAGAGTAAACTAGGTCTTCCAGCATAAACACAGCTGAAACCACAGTATGTTTGTCCCAAGGTGATGCCTAGGCACAATATATATTATCAAGAAATATCCTCATTTTCAGTGCAGAGCCACGACTTGATTTTGAGTAGCACGATTTGTAAAACTTTCTTGAAAACTGGGTTAGCCTGTTCTGCCCCTCTTTTCCTAGATTTTAGCTATCCTTCTTCTCAATATCTTTCTAATCTGTTTTTTCCTCACCTTCACCTGAAAGGCGACTGCTTTAGGGGGATGAATGATGAGATCTCTGTAATGTTTCTAAACAACTCCAGATGAAAGATACTGCAGGAATGCAAGTCATTACTGATATTGTATTTCTCTGTATTATAGTGCTTTAGCCAGAATATATTCTCTGTTCTGATTTTTTTTTTTTCCTTTTGTGAGGGGTTGGGTATTTTTTTTTTGCTGGTGCTTGTTGTTTTGAACATGTTATCTCTTCTTTTAGTCATGTCCCTCTTCTCTTGTGTTTACCTGGCAATCTAGTCAATCAACCTCTCCACTGCTCAAGTCATACGTAAAAAGTCCACTGTGTTTCACTGACAACAATGAGGACAACAAGAGAAAACATGAAATACAGAGATTGGTTTACAAAGGACAGTAAAACACAACACTGAAATGTGTGGGGAACTGGACTGCCACCTAAAAACAGTAACCACCCAGGGAAAAAAAAAATAATAATAATAAAAAAAATAGCTTTCATTTAAAATTTTCCAGGTGACTGAAGAACATCATTTGAGGGATGACCAAAAAGTAGACTGGACAGAGGCAGTCTGCCTCAGTGCTGTTGGAGCTCCACTTTTGTATTCACTACAAAAAGCTTGCTGAAGTTGTAATGGATTGTAAGACAGAAATAGTTCTCAATCCAACTTCCGAGAATATTAACTTGGAAAGAAGGGGGCTTGGTTGAGTATTAACTCACCTCAACTGCAGAACAATTTCTGTATTCTAATACAGTGATGGATAAATGTCAGTACGTGAACCAAGATATTCACTATAAGGCAGTACTGTTCAGTTTGAAGCAATATCCACTATAGTCACCAGTACCACAAAGACCCTATTCCTTTCTGGAGGGATTTAATAGCTACTTTTTGTTCCTGTCTTCCGCATCTACAAATCAGTCTGATGAGACTTTTTCCATCAGAAATGAGCTATCTGTTCCATTTTTGTCATTTAGGTTCTATTAAGAGATTTTGATCATCTCCGATTAATGGTTTGTTTGGTACCATAAAAACATTTTCTCACTACCACCTTCCAACAGACAGTAGTTCAGCACTGCTGATGGAAAAATTCTGACCTACTCAGCTAGCTCTGCACTAAGTGTTTAGTTCTTAAGCTTGCATATAGTCCCAAGACTCGCTGTAGACAATGGCAAATCATCAAGTGTCCCTGGAGATATCCCCCTTTGAAAGCTGAGAAGCAGAATATCTCAGTGTATCTTCAAAGCGAAGAAGGCACATTTACCAGCTGTGGAAGAAGTCGGTTGGCAAGGGTGCACCAGATGGAAAGAGGGAGAGGCAGCAATACATACATTCTTTTACGGTAAACAAGAATAGTTTCTTCTTACATGGTATTAAACACTAATTTTAATGCACCTGGACACCACCTTTTTTCCTACTTAAGCAGTTTAAGGTTTTTTTGACATGTTATGAATTTTCGAATGAGAACTTAAAATCTCATCACAAACAAGTGCTTTGGGGCTTTATTTCAACCTTTTCTATTGTGTCAAAAACAAAACAGAAATCAGGAAGAAAAATGCTTTTCTCACAATCACCATTTCTCACTCTGGCCTCTTTACAGGTTTTCCCTCACCTTCTAAATCATTTGGTCACTGCTGGCAAGAGGGTGCTGCAGTAGACAAATGACTGGTTTGATGCAATATGGCAGTTCCTATGCTCCCAATTGATACAGTTAAGAAAGGACCAGGAGTTCTTACACTCACTAAGAGGATTTTACTCATGTATAAATGAATTTTTATCCTACTGCCAGCTACTCAATGCTAAAAAATACATCCTCTCCTCAACCTGCATTGCAACTTGGCATATTTCTGAACGTAGTAATAATTTATTTAATATCTCAAAGCTCCAATGGATGATTTAATATAGAGCAGCGTGCCACTCCTTAAATTAACAAGTATTTCAGTTTGAGAAGGGGGATGAACAGACAAGTAAAATGAAATTAAAATGTACATCTCTGCTGTACCAATGACTACATTCCAGACTATTGTTAATGTGTTGCAGATGAAACGGGAAAAATAGAGTAATTCTGTCTGGCTCTCAAAGAAAATGCATTATTTCCTCTATTCCCCAGTCTCGCTTCAGATTCTGTGTAGGAAGTTCCTGTTTCACTACAGCTGCATTCAGGTGATTCTACCCAATAGTGCTGCTGCGACATTTTAGCTACTGCTACTGCAATCCTATCCTGTCTCCTGCTGTAATAACAGTACACAAATCACTATCTTGTGTCTCTGCACAATCACTGTTCTAGACTGCTAAAGGCTCAGCTTCTGTCATGCACAGCAGTGCTTCATTCATCTCTAAAAGTACGTCCCTGGTTTAAACTTCAAGAAAAGAGGGCAATGGATAAAGCAGGAGAACACACAGTTGGGGAGCAATTGAGCTCTCGATGCAAAGTAGCTTAGCTTGAAAAACAAAGGAGTGACACATGATTCTACTATGCTGCTGTTGTCTGTAATCACCATTTATTGCTATGCCATATTTCAAAACAGTAAAATGTTGATTTTACACCATAGTTCAATGCAATTATGCCAAAATGTCCTCACTATAGTAAGTTTAGTCTGATAGGGAACAGTGCAGTCCTTCACATTCACTGTGCATGGTCTAAAACAATATGGAATTCAGAAAAACAACAACAAAAATCCTGCAAGTGTCTCGTCTGGAAGATTTCATTTTAATAGCTAGAATTCCAGCAAATGTTTAACTAGGAATGATCTTAACAGGGCTTTATTTTTTCTACATTCTAGGAAGGAAATCAAATTAAGATTTAATTTCTTTAATAAAAAAGCAAAGGATAAGTTGCCTATGTTTTAGCCAATACAACTATTTCAAAAGACATATTTGTAGCACTGATAAAAGCACAGATAAAACATTGCAACCAGATCCAGTTGCTGGATCCAATCTGACATAAGGAATGAAAACATCACAACTACTTCTTTCAGGATAGTCTGCAAACCCCATACTCCCTTAAAAAAAATGCTCTAAGTTACGCAGCTCTTAAACATAGTCTTTCCACTAAGTTTTGTTTAGTAATAATTGTTTCTTCACTCCTTCCTCAAATTAAAAGTTCCTCACAGCTGGCCAAAGTTGCGTGTTTGTACAACTTCTCTGTACAAGTATCTTCCTCTCATGATTTCGAAGCAGCAATCATAGAAAGCATCTAATTTCAACTAAATTGAAAATTCAGAACCAAGAACTCCCTTTGATACTAGCAACAGAAAGTGTAATTACTCAATTTTGAGAATGAATAGAAGAATCTTTAATATATCATTATATATTAACATACAATAGATTGAAATTTCTACAGAGAGAGTGGTGAGGTGCTGGAACAGCTGCCCAGAGAGGCTGTGGATGCCCCATCCCTGGAAGTGTTCAAGGCCAGATTGGATGGGGCCCTGTGCAGCCTGGTCTAGCATTAAATGTGGAGGTTGGTGGCCCTGCGTGTGGCAGGGGGGGTTGGAGATTCATGATCCTTGAGGTCCCTTCCAACCCTGGCCATTCTGTGATTCTGTGAAATAAAACAAGTGGGGTCTCCTTTCAGAGATCTTCCAATTTCCTACAAACACGCAGGATATCTGTCACGTCTCGCCTTTCCACTGGTCCTCTACAATATCTAAATACCTAGATATCTGTTTGTATCAGTCAAAATTATGTATCTTTTGTACTAATTTGTTGTTTCCCTTGGATGATTGAAATAAAGGCAACTATAAAAAAATATAGAATTGCAAAGAAGTTACTTTTGTATTAACTTTGTTTTACCATACAGAAAGTGATAGAAATGTATTAAATTTTGCAAGACTCCTAAAAAATATGTATTTATATATATAAAACACACACTTACAGGAGAGTGTACTGATTTTGATACATAAATATAACTACACAGCATATACTATAGGCAATAATTTTCTCCTGCTTCAATTGCAGCATCATGTTTTACTTTCAACTCTCAATCATTGATCAAACAAGTGAAGATGTATATTGATCCTTTTGAAGAATAGGAATAGTAACTATAGTAATATTCTTCAGGTTTTGGACAAAAGTAGTCAAAAAATATGGCTTTGAAAAACATTCAATTTGCATGCGTCAAAGTCTCAGTTACCCTGAAGCACAAATTATACACATCTTTAGTATGTAATTTAGTATCCATATTTTTTAGAAATGTTTTTCTTACTCTTCTAAATCATATTTTTCCTACATTAAATATATATATATATATTGAATGGATTTCTCTCTTTTAAGCATCTTTTATCACTTCATCAAAAGACCCTAATTCCCAAATCAGTTTCATCTTTTCAGCCTCCTTATATATTCTCTTCAGCTCAAAAAAACAAACTATCAGCCCTATTTTCATCTAGGCTCTCCTCTGTTCTCACCTGAAAAGTCTCCTTATGTTATCCCCCTAACAATCTGACATGCCTATATGGCTCTACCTCCCCAGCTTTCCTGGCATCTGGGTTATTCGATTATAGGATCTCGATGCACGGCCCTAATGAGCACTTAGGACTAACATAGGGAGTATGAGGAAAATGCATTTCTGAACCAAATTACCAAAGAAAACAGACGTCACACTGACTCAGTACTTTGGGAAATTCTGGACTTAAAATTAGTCAAACTCAGGGTTAAAGTGCAGCGGCATGTTAGTGTAGCAGAAATAGAAATCAAAATCTCCAGAAATCAAAGAAATCCAGCTCTATGATGGAAGCTACAAAGAGCTTCACTACTTCCCCACGGAGAGATCACAGGCTGGTATCCAACCAGCACTGATTCACCTGCGACAGGATAGACAACAAGAAAGTGAAGGACAGAATAGAGGCGAACAAAATCCAGAAAGATTAAGTGTGCATTCTGGCTTTCAGTTATGTTGGAGCTTAGTTGGGTCTTCCATGGGACCTCAGTCATACAAAATAACTAGATAGATGCCTTTTTAAACAGCTGTTACCCTACGTTTGTATCCCTTCAACAAAATGACTGAACCGGACAAAGCCACAAATTTGTTTAATTGCAACTGAACACAGATACCACAGGAATAAAAAGAGAATAAAGATGTTTTGCACATTTTACTTTCATTTTCGTTCTGGTGAGTTATTAAAACTACTGTTTCTAAACCATCTTTCTTCCCCACAGAATGATTCACTACATAGATACATACATACTCACATAATCACAGTAACTATCTTTAAAGAAATGATTATAAATCCTTGAAATGGAAAGCTTTCATCTTCATTTCATTGAACTAGAACTTTACAAAGGCTACTTGGTATGTCTTTTAATTTTCCTTAGGCAAACCTTTTTCATTTAAAGAGTTTTTCTTTAGGCTTCAAAGCCATGAGAAAGAAAAAAACTGACTTTTTCCCAGATTTGCATCATTTTGAAAACCCTCAGAAGGATTTTCAGAAGGGCTGGGAAGGACAAAAATCAGCTAACAACACTAATTAAAAAAAATAATGTTATTAAGGACATCTGAAATGATGCATTTTCAAAATCTCATCATTTAAGTACACCACTGATAGAATCCTGTACTAAAAATACTACAGATAAGAGCACTTTCCAGCTAGCTGGTGCACAAACTTTGCAACTATTGAAATTTGTCTTTGTCTACAATATATTAAATTGAGCAGACATAAACTATTGTATAGCCATGAGTAAGTCTTTGTAAAACTGACTTTACATTGATCTTTTTAACATAGGCAAGAAATCAAGCTGTGTTTTGCTGTTATAAGTCAAGTTACAGTGAAAGTCTGGGAGAATTCATCAATAGGTATGATCAATTCTTTTTTAGAAGTGCGTCTCTGAGGTGAAGATTGTGCATCTTACTTCAAACAAGTCATGAAAGAATTTGTCAGGAATCATTCTGATTTCTGTTTTTTGGTGTTTTTTTTTTTTTTTTTTTTTTTCTCTCTTCCTCCAAGCAATTATAGAATTTATGGAACTCTGATGTCAAGAATACTAGAATGTTACTGCTAAATTCAAAACATTTTTTATTTTCTACTGTGATGGTCTGAGGTTCTTGGTTGTATCTGACCATACACATTTTTTGGTATCTTGTGTTTTACGTTAACTTCATTTTCAGCTTCTTTTACAAATCTTGTATTTAAATCTTGTAAGCTTTCAACTGGCAAGAAAAGAAAAAAGATTACAAGATTGGTTTTGCTTTCCAGTTCACACAACTCCATAAATACAGATTACGGTTAATAAAAACCTTCCTGTAGTGCTGCATGTAGGGGAAGATGGGAGCATCACAGGGCAGGAGGGTTAGGAATACAAGGCAAGAGCTAAAGGGACACAGTTTTTTTCAAGAACAAAAGGCACATCTCTGTGTAACCTATCATTTCCCCCTGCTGTCACCACAAGCTGACCTCTGTGCTTTCTCTTCATTGTGAATATGCCCTAGTTAGGTCAATGTTATATTTTCTTCTGCATGTAGGTCTCCTGCTGAAACATCTGCAACCACAGGCAAGTCAAAACCAAGACAAAGTTCAGATTAAAAAGCAGACACACTAATTTTCACCTCCAGGCTTTGCTGCAGCTATATGTAGATTACAGAACGTTAAAAGGTGTTACCAACTTTCATTCATTCATTTCATTGTTAGAATTTATTGCTATTATTTATTAGTTCTAAGGTAAGGAAAAAAAACACTAAAAAAATGTCGTCCTCCTAACTCCTCCTTACTGTGCTATACAAATACTGCTAAGAGAAACAAGAAGCAGGCAAAGTAGAATGGTCTGTAGGCAGACAAAGGCTGCCTCGCAAATTTTTCTTCTGAGCTGTGGTCTGATCAGAGCAATTTCATTAAAACCTTCTTGTGTGTGATCAGTTAATGTCGAATGGATTCATTTTCATCAAATCATAGTTCACTGATACTTCTGACACACAGCTCTTATGCACATCAGCATTTTCATATGAAATAAATAGGAAATGATATGCTTTGATTCAACTTCAGTTTTCCTCACCACTCAATATTCTGTTCTGGTGACAAAATGATTTTAATGAGAATAGGAGAGGTAAAAATATATTTGTAAAAATGATCAAAACTAAAATACTAAATTCATCTTAAGACTTAAGTGACTCATTACGTATTTCCACAAGCAGCATGTACTAAAAGTGACTCACTTGTATATATAAAGTTCACTGTACAAGCCTCTTGGTAAATTCTTAAAAATTAATTGGGAAAAAAAAAAAAAGGACAACTATTCCTAAGACTTTTCTTAAATGAAAAGAGTACTACATTTATTTAAATCAAATAAGAAAAATCATTTCAAAAAACATGCTCATTTCTTTGATGTATACTTCCAAGCAAAATGATTTTCCAAGTGATAGAAGTTCAGCTTTTAGATCCCAATTTATGAACTTGGTGAGTAATGCTCTGCCCTAGCGTACCATTTTGCTTTGATAAAATAGTCCCTATAATGTGCAGCAGATTTGATGCAAATGGAAGTTTTTATTTCTTGATTCTCAACTATCCTGCTATAGCATGACATACATCATCTTTCTCTTTGTAATCTTACATATATAAGATAAAAGAAACAGCCGCCGAACTAAGAAGTCCAGTTAAATTAATCCATCTATGGATGGAGGCAGATTATTGAGGCAGATTATCCTACTGAGGCAGATATGGAGCACGCTAGCTACCAATTATGCAGTATCTTCTCAATCCAACAATGAGACAGCAAATTAAGTTAATTCCATTATAATCACCTCAAACTGTAAACCCAATGACTAAATGACGCATCATTTTTCGCTTAACATCCTGATACAATGATAAAAAATCCTTTAGGGAAAAAAAAATTTAAATAGTTAGTATAGCAACCTAAGCATTTTGGCAGAATTCTCTCTCCCTCATTTCTGACGACATAGTGAGAACCTTAAACAGAGAACTCCTTTGTGTTACATAAGGTAGGACATTTTTTTTAGAGAGTGCTATGCGTTTTCGAAATACCAGACAGAAGAATATCCAAAATATAAACAGCTTAAGGAACATTGTTACACCTATAAGAAGCAGGATTTCCACTGGACATCCTGAATCTTCCTAGGAAAAAGCTTAGAGATAAGACTTATACCATGGCACAAATGTTTTTTGTTATATTCTCATAGAAGAGGTAAACCTGTTTTAACTGTGGAGTTCTCAGGAAATGCAAAGGGTAAACAACAGCAATCCTGAACATACAATTGAAGACACAATAGTTCAGGTTTTGATTGAATGTATTAATTCAGTTGTAGGACTAGATACTCAGCAAGCAGCTTTGCTCAAAAAGCATTTTCATCTCTGCAGAGCATGTGGGCAGGCCTATTTCCCATTCTCTCTGCAGGGGTATACAAGCAGCAAACACTTCCTTCAGGTTTCAATCAAATATGAAGTGTTTACACTCATAGTTATGGAAAACTTGCTCTTTTGCTTTATCAGCTGCTAATCTTAATTGCAAACCATGCCAGGAGCTTTATTTTCCTCATCATGAGTTCTTTAAAAAGCACTTTTTTTTTACATTTATTATAAACCCTCTCAGCTGTTTTCTTAGGGATGAAGGAAAAACTCGAATCCTTTCACAACAGTAGGGAACTTCTGCTTAGAACAGCTTCAGCTCCCTATGTAATCCACTGCCTAAATCCATGAAGCCTTTTTTTCCCAACTCCACTCACCTCAGTGTTATTTTCCCTCTTTTCCCAGACAATGTGATGGAGTGAATTTTTGCTGATTTTTTTTTTCCTTTTAACCAGTCATGTTTTAACAAATTTAATTTTAGTTATCTCAGCATTTTATATATTTTTAAAAAGAAAAAACACAAATAAGTTTGGTTTGCAACCACATAGTCACTTTTATGTGATCCAGCAGTTTTTATGCCTTGTTTGCAGCTACTAGGGTTTGTGCTAAGACTCAGGTGAAGCACTCAAGCAAAAATATTTGATTATCATCTTTCTCATCACAACAGCAACATAAACCCTCACGTTAAGGAGACGAACACCTGTATCTTGGGAAAAAGCCAGCTCATAATGTCAGAACATGAGGAGGAGTCCCCAGGCAAGGAGTGGGAGGGGAACTGCAAGTGACTCAGAACAGCAACAAATATTAGGTTGAGGGGACACAAGCAGTCACCTGAACAAGTACGCAAAGCCTGGAGTCAAATCAGCTGGTATGGGTAGATATATAGTACAGATCTAGTGTTTTCAGTCATCATGTAACATTCCCAAGCTTTTCTTTGAGCCACAGAATGAAAAGATTCTCATTGTGACAGTGACACGTGAAAACAACAAGGCTAAACAGGAACGAGAACTAAGTTGTGAAAGACTCTGCATGCAGACTGCAGTAACTGTATGCCACTGTAATTTTTTAATATCGACGACAAATACATCATCTAAGGCATTTTTTAGCCTTCACTTAGTCCCTTTGAGATCTGTGCAAAAGGGCATGAAATGCTATGATTTTTTAAGCATGCAGTCAAACACATCACAGCCTAGCTATCATAAGAACTAATCACAGGAGAGGCATGAATAGGGAGAAACATGTTTCCAAACATTATTAGAAGTCTGGCAGTATGGTTGAGGCAACTGCATCTAATTCAATCAGCCAGTCTGATTTCATCCTTCAATATTTGTTAGAGAAGAACAAACATGCTAATGAAATGAGACCAACTTAGAACTGGGTGTATGTCTACACAGAGTTACAGAGATCACCTGTACACTGAGCAACACAGGAACCAAGTTGCTGAGGCGAGTAGTGTTAGTAAGCAAAAAAAGTGGAGCACTGAATATGGTTTAGGGGAATTACATGGGGCAATGAAGCGAAAGAAGTCTAAGATAAAGTAGAAAAATACAACTCACAGAGAATCAATGAACCAATGAATCAATAAGTATATGTTCCTAAGAATGATACAAGTTGCTATTAGCCTCCTTATTATGCCAAACTGGAAAACAGTGACTAAATATTAGCATATGGGACACATGACTAATATTCTTTTTTTCTTTTCTTACCCTACCAGCTTTCTTTTTCACAAAAAACAAACAAACAAACAAACAAAAAACCACCATGTTTCATAATGAATATATTTGCAAAAGAAAAACAGACAAGCATCACAAGATATATTCCTACTAATTGAATGCAAAAGCCATTCAATCTGATAAAATTAAATATGCACAGCAAAAAAGTCTTACTGCTGATAAAACTAGAAAGACAAGTGGCACAAACAACATCCACTGAATGTCCAGGCTATACCATTCAGCACACATCTAAGACTTCTGTGTGAAAATCTGATTGACATAATAGACTATAACCACTGCAAAGAACCCATTATGGCCCATCCATGTAGATGGCTGCACATAATGACACAGCCATTGTAGTCTGTAAGGCTCTGGATCAGTGAAATAAATTTTCTTTAAGTAGAACAGACTTTCAGCAAATAGGATCAAAGGAGCTTTTACAATAAACTATGTCAAGACCCATTTTAGTAATTCCCAGTTATACATTAACCCATTATCACAAGCTGAATTACTAAATTTCAGAAAAACTCAGATACATAAAGTACAGCAGCCACTTTTAAAAGGCAGCATTATTGAGTATGTATCGTACAGATACAACTGTTCTATAAAGTTTTCAGTAAGAGAACATGCTCTTTCAGATGTCAGCTGCAGACAACTTAGTGGGGAGTTCTTGTTTCAGTTAGATGTAATCATTACAGTAAACTACTAGTACGCACTTCTGAGAATTTCATGTACTCTTTACAACAATTTCATTTTTATCTAAAATTATAATCTCTGCAAATAGACAAAAGTACTATTTAAATCTTCAAATAAATTAATTAAACAAAAGAAGAAAAGGGTGCTTAATATGAAGTAACTAAAGAATGAGGTCTGATATTGTGTTTATAGAAGAGCGGTCAGGTTAAGGGAGGTGAAGAAGCACACTTGGACTTAAAGGGGAAAAATGCAGGTCCACCATGAATGGGCATTGAACTTGTGCTCCAAGCATAGTTCCTTTCCCCAAGTCTCAGAGGTTCAAATACCATACATTGTTTAAGTGCATCAACACTGGCAGACAAAAACAATTACAGATAAAAGGATACACTTGAAGACGCATTTCAAGTGTACGTTTCCTTTACGTGTGGTAGCTATATTTGAAGCTAATAAAATGACTGTAAAGCATGTAGCCCTAACAAGATGGTTGCCTTGGGAATCCCAGTGCATAAACTACTCATGCTATTAGTGGTGAGAGAGGTAAATGCTGTCTAGGAATTCAAGAACAATTATAAGTGTCATGATATATAGATGTTGTAATCAGCATATTAAGCATGTATAAAACGTGTATAAATGTGCATATAAAATTCTGCCTGTATCCTTATTTGAATGCATCACTGTGACATCACATTCCATTTAGAACAACATGCACTGCCCACAACACAGGCCTTGACCTTCGAGTCAGACCTCTTGCCTTGTAGGAGCCCAACTGCAATAGTTTACAGAGAAGCTAAAAGGATAAATGAACTTTCTTTCAGCTATATAATGGAGAGATGGATGAAAATGGATGTACCTTTTCAGCCTGCCCATGTTTCTCAAACTGCTGTTATCTGACTTGCCACAGAAGAAAGAAAGAATGCTGTCTGTGTTGGCGCTTCCTATTTACCAGTGAGCAGAACTGCAGCTGTTTCCCATGCCCATATGAAGAAGACAAACCTTACCAGTTCTGCCACTGCTCATGTTCAGAGCATGCAAATTGCTGGTGGTGCTGCTGCTCTTGCTCAAATGACCCAGACTGTAAATGCTGCTGCTGTGGTGGTGAGAATTCAGCGTGCCAATACTATGCAAGCAAATGCTGCGGAAAATCTGTCTATGAACAACAGCAGTCAAGAGCACCAGGGACTGTTCAGTAAGTGAGATCAAGGGCTTTTAATTTCTTAGGTTCCTATTTTCCTAATTTTCATTACATCTTAATGGATGTCTTGAATTTAGGAGCATATGATTCAGTGCCTCACTGGAGCTACTTCAAACCACAGGATATCATTCTTTTTTAGAAGCAGAAAAAACGTTTTTTTTTCCCTTCTCTACCATTCTCTAGAGTGACAAGAAGAAAAATAGCATGGCTGAACATCTGGGCAGAGTAGATGGGAAGGAAAGCAATACCAACATGGATGCTAAACTGAAGCATGGCAGAAGACCAGATTGTAGTGTCCCAGAATCAGGTGTACATCCTGAATAGTGACGCTCTTTGCCAATGATACATAAAACAGAATCATTATAAAAGTAACACTCTTTTTTATACAATAATGTCCTCAGGCTAAGAGGAAAGCTAGGATAATAAAGATTTGAAGAGAACACAGAGGATCAATTATTTCTAAAATAAAATAATTACTCTAATTTTAATAAAAATATTTAAATTTTGATTCTTTCATATTAATTGCCTAAATTTTAATGACGTAAGACTGCTACTAAGAATAACCTTCATTCATTTTAAAAATCAGAAATCATGAATGGGTGATTTTTTAAATGACTAAAATTTAGGATGATCATATGTAAATGTGGGTTGCTATCTTAAGTAGACACCAGCAGTAACTCAACAAATTCAGAGAGACTTGACAAAAGTAAGATTTCTGCCTATGCACATTGTTGGCAACATCATTCAAATATAGCAAAATAGTTATGAAAAGGAAAATTTAAAAAAATGAATTCTTAGTTTAAGTAAAATACCAGTCAGAATAAAAGGACGGTTGGGACGCAAGGTGGAACTGCTTATTTTATCGTTCTGTTTCTTAGATTGTACGCTAATGTTCTGTTCTTTTATTTTCATTTATTTGGGTTTTTTTTTTTCAATTTCATTTTCTTTAGGTCAACAGATGTCATATCAAGATTAAGAACTAGAAATAATGCACGTGTCAGTGTACCAGAAAGGAAAGGCTCCAACCAGGCTTTTCGCGATCAGCTCTCCTGTCCACTGTGCAAACAATTATTTCTCCAGCCGCTTATGCTGCCATGCAATCACTGCATTTGTGAGAAATGCATAATAAAAACCAAGACCAAAGCTGAAGCAACAGAAAACTATTATATCATCATATGCCCAGTGTGTAACAAAGCTCACTGTCTCCCTAACACAAACAAAATTCAGCTGAGGAAAAATTACCTTAAAGCAAAACTAGCCAAGAAATACATGCGCAGACACGGCATTCTGAAATGGAGATTTGACCACAGTGAAAGACCAGTCTACTGTGAAACTTGCAGGGAGAGAAGAAGAGTGGCAACTAAAAGATGTAGAACATGTGGAATTAACATGTGCAGTGAATGTCTGCATTTATATCATACTGAGAGTGGTGCTCAAGACCACATTTTCACCAACACATGTCAAGAAGATAAGGAACAGTGGGCATGCTTACTGCACTGCAACTCACACCTCTCTGAATACTGTCTGGATGACCACAAACTGATCTGTGGTTTCTGCAAGAATTCGCTGCACAATGATCACGAGACCATTCCCTTGGCAGCTGCATGTTCAAGAGAGGCTGCTTCTCTCTCCAATACAATTGCAAAATTTAAACAAGGTTTGTATTTCTGCTGCTTCTTATGCTTCCCTGTGCCTTGTCAGGAAAGATACTTGCACATACACTTGATGAGCCGCGTTAATTCTCTGCACATCATAGGAGACGGAAAGGTAAACTATTCCCACTGTTGAAATATAAAGGAAACAAGCCTTTAATTGCACGGCACCACGAGCCAGACTCAAATACCAGAGAACGAAGGATTTGTATGTCAGATGGGAACAGAAAAGTGCATCTACGTATAAGAAACTCATTTCGTACTGTGAGACCCGGCGTGAAACAGCCACCAATTACATCTGCATTTTTAAATCAGAAGTACACGCCTTTTTCCCTGCAGGCAAACTACAGATTGCCTCTCTTCAGTCAGTATTATGATTATGTCCATAATCATGCTGACAGCCTCGTTGTTCTGAGGAACCACAGCAGTGTCCCTCCTTTTATCTAAGACTTCATCCATAGCAACTGAGTGACTGTGCAGAGACTGGGATTTTATGAATTTCTTTTAAATATTTCAGTTTTTGCATACAACATCACAAATGCTGGGGACAAATGAAGTTGCAAAGAAAATAAAATTCAGAAAGGTAAAAGTGAACCACATGCAGTGAGAAGTAACTGGAAGCATTCAATTTGCATTTTCATAACAGTCTTAAAGTTCAAAAAATAAAATACAAAATATTTGTATGGGATTCTGTAATGTGGCATTGTTTCAAAATGTTAGCTGCACTACAGCAAAATTTACTGTCAGCCTCTGGTGTTTTTGATTCTGCTCTCTCACAGTTTTCAATTTTTAGTGTCAGAAGAATAAATCATACCTTCATATAATGGCTATCAGAGGAATGTACTGTCAGCCACGACATAATGAGGTCTATGCAGTCACATTTGCTACAATTATTTTAGCTTGCTACTGACATAGTGAATTTCCAAATATAATACAGAGTTACTATAAATCAAGTTTCAGGATTTCCCATGTAATTAATTAAAAATCATCAAGCCCATCTTGGGGAACGATAAATAAGTGAAGGAATAATAATGAAGGAGCAATTAAGCTACCTGACTTTCATACATCCAAATATGAAAATTTTAACCCAAACAACTTCCCTTGGATCTACCTAGCAATAGAGATGTGAGAAAAATACTGAATTCTCATTTGTTCCATGTTCTACCAAGCCTGAAGTTTCTTTAAACTCCAACCTATCACTCTGTTTCTTGTAACCACTATATTTTAATATGAAGTTGAATCTACTGACCACAGGTTTGTTGTTTATTTTGTTTTGTTTTTCAGCACGCCAAGGAATTGATAATGATCTAATGGAAGTTACCCTGTTAAAAAATAATTTCCAGACCTCCAAGGATCTCCAAAGGAAGGAGATCAGAAATGGATTCTTAAAACTACATACAGTGCTACATGAACAAGAAAAAGAGATGATGGAGTTGCTTGAAAACACTGAACTTAAAAAACAGAAAGACATTTCAGAATACATAAACTATACGTTCAGCCAGCTCTCGTATATGGATGGCCTTATCCAGTATGCCGAAGAGGCTCTCAAGGAGGAAAGTCAAGTTGTATTTCTGCAATCTGCACACTGTTTGGTGAAAGAAATAGAAGATGCAATTCCTTCCATTTTCCAGCCTAGTCCACTTATCCGAGAAGATCCCTTAAGGAAACTGCACTTCAAATTCGATGAACTGTTTGCCATTTTACAGGGATTTTCACCATCCTTTATTGAAACAAAACAGTTAGAAAGTAAAGGAGAAAAGTATCCCCGCTCTTTTAACCCAGAAATAATGACTCCAAGGCGTGTTTCAAGCATTCATGAAGCCAAGCAATCAACAATGCTCCAAAGCATATCCTTAAATTCCTTGCTTGAATTAGGCACGCCAATTGAAAGCACTCTTGGGAAACCAAACTCTACACCTCCCCATCATTCTACACAGAGTAATAAAATGTGTGAATTTTGGGATGCAGCTTGTGAAACGTCAAGAAAAGAAGAGATTGTTAACTTTCCAACTTCAGAACCTATGGAAAAAGAATCATTCCCAGTGCCAGGCCCTGTTGTTATATACCAGACTGTTGTTTACCCAAGATCTGCCAAAGTAAGACACTAATAAATTCTAAATATATGCAAATACTAACTATTACCATTATGTTTCAGGCTCTTAGGGTCAGAGTTTGAATAAATAAGACTACAATACCAAATACTTCATTTGCATAGGAGAGTGTGCATTTTAAACTTGCCTTTAGAGATAAAATGAGGTATAAATTGAATTGCATCACTTTCCTACCATATTAAATAAGGTTGTTATATTATTTTATATGTCATAAATATCTTACAAGGAATGATCCACTGCAGCAAGAAATAGGTGTACTACTATGTTTGCATCTAAATATCTGTAAGTCAGACCAACTCATTTGATCCTTGTTCTTGGCCTTCAAATGTGACATCACGTCTATGTAATTTTCCTCATGATGTATTAGAGATATTAACAAGAACAGGATGCCAGTTGCATAAGATCAAAAGAGCATGTTGCAAAGAACCAACTGCTCCCACCCTTCAGTACTTTTAGTGTGTTAGAAGACAGCACTGTGAAATTCCCAGAAGGGTGCTCATCTCCCAACATGTATCTCACAAATACGGAATTTCAGCCACTTCAGCATTTTAAAATTAAAAACCTGCTAACCTGAAGCCTTTCAAAAAAGGCAAAAATGAAAATTAGCGAAAACAGTACATGCTGGTGCTCCACAGATTTTTTTCTCTTCACAGATTTACTGGACTTGTCCTATAGAAGATGTGGATTTCTTTGAGGTAGAATTTTATGAAGTTGTTGGTATTGGTCCTGATAACACTGTCCAGACACAACTGGATGGCAAGCTAAGCAAAATACAACAGCAGAACCTTGAGATACATAATCTGGATGCAAATACAGAATATCTTTTCAAAGTCCGTGCTGTCAATAAAAGTGGTCAAGGAGAATGGAGTGAGAGCTGTAAGGTACTGCATATTCTTCCAATGCTTTGTAGAGTTATATTAACATTCTGGCCTCCATACTTGTGTGGGTTTTTTTTTTTTTTTTCATCTATTTACAAAGAATACTACTTGAATAAAAGATTACTACACACTTATCTAGGCAAGCAATGCTGATAGTTACACTAGATTTTTCCATATATTGTTCATCCTAGCTGTAATTGCTTGTCCTATGAAGAATGTTTCTTGTTTTTTTTCTAACAGAGATTGTGTTATGATTACATCAGCCACGTAGTCATAAATATTAATATTACTTCATGTCTGAAACAGTCTTTACACTGATCTCTCTGAACGCATAAGAACAAAAGTAGGAAGAATTAGATTTGAAAAACTTTCATGCTAGAAAGAGAAGGCAATAATTAAGGGAGAGAGGGACCAAACAAAAATTAAGAATATTCTTTGACACCTTTGGCCATGAGGCTCCTCTACCATGGTTTTAGAAGAGAAAGAAAATTGTTCAAAAGGTAGAAGTTAAAAAGAGTAGGAAAGTTTTCAAAAAGGCATCAAAATTTGAGACACTGAATTCAGTTTAACATTCTTTGCATCCCAAATTTCTTGCTGATATCATCTGTAGCTTTTCTTGCTGGGGGAAAAAAAAAAAAAAAAACAAACCAAAAAAAACCCCATACTTGTTTCATGCCTTTCCCTTGATAAAATTTTAGTAAAGGGTGTATTGAGGAGCTGCAGTACATTAAAAAAGCAATTGCATAAGAAGGGTAGGTGCCAGTCTAGGATTCCAACCACATTTTAAAGTATTTTCCCTATGTCCACTGCATCAAGTGCTGTTCCCTGATGTTCCCTGTTGCCCCTTTTCACATTTACAGAGTTTTGGACTTTGAAACAGCATTCAGACATCCTACTTACTTGGCATGGTCTAATGATAAATGATACCTTCTTAGACTGCTACAATTCCTACACTTAAAAAAGGGTATTTTTTTGTTTTTATCTGACACTTTGAGATGCTATATTGATTCCTTCTTTTGAAAATTGTTCTTTCTTTAGGCAGCACAGTCATATTAATATCCCAGAGAAACACAAACTCACATAACATTTGTTGTAATTTACAGAAGAGTTCCACGGCAAAAGGAAATGAAACAGACTTATATACATATTTTCTTTTCTAAAAAGGCAAACGACAAAGTTGATGCTGTGCCACTGGCACCCTGAAACACTGAATTCCACAAAACAGGTTATTCAAATATATTTTGATATTTAACTTGAGGACCAGATTTCCTAAGTCTGCATGCAGGCTTCACGAGCAAAATGGAAAAACGTAATCTCTCTAATTTTAGGAGTGAGGGAACTCCTAAAAGGTGGGAAGTACTTCTCTCTTCATAGCCCAATGTCATGATCATTGGCCTACAGATTAATCACAGCTTCCTCAAAATCAGCTATTTGGCAGTCTGTAAAACACTATATCTGCACTGCATGATCATAGAACCTGTTATGGTTGGCATTACTTGAGTTCAACAAGTAGCAATGTGAGTGCTACTTATCAACAAAGCTGACTGACAACATAACCTCCTACTGCTACAGGAAGGGCTGTGGGAAGTGCTTGAAGGTATCTAAAGTCTGTTTGGGGCTCACAGATGACACAAGATTTGGAAGATGCACTTCTGAAGCAGCAACTAGGGGGAAGGAGAGTTACACTTGACCATTTAAGCTGGCACAAGATATTTATGATTCTGGCAACTAAATTCTAGTTTAAAATTTGATGGATGAAATTCTACCACACTTCCCTTGGTAAGAGAATGCCAATATAGCAGATATTTTTGAGTAAGAATTGAGGTCGTTGAAGACCCTGGATGAATGATGAAAACCAAAAGCTGCTTCATCAACCAAACTGCTGTATTACAACCGCCCTGTCAAACCATGCAAATCTGCACCACAAGGCAAGCGGAGTCCCCTCAGGATGAATTTCATGGCTCCCTTAAAACTTCTCAAGAGAGTAGACAAAAATTTGTTGCTTCAGAGATGAAAGATTCAGCTGCCCTCTGCCAGAGGAGAAGGAATGAAAAACACTAAGGAGGCAGTTAAAAAGCCAGGAAGTAAAAATGCTGGAACTCTGAAACTGCTGCTCCTAGTACTGTCGCTCTGGGAAGGGCTGCCCACTACCCCATCCCTTCTACCTAATGACAGCAGGTGCCCACAGTAGCTTGCCATGAATGCCAAGAGAATTCATATTCTTTAACATGAGTCTCGAGACTATCAACCACAGATACAGTGATAATATTAATGGTTCTTTAGGTTTTGTTTGTTTAACTTCTCATTGTACTCCTGTGAATGAAGCATTTGGAAGGAAACTTCTCAAAATTACCTTGGAAGCAAAATGCAAAATTACTTCTAATAGGACATAGGCTTCTAAGTCCTGTGATTGTATCTGAAACTCTTTCCCTAAACGATTAGCTGCCAGAACTTAATATTTTGCATTAATCAATGGACTAAACACTATCAAATGTTTGCCGCTGTCTGCTCATATTCAATGTAAGATTTTTAAGAGTTCAATTTCCATTTCTTCTCAAATAGAGGTACTTAGACTTTCCAAAGATCAACACAGATTAAATGGGCTCTTGGCAGCTTTGAAAATGCATCTGTAAATGGCAAGTTCTTTTGAAAACAGACACTAATTAAATCTGATTCCCAAAATAACAAATTCTGAAATTTAATATATTCTTGTGTTTTACTTGCAGATAATTACTTCAGGTGAACACAAGATAATCCAAGACAGATGGAGGACTGAGAATAGTATGCAGGATACTCAACAAACACTGAAGAGATAGACAACAAACAAAGGCATGGTTTCTAGTTCAGCAGCAGCAAAAAGAATACGCTTATGCTTTGTTATGCAGTAACCCCTTTTCCAACAACGTCACCAACCTGAAACCTAGGAGTCTTCAGACTTACTGCTTCCTGGTAAATGATAATAATAAAAATATACCCTTTTCATTATGTTTTCTTTTTCTAAATGTAGCAATAAGGCCTTAAAAAAAAACAAACAAACTATGATTTACATAAAAATATAGTATAAAACTGATCAATTTACTTGAGGGAACTGCAAAGTTTTAAAGAAAATAATGAGATATTTGCATACAGTAAGGTAACATTACAATTGTTATTACCTCTGAGGCCACTCAGTACTAGTTCAGAGAGCTGCAGGAGGCTATACCGAGATTTTCATACTTTAAACTGCAGAATGTTACTTTGTAGGTACGTTTTTTGTCTCGGCCTCACTCAGCATGCATGCATACAACAAAGCTAGCAGTGGGTAGGACAGCAAACACAAAAATGCAGGCAGACAGAACTTTACAACTTTATGCACTTAATTATAGTCAGCTTTACTTGACTATGATGAAGGTCACCTGTGTGAGATGCAGAGCATCAATTTAAATAAAGTAGCTACAAATAAAATAAGAAGTCAGAGCAGGAGTTACTGGATCCACAGGAAGTTCCTGTGTTTAAATGATCAAGAGTAATAAGTAATGTTCTTCTCTGCTCAGGAATGATGTTTCAGGGTATCCTTTCTTTGACTTCAGCCATGCCAACCACATGTGAATTACCCAGAAACTACAGGCCAGAGAGCTTCATCTCTGTGCCTGGAAAGATCATACAACAGAATCTCCTGGAAGAGATGCTAAGACACACGTAAGATGAGGAGATGATCTGGGACAGCCAGGATGGCTCCACCAAGGGCAGATCAGGCCTGATCAATATGGTGGCTTTTTATGATGGAGTGATGACATCGGTGGATAAAGGGCAACCAGTGTCATCTACCTGGACTTCTGCAGAGCCTTTAACATCAGACCACATTCTTATCTCTAAACTGGAGAGAGATAATTTGAAGGGTGGGCTATTAGGTGGATAAAGAAATGGTTGAATTGTTGTTATCAATCAGCCTATGCCCAGGTGGAGGCCAGTCACAAGTGGTGCTGTCCAGGGGCCCATCCTGGAACCAGTACACTCCAACATCTTTATCAACAACACAGTGGGATTGAGTGTTCCTTCAGCAAGTTTGCTGATGGCACTCAGCTGAGTGGTGCTGCTGACATAACAGAAGGGAAGGATGCCATCCAGAGGGACCTGGATATGCTTGAAAAATGGGTACATGAGAATGTAAATAAGGTTTAACAAGGCTAAGTGCAAGGTGTTGCACTTGGGTCAAGGTTATCCCAGATATGAGTACACTGAGAGCAGCCCTGGTGAGAAGGACTTAGGGATCCTGAGGGATGAAAAGCTGGACATGAGCCAGCAGTGTGCTCTTGCAAAAGATTAACAGTATCCTGGGCTGCACCAAAAGAAGGGAAGCCAGCAGGGAGAGGGAGGTGATTGTCCCCCTCTTCTCTGCCCCAGTGGTCACTAGGTAAGAGTAAAAGCTATCAATGGCAAATGAGGTTTGCATTTTCAAAAAATATTAATCAATTATAGGAGTATTAGATTTTAAGCAGCTAATTTTGAATGCTTTAAAAGTAACCTGATCTTCAAAATTGAATAGCACACACAGTCTAAAAAATTCTGCTAGATTTTTGAGGAAATCTAAATGAGGTTTCCAGATAGTTAGTCTGATTGTTCCTTCAATACTCTAGGCCTTTTAGAACCCTTCCCCAGACAGTGAGATTTTACGCCTATTTTAAGGACATGTGAATTTTTGTTGATGGTCCATAGTTGCCCTGAAGCTCACCCATCTGATATTTCTCTAGGTATATTTCTGTGTAGATGGATGAGACTGCTGCTTGTTTCAACTATATAAAATTCCTTTGCAGCCTCTGGCGACCTACTGGTAATAGAAGCTTTCTGTACCCAGCAGTTCTTATGAGATGCAATTTGCAGTACACATTTTTCTGCAAAAGCCAAGCAAGGCTCCAATTCTCATTTAAAGTAAACAGTGACTCGGATCACTTGAATAGGGCAACACCTTATCAACATCACTAAGAGATGAGTGTCACTCCCACACTGCAAGCTTTAAGATTTTTATTAATTATTGAGGAGATGCTGGAAATCTATGTTTCTTTTCAAACAAATTACCTTTCAAACATCTCTATCCCAGCTCTTTTTTGTTTTTTTTTTTCTCCAGGGTTCCATTTTTATTTTCACAGAAAAAAAAAAAGTTATTTATTTACAGTCCAATGCCTGCCTGTGCACAGCCAAACCTCGTGTGGACTAGATGTCTACAGCCCAATTTAGTGAATTCCTCTCAATAAGCAGGGAAGTCAAAGAACAGGACAAATTTGCTTATCTATCACTTGTTGCCCAATTGCAGCAACTGGGGGTGAGGCAGAGCCATCTCTCATCCTGTGCAGACATTTTTCAGTTGCACATCCTGAAACTGAAAATTTTGAGATGTTTATAAATAAATGAAAGCCTGCCTGAATGTAATACAATGTGAGATTTGCATAATTACTTTTCAAGGTAATGAAAGTAACAGAAGCCAAAACACAGAAGGCTGAGTATCTTTAGAGCAGCCTGTGCCAGCAAATAAACACAGAATTCTTGTAAGTATCAAATTGCAAAGCAGTTTAGAGCCAGTGTAATTCATTTAAGGAACAATAATCATTTATTTGTGCTAGGCATGGTGCCAAGGTGAACAAATGAAAGACATATATATAATTGAATATTAGATGAGCCATCATTTCATTTCACAATCATTTCTCTCTTGCAGTATTTCTAAGTAACCCTGCTGAACAAAACATCAAAAAAATAAAGGTGGCTGTCAAATCATTTTCATTAATGCCACATATTTACCAAAACAAACAGTGGAGCTGATGCAAATAATGACACTTTGAAAGGAAATATTATGGGATGGGGGCTATTACTTTATGAAGTGACAAAATCAAGAACAGCTTCAGTCTAAAATAAAAAGATCTGGCCAGTGGCATCTCTGTCTTCTTGAATGATAGAGGAGATGTAGCTGGCTAGCTTCTGTTGCCACATACCAACTAACCAACGCATCCTGCATAGGACCCTTAGATATGAGAATATCAGCTAGTAAATCGAGATATTTCAGTCTTTTATCATCCACTTGTTGTGTAAAGCATAAGAAAGTTATTAATGTATATCACTCCATTTTTGATCTGTGAGGTCTTATATTTCCACAGTCATTACAGATCTCTGGAGAACACTGACATGATTGCTGCACAGGAAGCGTAGTGACCTTTGGAGGCCTTAAAAATTAACTACAAAAAAATTAACACCACCTAAACTTCTGACTGAAAATATTCCCAAGGTTTTCTATCGTAGCTAATCTTTGCATACAAGCAGACTCACCGTGCCCCTCTTTCACAGTGCATAGATGTGACTTAATAGCTGAATAAAATTTTAAAGTACACAATTACAGGTATTAAGTTACAGGATTTTTAATAAATAGAAAATAACAAAGTAAATAAATATAAGCAAATATAAAAATAGTCTATCACAGTAGCTCTGTTTTGAGCTGTAAAGCTTTAGTTTAGTGCTCCTGAGTAGTATATTATGATGGGCAGGAGGCTGCACAGTCAAAATTAAGTGAGGGAACAAAAGTGAAAAATAACTAAAAATCAGAATGGTTTCAATCAAGTCCCTTTTATATCCCAAATGTACAACTTTGATTCACCCCAAATGCTTCATAAATTGATATCATCTGGACAAAAAAGAGTTCGAAAATATCAGTAAAACTCAAAAATATTTTTGTAAAAAGAGATAGAGTAGATGCTAACAAATACAAATTTGTCTCAGCTTTCCTGCAGGCCTCCATTAGTGACTGGAAGGCTGCTGTAAGGTCTCCCCAAAGCCTTCCCTCCTCTAGGCTGAACAATCACAAAGACATCTGAACACAGTGACTTCCCTGGTATTTTTCTTTTTCTCCAGTAAGCTCTTTGAGCAGAAATGATGCAACTTTTGAATTCATGATACAATACATAGAAATGCAGTACTTAATGCTTCAAGCACTTCTCTTAAAGAAGCAGCGGGAAAGAGACCCCTTTCACAGCAGATGTGCTGAATGAATTGTTCCTATTACAGCTCACAATACAATCCACGTAAGAATACTCAGGTTAGGTAAAAGCTCTGCCTTGTGTGTTATCCACTGATATCCAACAGTGTGTTAACCAGCAATGACCAGCAGCAATGACTAGAAAAGTACAAGAAAATAATATTTCTCAGGATATAAGATATGACTTAAGAATTCACACAGCCAAAAATAATCTCCAGTAGCTCTCAAATATTTCCCCTTTTGAATTTGATCATTCCCATCTTAAGACTCAGCATTTTGACTATATTGCTTTTCTGTATGGTAAGGAGTTTCACCTTTTTCAGCAGCAAAATCTAACTAGACTTCAAAACTTCATCAACTTGGCTCTATGTTCAAAATTTCCTTCTACCGTGGAAATCATGCAATACTGCCTAACTTGCCTATAAAAGTTCACAATTGGGGGAAATAAGAAAAAAAAAAATCCACCATATTTTCAGTAAAATATGTCACACAATACTAAAGACATTTACAAAGGGAATTTCTAATGGAAGTGCTAAGTAAATCTACATGAACCTCATGTTAAAAGCTTACAAGGGGCAATACTTAGAAATTTGAAGGAAAAGAAGCAATATTCTTTGTAAGAGTTAGGCTTTTCCATTGTTTACTTAGGTTGTTGCCCACTTACACCTGCACGAGTGATCTTTTAAAATATAAGCACAATTTCTTTTGTTCAATTATACCTTCTCACATTTTCCAAGGTTTATTCAGAACTAGATTACTGGAAAAGAAAATGCTTTAGGCAAGTGATGTATTTTAGAACTTTGCAATACTTGTTATCTCTACCCACTAACTTTAAAAGTTTCCTTTTAGTGAATGATATTCGTCGTCCTTTTTAGTCATTAGATTACTGTATATCATTCAGAAATCTGCAAGGAACTTTGCCCAGCTTGAAGAACGTATTGCTTTATATTTCTGCATGGTGTTTCTTTAATTAGTCAATCAGAGACAAAATTCACTTACTCTTTTTTTTTTTCCTTCAACCTCTTCTGAAAACATAAAAGAGACTGTGATTTAAAAACTCCAAGGTAGTACATATATCTAAAGGCTGGAAACATTTACCTTCTAAAACTCAAGTCACTTTCTATTCTCTACAGGCAAATGTATTTGACAGAGGCATCCATGATATTTAAGGTAGCATTTGAAAATGGTCTATTGAGGACTATAGTACAAGACTTACTCATCCCAAGTACCACATTTTAGGGGTTTGCCAAAACTCAGTACATTTCCGAGACAACACAAGAGTAATTTAAGTAGAGGTACTGAATTGGTTAACTATATTTAGCTGGGGTAGAAGTGCAATTATTCTCCCTATCCTCACAGCCACACTGTTAATACAACACTGAGATCTGTCTAGCAAATCAGCCTACTAAATTGGACCATCTAGGCTCCATATTATAGCAATTATCCAACATTTTACTGACGCAGAAAAAAAAGTGTCTGCTCTGCTCAGAGCTCTTTCAAGCTGTTTACAAATATTTGAGGACAAAGACAACAAACATATACATAATGGAAAATCACAGAAGTCAATTCATTTCTTATTGCTCAGACTTGGACTGAGAAAAGCAAATTGAAGAGAAGTCAGACAATTGCTGGCACTTCAGTACTAATTCTTCTGATGATTTCACTGTGCTTTAATATATACAGTGCTACCAAGAACTTCCCATTGTAACAGAAAGAGACACATACCAGAAAGTCTCACAATTAAAGATTTCAGTAACTACAAAAGGACAGAACTGTTGCTAGACTTTTTAGTGCAAACAGTTAATGAGGAGGAATAGGATTTCTGTATCCTTCCTTGTCAGGATTTGTACAGACAGCAGAGAAAACCCGTAAAATTATGGAAAAGCTACATATATCAGGTAAGTGTATATAGTTATTATAATTCACAAAGTGTCACCCAGACCTCCTAGTAAACTATCGTAACACTAAGGAAATAAAAATCTTTTATGCATGGTATGGTCACATTTCCATTACTACAATTTACATCCCAGAGGAGACATGAATGCAACTGAAAAGCTAAG
Source organism: Phasianus colchicus (assembly GCF_987193195.1). NCBI lineage: Eukaryota > Metazoa > Chordata > Aves > Galliformes > Phasianidae > Phasianus > Phasianus colchicus. The sequence continues at coordinate 7,218,806 of NC_143445.1, forward strand.
GACAGCTTGCCAAGTCCAAATATTTCAGTAAAAAGCATTTTCAGAGTAGATCTTGAGCAGTCTTAGGCACAACATATCTGCTACAAAACCTGCAAGACACAAAGAGCAGGACGGAGCTGGAAATAATGTGTATAACGTGAAGTTCACCACTTGGTAAAAACACTTTCTAGCCATCAGAAGTATCATTATTATATCTTATTCCAAGGGCTGTTTTCTCACCTGCTGCCAACATGAGATTAGTCAGCACAACACTTATTGAAGGAATTGAAAGTGGTAGAGATTTGGAAAGGAAATGGATTCAGTTTTACAGTAATTGATGATTAATTACATCATGTTGAATGTTTCATAATTAAAAAAAAAAAAAAAAAAAAAAAAGATGAGCCAAAAGACCTTCATTTTCTTTATCGTAAAACCTGAATAAAATATTCCACGTGTGTGTTCCTCCTGGCTATATTACAGTCTTCTTATCCTCAGGTTCCTAATTCCTACCTATAGGTATACAAGAGAATATACACACTGCTGTGCACAAGATACTTAAAAAAGAGATGTTTGCAATTCCTACATTACTTCTATAAAACATACTGTTCATTTATTATAAATTCAACTGTCTCTGGGATTGTTCCAGTTTAAAAAAACAACACACACACACAAAAAAAGAACAAAACAAAAAACACTGCTTGGTTTTATTTTCCAGAGGCAGCTACAGCTTGCCCCCATTACTTTCAAAGGTAAATAACTTCAACTAAAAAAAATCTGAGAGAACTCTGCTTGACACAGCTTCACTGGCTAGCCAGACTTGCTAAAGACTGTTTTAGTAGTCTACCAACCACAACCTTCCCATTATAGCCTCTTTCCCAGGATGTGTGATACGTGACAACTTTGTTAAATGCATACTGCAGTAATCTACTATGCAACATTACTTAAGAGTGACATGCAGTGGAATTCAAATTCTGCCATACCTTTCTAGAACGCAAATGGCCATAACTTCAAGGAAGAAAATCATACTGAGAGCTCATGGCACATTTCAACCCCAGTGTTATCCTCAAATTAGAAATAAATTAATTTTGCATCATCAGGGACACTCAGAGGAAGGAGGTGAAGCAGAAGAAACTAAATTTATATGCACACTTAAAGCTTCCCTAACAAATCTTACTCACTATTTACAGGGACCAGTATTTCACTGGTATTTCACTGTTTCTGCTCCTGTTCTCCCAACTTCCTCCCACAGCTACTAAGAATGAAGATGCCCATTAAAGTACATAGGTTGCTCCAAAAGTAATGTCTCTTACTTATCTGCTCTCAAGAATGAGTCAGTTCCCACAGGCCCTATTGAGAATAGATAAAATGTTAACAAGTGTTAATATGATATAACATTTTTTTCGAAAAAACTGTATTCAAATCCCAAGTGAAGAAGTTTACAGATGCTGAAACTATATTGCTACACAATGTTTGGCCGTCACACTTTGTATTATCACATACAAATATTTCCTATGTAGTATGACGTTAAACATCCATCTAATTAGATGCAGTAATATTTTGCAGAAATAAGGCAAAAACTAGAAATAAGTTTTCTAGTTCAAGAATACCATTCTATTGAATTTTAAATTAAGATCAGTCAGAAAAAATGTTTGGAAACCGATGCGATTAATGTAACTGCAGTACTTATTTTATTGTTTATTAGGAAAAAAGGATGATTTGTCAGAGATACACATCTGATGAGACTTCCTTTGCAAAAACTCTGAGTTGAGGTGCCAAGTTACTTTTAGGTACAAATTATTTAAATCAGGTAGGAACCAAACTTGCACTCTTTTAATCAGCACCATAGCACAGCTGATAGGATCATCCACCTTCTTCCTATTTGCTCCTGATTAACTTAGGTATCTCCTGCTCTAATGATGGTTTAAAAAACCAATCCTGTGCATTTAGGGTTGTTGTTGTTGTTGTTGTTTTCCAACCACTCTAAAAAGACAACCTAGAATAATTGGGATCATACTCAGAGCTTTTAATTCTGCTGTTTGGGAGAGCAGAGAAGGGCTCACCAATTATAGTGACAGAATCTGTGTTTCAAACTTAAGGAACAAAATAGAAACAAAAATCTCAGCTAAACTTTGAACTTATCCCCTTGACTCATATAATGCTACAGCCAGGAGAAGGCAATAGTTCTACTGCCAAATAAATCTTACAGTTGTTAGAAATCACAAACGTGCTCTGGACCTCTTTACAGCAGAGTTCAGATTAGTACTGTTCAAAGTGTTCAATAGAAACCAATCAGCTTGAGCTCCACTTACAGCCACTCTCATGCACCTCAATGAGCCATTCTCAACAGCAATTAAGGCTGAAGCAGCAGCCACTCAAACAGACATTCGAGCTGCTATGCAGTCAATTAGCAGATGGCACTGCTGCCATGGACCAAACACAAAGATCAACACGGACAGAGATGAGTAGGAAAACTGCCTAGCAGTCAGCAGTGCTGAAGGCGCCAGGACTTGGATTTATAAATCTGCATTAAAGTAATAGGACTCCAACTATCAATGAACAGATTAACCAATCACCCTGTGCCTCCTCCTCTTGATTAGCTGGAGATTGAATTCCTGTTCTTCTTTAGACTAAAGTTTAATTCTCTCCACCCATAACAAAACTGTCAGTGTGTAGCCATTGAATCACATATGTGGCATGACCTGAGCAAACACATGTCTTCTTGCATGACAGGTTGGTAGCAAATACATTGGAGAAATGGCTTGTTGTCATACAGGCAGCACAAGACGCAGCCTCCAAATGTTTTTATAATTTGGTACTTTGTTATATCATTAACATACTATTATGTTATATTATTAACATGAGCAGGCTGTACCACTCTTAAATTTTTTTTGTCAACAAAAGGGATCCCTGAGACTTTCCCAGGCTTGTGCATGTCTCAGCAACACTTCACTTGTTCATAAAGATCTAACAATATCTAATTTAGTTCTGTCAGTGGGCAGCTGCCAAACAAGAGCTAGAACACTTAACTTCAAAACAGAAGCCTAAATCTCCTCATTTTTTTTAAAGTTTGTTCAAGAAAAAAAGAAAAATTCATCTGTGAATTTATGCCTTTCTCCAATAAATTTCATAGAACTGATTTTACGGGCTTCACACATGGTTCTGTTACAAATTAACTTAGTATCTGAGTTCTTACAAAGTTACTTAAGCAAAAAACTGCTTGACTTCCCGCCAAGGTGGATTTTGATAAAAAGCCATGAAGCCTCATATTTCTCCTTCCTTTATTCTGTCTTAAACTAAAATTACACAACCTTAACTAGTAACTTAACCTTGTGTTCAGAAGTACCACCTTCAAGTCACCTGACTTTATTTCACATGGTACTTGTCCATTTTAACAGCCAGTATGTTATAAACATTATTTTGAAAAAGAGTAGATACGTAAAGGAACATTGCTAACACTTTTCTCAAACAGGAGTTCTGTTAAGACAGATTTTCTTGCTCGAAATGAAGCTTAGAGTATTTATTATGGACAAAATCTATATAAATTCACGCACCGCAACACAAATACACAATTTACACACTATAAAGTGACCACTTTAAGTTCTATTTTACCTGTCTTGCATTTTAAATAGATTATAAAAGAACCCAAATTCCTGCAAATAAAAATATAACAACAACAAAAAAAAAATCCAAAAAAATTCTCATAGCCCAACTCCATTATCTCCAGTATGTAAATGAATTATATTGCTTAAATTCTTCGACAGTTTCTAAACTGATATCCCTGCTTTCTTAACCATCCCCGTTCGATCTCACAGAAGCACAGGAGAATCTCACAGAACATCCTAAATTCTGTTAAGACCAGGTTCCAGATAACAAAACTGAAAGCCAGAAGTACTTCAGTGACAATTCATGAATGGACAATGAAAACCACGGTGAAATACCAGAATGAGTATCAGATGAGATTTTCACTGAAAATCAACATCCACAATTTTCTCTTGAAATGAGATATTCAGAACCATCCATGGATAAATCTGCAACACAACCTAGGCAACAAAGAGCCGTTAATCATGTGTTTGAAGTGCGTACTTAAGAACTCTTCCATGAAAATATGAAGAAAAAATAATAAAAGATGGTAGCTGCATTAACTGTAGAACGAGTGTGGGCAACGAGCTGTAACACTGAATGAAAATCAATGGATCCATTTAAAATCACAGAAAAAGATCTGCCAATGAGTACTTCCCTGGATTATGATATGAAGTCACTTCAAATTCTAGCTTAAGCAAACTACTCAATTTACTATAAAAACTTATATGTTAAAGAAACTGTCATTTTAGAAAAAACACAGCAGTACATTATATCCTGACACAAAATACTGATTAATATTTCAACACAATTCAAATGACATTTGCTGTTTACTGAGATTTGGATTAATCTGCTAAGCCTAGAGAAATAGTTATGGGTCACTCTTCAATGAAAGACTTGTTCCTAACAAAGAGCATAAAGAATCCACATGATCTCTGAATAACTGTTTCAAAGTTGAGTTTATAGAAAGACATCAAAATATTACAGAGAACAGTACTATCCTGGCTAAACAAATAGCATAGCTTTTGCATTGCACTGTTATTGTTTTTTTGAAATCTGTCTATTTTCTGAACTGGTGCTTTATTTCTCTGTTTAATGCTACCCAGAACTGCCTACAATACTTCTGAATCAAACGGAGGGCATAGTGCTGTAAAAGTTTAGGGAAAACAGATTATCATTGCATTTAATGATAGGTATTAGCTGCAGGTATTTTACAATTATTTTACAAGTTACGGAATTACATCATGAATACAGCTGTAGATGGCCAAAATACTAAAAAGCCTATGCATCTAACAAAATTTTTATTGAATTTTGTGAAAAAATAAGAAATAAAATTCTCAAGGAAAAATAAATCTTCAAACTTAAAACCTTCTCCTAACTATATATGAGGGATATAACTACCTCAGTACCAGATAAAACTGTAGAAACAGGAGGCAAATCAGACACCTGTGTTAATAATATATAGTACCAATAATATATTTACAAACACTGCAACATTAAAGACTTCTTAGAGCTAATGATTACTACAACGTCTCATCTGACCTTCACCACATACAGTCTGTAAATGTACCTCATTCATCATAGGCAGCAGTTTTTATTTTTAAGATGTCAGTGGAATCCTTCAGTAGCTGGACTTTCAGGGTTTAATTGCATTTACTACTGACAGTGAGCTTGATAAGGTTCCAACTCTTAGCTACAAAATCTTGAGAATTTTATCTACAAGGATGAAAGTCATCATCTTTCCCAAGACTGATATATTAACTTACCTGTCAACAAATACTTGTCACAAAAGGCATTCATGACTTTGATGCTTAAATCATGTCATCCTTTACCTATCGTGTATTAGATTAAACTCAAAACTTCATCACAGTTTTGATCATTAAGTTCAATCTAGCTAAAAAATTGCCAACATCTCCTGATTTAAATCCCCTGAGGCACCTGCTTTCTCCAGGTAGAATGAAACTCTGAGAGAATGTAGTAAGGCACATCAGACACAGCTTTCATCCAATCGCTTATCACAGACAACTACATCAAATAACTCCTTCACAGTATAATGAAATCCATCTTAAAACCAAGTGGGCTCATGTCCCCTTTGCTCCTGGGAATGGATGCTTCAGAATCTCATTCTATACGTAGATCTTCTTAATTTCCACCATAAATTTATTCATGGGCACCGTATACTCATTTTTCAGTATGCCACCAGCATCGTTCATCACCTCAAATAGCTCTTCCACCTTCATAGCATTTATCCCTGAAATTCTTACAGAAAAAAAAAAATAATAACACTCTACCTCTATTTTTTGGCAAAGCACAGGCCAGTTTTAAACACGACACTAACAATTCCATTACAGCTCAGCCTCCTTTCTTCCACTGCTCTGCTAGAGAGGAAGTAAAGTCTTTTTCAAAAACTGCCTATGACTACAGGACACTCTTCCAAAAAACATCTTTAGGGACAAAGTCAACTTGTCTAGGGACAGAAGAAAGCCCTACATTTCCTAAGCATATGTTGTAAGAATATATACACACAAAAAAACTCTACTGCATCCTTTAAGAAACCGTTCACAGCCTTGTGTTGAAAAATGTTGATTATCAAACTTACATTTTGCTATGAGCCAAGCTATTCTTTCAGAAGATACTATGCAATCAAAGGATAGTAATTAGGATAGATACTGCCACTAGTTTTTCAGATCACCCTTCCCTGTCTTAAGCTAAAAATGATTTATTATATATAGAATGCTCTGAAAATAAGACCTCCTATTTATTTCCCTGGAAACTACAACCAATACAAAGAGCACAATAACACTATTTGACAGAAAAAATTATCAGCTACAAAATACTATTTTTCAACACAGTCACCATCACTAGCTATACATTTTCTCCAGCAGTGAATAAAGGCCTACATACCACACTTGTAAACATTTGCACCTTGGTGGAGGTGATCCAGTGTTGCTGTCATTACTGCTGAAACGCACCACCCACTGCCTCCCTGTGCTAACATCTACTGCTGAGTCTCCATACACATTCTGTGAGCATCAGTGAATGTCAATAAGTGCAATTTTTTTCTGCATGGAGGAATTCGGTCAACCTTTGCTTCATACACACTTCCATGTCAGACGCCATTCTGTCAGACTGCACCTCTGCTGCCATTTGTCACACAGCAACAAAATGTAATGGAATATTGGTTGGAAGTTTCTACCTCCACTGCCGTCCCACCAACATCCATCACTGTGGACTGAAATCATAAAATAGGAGGCATTACTTTCAGAGCAGCTGTCATAATTTTCTTGATAAACTAAATGTTACACATAGTGTTTCTGATTTTGAGATGCAGGCTTTTTCTTCCATGTATTTATCTTTGTTTGAAGTGTTCCTGGTAGTATGAGCCTGTATGAGAGCCTGAGATGAATAAGCATATTGGCAGGAAGAATATATAACTCAAAACTGAAGCAACTGTCATTTTGAACCTTCAGAAAAATATTTTATTCTGAAATACTATCAGGATTCTACTCCTACACTAATTCTCTAAATTAATTGACAGGTCGCATTTTCATTTCACTGCAATCTGAAAAGAAAAGGGTTTCTCATTTTTGTGAATATATTTTTAGATCATTTCTATATAGATCAGTATATGAAATTAATTAAATCTTGAATCCAAATGGCTTTGTTCCACAGCCTAGAAGTAATACGAGTTTTTATAAAGCATGATGTTGCTGGAAAAATATACTTTTATAACACACACATGAGAATAAATTATGTTTGAATGTAAAATTAGTGGCTGGTATCTACACACACTCCTTCAGGTTTCCTTATCAGTCCATTCATGTCATTTTTCTTTATGAAATGTCTAACACTCAAACACTCCATTCACATAGAAGCACATACAACTGACTGAATTACGGTCTATAGTCCCATAGTACATTAAGTCCCATATTCACTACAGTGGGTTGCTTTTTTCATAAAATAGAGATGAAATTTACTTAGCAACCTTCAAAGTTAGGCTTTGAGGTATAAAATTGAAAAAGCAAATTGATTGTTTTATAAAATACAAGAAATATCATTCTCTTCTAACATTCAGCAACAGGACTCATTCCTATCTTCTTCAATTGTACCTCAGGCACACATCCCTTGGCATCGGTCAAGGGATGGTCATTCAAATGATCCCCTAACTTCTGGTCATTTTCACTTCTTTATAAATTGTTAAATATCTATTTTTTATACAAATAGAAATATATTTAAATGCTACAACTACATATAGAAAGACAATCTTTTATGTTCACTTCAGATCTACTTGTGCAGGACATACAGGAGCAATAAAATATCCCTGCACTCTCCTGTGAGTGCACATACCTTAAAATTCATGTTCCCTTTGTCTTGCTTATCCTTAAAACAGCTCGTATTCATATAGTTTTTCACAATGGCCCTCTCTTTTCCACTATTACTGACATAGCATACCAGACTAACTTTCCTTAGCCCTCCTGAGATACATCTGGATTTAGATACATCTCCACTGCAGAGAGCCTGGGATATAATATTATTAGATAAACAGTCAAACCCAAGATTCAAATTAACTCCCTGCCCTCCTACTGCAGAATTTAACAGCTATGTTGTTACCTAGCAGTTAGGAGAAAAGAAAGAATACTAAAGACTCATCCATTACAGGTCTTTTTGGAAAAGAAAATAGTTTTCAGAGGATCAGATCATGATCTAATTTCAAAACTAATCAAAAGGTAGAAATTTGGAGTAAGTCATCAGCCTTGAGCAGGTAAATGATAATTGTTTCCAAAAAATTTCCATGGAATTGCAGCTAAGCAAATGACTTTTGAGATGATTTTGAGATTCAGCATCCCTGTTCACCATAGTGACTGAAAGATAACATTACTGCAAATTAAATATGAGAGATAAATCATGCAAACTTATGCATAGCCTTTCTGATTTTAAGCATATAGTTAACAGAAGTCCTTTCATACTCAGGGGGGTTGGAGATTCATGATCCTTGAGGTCCCTTCCAATCCTGGCCATTTTGTGATTCTGTGTTCTTCCTTTGATATCATTTGTTAATTCAAATGGCAAAAGGACTACAGAAGTTCTAAGTGAAATTTCTGCTACAACTTACACACATTTTAATGTAAATTCAGATGATTATCATTATACTTATTTTTTAAATTTTTGTTATGTGAGATTTTTCAGTGTTATCTAAAAATGTGTTAGGCTTCTTACAGGTGTAATTATATTTAGATAAGAATAATATTCTATACTATAGAAGTACCTTACATTGTATAAATAATGTTAAGCTTCAGACAAATCAGCAAAGTACAGAACACTTGCATCAAAGAAAACGATAACAAAATCATACAGGATCTGACTCAAAGTCATGTGGGTATCAATGGAATGTTTCCCATGATCTTACAAATAAGATTTCAAACACATCCATGGAATAGCACCTTATATACTAAGGTGCTATATATATATATATACTTACATACTGCTTCGTGATCATTTAATTGAGTGCCACAGGCAAGAAAACTGTTGATAGCTTAACTAAGTTCGCCCATTTTTATTAGTGTATGTCAAAGTTATAGTGGCCTTCCAGTACCTGAAGGGGACCTACAAGAAAGCTGGGAAGGGGCTTTTTATAAGGCCATGTTGCAACAGGACAACGGGAAATGGTTTTAAACTCGAAGAGGGTAAATTTAGACTAGATATCAGGAAGAAATTCTTTACTGTGAGAGTGGTGAGACACTGGAACGGGTTGCCCAGTGAGGTTGTGGATGCCCCCTCCCTGGAAGCATTGAAGGACAGGCTGGATGGGGCTTTGAGCAACCTGGTCAGTGAGATATGTCCCTGTCTACAGCAGAGGGAGTGGAACTAAATGATCTCAAATGGTCCCGTCCAACCCAAACCATTCTATGACTCTATGAAAATTGCAACATTTGACCTCAGGTCTATTTGCACGTGATCATTTTTATATGCTATGCATTTCACTGCATTTATATATATGTTTTATCATTTTAAAAGTTCCATTGCATCACTTCAAAGTGAGAGCCATCAGAAAACTTATAAGAGGCTTTTAAAATAAGATTAATTATGACAGTTAATACATCACATAAAAATATACTGTATATTGCCAATATTAATTCCAGAAGTCATGCAAAGACTTATTTGCAGCAATTTCAAAGGGCAATAAAAATGTTAATTTAAAATCTCTCCCCTCCCAGAATGATTTACTTTTTTCTTACCCAGCATTATGATCACTGGAAAATGTTCATAATATGTTCTGTAACTGTACATAACTTATCACATCACCAACAATCAAAATTTTATTTTCATAGTAAGGGACAGTCTTAGCCCTCTTTGATATACTGCATTTATCCAAATTAAAGGATGAAATTCTAGACTAAAAAAAAAAAAAAGAATTTGAGGAATCAGACAATTGTCTGGAATGTATTTATGAATTAGAACAAACATTTGATACAAATGTTCTATAAAGTATGGCATTATGCACTGGAACTTGTTTATATTATGTTTTTGAGTGACTCAGTAATAACTTGATCTTAATTTTAGGACTGCTGTTCTGATAATGAAATAGTCTAACATATAATTTAAGCCTGACCTCGGCTTTGCCTCAGACATAAAAGGTTGACCATTTAAAAGAGATCCATTTTTAAAATAATCTTGTACTGTTATATTGATAAAATGATCTAACTTCTTAATTGATCCAGTAGCCCTTTATACACTTTACATCGCTCAAGATTGATTAAGTGATAATGGTATTCGTTGTAGGTCTTATACCAAGAAATAAATGGATCTTCACACCAAAAAATGATGAGGCTGCAGACTGGCAAATCGATTGATCCATATAACATTTATCTCATACTCTAAAATACCACTTATATCATATTCCGTTAAGAAATTGGTACTGCTTGGGTTGTTATTTTTAAAGCCCCCACCAATTATATTTGGAGATGAGAATATTTACCATGAATAGTCATACTGAAATAATGACTTTCCTAACTCTAACGTTCTTTGAAACATGGAAGCTGATTGTGCCAATGAATGCACAGGCAGCTGCACAGGGTCTCACTTAAATACATGCTAAAATCAGTCAGACATCTTTACACTTAATTTTTTAGACTACAGGTTATGTTTTATAATATTAACTGTCAAAGTAGGTGGAGATTAAAAAATAAAAAAAACACAACAGTTACTGTTGTTCTGGTGCTCTAAGACAGCATATAGGTAGCAATAGGAACAATGCTAGAGATGTTGACACTGAACAAGGATTTTTTCTTAATCTCCTGAGTACTGAAATCAAAAAAAGACACCTATAAAATTGTCTCCTCTGGCTTTAATATTCCTCCACAGACTAAAGGCCAAGAGAGAAATTTCAGCACATCCCATCCCCATCCTCAGAGAGTCTGCACTAAACTGGTGCAGTGCAGACTAAGCTACTTGAAGCAGCTATAAAATGGAAGTTCTAAAAAGGTGAAGTATTAAATCCCTTGACTGATGCTTTCACCTTTCTTATTTACTTGTATGTTGACCATAACCACTGATCCAGGCAATTATCTTCATTCTTTGTGAACTGCAATCATAAGTAGTTTATTTTTAATGTTAGGTGGTTTGAGAAATCGAAGCAAAGAACACATCAAGTGATTGTGAGAAGGTCCATAAGAGAGAGTGAACTCATCAACCACTGTATATAAGATTTAATATAGCTCCTTTATAGACCTGTTACATCTGAAGTATTCTTGACACACAATGATCTGAATTGTTGATAACTCAAAGCTTTCATTCCTTTTGAAATTTTAAGAGCAATGGAAGAGGGCTTAAGTATAGCAGCTAAGAATTGGGCCCAGCAGTTTTTCAGATAGCTCTTCTTCTCCAAAATACAATGTATTAAGAAAGTAATTACTGTAGAATCTCACTGACTCTCAAGATGTTTGTACTCTGCATAGTTGCAGAAGTACTATGTGTCATTTAAAGCATGGACTACAGGTTCACAACCACTAGCGTCAGTCAGTAACAGCAGCTGCTGTCAAAGCATGCTGAAAGCATGTTTCATGGGCAGAAACTCTTTTTGGAGAGTAAAAAATACACTGGTGTTGAATACAGGGTGCAGCTTGTACTCCTCCAGGAATACTGAGAACCTCAAGAGTCTCATAAAACAGATTCTTGGAGGAACTTTTTTCCTGTCCACTGTTTATAATTACAACTAAGCAGAACAGGTTTGCTTTAGTTCATTTCAGCTTTTCTCCAGGTCCATATTTACCAACGGAACTGCAAAATACTTCCAAAAATATCCACAGTTTGTATTAACCACATCCGACAGGACAGTCTTAGCTTTAGAAAAATCCAATCACTGCAAACAAATTATTCCACAAAGTCTTCTTCCAACGTGGAACAAAAAAAAAAGCCACGTTGCTATGAATGTCTGCCTACTGCTGAGACAGGAATAGAGGTGAATTCCTTGCACAGCTGCAGCTCACAGAGATCACAGTAGCCTCTCACATCCTGCAAGGCCAGCACACTGAGCATACCCAGATGTAAAGGAGATGAAAAACGAAATCTGAAACCAGCTTCTCAGAATGACTCCTGGAAATAAGCATTGGCCTCTTCCCTTCTAAGAAAAAGCTGTTTCTCTGGTGTGTCCAAGTAGCAGCCCAATATATTGTAACATCTCACTGAGTGCCACAAATGTGGTCTTGAATACTGGGTTACTATTTCTGGACTCCAGATTTAGGAAAATATGGTACCTTTTCATGCTGAAGCAATTCGGTTCAATGCAATTCTTAAATTTTTCAAATCAATGGATAGGGCTGATTCTTTCCTACGTTTATGCATCCAAACAATTCTACAGATTTCTTTCTTACCATTTCTTAGCTCAGAAAGGCTTAACATAATTGCAATTAAAAAAACAGTTAATTTGAGATATCATTTCATAGGAAATCTAGTTTAATTGCACTGCCCAAAGGACAGCTTCTTTTCCATTGGATGTTTGCCCTATTCATTTCAAATACAATTATAGACAGCATGAAGATTTCCTATTTAATCCCAAATCCGTAATTTTTCAGAAGTTTAACTATTATCATTGAAATCTGAATATATTTTTTCATATATATATACATATATATATATACACAATTTTATATAGCATTCCTATGAACATACTGGGACACTCATAACCTCCATGACCTTTACTCCAACTTAAGAACATATCTTTTCTTTCATCTTTTTTAGCTTTGCAGTTCTCCCTGTAACACTGCCTTTTCCTGTAACCTTTGTCACACACAACCTTAGACATTTTAGTTTCTCCTTCCTTCCTTTATTAACATTGCTTTCCTCCATTGTAAGAGGTGAAAAATGCTACAAGCTAAGTATCATTTACTGATGGTACACAAAAGCTCCAGCTCTGAGTGTGGAACTGAAGAGATGGAAGAACTTGCAGAATAAGGTATTTTTCATTAATAGTCTTTTCTTAAACATACATAACAAATGCATTTGACAACCCAAGTATGAAATTGCTACAGGCGAAGGGTATTAACAAATTGGCAAATCTGGTGCCTTAGATGAAACTGCCTATCCGAAACTGCTGTTCTGTCATTGTCTAAATATACTCTTTCTTCAAGTGCTGCAGGGTGTAAACTGAAACTTGCTGAGGAGATGCTGACTGAATGCTTTGAAGGAAGCTTCATTTGCAATGGCAGAGCAGTGCATTAGTGCACACCAACTATATATTCAGCTAAACTTTTCCGGGTTTTTAGGAAAGATATTTGTGCACACTGTATAATCCATCTGCATGGAATATTTTGTAAAATTCATAACTCATACAACTGAAACTATTTATAAGGCCCAGTCCATTGAACCATAAATTGTTTTTGCATGGTCCTCTAGAGGTAATTCACGGCCTTTCTCCACTTCATTCTTGGCAGTATAAATTAGCTTGCTCACGAGTTTATTACCTTTCCTTATTGGTACCGGATCAATATGGAAAAGCAAAAGGCAAAAATGTATTTTCAGGCTGTTATGCAAAACTTGTCTGCCAAAAATATCTAACTATGGCTAGCAACATTAAAAAGAAGCTGCTGTCTGTATTGTAGCATCAAAGCTGATGAGAGTTACACAGCCTCTTATCTGTAGGATTTTTCCAGGAGATGCTGGAGTGGCCTGGTACAGTCTCACAGTAAATTTAGTAAATACTGCAGCTTCAGACCCTGCATTGCTGGTGCTACTGACTGGCAGAAAAATTCACACAACTGAGGTGAGAGCACAGATAGGTTCCAGGATTTTGTGTGAATTAACAGTTAAAACCTAGGAGGTGTATTTCCTGAGAAGAGTGAGAACTACTGCATAAAAAGATCTCATCTAGATAAGATTAGGCACAGCTGAGAAAACAGTGAGGAGTAAACTCTATTCAGACAGAGGAGCATTACAAAGTATGATGTAAAAGGACAACTTTACCAAAGTAATACAGTGCTCAGTGGGAACAGCAATCTTTCAGCACTTGAGAATATGCTTATTTGAGCTGTATAACTTGTTTGTTTGATGCATTTTGATTCGTCTGGAACTTGAACAAAATACCCCTTCATTAAGCCTCAGCAATATAGTGCTACATTTCCTACTCTGCTGCTCAGGCAGATAGCAGCTCTTTCAGCAGAAACAGGAGGTTTTCAACACAGATCTTTGTAAATAAAGTTTCTCTAAGACCTATGCAAATAGCAATTGTAACTCCAATTCTAAAAATTATACGCTAGATAATGAAGTCACCTTCAAAACAAAAGCCACTAACAACTTTCTAGCAAGCTATTTCAACTTCTAATTGGTAGTCAAGCATTTTAAATCCACACTGCACAAAAAAGAAGAAATTCCATTGCCAACAGTGGTGTTCCTTCTCTGTGAAACCAGTGGTAGATGGCATAATTACTTGTAAGTATTCCCAGTTGAGTATCCAACCATCAGGGCATTTCAGTTGCATGCAGTAACTATCTGAACACTGCTAAGTCTTTCAAATAAAATCATTCCAAGAAAAAGCTGCAGAGCACGTTTTATTTCCATCTTTATTTAACCAGCCAAATCTCCGAATACAAAGGCATCCAAGGAGTCAAAATACCGCATTAGAAGGGAACTTTAACATAACATTATGGTTGTTTCCATGAGTACCATTTCCAGTATCTCTGGAATGCTTCACAGGGTGATGCATTACCAGTACCAGCACCAGAGCTTAAATAATGTTAGACCTTCAGAACTTCACTTAATAGCACAGTTTTCATTTACTCAGAAACAGAGCAAGATTTTTTGTTTACTCTCACTCACCATGATGCCAGAGCTCAGTATCTAACCTCAGTGACATAGACCACAACAAATCTTTGCAGAGCTAAATCATTTCTTACACAGGAATGGGTACTGTTACAAAATCCTCCCAGGGGAAAGTGCTCATCACTGACATATCAAATACACAGCCTAGCTATGTTCTAATGGACCTTGGGAAAAGCAAAGTAATTAATGAAGTTATTCTGCACTATAATGTAGCAGCTGTTGTTACTGATGCAAAACTGCAAACAGAAGTAAACTGCACACATTCTGAGAGCAAGAGGGTAAACTATGGTAAATGACTACCTATAGTGAAGAACATGAAATCCATGTTGCTTTTATGCTTTCTAAATGACGTCCATATCTGAATAAGCAGTTCCATAGCAGAATGTAAGCCAGCAGATTCAATAATCAAGTAAATTAAAGCTCTATCTTTTGGAAATTATTGGGTATCCCATACACTGAAAAATCATCTGACTTAAAGATACCTCAAGCTGCTCATAAATTAGGCAACAAAAATTCTGACTCCTTTTGCAGTAGAAAACTGTTTCCACCATGTATCTGTGGAGAGCTTGATAAAATCAGAAGCAGCATCTGTTACTGCCTCAGAGTTCTGAGATTACCATATACAGTTAGCTCAGCCCTTAATGAATAAATATTTACTTATCTAGCCTTGGGAGTGGTACCCATATTAAAGGAGTAAGTTGATTAAAATAATGTAGTTTTATTCCTTGTTGAAAAAAAAAAAAGCTGAATCTTATACATAGGAAAGTACTGACTGAAGAATACAGAATTTCTGGCTAAACCCATTTCAAACAGTTAGAGCTGAGCAACCTCATTTTCTCTTCACTGGGTTGCAATTGCAGAAATAAATCTGAGAACGGAGATTACATTTTTCTCTACCTCTGACCTTTTTCCTCTGTCTTGTTGCTCTGCATGTCTAGGAGGATCATCTAATGGAAATGTTGTTTTCCAATATATTCTTAAGCTGTTAGGGATGTATGTTCAGTCAGTTAAGATGTTTGCTTTTTTGATAAATTATCTAGAAATGAGAAAGCCACTTATAAGACTAGAAATACATAAGGCAGCAGCATCTGATATGTTGTATATCATTGGGTTGATCTCTACATCTCCTTAAACAGCAAAAAAAAAAAAAATCTAAAGTGTCCACTGCACACATATTTAGAATTTGTGGTGGGAATAGCAAGAGATTAATTCCCTCAGCAGATTCATTTTAAATTCATTTCCAAGGGTGTTAAAGAGTTCCATACTTCTTAATTGAACTGGATCATAAGCCTTATTTTTCAGACTCTGGAAATACTTATTACCTTCAGAAATATTAAAGCGTCAGTGTAACACTCGATGTGCAAACACACATAGCAAATGTATGCAGGTTCCTCATCACCTCAGCGCTCATCTATTTCACAATTTTTATCAAAGGATTAAGAAGTACATGTAACTCCTAACTCACTGTTTAACTTGAGCTTGAAGAACTCACATTTTCTAGCTACATTTTAAGCAGACTGCATCAGAGAATCAAACAAAACAGCCAACCAACCAAAAACCACCAGCAAGTCTTCAGGCTTTTCATAGAAAATTGATTGTTTTCATTCTGTTTTAAAGACAATAAGCTTGTTTACTAATGACATTTCTGCATAATTAATTCATTTCTATTACTGATAGCAATTGAGTTGACCAATTATAGTGACTTTCAGCACAGTGGCAAATTATTAATAATAAACCAAAGAGAAAATGCTAAATGACCAAAGAGTGCTCAATAAACCATAAATAATAAACCATTTAAATCAATGTAAATTAAACAGTGACAAAATACACAGCATTAAGCACAGTAATTCTGGCCCCTGCCCTTTTAAACAATGCAAATTATTCACAACATTTATGTAGCCCACAGGAAGAAAGTTATTTGAACACAAAAGTTCTGAGAAGTAGTAACCCATGTTCTTACAGCAAGGGCAGAAGACAGGCAACAGGATTTAGATGTTGTGCCCTACATAAACAGAGTGTAACACTGAGAAACCGTCACTAGAAGGAACTGATACACAGCTGAAAAGCAGAATTTCACCTAAAGATAGTCAATTTCTATTAGGCTATATCACTTTTCAGTTCAGGTCATACCTGCAAGTATCGATCAGCAATTGAAATACTGACTGGCAGATCTAAACATGACACTTAAAAGACTCCTGTCATGACTTCCTTTGGAAAACACCCAGATAAGTTCTTTATTAGTAGAAATTCTTCAACAGATGCAGTACAGTGAGGTAGATAAAGGCCCATGCAGTCTATTCAAAATGATCTCAGGAATCAATCAGAAGCAATTCTGAGAAGTTTTTCAAAGCAGCACAATGCCTTCAGCTAATACTATTTATTTAAATTCAGTTAAATCCTTAAGTGGTGAAATCAGAAATAAAATAGAAGGAAATTGAGTTCAACTCTCTCTAATCTCTTAACCTTCCGTATACAACATCTAAAACTGCGAGAAAATGCAGATTGTGAATGTAAGCATATATGTACTGTGAACAATCTTGGCTTGGTTTTGCTGCATCAATGGATGGCATTTTTGAAGAACAGTTTTTGTCAAGAGTAAAATATGCTATTTTATTTGACTTCACATATTTCCAGGAAGTATTATCAGTTTTGACAGATTTTTCACTGGAACAGAAAGACATTCAAAGCAGAAGATATAAGAGCTTCAGCAGTCTAGCAGGCCTGAGAAGACCATGGTCCAAGTTTCTGTTCAGTTATTTCATATTTCAGGAAATAAGTTATAATTTTGTTGTCAAAAATATAAAAACATCTATTTTACCTGTGACTGTACTGAAAATATATTTCCTTAGCAGAAATAGTCCTTTTCTAGCCAAAACTCTTTATTAAAATGATTAATGTCACAGCTATACCAACTTTAAATTGTGGCTGGACATCTGAATCAGCACTCACTGGTATAAACAGCATAGCAGCATTGGTTTAATATATTTGTCTATTTTGATTCATTCAACATCACTGCTTATATTTTACATTTTCAATCTTTTTTCTTTTTATAACTAGAAATTCAATTTATTTTCCATATTAACAACACAATAAGATACATTTTGAATAACCCAGAATAAAGCTGTCAGTATAATTTAATACAGTTTTCCTGATGATCTTCATCCCAAGTTAAAGAAAAAAATGTGGAAAACAAAATAACAAAAGGGTACCAAAAGCAGATGAAACATTGGTGTGATGGAAGACTTTGGCAAAACCATTTGAGATTGCCTTACACAGCTTAGGAAGAAAGTAGCATTAGCCCCAGCTGCTCAGCTGCTCTTACATTTGTCAAGAATACTTCAACAATCTTTTGCCTATATCCTGTATGTTTTAATCTAAGAAACAGCTACAACGAAATGAGTTGGTGTCAGCAGAAGCTACGTTTGTCTCCCCATATCTTTATTTTAGGGGTTGTTTTTTTCACTCTGGTTCGCTTTGTCTGCTGTATAATAATAACCACACTCTTCTCTCCTATCAGAGAAAAGTTCTATCATAGTATGGAAAGACACACAAGAGATAATGAAGTGTAAGCACCGCAAGACCATGCAGCTTTTGAGTCAATTCACAAAAAGCTCTAGCACATTTCCTCCTCCATCTTCACCTGCTGCCTGGCTCTGACTCCCAAGACTGTTCTCCCTTGTGATAAACGTTTGCTAAACCTCGGCCACATTTGTCATGAGTTCTCACACAGACCTTTCACAGAGAAGCACTAAATGCCAAGACGTGAATAGCTATTCTTGACTAGGCAATTGGGAAACATTACAGTGACTCCTGAGGTGAACCTCTGCTACCATTTAGCTATGATCATGTTCCTTTTCCATCATCTTGTCATAAGCAGAGTACCTGCCTACCGATTTGCTCAAGGTCCCACTCAGAAGAGATCTGAAAATTTGTTGAATACTTAAAACCTGAAGTGAATATCTTGGAGCTAGGCTCTTACACTAGTATAAAGTTGTGATAGGAATCAATGACACGAAATTTTACTGTGGGAAAAAATCCATTTTTGCTATGCCGATAGTTCCCAAAGTATAGTCTATGATAATCCCTGACCAGCCAGCTGCCTGAAAAGACAGACTTTTTTATTTACTTCTATGTGCTAAATTATATACACACGAAGTCAAGTCAATATATTCTAAAAGTCAAACAACATCAGAAACAGGGAGACAGAACAAAATGGAGATAGTAACTGTTACCCAGATTTAGGAGGGCAACACCAACAATAGAAGGTCTGTTCTTTAAAATATTGACCTTATCAAGGTGTGAACCATCCAAAGAAGGAAATTTGAGCAATATTTTTCATCAAGAGGAGCATACAAGCCCTTCATTGCACTAAAAGATATTTGCAACGCAGTCTTAGTTGTAGCCCCACTCAATACCCACTGATGATGCTTCTGCTTGATCTTGAATATAACCTGCCAAATCACAGCACCACTTCCCCTTATGACATTGGCCTTATCATCTGCATAGCCCTCACCATCTCTGTTTGAGGTTCATGAGAACCGCAAGAGAAATGATTAGCAAAGATACAGACTGTGATCACTGGGTCCTCACTACCAGCAGCTTCTTTCCACAGATCTGCTCTATGTCACATTCACACTAATGTAAATACAGCCTGTCACCCTTTGAGCCCCAGCTGAAGGAAGTAAACCCAAAGTCAACAACTTCTGAACACACAGTTATCTACCAGTACTTAAAGACTAGACACAAAATAGATTGTCACAGATGATATTAAAATAGCCTGTTCCAGGCTGGAAATGACACCATGAAAAAGGCAGGTTTACAGTTTAAGGAGCAACTGCACCTTCTTTTCTGAAAGAGAGAGAATGCTGGGTTCAGTCACCAGAAGTGCTGCTTCAGGCAGCTACATATGAAGAGATAAATCACCCTCAGCAAGGGAGCATTTCCCACCAGGGTCTAGAGAAAGAGTAGGTGAGCAGGATGAGGTGAAATAAATCCACCTTTTGCGGAATCTAAATCCTAAAATACTATGTGCTTAGTTTGCCCATTTCGACCTTTATGTATGTTTACACATATATATATATACACACACACATTTTATTATTTCAGCTTTTCAGTTTCTATATAATACACCAAAACAATGAGTTTAATTAGGGGAGGTAAGAGCACAAAGCAGTACCCTGAGACGTCATTCTCAAACGGAAACGAAAAGCGGAATTCAGCAGCAAATTCCCTTTGCCAAATCATTTGTTGAATTTTAAAAATAATATATGTAACAATACTTTCCCACTTTCTCTTACACTGCACTTTCCCTTTGCATTCCCTTCTTTTGCACTTGTCATTGGGGTCACTGTTAAAAAAAATCATCTCTTTCACTACTACAGAGCTTTACGTGGTTTTGTAGGAAAAGTTTTCTGCTACACAAAAAAATTTGGATGTAGCCTTCCAAACAGTAGTTTTATCTTTAAAATGTTACCAGTTACACAACATTCCATTATATTATATACCACTCTCCAGAATCCAAATTCACTTCATGCTGACTGGCACCAATTTACTGGCATGTAATTCACACCATTTATGACACCACTAAATTTGGCTCATACAAAGTTCCTGCAAGTGGCAGCATGCTGTGCTACAGAAGATTTGCTGCACTGGACCAGATGGTAAGATTCTGTTTTTCAATTAAAGTTGAAGGGAAAGAAAGGTGGAGGTGGAATGACAAGACAAGAAAACAAAATCAAACAAGGCTTCACAAGAGGTAGACTAACAGTCAATAGGAATAAGGAGGCAGAGTTAGAAGACAGACCAGTTTTATTTACTGAGCCCTTTAAAATAAGGAGTCTGTTTCCTACAATAACATTAAAACTAAGCTTTACGTATTATAATTTAAGTAGTGGGTATACAAACAGGCAGTATTAGTTCACTGAGGTATGAGTAGCAGGTATTAGGCAAATCCTATTCATTGAATAATTGTGGGAGAGAGGATAGAAGGTACTGTATTTTGGCTTAAGTCCATCAACCAACAACAGTGGATTTTATTCCTAAAGGAAGCTTTCTTTATCCAGTGAAATACTTCGAATGCTTATTCTGTCACACAAAATATGCATGCCAAAGTCCAGTGACATAACAGCAATCTAAAACTGTTAACAACTTTTTTAAAAAATGAAAAATGAAAAATCCACCATTAAAAAAGACAGAAAAACTCAGAACTCTTTTTCCTTTATCTAATTTAAGTATCATAGCTATTCTTATCTGCCTAAGCAAACGGATAACAGATATTCTGTTCCAGAATTTAAATTCAAAGTTTTCTTATTTCAAATTTCCCAAGTTCTTTAAAAATTAAAGCTAGGAATTTTGTATCTTTCATAGAAAGTTCAGGTGACCCAAAGACATACATGAGATTTTAAAATCATCAGTCTTACAAATAAGATACTAACAGTTTTGTGTTTTTCTTATAAAAGGCACAGTTCTAAGTACATAGTTCATAGCTGTGCTGTGTTCTAAGTACCGTGAAGACTCATGGCTGAGGTTTGCCCATTTCAACCTAAAACACCAGTTTGGAATTCAATAGCGAGCTCCTACTACAGTTTGACTCAAGCAGCTGTTGATGCTGTTTGAATCATAGCTCAAGATCAATTTTGGTGCACGTGACTAATTTTGTAAAACAAACAAACAAACAAACAAACATGTAACACGTAAAAACCATCTTTTCCTTACACTGAAGAGGTAACAACTGTTTAGAATACAGGACAGTTTCTCTCTATGATGGGTATTATACTCATTCTGGAAAGATCTTCCATCTGCACATCCAAGAAGCTCTGCAGCTAACAAGCAGAGAACCTTGAAATGGCATATCTGAAAGAACATTAAGAAGATAATTTCTCTTCTCTCTTCAGTGACAGAAAGGTTGGACTGCTGTCCAAGAATGATTTGAGGTAAATTAAAAAGGCTACATATCACTTCCAGGATTCATGGTAGAAACATTATCAGACGGCGAAAAATTTTCTAGACAAAGGAATTCTCTTTTTTCACTCAGATGGTTTTCCAGGGCTAAAGCTGAACATCTGTATCTTATAAAGTGACTGTTGAAAAGTGACTTGATTGGCAGAAACATTTACTCAAGATGCCCTTGCAAAGTCATGTTAGTTTTGTAACAGAGAAAACTGGTGTTTTTCTTCCTTCAAGGACCATAAAGTCCATGTGAAAGAGAGAAGAACACTTATTTTCCATAATGTGCAGGAAAAATGAAACCTTAAAGGTGCCAGCAAGTAATTTTGCACTTTTAGTAAGCTCACACAAGCATAGCGATAATACAGAGGAGCTGGGCCCTAGAAGTCTATCGTAGTACATGGAGTATTTCATGGAATTTGTTATTAAATATTTAAAATAAATATTTACTTCATTGATCATTATTTTTAATTGCATTTAAATAATTTTAGCCCTGTAAATCTAAGAGATTTTTCGTGGACTGGAAGGCACTTACATGAACATCTTTTTCTTAAATATATAAACAGTCTTAAAATCTGAGGTTCTGGACTCTATATGGTTGTTCAGAGTAAGAGTGAAGTACCCTTTTTAAAAAAAAAATTCTACTTTTGTCTTGATGCTGGAGATTTAATCTCATCTTTCTTTTTCCTGAAGAGGCTGTACTGATTCTTGTACAGCACCTGGCTAATATCAGGGTGATTGGAGCTCTGGAAACTCGAAGATTGAGTGCAGCATATTCACGGTCATCAAACAAACACATCTGTATCTCTTCAGCTGCCCGACTTTCTGCTGCACGTTATTTAATATAAAGTCTAGTTAACAAGGGATGTTAAAAACATCTAGGTTTTCCTTCTTCACTCTTCCTCACATAATTCTTGTGGTCTTATACATTCTCCCTAGCTCAACTGGTCAGCATTTTTTGCCTATTTCTTGCCATGGTTCTTGAAAAATCATTGTATATTTTACAAATTCATTCTTTGCCTAAATTCATTATTTGCCTAAATATTAATCCACAACCCAATCTTTAATATATATAGATAGATAGATATAGATATTCACAGCCCAACCTAAAATATATATATTTTTTATTTTTAAAATATTTTATATTTAAAAATATATATATATTTACTTAAGATTGGGCTGTGATACACATATTATTTAGGCACACATATATATAAGATATTATTAGATTATATATTATTATATAACGTATAATATTATAGTATATAATACTGTATATATACACACACACACACACATATATATGTACACATATACTATAAAGGCTTCCTCCACCTCCTGCAGAAGCTGCCAGATGATGAAGTGATCAGAATACCAGGCAGCTGCTCTGAATGTGCTACTGTTAAGTATGCCACTAACATACAACACAGCTTCCTTCAGAAAATAAAATGTCATTCTGGCTGGATCAAGCAAAACTGTTAAAGACCCTTCATAGTTACTCACTGCAGAAGTGAAAAGAACACATCAATCAGGCACAGAATTCATAATTTACCACCAATATAACTCTATTAGATAGATATTATGTTCTGTAAAAACCTTCCTGTCCTTAAGAATTCTTCAAATTGATTCTATATAAAAATGTGTGTGGGAGAAGGATATTAAGAAAATATTTAAAAGATGCATTTCCTATTAGAAAATTCCCATACAATCCATGCTGAGCTATGGTTGGAAATGCAGGTAAGTAATCATCAACATCACTATGAAGTCTTTGGGAAGGATGTTGATACTACATTCGTACAACTAGAACATTCAAAATTCCAAATGCTGAAATGTTACATTTTGCAATTAGAGATAAAATAGTATTAAGACATCAACCTCTCAAATCATGACTTAAAGAAAATTCACTGTTAAATGTTAGCTAAAAGCAAGACTTTTGCACAAAGAGAAGAAAATAGAATGTTTTTACAATTAGTATGTTTTCACCTAAAGGAAAAGCACAAAGCTCATTATTTTGGAGGGGGTTCCATTAGCATACAGTAGAAGACACGCACTGCCTCCTGCTGACATGATACACTGTAGAACACTGAGAGAAAGATTTCCTCTTCACAAGCAGGCCTACATCTTCAAAAAGAGATGTGTCTTCACTACCTTTCTTAGGATGTTTTCACATGTGACAAGAGACAAAATAAACTACTTTCTAAATGTACAGTTCATTATGTTCAAATAATTTCCACAATCTGAAGTAACACATCTCATGGGGAACAGTTTTCAACTTCACTATGATCCTTTTTACACGGGAAATATGGAAAGAATGAATTTGTAAAATATACAATGATTTTTCAAGAACCATGGCAAGAAACAGGCAAAAAATGCTGACCAGTTGAGCTACAGAGAATGTATAAGACCACAAGAATTATGTGAGGAAGAGTGAAGAAGGAAAACTTAGATGTTTTTAACATCCCTTGTTAACTAGACTTTATATTAAATAACGTGCAGCACTGTCTATAGAAGTCGGGCAGCTGAAGAGATACAAAACAGCTGCAAGTTGTGAAGCACTCCATAAAAAAAAATCATATTTAATAAAGGTAAGGATATGCTGCTTTAAACTACATGAAATAAAGCTCTATTTAAAAACAAAACAAAACAAAAACCAGTGTGCATCATAGGTTACCTGGTATGTCTGCTTCAATCCAATGTTACTATGAAGTGTTTATTACAGACACTGCAAGAACTGAAGTGAGAACAGGAGAGCACTTCTAGCAAGTGTCCCTCTAATTAGTTTATAGCCTGAACTTGTTTACCATGGTTATTATTAGTAAGGCAAATCTAAGGCAAGAACAATCTATGCTGTATTCTACACACAGCAAAAGAAACTGACACCACTCTGCTGTTTCCCATTAAAAATTCTGAAAGCTTCATTAAAATTTAAGGACCCCCAAACTCCATGATCATGAAAACAGTTGGCACAATTTACCTGATTCTTACTTCCCTCTCCTCCAAAAATGCAAACAGTCCCAGAAATTTATGAAAGACCTAAGAACAAAGCAGCTACAGTGCTCATCAGGACCCTTGACATCCTAGCTCTTCCAGGGGCTGTTCCCCATTTATTGTCATTCTCTGTATCTCGCCAATCATTCATGCAATGCTATTTTCATCTTAACTTCATTTCATACTCTCTCCAGAAGACCTAACTGTAAGCAACTGACCTCAGCTTCCCACTCCCTAAGCTCCCACAGCCTTTATAGCCACAGGAAGATCCTTCTCAGTAAGCACTATAATTCAGAATGGTTTCATACTCCAAGTAAACAAATTCCACAAATAAAAGGTCTAGTGCTTGGTAGTAGTTATACTACACATTGTGTAAGCTCTCCTTTTTTGATTGTGTGATTGCTCAAACTCATCAACAGACGAGTGCAGAAAAAAAGAAAATTCTACCTTTTTTTAGTACAGATGGTCCCTTTTATTTGATACAGGTTTAGAGGCAAACACCACACCCAGTCATGTTACCGTGAATTACAGTGTAAAAGCCTTTTTTCAACAGTAGATTGCCTATATCAAGAATAAACACAATCAGACCGTGACATGGATTAATTGAAAGGATATTTCCTAATGCATTAACGCCTGCTGTGGTGGAGTATTTTTCTTGTCAGCACTGTTGAATGGATAGCATTGGGAAAGTGGGATACATAATAAATACTCAGAGTGAGAAAACAGGCAAGTGATTTCAGGCAGGAGGTGGGAACAGGACACTGTCTGAATACCTGATCAGGTAGGGAGCAGTTGGATGAAATATCCCACTCAGTTCTTTCCCTTGTGCGCTGCAGTTACGGTAACATCCTTTAGCTTTTAAGGTTTCCTTGATGAAAATATTATGCTAGTGCAGATTTCTAGGCAATGGATGATTGAAGGTTCTTCCTTAAATGATATACAAGCAGCATATATTTTTAGCGTGCCTGGCAGACTGTACCCTTGCAGCATTTTTCAGGTAATAGATAATCTGATTTAGACTACAGTGGAAGCAATTCTAAAGCTGATAATTCAATTCCCACTGAGAGACACTGAATACTGTCTCCTTTATAGAGGTGTGACTGATTACTCATCCTTTCCATACCATTCTAAGTCACCACAGTTTGGCACTTTTATGCAAATTATTGAGATATTTGCTCAACTACAGCAGGCTGACGTGAGCTAAGAAGCACAGTAAATTGATTCTTGATTGAAACTGATCAATTGAAACTTGATCTTTTCTACACACGTAGATGACTATTTTCTGTTAGTCTTCAACATACTTATCCAGGTTAAAGAACAGTATAGTGCTTCAGAGTCTTTGTTCACGTTTGGTTTTGGATTAGCCTAGGTACTAGCAACTAAAATAATACTTGACAACAAAACTGAATGAAATCAGCCAGTCACAGTGGTCAGGTCTTTGCAACTCAACATATGGACATAGTAATAATAAACATTTCTCTAATATTACTCTAGGCTTCAAACTCACATTAAGAAATACCAAAAGCACACCTGCATCCCGACTTCCAACCCTTGAAAGAATTTATTCCCTTGTCTCAGCCTTGTGTGGACAATTTTTCTCTTAGTGACAGATATAATAAATAGTAGAAAGGAAGGATTTCAGTATTTGCAACAGAAAGCAAAAGGGCAAGAGCTATTAGAAAAGAGGGAACAAGAAGAGGGTGGTTATATTGCCTTCTTTGTTTTCATACTTGGAGTTTAAGGTTCTGGTCTCTGGAGATTTTTATGACATGAAACTTTTTAGTAGCTTCCTTTTCACTGTACCATACCTTTATGATTTGAAAACTGCCTGGAATCTAGCAGCCTTTCATGTATTAATGCCCATTTGAGCCAGGTGTGTCCAACCTGCAGCCCACGGGCTGTATGTGGCAGCCAGTCATGAAGCCCCACAACACTGTCAACTTTCAACGTTATTGTGTGATTTTTAGCAATGTGTTTCATGAGTCAATAGTGTATAGCTCGAGCACATAGTGTGAGAGGAGGGCATAGTGCAGTGCTAACTCTGCTCGTGCCACACTGAAACACATGTGTATTGCACTTGACACACACTTCTGCCACTTAGTGAGTAAACGCAGTGACTGCCAGATAATAACATTTCAGTCTGTGTGTTTGTGACTGTGAAGGTAAGCATTATTGTTAATAAGCAGATATACACGCTTTCTTATTTAATTATTACACTTGGGTTTGTGATTTCGTAAAATAATTTAGTAAGTTAACACATCCACTGCAGAAGAAAAATACAGAATAATCATGCAGTACTGAAGAATTTTGTAATTTTCAATATCTCAAAAAGCTTGCAAACAGTATAAAATAATGTGCAACATGTTTTTAATTAGTTTTACAATATGTATTTGATAAGTTTTTGCTAATCTCACCAGGTGGGTGCAAATAGAAGTACTAACCTTCTAACCCTGGGTCAAGCTGCCAATCTCAAAATGCTAAAGAGAGGTTTTACAGAGGGCAATCATTATGCCTGCTTTTATTCCCTGCATCTCAGAACTTGTAAATTCGATGAATTGCGTATTTAGTGGTCACTTCTTTTTCCACATGAATGTAACAATGTTAAATGTTTTATTATAAAACCTAAAACACAAAGTTTGGTAAGTTACATACGTTAACTATATTTTATGTTATATGTGTCCCAAGACAATTCCTCTTCATTCAGTGTGACCCAGGCAAGACAAAAGGTTGGACATCCATGGTTTGTGCTATTTAACAGCACAAGTATATGTATTCAATCCTTGAGGTCCCTTCCTACCCATTCTATGATTTACTCAATTTTAGGAGGTACATCCTGTCACATGTATCTGGGGTTAGACAAACACAGACAGCAAGCATTACAGCTCCTTATGAAAAGTGAAATAGAGTTGCTGACATTTAACAGAAAATAAACACGGAAAACCTCTGGTGCCACTATACCGTACGGGTAGGGGCTTGAATTGTACATTTTGTTCCTTGGGACTGTTTGCTGTAATCTTTACAGGAAATGTGACTGCTTACCTTGGTTCTCACTATAAATTGTTTTGTTTCTTTTTTCCCTACTTATTACAGTAGTTTTCAAGTGCATCAAGAATATCTCTGTTACCAAGTGCAGGTTTTTTCCATACCATTTATGAGTGTTTTCAGCTACACTGCCTTGTTTTCAGTAGCGAGTGGAACAGATATCTTGGATTTGTCTAGTTTACAATAGAAGCACCTAGAAGGCAAATTTGGTTTTCCTACACATTTACATTTCCTTGCTAGACCAGACTCCATGTTGAAGTGAATAGGAAATAAAAAGCAGAGGCTGACTGGTTTTGTTATGACCTTCATAAAAATTCTTAGTCCACAATTACCTCAGTGATTCATTTCTATCTGCTTTGCAGTATAAGTATTGATGTCTCTCTGCAATCATTCATAAAATTAGTCTGCTGTTATGGTAATGTAAAATAATTATTAAGGGATAGAGAGGAGATTTTCTTATTGATGAACAAGAGCATTCCTTGATGCCTAATATTTCACTGGAATTATGATCAGGTGATTATTTTGTAAGTAGTGGTAAAAAGCTGTTTAGTTTTAGGGATATGGCTGCTTTCCATCTTCAGATTCTACTTCTGTTAAATACTCCGTTGATAGGAGATATGAAAAGCAACAGTCACTATCAACATGTGAGTGCCAAGTCTCAGAGTGTTTTAGACCTATCTTTGCAGCTACCTACTTAAGTCTGTTCATATTTTTGCTTCATGGGCACATGGAAATCACTCTTAAGACAAATCTCTAGAGAGTTCACCCTTCAGGTGTTGACTTCTAGTTTGTAAAATGGCAGTAAGCACAGAGAGATAACTCAATGTGTTGTGTAGTGATCTCCATTTCAGGACATAACAGCAATGCAGTCTGCAAGAAGAACCTCTCACATTCCTTCACTATAGGAAAAGTAAAAAGCTGCACCTAAGCCTGACGAGAAAATACGATGCTTCTATCTGCAGCACATTACCTTTTCAGTAGTGTTACAGATAGACCAGCAAAACTCAAGGCTAAATTTCTAATAAGAAAGCACAATGGGACAAATATTCTATGACTCATTTCTTAATCCATTTGGATTTCTGCTGGTATCCATAGTTCGCTTAGCAATCAATTCTGAGAACTTACTATTGGCATTTTGCTAAAGAGGCTTAATCTGGAAGGGATTTGTGAGGAAGCAGCAAAGCAGGTGTTGCTTTTTTGTTGTTCTTAAAAAAAAAAAAAAAACATTTTTAGTTTATGAGCTTATAAATTTATTCTACTCTGAGAGATTTCTAAATGTTTGACTAGCGTATTTTTCTTCTAATTTGGAAAACGTTGTTAAACACCAAAAACAGCTTTTGTAATAGCTGCACATACCATAAAATATAGTCAACATAGGTACACTGTACAAATGCTGCCTCCTTTTAGAAAATAAACATTGAGAATAACAAAATTTTATTACAATTGGAAACATAATTCATATTTTCAAAGGAATTACCATGATAATAATGGTGATGGCATACTAAAACATATAAAACCTGTTAATTAGTACAAGTTTTATTACTTACATGCTATCACAAGGACTGTCTTTTTGACAGTTCTGGGATTCATTCATGTGAGTTTTCACATCTGGTTCTAGGAGCAACCTGCACCTGTCTCTTATTTCTGTACTTGTTTTAATTAGCTAAGCTAAAGAAAGAGACTGGGAAAGACAGTTCCAGGGATTAATAAATTGGACTAAGGATCTCCAGACCAAGAAATGAATTCAAGCACATCATCCCAGAATGTGAACACTGGTTTTCAGTCTTTCAGAAAAGACTTAGGTATTTTCATTTTCAATATTAAAATAAGTAAGAACTCAACTAAGTAACATTAAAACCAGACCAGTCACGTCTGATGTCTACCATACAACAGAATTCCCATTGTATCACCAAGTCTCTTCACAAAACACCCAAAAGCAAAAAATAGATATATAAATCACAGAAGCACTTCAGATGGCAACACAATGTTCCCTTCAGTTTGGATAGCATCCTCCATCCATCTGAAACAGAAAAAATACTCAAACATTTGGATTCTCCCTGCAAGGAAGTGAAGAAAGAGATAAATTCCCCAGAAATATAAAAACTTCCATACTCCAATTATGGATTATTACACAGAAGCCATGCTGCATAATTCAGTCAAATATTAACTGATCAAAAGAGCAGAAATAAAGTTGTTTCTATTTTCAAATACTTCTATAAAAGTAGTATTTTATTGGTTGGGAATAATACGTATTCTACGTCCAAGAAGACTGAAACCCTCTGCAAGGAAACACACAGTTTAGGTTTTAAAATCTTCATTTCCCTCATGTTACACTCTTGCAGACTAACACATTCACAAACTTAAAATTCACTGCCAGCGCTCCAACTTCAGTTAGTCTGCAGAAATGTTGCAGAGGTAAAGCAGCTGTTCTTGCTAATACACTACCCAAACTACATGGGTTTCAGAGAAATTTTCTTGGAATATTTCTAACCGGAGTCCATGCACTGAACACTCATTAATGGTTGAGGCACATTAGATGAGCTCTTTGAGTGCATCTTAAAGAGTACTTTATTTGAGAGCAAACCAGATGACCCACTGGAAAAAAAAAATAAATTAATCAAGGGAGATAACTGGCGGCATTCTCTCCAGTTGTGTGAATCTTGATTTAAAATAAGATTAGATTTTGTATACTATTCAGACCTAATATAAGTTTCAAAGGGAAGCATCACTGAAAGTGAGCATACTGAATTTTAAACTCTTGGATTTCCAGCCAAAGGGTGACTGGACAAATGATCAATGAGAACTTTTAAATGTACAGGTCTTATTTCAAACAGCTGCAGCCCTTCACCTTCTTCTTCTTGCCCTTTTATCAAATCATTCCTTCACTAAATGTCTATACATGACATGTAATTTCCTATATCTAATCTGTAGTATCACTAGAACATGAGTTTGAAAATGCAGGCTCCAGTTTGCTGCTGCTCTTTCAATCAATAATAAAAGCATTAATTTTAGAGAATATTTCTGAAACGCGTAGGCAATTTGTTTTCGTTTGTTTTCTTATTTTTAATCACAAAACTGTGATCTCACAGGAATTCTTCTTACTGTCTGGGGATGCTTTATTCCCAAAGAACATTAGCATTTCACTACTGTCTAATGTTGAGATCAGACACCCTTATATCCAACAGCTTTCATGATATTTTTTTTCTCCAGAATCTACAGATTCTATGTCTAACTATGCCAAAGAACTGGGGGGGGGGGTGTTACAATATAATGAAATGTAATCACACACCAAGGAACTGTGCTATTTAATCAGAGCCTAATCAATAGATTCAGAAGTTCAAGAGGGAAATTAAAATTCTACCAACACATGCTTGACTTTCTTCTCCAAAAACTTCCCACAGCTTAATTACCCAAATCTTACTACTACCAGAAGGAATTGCAGAGGCCACATATAGACACTGAAATAACGCATAAATCTTTGTGCCTTTTTAAGTGCTTTGCAAAGACTAGGCTAAATTCTTCTCTTATTTGCAAGGGTTAATTACAATCATTGCCATTATCTACTCAGCTAAGCCTAGCTTCATGAGTTGGTCACTGAATGGGCTACTGTGTACCTTGCAAAAGCAGAGTTAACACAAATGCCCTGACTACAAATGAGGCAATAATAGCATTGGGGGGCGAAACTTGAAAGTTCCTTGGTTTTCCTCATGTGCTGAACTTAGAGTTTTCTCAAAGAAAAGTTAAATCCATTGATGGGGGATCATCCACTGACAATGCATAAGTGCCATTTACAAAGACGCAAAGAAAGTAAACCAGAAAATAAAACAAAAGGACCTTTTACAGAGTTAACATGGCAATTTTCATTTAATCATCTCCATTTCTATTGACATGATACACATAAAATTATTACTGGAGTACAGTAATCCTATAGATATATCTAAGTTAGCATAGAAAACCAGCCATTGTCACTACCATAAATACTCAATTTCCTGGGGTTTTTTGGTCAACCAGCAGAGCTGTCTTTACCAACCATCCACCAAGAATCAGAAGTAAGTAACTTCACTTGTATAGCCAGGGGAAGTAGCCCATAAATAATTAGGAAAAAGTAACTTGCCTTCTACACACCCAAGTGCACACCTGCACAGACACACACGCTACTGTTCAGTTTAGCATCTACATTCCTAATTGAATGCTGTATCAGTCTACATTATTTACCAATGTTATTCGGAACTTCTGCTGATATACAGAAACAAAAGAGATAAAATCCTAATAAAAACTATGGGGAGATGAAAGGCTTTTTAGCTGTGGTGAAGATTTTTTCCTCTTTGCAAGGTACCTTAAGTTCAGATGCTCAGTTATTTTGCAGCAGGAGGAATTGCAGAGTTGCTCTATACATATCACAGATTATGCAAGATGTGACTCACAGACATCTGAAGTTTTGGGGTTTTTTTGCTAGCTAACTGCTGCATGGTGAGATAAGTAGATGACCTACATGAAGCACTTTCAGGCAAGGTAGCATTGTCTATGTGTATAATAAAAAAATCATCACCTTTTCTTCCATTACAAATATCAGGTAAGTGTGAATGATTGTATTTATCACCTTTTACATGCTATGACCTTTCAGGGGTACAAAAATGAAATTCAATGGTAATTTGGGTTAGAGGGAAAGGACTAAAGACAATGCAATTATTTGATCACACCACAGAAGATCGAATAGGTACATATCAGCAGTGAGAAGGATCCATAAGAGGTGAGCCATAACAATGGTATCTGGTCCAGGAGTTAAATGAAGGCTTCTAGATGTCATTGCAAGACAATTTACAAAAAAGAGATCTGCTCAAGTTTGATGGGAACGAATTTCTGTGAACTGTTTTTAGGACATAAGTACTAGAAGCAATGTACCTGTCTTAAAATACTGCTGCAAGCCTGAAAGTAGAACTAATTATATTCCTTTCAGATTTCTTCTAATTATCTTGAATTATCACCAGCATAAAAGCCTTACAAAAAATTAAGGAAAAAGTAATGAAGAAAAGCATTTCTTAAATTCCCCACTGAAATGAAAAAAGTAATTTACCTCAGATTAGGAATGGATATTTTCTTCTTTCAGTTCTTACCGGCAAACGGAGAACCAAAGAGTAAATTAATAACAAAATCCTAAACAATATACCTACTAAACAAATTTATGATTTTAAAAACAGAATTTCAGTCATGTATAACTTTCTAAATATATGCAATTTTCATGCAATGATTTTCCTTACTGTACCTTGAAACCAACTAGTTTACTCAAAATTATAAGCTCTGGCAGACCTGCATTTTACGCCATCTCTTTGCTTTCTGTGAGCAATACTCAAATATTTACAGTGAATTTGAAAACTGTTTTGCACCTATTTAAAGTAAAAATTCAATACTTTTGCTGGTTCTCCACAGAAGGATGACAGGCTTCAGCCAGAGGGCTGAAAGGTTCAGAATCTGTCAGTCTGAGGCACAGTGTAAGAAAGGAGCCGGGCAGCACATCAGCTACAAAGACATTTTCACTGGAACTATTCTGCCCTGTTTTTCTAATGAAAGCAGACTTGCACAATCACATCATCTGTTCATCTCCCACATTCTCATGTATTCTTAGTTTACTGGCCAAATTACAAACACTGAAAGAGATCTCAAAGGCAGAAAGGATTCTATACTTTTATGTGGCAGGGTGAGGTAGATGGATTTTTATGAAAAGCTCAAGATGGATAAAAGGAAGGAACATGAAATGCAAGATTTGCTGTTCAGTTTCTTCTGCTTGCTGGCCTGTCAGCATGTGCATAACCCTAACAGAGTACAGCTGCCTCCTCCCTTGAGAACAATATGGGAAACAAGAAGAGGCTATTGCACAGGATTTAGCCATGTGCTAGAGAACGTTGGGCAGGAGAATGAAGGGCATGGGGAGGACAACTGAGGAATTTAGAGTATGCATGGGAAAGTATTTTTAGTGGGTTCTAGAATCAATTGAAAAGCACATGAAATTTTGCAACTATCAGCCAAAACTGCTTTCTCCTAGGAAATATTCTATTAACAGATAAAATAAGGACTAGACATGCAAACTGCAGTAAGAATGGGGTGATAAAACAGATAGAACAGCACCAGTGAGGTCCTGAGATGAGAGAACAAAGAACTCATTACTAGAAGAGTACTTGATTGAAGGAGTATGCTGTGTATCACTCAAGAGAATAACAATAATGCCACAGTCAACTTCATTTTTCCCAGTTTCCAAGCGTGACATTATTTTCTCAGCTCAGTTTCACTACAAGCAAGTCTGCTAATAATGCTGAAAAGAGACTTCCTTGCAGTGCTGAACACACAATGTACAACAGAGGTCAACTGAATGTTGGGGTCCCTACTACGACAAAAAATAACTGTGTTAAGATTATTTATCTTTTCACATCTTAAGTTATTTTCATAAAGTATTCATAGATTATATGATTGTTCACACATGCAAACGTTTTTCTTAAATAGCAGCCTTCACTGTTGTAGTGCCAGTGCAACAACAACCAATAGCGGTCAGCATGCTGCCCTGCATAACTGGAAATAAGGCAATGAAGAAATGTCACAGAGTAGCAATTAATGTTTTCTATTCTTCACTCACTTGCAGGAAAATGATTTTTTTTTTTTAAATCAAAGTATAATTTATACTAATATCTAAGATGACAAGAAAGACAGACTCAGCTTTTCTCACTGTTTTCTCCTGTTATTATAGAATATCTATGGAAAAATAAAATATCTTTGTTCCCATTGCATCTTGAACATTAAATCATTCCACATGTAACACTGATAGTCATCTACATCAGCTTAAGCAAACAAGAAAAGCATAGGTGCTGTGCTGGAGAATGCTGCTCAGAAACCAAGAACTGAGTATATAAAGATTCAGTTTATGTATTTATAAATATTCAGTATATAAATATGTAAAAAAGACAGAAAAAGGAATCTGACCAAACCATTTTTAGTAGAACATATAATTAGATTGAATAACTTATCACTGTGGAGATTTCCTGGCATTTACAGCTGGAATTGGTGGCACACTTTGGTACAGAATGTCAGAAGGGTTATTTCATGTTAAAAAAAAAAATAAAATTGGAAGGGATATTTGAATACATGGTATGAGACAAGGTCTCAAACTGTCTCTTACTAGGGTTAGAAGCTGCAAGGCATATCATCCAGTAACAGACAAATCCACACTTCTATCTGCCTCAGTGGATAATCACTCATTTGGCAAAACAGGATTTTCCCTTTCATTACCTCCACAGTTGGTAATTTATGATGGATGATGGATTCAACAAAAGAGGGGGAATTTTGAAGTCAGAATTAAAATTGTTCACATACTACTTCCTCTTAATTTCTATATTTGACTGTGTTACCCATCTCCCCATAAAAGGGAAGGAAAAAAAAAATGGAGTTCATTAAAGATGTTGTTACTAGTCTATAATTTAGTACAGCCTATTAATAAAAATAGAGCTGAGGTAAACATAAAACCATTGAGAGCCTGAAGTTGTTCAGATAAATCAATATTATTGATACCTGCAGGGAATTCCAAGGGAAATCAATAAGCTAAACTGCAGAGTTCTTTTAAAACTCAACCTTGGATTTGAGGACAGCAAGTTGCTGAGAAATGTTTCAGCAAAAACGTTTCAGGTTTTAGAAAACTGTTCTTTGTTGATTTTTTGAAAATTTTTTTCACAAATTCTAACCGAAAATGCTTTCCTTGAACATATTACCTTCCAACCACACAACTAAAACGTGCAACAGCCTGTTGAGTCCATGCTCTCCATATCTGTGAGTTTGCATTGCAATCTCTCTCCAAGTCCATATAAAACAAAGGCAACAAGCCTTGAAGTAGTCAGTACTTTTGAACAATTTTAAAAATCTAATAAGCTGTTTATACAGTAATCAGCAGAACAGTGAAAAACAAAACAAACAAACAAACAAAAACACTAGATGGGAAATCTTTCTCCCACTTTTATTCAGGTACCAAAATTAATAGATTAAATAATAGAATGAAAAAAAAACCCAACAAGTGTTTAACATCAAATGGACAACAAAATAATTACACTGAATATTAAAGCTCATCGTCTCAACACTGTTTCTAAAGAAAAGAAAAAAAAAAGATGCCTAACTGAGTAAGGGTAAGAAAAATGCCAGTCATTCATAGGCAAAATGATTGACTCTCTGTTGGATTAAAACAAGTAATGTATTCCGTAATGTTACCTTCACTGCTCTGAGGAGCAGCTCTATTGGCTTATGACAGGGAAGTACTCAGCTATAAAAGGGGTCACTAAGCTGGGAAAAGAAACAGGAAAAAAGCCACGAGTGTGAATAGACTTACTAAATGATGGAATGCTGCCAGCGTTACCATTTTCTAGTGTTCTGCTCCAGGAGTCAGGAGGATGTATATACATCATATATATACACACATCTATGCATTACCATTTTTATTTTCTGCTGCAGCAAGTTGCCATTTTTGTGAAAAGAGAAATTACTGTCAGCATCCATTCAAAGGCAGCTTCTGTGTCTACTGTCTTGTAAAAGTGTCACCATTAGGTTCCCCCAGATCTGTCTCTTTATTTCATTAGATTTGACACACGTTATTCTCTGAAGTCAGAGGTCAAAAGGCTTTCAAAATCCAGCAATTCTCTTTCCCTCCTCACTCCATTCCTGATTGCTGCCTCTCTCCTGCAGACAGCTGAAGGTTTTGTCAAGGTGCTGCAGTTCTGCTGTTTGTTCATTAGTACAAATGAACCCAAACTGAGCTTCTACATCATGCTGCTGTCATGGGCTGATACTTCCAGATAATAAACTGCATCTGACTCGTCAATTGTGTTCTCTCACATTAGTGCCTTGGCAACAAACATAGGATGCCCTACAGCTTCACACACTGTCTGAGACAGCATCACTCATGCAGAGACTGCTGATTGTTGAACTTCACATAGAAAGCAAACAACAAAACTGCAGTTCTAGGTTGTCAGCTTCAAACACAGCCCAGCTATTACAGTAAACTTTGGTATAACAGTTTTGCTTTCCTGTGAAGCATGAGTATTTTACCAATCCATTACAAGTTCCATACAATCACATACTGGCCAATTTAAAAGGTATAACAGTATATAATTAATATGAAAGCTTGAGAATCTAAAAGAGCTTATACTTGAAGTAGGAAGTTATTCTAAGGACTGCTCAGTATGCTTACTCTAAAGCAGCTTATGCATGTATTCAAGACCCTAGCTGTATAAAAATCAAAATCAGTTTTCCTAATCAGCAGTATATTTTTGAAGCAAACAATACCCTTATTTACAACCACAAGATATGTTTTTGTGTCAAAAAGTTTAATACTGGTGCCCAACTATTTTTGAAAGAAAGAATCACTAGATTTATTGCAAGGAGATCAAGTTGGCCTTTCCACTTACAGAACTGTACTAGGAACAAAGGGAGCAACTGAAACAACAAAACTGACCTACAGTCCATTCACACAGACTGCAAGTGAAGAAACAGAGTATGTGCAGAGCAATCTAGAACAGCACTGGTGGATGTGAAATGAAATAAGTTTCCTATTATCAAATTTGTTTTCTGCACAGGATCCCAATTCAGGAAGGAAGTGACAACATTTACTCCAGATTTTTTTTCCACATCAGGACAGGGAATATTGCATGAATCTAATCATAACTTAAGCTTAGAATAGCTGTATCCTCAGCACTGATTCATTCACTTCTGAGGAAACAAATTTCTCTTCGTTCCAAGTCTCTCCCTTGTGAACAGGAGGCTATGATAGTACCTTAAGATTTGCCATGATACCCTAAGATTCCACCTCCTACTTCTCTTTGTGTCCTGAGTTTTATTTGGTTTTGTTTTTACAGTGTTCTTCAAATCAGTGGCAAGATTAGTGCATCCTGTTACTGAAGTATTTGCTTATCTGACCCCTTGCATTTCATTCACTAGCTCTCAGATGGACTCGTGCATCAGCCCAGTTTATTACTAAGGAACAGCATGACTATTGCTTCATTAAGTAATTCAAATGATTGTAAGTCTAAACTAGTCCTCCTGATACCCCATTGCCTGCAGTGTCCTACAGAATACTAAATGTTAAAGCAGAATCATTTTAGGTATTCTGCTTAGTTCTTAATGTCTGTAATACAATGCACCACTCACGTAGATGGAAACAGTGAGAACTCAAACCCTTTTTTGGTACTTCAACAGTGGTATCCTTAGTCTCCCTGAGATCAGGAAAAAAAAACAGGGAGAACTTCAGAAGGTCCCTACTCTAGGATAACAGCTATCAGTCAGTGAAAGAGCAAAGGGATCAAGCACAATCTTGGAAATGAGGATAATCAAATGACAGAAGAACCATCACTGTAACATGAGACAAGAGGCTACAGACCACTTTATCAAAACCTAGCAGACTTCCTCCACATGAAGTGAGTAAAATCCTTTAAACGGAAGAGTCATTAAAACTAAAAACCTTGGTTTTTTATTCTTTTATATCCTATCTTATACCAAGGTCCAGTTTCACATGCTCCCATCCCTGGGCTTATACTTAACATGATGTGGAACTTGTATTTAATGTCCATGTACATAAGCCAGCAATTTGTGCCCTCTGGGGCACCACAACACCATCACAACCCTGCTGCCTCACATCACCTTCAGCCCTGTGCCTCTACAGGAATCTCTTTGACACAAAGAACATGCACAGAATGATGTCCATCATTAAACCTCCACATTATCAGTTATGAGATAGGCAACCTGAAATAGGTTTTTGACAAGAGCTGTCCTCATTCTTATTCTATTAAGGTGCAGAAACCTCAGCGTTGTGGATCTCTGAGTGGGGAGAGCTGAGGACACTCTTCATGGAAAATTCTCATGCCAAAAGGACAAAAGAAATAATAAAGAGATCGGGAAAAATAAATTATAAGAATGCTTTGAAAGATATAGACATTCTAGCAGCCTGAGATTCAGTGAATCCATGTTTGTTCACAGTTTGCAACACTCATATTGTTATGTACATATTTACTTCATTGCATGCTTTCTTATTTTTAGTTGTTATACTCTTGTATGGTAGTATATAGGAATCCCTGTTGTGAGTCACTACTGAGTGCTGCATGCAACAGACAGGACTAAGAAAAATCCCTTCCACAGAAGTTTCTTCAGCATATCTGAATAAATAAAACAGTGCCCATTCACATCTTTTCCAGTTCCTTGTCTTCCTGCCCTCCCAAAGAATTCAATGTAAAAATTCCCAGATTCCAAAATAACTGAATAATGAAACTCGATGCACAACAATTTGTCAGCACTTATTCCCAACAGCATTTATCACTAATAAACATCATCTAGGGCAATCCTATAATAGCCTTTATTGTCTCATTATCTTTAGTGGGGCTGCAACCACTGATGATACCATGGGCAAAAAAAACCAAAACCAACCTAAACCTCCCCTTCTGGTAGTTTGCTCCTCTGGCATAGTTTATAACTAATTCATAAGGGACCTCAGCACTAACAATCTGTGTGTGTGTTTCTATCAGCGTAAGGTGAAAAAGCAATTTAGATGTGAGAGATAGTGTAAACTTACTTGGCACTGTACACAAAAATATTTTCAGCTTGCCTGCCTGCAAACAGATCCTAAATAATAATGCATTCTGAATGAGTGATTGTGAAAATCCTGCTCATAAATTCTAAACTTGACATTTTAAATCAGATTTTCTTTTCAATTTTAAGCAATGAAATGGCTTCTCCACTTTCAAATGATTTATCATTTTCAGGATGAGCTAACTACGCAGGCAAAAACCTCCAGCTGCAAGGACTCCTTACACATTATCATCTGCTATTTACAGAATGCACTCTACACTTTCATAGTTGTCTTAAAAGGAAATAAATAGGTTGATTCAGTTAAGAAATTCTCATTCATGTCAACGAGTTACAAACTTAAGGTGCTATATAATATATAATTGAATACACACAGGAGCATGGGGGCATTTTATCTTCCTGCAGCCCATATCAACTTTAGGAAGACAATGACTAATTTTTATTTTGATATGATGGCCTGTGTGAAAACAGTTGTTTTGGCCTGGCCTATTCCCATAGGGTGCATCCCATAATAGAGTGGTTTGCACCTTCACTGCAAGTCTCAGGAAATGAGTTTGCATTTTACATCATTTCAGATGTTTTTTTCCAAGAGAAAATACAAAATACAAAACTTTGCTCTCTTTTTAGAGCCATTAAAAAAAAATTACAAAAACAAATGATGACTGAAGTTTATATAGGTGGGTACATTAATTGATTAAATGTGCCTAAATTTCATGAAATTCTAGAACTACTTGGTTTTATTCAACTCTATTCCTGAACAACAACTAGTTTTACAAAAGTCTTTAAATAAAGTTTACTGGAGCTAACTCAAATATATAAAATAATAAATCCTATCATACCCAGAGCAGAAAAAGTTTGCCTCAAGAAACTCTTTAAGAAATTTTGCACATTATGTTACTAAAGGGAAAAGCAAAGTACCGTGGCACTGAAGGCTGAGTTCACATTTTCAATATGAAATTTATTTTCCTGAGGTTTATAATTTGGCCATGAAATACTCCTTCAGGCTGAATTTTTACTATGGAGACAGCTTAAACTCAAGTTCTCTCTGCAAGTCTGAAATCCAGTTCAGACATTAAGAAGATTAGTGGAAATTTAAGAGAAAAAAATATTTTTCAACTGCAATTCAATAACAGATTAAGTTGCAGCATGAAACTGCTAATGTGTCATTTTGCAGAATCATTCTCATATTAGCTGAAATTTACACATATAATTATGCAAACATAACTCCAGAAAGGGAAAACAGTGCCTACAGATCTGACACATGATCTGATTTTCACAACCACACAGTTGAAAAAAAAAAAGTTTTCAAGAAAACCACAAATTTTACAGTCTATAAAACACATATACCAATGCTGCAATCAAAAATAACTAAATTTTAAAAAACTTTCAAAAGCATAAATCTTTTCTTGATCCCAGACCTGCCTCCAAATTGTAGACAACAGAAGGATGGACCACAACAGACTGCTGTAGACACTTAGCATTTCTTCTGAAATAACCTGAAATTTTATAGTAAGACTGCAGGACCTCAGATTTAACAGAAAATTGGGGTGACATTTTCTGCAGTTCAGTTGTGGGGTTCATTTTTTTGTTTTTTTTGTTTTTCTCCTTATAGTACTCATGACAGAAAGGATGGATACAAAAATGGAGGATTCTAAAGCCAGATCCACATTCAACGCTTAATGCTTAAATCAAGACCTCTCATCCAGAAAGAAACATCACCTTCATTTTTGGGACCACATGAGACAACTGAATATTTTCTCCTTCAGATACACAGAGTATTCAGTTACTTAAGAGTAACTGCAGGACAAAATAGTCAAAACATACAGTAATTCTTCAATACAATTTTTCTATTGTATCTTACAGAATTTGTCCCAGCAGACACTAAAATACATGTTGGATGGCCTTACATGTATTAGAAAAAGTGCTGTAATAGTCTTTTTTCAAAAAAAAGAAAAAAATAATAATTGACAGCAGTACTGTCTTTTCTGAGTACGAGGTAAATGAGTGCTATGAAACTTAACATTCTTTAGGTTGCCTGCAAGGTAGTCCTGCCACTAACAGAGGAAATAATTTAGATGAAGTAAAATAAAATAAAAGTTCTTCCTGAAGGATAGCAGCAATGTTAAGGATTTTAAGAGTTAAATCTACCCAACTGCAGAGCTTTGCTAAGCACCGAACTACATATTTAAAGGCTGTACAGGGCTCTTGGTGAGAGCAGTCCAGTATTCCTGGCTAAAAGGCCACCTAGGTTTTCTCACCAGTAATAATCTATCAGCACTCTGCCACATCTTTGTGCTTTGTTGGCTTATTTTGCCAGCCTTATGCCTATGAAATTCACTTAATCTCACAAGCCACTACAAAATCCAGAAACTCAGACTTGAAATTGCTGTGATGCTGTATAATGACCTCTCTGTCATTAAGATGCAGTAAAACCTGAAGCAACAGACCTCTGGTTGTTGTCTCCATTTTTACCATCTCAACATCTAAACTACTTCTACTTCCTTCACCCTGTGCTCAGATACATTATCCCAAAAAATAAGTACCCATTTTTCTGCTTATTAAATTAATGTTAAATATCTTTACCAGTAAATTCTTTGTAAGTGAATCTAGACCAGAGAATAGGAGACCTGAAGGACCAAAAAACAAGTCAAGTATAAAATCGTAGAATGCTTTGGGCTTTAAGATCACCTAGTTCCAAACCCCAGCTATAGGCAAGGACACTTCCCACTAGACCAGGTTGCTCAAAGCCCCAAACAGCCTGACCTTGATTGCCTCCAGGTGATCCTCCAGGGGCACCCACAACCTCTCTGGGCAATCTGTTCCCCTGTCTCACCACCCACACAGTAAAGAACATTGAACTCTGTTCAAGCAAGAATGAGACTTCCCTAGAACTGTTCCAATTTCCAACTTCAACTCCCTGTGCTGTTTCAGCATGCAGTCCAATGAATTTGAAGTGAAAAGTGTTTAATCAGTCCAGAAGAACTTCCTCCACACCATTACTCTTGCAACTGTATGGCCATGTACACTATTTTCATGCCTTTTCCAAATCTTAATTGACATTTATTTTTTCCGAATACCACTATGTAAAGTGAAGATCTGCTTTTGTTAAAGCAATATTTCTCCTCCTTTTTGCAGCTTACCACATTGATGAGTTGGAACACAACATCCAGACAAGTTCCTCTCACCCCAGCAACTATTGCTGCCTAAGGGGGAATGTTATAAAGCGCAGAGACAGACCTATTTCTTCACTGCAGGCACTTAACAGAATATATGCATTTAATTGCCTGTTTGCTTGTGAGAAGAACATCACAGTTCTTACAGTTGACATAGGCACAGCTCAATGGCAATGTGCCACAAGAACGTGATAGAAGCTAGGAAGCACAGAGACATGCTTCTGAGAACTGTTAACTGAGGACTGCTTCCCCTAATTTAAATATATTACACATCTTATAGAGCTCAAAGGTAGGAAATTATTACTTTCTGATTATTGTGTTTATAACATAAATGCATAAACATTAGCTTGAAAGCTAGATTAAAGTAGTTTATATTAACATTAATCTTCAGGTGACCCATTTTCTGTAGCAATTTTGATCTGCTGGAGCAATGGTGGCACCCTGTGGTAAGAAAAATAAGCCTACAAGCTGTTGAACTGCTGCACAATCCTTCTGGTGCACAGTCCTCACTTCCTCTCTGCTACTTAGAATGATGCTCTGAATTACCAGATAAAACAGACAAAAGAAGCCTCGAGTTTCATTACATACTGATATGTCAAATAGTCCTTGTAGAC
This sequence comes from Phasianus colchicus, assembly GCF_987193195.1. Lineage (NCBI taxonomy): Eukaryota > Metazoa > Chordata > Aves > Galliformes > Phasianidae > Phasianus > Phasianus colchicus. The sequence continues at coordinate 7,262,040 of NC_143445.1, forward strand.
TTTAGCTTTCATTCCCAAATATGAGTGCTATAAATCCTGAAGCAGAATGTGCTACTCAGTTCTTGGACAAATTCTGAAGAAAGTAAAGAGGCTTCTAAACAACTCCGAGATGCTGTAAGACTGTGAGATGAGGCTGAGCTGCACAGCACCTGGCACGGTGAAAGGGCTGCATGTCAGGGCCTCCCAAGTATTACTGAAAAGCTAAATGGTTGATCTTGCCCAATGATTTGCAGTTTGTGGTTTTGCAGCTGGGCTGCAGAATCTGAGTGAGGAGAGGGCAGGGCAGCCTATGAGTTTACATCTGGCTCTGGAAGGTTCCACTTGGCTCTGGAAGATTCTGCTGCAAGGCTCAGCCGATCAGGAAAGCCAGCAGCACTTAATTTAAATACTAGCAAAAGCAAAGCCTGCCTGGGGCAAGGCTGTGACGTGGAGGAGATCTGCAAATTGTGAGCTAGAAAACACTTTACAAAATCAAAAATAGCCATTTGGCAAATTCTGCTATGGCCTACTTAACAGATTACACAGAAATCAAGTATTCTTTCTGTTGTTCCAAATTCCAGAGCCTCTGCAAATTTCATAATATTTGTGAACTGAGATATTCATCTTGATTTAAAGTCCAAATCTCTGTTTGGATAAGATCCCTTACACAGGATTCTGAATAGAGCCCCACAGTGTATTTGCTATTCCAGTGACTGATCTTGTGTTCTACCCCAATATATGTGTTGGTTATACTTTGGGTACCAGAAATAAATATGGCTTTGGTAAAGGAATTTGGGAGATGTGAAAAGGAATAAGATTTTTGTGTTAGCTTCATTTGGAATAATAAAACTTGACATTTTTCTTAGTGCTGATTTATATGAAAACTTCCTAAACAGGAGATACAGTCACCAAAACCTGACTGTAAAAAGTTCCCAAACTGATGTATAGGAGACTGTTAATAATTTCGTGCCGTGACCACTGACCAGTAACAGTTGTCTGTCTTCAGTTAACAACAATTAAAAACTAATTTAATTTTACAATTAAAAAGTAATTTTTTGTGAAGACCCAATGAGAGTTGAAACTGTACCAAGGAACTATTAGATGGTCTGAAAAAGACAGAGCTTCTTCTTGCAGGTAGCTAGAGATAGGACAGGAGATAATGGCTTTAAGTTGCACCAGGTTGGATATTTGGAAATTTTTCTTCTCAGCAAGAGTGGTGAATTATTGGCACAGCCTGCCCAGGGAGGTGATGGAGTCACCATCATGGAGGTTTTCAAGAAAATGGCAGATGTGGCACTGAGTGACATGGTTTAGTGGTGTGGTGGTGATGGGGTGACATTTGGACGAGGTGATCTTAGTGGCCTTTTCCAACCTTAATGATTCTATGATTCCATTTCCAGAAGATGAATTTTGGAACTACTAAGCCATCCTGATTGATCCTTACCACTCTTGCTCCTCCTTCCTTATCTGTAGAAATTCTGTCACATATTCAAGGAAATATTTTAACAGAAATCTCTTCTGTGTTTTTTAACATCTCCACAGAGGAGACACTTAAGCCAATAACAGGAAAAAGCAATAGAAAAATGTCTAAATTCACCAGGTATATTTTTTAATTTAACAAATTTATCATAGCTTCTGTTTGAAACATGAGTTCAGGACTGCAAATAAGAGAACAGCCATTTGTTGGATGATAGGACACTAATTTTCACAAAATGAAGAAAACAATTATGGACAGTCACTAATGTTGAAATGCATCCTAAGAAATTATTCATAATCTTCCATGTGATTACGTGTCCTCCAGTCATGAGTTCTAAAATACAGCTTTTCTGAGTACAAAATGAAAAAACAAAAAAAGGCAAACAAAGCAATCATAAAAACCAGTTAAATCATAATTAATCATAATAAACCAGTTCTTACTTTTAAGTTCTTACTCTCTTCCTTCATGTCTCCTCACTTTTTTTTTTCCTAAAGAAGGCCCAAGGGGCATATGCATTCATTCCAGTATACGCTCAGCAAGTCTGAACAGCAAGTTCTGCTGCAGCACTGCCCATTGGCTCATAACAAAGACATTTGTCTTTACAAACCTATTCCCAACCAAACTTCAATCTATGTAATCATGAAAAAGAGACAGTGATAAATTTTGTTAGCCAAAGGCTGATACCAGAGATCTGCTCGCACACAGAATCTGAGACTTCAATTGTCTCTGTTAAAGAAATTATTCCGAATCTCAAACTTCAGAAAAGTAATTTCCTCAATAAAAACATCTGTGCAGTCACTGGAATCTTAGTTTAATGGCTACTGATTGAAAAAAAAGGAAAAATGGAAGCTGAATCTTTAACTGATGGAATGGAACAGGAACATAACCACAATTCTATCACTGGAATAAGAACTCCACTGCTTGAAAAATACTTTTTGCCTCAGAAGCTTGCATTGTCATATTCTGATTTAATTGCTTTCCATTCAAATTTACAAATATATCCCACTCTCACTCCTTTTTTTTTTTTTTTTAATAATCAAATATCACAAGTACCAGAAATGTTGAAGTACCCTCTACACATCATGCACACGTACAAACCACATAGCTTGTCAAAATACACTGTTCCTGCAGGGGAAGTATATTACACCACACCCAAGAGTGAAGTATCTGCTCCTTTCCATTTCAGTACCAAAAGAGTGGCCCTGGCTTATTTGGGTACATGATGCACTTTCTAGTGGATGCTTAAGCTATGAAGAGAGACAGATTTGTGACATACACAGGGAAATTGTAAAGCATCCATTGAATGCAGTGATGTCCAGATTTCACCTACCTCAGGCTCCTACATTCTGATTAGATTCAATTAACTCAATTTTCAAACAGTAAATCAATACTTAGAAGAGTACTGAGTTAATGTTGTTACATAAACTAATAACATTAGCTCAGCTCAGAAATGAGAGGTGAACACATTTTCAATTACTTTCTCTTTACATAGTGTATCTCACAAGTGCCAAGCCACTCTTCATCATATTTGAAACGTAATGGCTGTCAGGCAAAGCCCCTGGTGATTGGAAAAAGGGAAACATCACTCTCACTTTTACAAAAAGGAAAAAGGAAAATCAGGGAACTACAGGCCACTGAGCCTTGTGGTTATGCCTGAGACAATCACAGAACAGATCTTCCTGGATGAGATGTAAAGAAATGTGAAAGATGAGGAGGTAACCAAAGAAAGCCAGCAAGAGCCTCACCAATCTGGTGGTCTGAGGAAGAGAAGGCTCTAAGGAGACTTCATTGCAGCCTTCCAGTACTTAAAGGAAGCATAAAAAGGGGGGAGGGACAAATTTTACACAGTCTGCTATTGACAGGACAAGGGAAAACGGCTTTAAATTGAAAGAGGGGAAATTTAGGTTAGATGTAAAGGGCAAACTCTTTTCTCAGAGGGTGGTGAAGCATTGGAAGAGATTGCACAGAGAAGCTGTGGATGCCCCATCCCTGGAAGCATTCAACATCAGGTTGGATGGGGCCCTGGGCAGTCTGATGGAGTGGGTGACAACCAGCACAAAGCAGATGATTGGAACTAGATGATTTCAAAAGTTCCTTCCAATCTAAGTCATTCTGTGATTGTATGATTCAATGATCACTGTCCAACTTAGATTGCTTATCACTTCTCAAGAAATTCTTATAATTGTAACTCTAATAGTGTGTAACTGAATTATGCCTGCAAATGCAATTTCATCTTAACATGGCTGTCTTAAAATCCAGCTTCTCTTAAACCTTTCTGGTGTGTTATTGGTAATAGGCCATCTGTCCTGTTAGAGACGAATACAAGCGACATTTCTCTCAACTCCCACCCTACCCCCCAAGAAACCCAGAGTGCTTCTTCATTTATAGAAACTGCATGCATAAGAAAAATCACACACCAAAAGAAAAAATCTTATATTGACTCTATATGTCTTTCTCAAAATGAAATTACTGATATGCCAGGCAGCAAAAACAGGTATTTCAAGCAGAAAGTAAAGGATACAAAAAGCAGTTTGTCCCCTTTCAGTCTGACAGTAATTGAGTGTAATAATTATTTTTTCAAACACATTGATGTGTTAATCATATATACAAAATGGTCTTTGCCATGTATCTCATTAAAACAGACCCATGTAAACTGACAATTTTTTTTCCCCAGCAGTTAACATAAAGAAAGATTTTAAAGGTCAGTTTCGATGCAGCTTATTTAGAAAGAAGCATTTGGAAGTGTCAGCCCTGAAAATATCATATTTTTCACTTATCCCTCATAGCCCAGAGTGTTAGTCTTGATGACTGTTGGAACTTTTCCATAACACATTTTCACTGACAATGAGACACACGCACACACACACACACAAAGAAGAAGAAGAAAAGAAGAAGAAATAGTGTTTAATAGACGTAAGAATGTTTGATCTGACACCCTCACTTTTTTTGCCAGGGCCTGGAGTTTGGCATGGCCAATAATAAGCATATAACTTGGATTCTGTCTCTGTCTTCTAGAAGGTTGTCTACACTATTGTTCACCCAGCAGCCCTAAGCTTCTGGCACTTCAGTTGCCCAGAAAGAAAATAGGTTCTCCTCACATGTGAAATGTGCACTTGCTACTCCAGAAAGATAACAAGTTATTGCATAGCTCTGCATAAAATTATTAGTCTCTGATCCAGAATTATCATTTACTAGAGGACAAGTTCCCTGTTTTTGCCTTTATTCATAAAAATTTATGTGAACTTTGAGCAGGTCCTCCAATACACCTGACAATACAGACTATGCACTATGATTTAGAATTGTAAATTACACCATGAATTTTGCTTTTAAAACCAAATTATATTTGTTTAGGGACAGACTTGCTACAGCACAAAATCTCACCTGTTAAAAGATAACCACAACCTGTTATGGTGAAGACTCAGTGCTAATATAATGCATAAAAGTCCCCAGTTATGTTTCTCTAGGAAGTCTAAAAGAACCCTACTGAGAATATTAATCAGATGTTTGTTGACATATAACAGCAAATGAATCATCCAGAAATGCTATCTATTCCAGCAAGATGCTATTTTTGTATTTTAACATTTATGCTAGCTTAAGTTCATAGTAAAAATCATGTATGGTTGCTTTGAACATCAACTGTATTTGCATTTTTCCCTCAAATAATTTGGGCTGTTCTGAGCCACAAATTAATAGCAAATACAGAAAAACAATGGGAATTAACTATACTACAAAAAGTGTCATTGTCACCGATTTTCAATGAACTGAGTATGAATGAATTTTTTCTCTGTGATCAACTGCAGGCTTGTTGAGGGGCCAACAAAGCCCCTCAGAGCCAAAAAGAAACAACAGTGGTTATTAATGATATCACCATTTTATTTTCTAGAGATACATTAGAGTGAGAACTGGGATACAAATTTATCTGCCTACTTCATCTCATTCCTTATCTACATTTTACCATACATAGTAGACCAACTGGTAAATTCAGTTTGTTGATAACTTTTTGTTTTCAACTCAATTCCTTTGATGCACTTACATAAAACTGTTTCAACATATTTTGGTTTTATTCTTTACTATCAACTCCCTTCATAGAGAATGAAAAATAGTATTGACCTGATGTTTGCCTTCTCTCTTTACTTATGCTGCAAAATGTGTGTGTACCTACAAAGACGTAGCAAACTATATATGTGTAATTTTGAATATTATAAAGGAAAAATCCTTGATCAGATCTTAAATTCTGACTTGTGAAGATGCTGGTGCATATCACAAGTACCTGGGTATACAGCCTTATTGAGTACAGATAAGGTACAAGAAGGTAGCAGAAAATTTTACAATTAATAGTTTGGTATTCACTAAACATTTTTGATAGAATAGCTATTTTGGACAAAGTAAGTGTCAGTCATGAATAAGCCATACATTTGTACAGGGTTTAACAGAAGCTGCTTTATTTATCTTCTCTTACTTTTTTTCTGAGTTCACTTACAAGGTCTGAGTCTTGGAAAAGCTGGAATTTGAAAACCCATGGTAATGCTTGATTGACTTAAACTTCCCATAGGAATTCATAACAAGTCACAGCTAAATGCCCATTTCTTCTACAAAACTGTACTATTTGTCTCTTCAGCTTTAGAATATTTCTCTTTAACAATGATCCCATGAAGCAAAGCATACATTACCCCAATTTTTAAATAGATGAGGTGTAGAAAAGAGTAATTTGCTCAAAGTTCAATAGGAAGAAGTGAAAACCAATACACAGACAGATTATTATTTAAGAGCTCAAAATAAAAGATCACTGTTAAGATTAAAAGCCCCTGACCCTGTTCACTTGGGGAAAATTTTCAGCCCATCTATTTTCTGCCTAATTTTGCTTTCATGAAACACTCAGATTTTTGAGCATTTATTGAAACCAAATGGATAATGAATTGATCATTCATTATTACCATATGTCCAATTTTATTCCTGGAATTATCTTTGGTAGAAACACACTGTCAGAAGGTCTATGGAAAAGATTAAAGTCTTATAGATCACAGTAACTGATTTCAGTAGGAAAATATACTGCATATATGAAATAGAATATACATATAATGTTGTGTATGTAATACTGCTAGTATGTAATACTGCTATGATACTGGTAGACAGATAGAATATACTTGCATGACACTGTGCACCTTTAACCTTAGCTTTGACAGAAGATGTTATTGTTGACCTAAAAGCAAAGAGCAAGCAGAAATTTGAAGAGAAATAGAATAGAAATTGCTATGACTCTCACGTGCAGGAAGAAGTGATGAGATTTGGCAGATAAATCAAACCATGTACTTTCTTACCGTCTAATAATTTCTGTTCCTACGTTCTTCCAGTAGTTGGCTTATTCAGACTTTTAACACACTGCCTGTTGAGTGTCTCTATAAATGCAGATTTTTTTCAGCATCAAATTGAAAAGGCATATTCCATCACCAGCACTATCTGCCTTTCATCACCACAGAAATTTGTCTGGCTTCGGATGCGGGGGCTGTTTCTCCTCAGAGAGAGTCTCCTTTCTCCTACATAAACCAAAGCAGGTTCCATGCAGAGCTTCTCTAATTTTTTTGCCATTATTCTCAAACTATCTCAAAGTGCTCTACACTACTATCACTGGGAGTTAAAAGTTAGTACCTTTAAGAAGCATATTTGCATGTATTTATCCTACATAGTCATTTCTCTCTTTAACTATTAACCAGACCCTTCAAAAAGCTCTAATGATGTGTCAGTTCCTCTCTGTGCTATCACTTCTATGTGGTGCAGGAGGTTTTGTTTCACATAAGTCTTTGTGAAAGCTGAGTTTTTGCAGAAAAAGTCTTATTGCTTACACAAATTGCATCAGTTCTTTTGAAAACCTAGCAGGAACTTTGCTGAGTCAGTGGATTCCTTAAAATCATTGGACAAAGTGGTAATCTCTTCCTGAAGCCACACCTCTTCCATCCCTGGAACACAGGAAGGAAGTTCGCTACATAGTTGTGCAACCAGAAGTAATAAAATTATATCATTAGCAAAAATACATCAGAAAGTTTTAGCATTCGTGGCAGCATCATAACGAAGTAGTGGCAGCATCCAGTAAATCACTCTACATAGCACTATATTATGCCCTGAAAATACAATGCAGTGCACTGTACTGTGCTTTGAAAATGCATCTCAAAAATCAGTCCGATGAACCTGGTAACATTTTCATTAATTATTTCACAATTACTGTTTGAGAAAATTTCCCATCCTGTTTAATGAACCTTAGCAGCTTCAAAGAAAACATACTATTTTTCATGGTAAAGAATGCCTGTTAAAAAAATAGAAATATCAACTGCCTGAACCTCAACCTACGATTAAAGTCTTCAATTTTTCTTTCAGTCTACATTTACTAATAAACTTTGTTTATAATGTGATGTTAGAACTGCATTATAATTGTGTAGTAGTTGCTGTTACATCAAATGTGAAACACAGCCATGTTAAAAAAAGCTTAACATTCAAATTCAAGTGAATGCTTTTGTATCTTTTATTCATGAAGCATCTATCACATCCCATTTTATGACTGTAGCTGAATATTAGAGGCCTCCTTGTCAGTGAAATAAAGATAATGCTCAACCCTATCATATTTCTTGATTTTCCATTTTCTCTCCCTAAAACAGCTTGAAATGCCTTTCATTGGAGCTACTGCAGTGAAAACTTTGGCATTTCAGTAATGAACATTCTTTTTAGAATGAAATAAAACACCAGATTGGTGTGAAGACTACAAGCACAACTGAGCTATTAAGTGAGATAGAGCACAGAAACATTCCTGTATTCTTTGATGTATGGGAATTTTTAGCAAACGAAGGAATTAAGTGATGGAGGTGAGGAAAATGGGACATTTAAGCTATGTCCTCAATGAACATTGTTCCAGACAGCACAATGATGACCATTACTCTGCAGAAGTTATTCTCCAACACGCTGATTTAGGGGACAGCATAAAATATTTAACTATTATTATGAAAATGCAAAATTCAAGGAAACCGTGGTGCTGGACCAACTTTGACAACTGTCAACATGATTCTGACAATAGCATAGTCTAGATCAGTTGTGTTTAAGAGCATATCAGGCCTTGCCAGACCAGGTCACAGCAGTAGGGAATTCCACACAATCAGAATATAAATCACAGAAGCTACAATGGGCAGGGACTCATCACAATTATCAGAAACAAGAAGTGCTTTCAGTAAAATCTCTCACTCTGGGAAGAAGATGGAAGGAACATTGTTTTCATCAGCTAGAATTTCACAATGCAAGTTCTACACTGTTGCCATATAACTCAAGTGTGCTGTTCCATTACTGCTTCAGAGATGCAGTATCAGAGAAAAATAAGAAAACAATTTTGTACATCTCACACTCCTAACAGTAATTTTTTTTCCTGTGCTAGATTTTCACACTGTTGTGTTCATCTCCTTTTATGATCTCCCATTTCCGATGAACTATTACTCATGCAGAGACTGAAGTAAAAAAAAATATATTTTCAACTTCACCTTTCATGCATTTATTAATAAACATTATTTTTCTCCTCCCAATTGGTGCAAATTCAGCCTTGTGAAAACATGACACCAGGTGATAATATCTACAGTGGGAAGTTCACTATACGGAATTAAAAATCAGTTCTAAACAAAATCTTTTATTACAGTCACATAAATTTGGTCACACTTTGCTTTATGTATGCTTGTTTCCTTCTTTGAAGCTTCTTAGGCTGTAATTTAGTCACAACAGTGCTATTCAAGTAATTTTAGGAGGATGACGCAGCCTTTTGATAAGAAAGAAGATAGAACTAACTTCCTGCTGAAGTAATTGACTTTTTGCTGAATATTAAAGAGGACATTTCTGCAAAGCAAGCTGCAAAAAAAGGAAGAAGGAACTTTTCTAAGGCAAAATGAAATATTGTATTCAAATCACGTTTGAACAGTTTTCCACTTCAAAGGCCAGTATCTTTTTCTTTATGTAAACACTTGCTTTTGTATTCCAAATGTTAGGAAAAAAGTGCATCCTATTTACCATCTAGGAAAAGTAGCTCAGAAGCACCTCAGTCTCAGTCATTCCTGCCTCCAACTTTTAAGTTGCTACAAAGCAACACTGATAAAGAACAGAGGCAAAAGTCCCACAAGGTGCAAATCCATTTGTGCTGTCCATAGAGCAGAGCAGACATGGAAATTGGTCAGCCAAGAGAAAACCCAGCTTCTCTGAATACTGACCATAAGTCAGTGGCCCTCAGCCATCTCCAAGGGCTCAGTCTTCCAACTTCATGGCACCTGCAGGTTGCTAGCAACACTTCTGCACTCAAATTAAATTTATCAGGTCACAAGTCAGAGCCTAGCACCATAAACAAGCACCGTTTCCTAGAGCATTCTGCAGCTACATCACCTTCCTGCTTAATTCCCAACATACACATATATGAGAAAAGCATTTATATACATAACCTCTAACATGCACTTGCAAAAGCTCCCATATCACCTATTTACCACCATTAGTGGAAACATTATGATCTCTCAAGCAAATAGTTAATTACTCAATAGACGATTAAATACTCACTGAATTGAATAAATGTGTAATTAAGTAGCTATTAAAATGTGCATTATAGATGCAATGTCTGCAATGGCCCTCATGGAGTTTGGAGTATTCTACCATCAAAGTATCCCCAGAGAGACCTATGGATGCTATGCATGCTTCCTAAACTGCCACACTTGCTACAAAATATATCATTGTTACCTCTTCCCTCTTCATCCTTGAACTACTTGCACTTACTTGTCCCTATCAATGAATTAAGCAAAGGATCACCACTGCTATCGCTCCATGGTTACAAAAAGAAGCCAATATTCCCTTGGGGGAATAATACATCCTGGAATAGTGTGTACATGGGTTATTAAATATTTTGTAATCTTCCCAAGGTAATGCAGTATCTTTAGCTCAGACTGTCCGCTGCACATAAAACTGCACTGACTGGATAAGATTCAGCTGAAGTAACAGCAGCCTTGTCAGATTAACCTGAGCCAGCACTGATAAAATATTTTCAAAGAACTCTTAGAAATTAATATAACCTGAGCTTCTGAAACTCAGATAAGAGTAGCAAAGCAAATGAGAGATGCAATTCCACTATTCTTCATGCGTCAGTTCTGGATTGCCAAGACTTCATAGAAAAGGACCCGAATCTGCATAGCATAAACACAAAATATCAAAGTTGATCCAGTGTTAGAGATACAAGGAGAAATGTGGAAAACCACAGACTTTCCCTTGACTGCTAAAATAAATGGGAATTTCACTCCTCTTTTCTTTATTAGATGAAGCTGAACTCTCTCCACTCCTTATTTTCCTCTGATACTGCAATGTAATATACCTCAGCTTATTAACTGCTCAGACTGTATTTTTCCCTAAGCAGAAGAGATATTGGCTAGCAGAATTACGAGGAAAATTGGCCTCTCCTTTATGGAGAGCTGGCAGTACTAACTGAAGAGAACAGAATTACTCACACTGACTCTCTCTCTAATGAAATCATTTAGATGAGCCTGTTTTCCCTTTTATTAAACAAGAGAAAATCAATAAAAGTTGATTGCTGTTCTTATCCGTTGTAGTATTTCTAGAATTATCCCACACGTATGAACTTAAAGTTAGGCAGAGTTAAGAATACTAAATATATTAATAACAAAACAAAGTTTTAGATGTAAGTAAATATCAATAAATGTCCATTCCATCTCAGTGTTACCTTTAATTGACACCAATCCTATTTAAGTAGTCCTAAAATATAGACAAACTGTTTGCTAAAGATAGAAATGGCAATAGGTGAATCAATAACATATCAGTAAAAAAAAATCTGCAAGCATATCATTGGTTACAGAATAATTGTTTCATTCACATTCCATACTAATCTATGTAGGAAAATGTGAAAACTGACAGGCTAAAATAGTCACCAATAAACATGTCAGTGAAAGATGCTTCCAATTAAAATGTATACCTAAAACTTGTGTTTGAAGGCCTTACTGAAGGTCAGATGTAACATGATTACACTGAAATGAGTTGTTCTCTATATTTTCCAAAGGTATTTTCAGAATGAGGGCTGTGCTGTGTTTGTATAGGCCAAACTGAAGAGACCAAAATGATCTCATTTTGATACTGAACTAAAGAAACCAAATGAGGCCTGATCCTGACGCTCTCGGGAATAAGGATTTTTCAAGGTTGCACTACTATGAAGTTCATTTTGGGGATCCATTCTCAGTGTTCATCAATTTCTTCTCTAATTCTCTGCAGGTAACAGCTACAGTGCTAATTAAAATATTTGCCATATCTACCAAAAGCCTACCAGCAGAAGAGATGACAATAGAGTGAATACTATGAACATTGTTTCATTTTTTTCATGATATGGCTCTGTACAGGTTCTTGACATCCCCAGTCCCTAGTTTACTCTGATGCAATTTAATTATTTTGTCATTAGAGAAGGAAGAAGTTCTTGACCATTTGAGCGATCCCTTCTGAGAACAGGAATTCCCATGGCATTGGTTTATATAGGTTCTTTGTAAAACATGCTCATCAAACTGTGAGATTGTTAAGTAGTAACGTTAACAATATTCAAATAATTAACCGTTGTGACTTATTTTTTGTCTTTCAGAAATATTTGAATTGAGAAGGTCTGAAGGTAGCAGTGAGCTAAAGGAGAAGAGTGAAACATTCAGAAGTTGGCAAGAAGTTACTTTTAAACAGCAATGGATGACAGCTCCCTGCAGCATCCTATGAGGCTATAGACTGAAAGAATAAAATAGTCCCAGGTCTCATAGAATCACCCAATCCACAAGAACTCATCTGTAGTTTTTTGAGCAGACATTATACGTGTAAACATGGAGCAGGAGGATGTGTCTCAATTCAATCACGAGAACTTTTCTTAAAGAATGGCAGAAATATAACTTTCATGATGGGATAAGATTGCTCACCTAAGTCTTGCACAAATGATAACATTGAATTTAATTTATAAAGGACTTTTCAGTATTCTACTGCACTTCTGTTTGACTTTACTCCATAATGATGTTCCTACCTTTCGTAATGTAGAAATGATCTCTGCTCATCTTTACATTCACTGCAGTATGAAGTATTATAAAACTTCATTGTGCGCCACCTCATAGTGACAGCTTGGTATGAATTTCAAAATATAGGTCCCCTAGGTAAGTCTAGAATAAATTCTATTGTGCATACAAATGAATGCATATAGAAGAAGCAACAAATACAACCTAAATCTCTTCAGAAACCAAGCAACCTTACTTTTATTCCATAGACAGCCTCAAACTGTAATGCTTGCATCTGCCCCCTTCATTTCATGGTGTTTAATATCTACTCACAGAGATAGGAGTTTGAGGGAGACTTGGATCTGAAAATGTTGTCAGTACGGTTTTAACATCTCTTCCACCCCAGTTATCTGCAGAAACCTCTCCAGCCTTCAGAGTAGGCTTATTTTAAGCGACCATTTACTATTTTGATATTGATATAAACCCAGGATGATTCACTTTTATTTCAAGGCTCAAACGATTCCCAACAAGGATTTAAAAAATATTTAAAGCACAATGTGCAGGACAGTAGCTATCTGTTTAAATTTTGCTTTTCCGAATAAAAGAGAATAAGGTGATATATTTCAATAAAGGTAATAAGGTCTTGGCAATAATTGCCTCAAGAATACCAATTATATTCAGGCATTTAGGAGAATGTAAAATATACACTGTTGAGGTTGAGAACCTGAGCAGAGGATAAATTAATGTCTTACTCCTGACTTTGTAACCATTGTGTATTCGTTAAAGAAACTACACTTTTAAAAGGGATCGTGTTCTCAGGCTGACCCTGCTCCTAAGCACATCATCACTAAACTTGCTGTTTTCCACGATGGCTATTTCAGATTTCCTGCATTGAAAACTAAGATCGCAATCAGGAAAATTCATTCATTTTGATTAAAAAAAAAAAAAGTTACATGTTTCTTCCTTCCTATTGAGTTGAGTCAGTTTGTCTGAGAATCATAAAATGGCTTGGGTTGGAAGGGACCTCAAGAATCATCAAGCTCCAATCCCCCCACCACAGGCAGGGCTGCCAACCATATCTAATGCTAGACCAGGCAGCCAGGGCCCCATCCAATCTGGCCTTGAACACCTCCAGAAATGGGGTATCCACAACCTCTCTGGGCAGCCTGTTCCAGCACCTCACCACTCTCTTTGTAAAGAACTTCCACCTGATACATAACCTAAATCTTCCCTCCTTCAAATTAAAACCAGAATAAAATAAAAAGGTAACCAAAAGCAAAACTGTGACTTTACAGCAATGTAATAACCAATCTTCTTGAGCTTCTAAACTAAATTTTCCCTTTCCATATTTCAAATCGTTCTTAAAATAAACCCCTTCTATAATCTACACCATGTAACAGCATTAGCTTATATCACATGTGGCATCCATTGATCTGTAAAATCCGTCTATTGATTTCTGTGACAAAAAAGCATCACTCTTTTATAAGATATAGATGGAAAGTTATCATCTGAGTAGCCGCCTGTGCAATAGAACTTTACAAGACACCATTTTTGTGCTTTCTTTTTAATATTAAAATAATACATCAAGCACACACAGAAGTATTATTAAGCATGTGGAAGAGTTCTTCTAAAAAGGGACAGCTCCATTTATCTGGAAAATGGATTAAAGATCTTATGGATCATTCAACCGGTAAAAAACACAATCAGCTCTAGTGATTGTTAACATCTAGTTATTGCCTGTAGACCTTGAATGATCACAGCTGAAAGGATACCTAAAAGTTTACAATAATTTCAGTGTGTCCTAAATGACGAAGATTAAAAAGAAGAGAAAGACAACTGGTCAGACAGTTATTACAAAGTTGGGATTAAACACAACTAGAAACAAATCCTCTCTTGGATATAATAACTCGAATATCCATTTCAGCTACTCCATATGCACATGGCAATCCTTGAACAATTACTGTAGTCTCTGAGCCTGTTAATATGCACAGACATAAATAAAGTGAATAGAGAAGAAACTTGTTTCCACCTTTTACTTTCCTCAAAACTCAGTATATCTTTCCTGTCTTATTTTCTCTACTTTCTGCATTTCCAAGATTACAGTACAATCTGAAGTCTGATATTCACCTTAATTCTGAATGGCTATTGAAAAATTTGGCCTCTAAATAAAACAGCAAATCCATTTTGTTGGAGTAAATTTCCCAACATAAAGGCTTTAACAATTTGGATCCTACTTAACATTACTGAGCCATGTGACATTCTTGTCATCCACTCAAAGCCAGCTTCTAACTTATGTTCACATGGAGTGAGAATTCAGTTGCAGCAGGGCATGAAGTTCTATTATAGAGGAAGTAGAAGTGCATCCAGAAACTTTCAGCACAATCTCCTCTGATGTACATGAAAGCTTTGACCAGTTGAGAAAATTATGGAACTATCAAGATCATTTTTTAAAATCTTGATTAGATTTTAAATGTCACACAGAAAACAAATGAATAACAACAACAAAAAGAGCAAATGAGAGAAATCATTTTCTTCCCCAGCCACAAGAGAGCCGAAGAAATTTTTAACAAGATATTTACACTAGAAGATGTGAAAGGGACTGCTTAACCATAAGGTCTCTCTATTGTCACAAATAATTATATTGTATAAATTCTTTCAGAAATTAGTCAAACTCCTCTTAAAAATTAATTACACTTTTTGCTCCTAATTAAAAGACTGTTGCAGAACTTCATTTGTCTGATGATTATAAAAGGAAGTTCTGTTTTCCAGCCTCAGTATGCTCTCAGAATGCTTATCTATATTTATACATTAGCTCTAACAGATCTTCTTGACTAGTGTTGATTTCCAGACAAATTTATGGAGTGAAGTAATTTTCTCTTTCAATTCCATTTGCTAGCCTAAAGAAGCCAAGTCCTTTAGCATCAACTCATTAGATAGGATGAATGATGGATGGAAAACTGATTATTACGCAGAGTGAAACCGGTGCTCTATCTTTAGTGTCCCTGCTGACCCAATGTGTTGTACATTATATTGTTTCCCATCTGAACAAATGAGCACCCACTAGAAATGTATCTCCATCAGAGAATTTCTGAATTCTCTTCTTAAAATTATTCCACACACTGCCCATTATGCAATGCTGCATCAAACAGAAAAATCTCACCTTTGTAAAATTAAATTACCTTCATGGCATTAAATAGATATTCTTATTTTATAAAAGAAAAAAAACCAATAGTAAATCTCAAAAATGTACTATGAAAAATGGGTGTGAACAGGTATTAATAGCATACATGTTTACCTGAGAGGAAGTAATAGTTTTCACATTTGTGAAAGCTGTTGCAAGAACACAGGAAATAATTGGTTGTTTTCTATCCATAGTGGAAGGGACTTCATGTAATGAGTTTATGGAGATAGATACCAGAAAAGCCTTTTAGTTTAAGCACTGAACTTGATTGCTACATCTCCATTGCTACAGATTTTTTAAAATGGTTAGATAAACGCCATTTGGGAGGGTGTTCTGGGTATAGGTTTTCCTGCCAGCAGGGCAGAAAGATGGGCTAAGACAAGCCATTAAAGTCACTCACTGCTCCTTCCGATACAGTAAATTCAACTGTTTCAGAGGTGGTATTTATACACAAGGCAATGCAATTCTGTGATGGTAAGATGAAGCAGAAGGCAGACATGCTGATCTATTCATTTTTCATGACAGTGAGAAAGGTAACGTCTCAGAGATAAGTGTACTCTTTTTCCAGAATCACTGTGCAGTATTTCAGTTCCAGAATTCTATTCTTTAGGGAAAGTAACAGAAAATCCCACTGACTTTTCTGCATAGGAGAATATCCAGCCATGAGACTTCCGTCTGTTTTCAAGCACCATTAAAACACAGCTCCTTATCATTTCCTCTTTAGAAAAGTCTGCAACAGCATTCTGTACTGTCTTAACCTTTGTTAGGAAAAGTTACTTTAAATGCTAATAAGCACAGTTAACTTACAGCTATTGATTCCAAGCTTTTATTCCTTTTGTTCTTTAAAGTGATAAGCTGAAGTTATTTTTATGTAAAGTAACCATCTGAATAACCTTTTCAAACTGCAATGCCTCAACTGTAAGGACAGTAATATATATTTTTCAAAGTAAACAGTGAGGACGACACAATATTATCTACATATTATCATTACTTTTAATAACAATAGATGCAGGAAATAATTTTTACAATTCTAGGTCGTGATCCTTTTGTGTTCAGTTTAATACAGTATGAATTAATGCTCTGTGATTGAGTAATCAGAGAATGGACCAGGAAGCTTTCCAATAGAAACAAAAGTAGACTTCATCTCAAATGACATCTCTATAGACCACTTTCAACAGTTAAAAAAAAAAAAAAAAGCAGAACAAAGCCAACGTGGATTACTATACAGTCTATACATGATGCACTTCTGAAAGTTATGCCATTTATCTGTGACTCAAACATTTTTTGGAAACAGAACTCAAACAGCAAAACATAAAAGAGATTCAGTCGCAAGTCGCCGGGATATTAAAAAAAAAAGCTATAAAAGCACACATCTGGTTTAGAGACTATCATTAATCCAGAAAACCCTTAGCAGAAAGTGTCTGGTTTCCTACCAGTCTTGAAGTTTTATTACAGAACAGATAAACAGGAAGTTTTTGTTAGGAAATGAAATGACCTGGAAATGTGCTTTTCTTTGAAGGTACCATTTCACAAAAGGTCGCCAATTATTACTGCTTGAAACACTCTGTTCTTCTGCATTAGACAATGCTGAAAGGAAAGTTCTTCTTGCACATAGCTCTCACTACACATTTTAAAAGTTAGCAATCCCTACTGGCCAATAGCTTTTAGTTCACTGCCTCAGGAGGTGCTAAGTACCATAAAAGCATAATGGCTTGTGACAGAATAACTCAGCACTGCTTCTTGTCTCTTCCACTCACTATAAGGATTTGGCTCATGGTATTTCCCTGACCTTATCGCTTCCTGTTTGTAGCAGTTAACTATCCCCAAAAGGAAACAACACTTTCCACCTCATACATTTGCACTAGTCATGGAAAGATGAGCTGCAAAGGGAAATAGCATGAATACTAACGATTACTTGGGATAGGCAACCCACTGAAAGGATCAGTCGGCATTACGGCATGGTCTAGAGAAATCTGCCTCTGTCTATGAGCCCTGGCTTTAGAGCTCAGCTTCTTCTTTGTATAACAATAAATAATTTAACACTTTTCCCCTTGACTTATCAAGTTTCAGTGTGAACGCTATTTATGTTTCTGTAGCAACTTCCACTGATTTTGAAATACCCTTGCTGCACACACATTCTGTGGTTACCCAAATATACCACTACGACATGGGAGAAAATCTATTAGTGCTGAAGGATGGACAAATGCATGGATCTGCTCTGGGGAACTAATCCTATATATAATACAAGTGCAGCTGCTGAAGACAATACACAAATGTGTGGGTTTTTTTTAATCTTAGACTTGCTAAGTCTAAACTTATACTCAGTTTCATTCCAAAAGGTACAGATTCATTACTTGTCATTTTCTGTGCTCTTTGCAATTTCTGTCAGAAAAGTGATGTGTTTGAAATTGAATGCCTCATGCATTTTGTAAATTATCACCGTGAGCAGCACTGCTTTGACCTTTTCAGTATGCTGTAATTTCATTTGCTGCCATGGCTATTTAGGTTCCTTTGCCTCAGTCCATCTAAACAGAAAGTACAAGAGAAAACAACGGCCAACTTGTTAAATCAAACAAAAGTTTAAAATTAGATTTCTATGTGTATATATTACTATTATATACATTACGTGCATATGATCCCCATGCTGAAATACTGATCCTTAATCCCTGCAGGGATTTGGACCAGGTGAATCTCTTCATGTGGCAAAACTCCTAAGAACAATGGTATGTGAAACATGTCTAAACCATTTTTGCTACAATAGTTCAACAGTGCCATCATCTACTTTGAAATACCAAAACGAGATCAGCAAGTGTCACAACTTTGTCTCTTTTCAGACTTAGGTTCTTTCCTTATTTCAAATGACTCAAAATTGAATCTGTTCATAGTATTAACTGACACCATTTTTCAGAGCAGTGGAATTTACATTAATAGCATAGGAGAGATGCTTTCTTGTAATTCAAGAGGATAAAAAACAAGAGGCATAACTATTGCCTAATTACATCTATTTGAGAAAATAAAACAAACTGAAGAGCATAGATCTATGTTTTGTGACTTAAGGCAAAAAAAATACATTAAAATCCTTATTATGTAAAAAAAAATATTAAAAACTGCATTTTTTTAAATATTCCTAGTATCAGCTTTGCCTTTTTTTCTGATTGAATAAATTATTTTACCTTTTGAAGTATATTATTAACTATATCATTGATCTTTGAAAGATTCTCTTAACTTTGTTCCACTAGCACCAAGCTGAGTGGCACAGTTGACTGGCTAGAGAGAAAGGATGCTATGCAGAAAGACCTGGACAGACTTGAGAGGTGGGCCCATGCCAACCTTAACAAGCTCAACAAGTCTAAGTGCAAGGTCCTGCATCTGGATCAGGGCAATCCCAAGCACAGATACAGGTTGGGCAGAAAACGTCTTGAGAACAGCCCTGAGGAAAAGGATTTGGGGGTGTCAGTCAATGAAAGATTCAACATAAGCCAGCAGTGTGCGCTTGCAGCCCAGAAGACCAATCATAGCCTGTGGTGCATCAAGAGAATTTTGACAAGCAGGTCAAGGGAGGTGATTCTGGCCCTCTGCTCAAACTCTCATAAGGCCCCACCTGGAGTACTGCACTGTGTTGGGCCCCCAACACAAAAAGAACATTGAACTGTTGGAGCAAGTCCAGAGGAGGACCACAGAGATGATTAAATTGCTGGAGAACCGGTCCCCTATGAGGACAGGCTGAGAGAGCTAAGGCTATTTATCCTAGAGAAGAGAAGGCTCCAGGGGGACCTTGTAGTGGCCTTTCGGTACCTGAAGGAGTCTACAGGAAAGCTGGGGAGGGACTTTTTATAAGGACATGTAGCAACAGGATGAGGGGAAATGGCTTTAAAGAGGGTAAGGGAAGAGGGTAGACAGACTAGACGTTAGGAAGAAATTCGTTACTGTGAGGGTGGTGAAACCACTGAAACAGGCTGCTCCACAAAGCTGTGGATGCCCCTTCCCTGCAAGCATTCATGGGCAGGCTGGATGGGGCTGTGAGCAACATGGTCAGTGAGAGGTGTCCCAGCCAATACCAGGGGGGCTGGAACTAGATGATCTTGAAGAACCCTTCCAACCCAAACCATTCTATGATTCTGTGAATAATTCAAAGCAATATTTAATGTTAATTGAAACTTTTTTTCTGTTAAGAGATTATACCTCACCTAGAGCAGCTCTGAGAGTTATCCTGAACACAAACAAAAGTGATGATGGTTGAATTCTCTTCATGTTTACTTTACGTAGCAATCCAACAGTCCTTGAAATCCAGCTCCTTATATGAGTTTTGTAGAAAGAAAAAAGATGTCAAACTTGCTAGCGAAGAAATCTACTTTACTAGACTAAAGTCTGTTTCACTGTTAACGACACAATAAATGCAAGTGATGTTGGGTCATGCTTTCAGTATGAAAGAAGTGAGAA
Source organism: Phasianus colchicus (assembly GCF_987193195.1). NCBI lineage: Eukaryota > Metazoa > Chordata > Aves > Galliformes > Phasianidae > Phasianus > Phasianus colchicus. Next base: position 7,282,138 of record NC_143445.1, read on the forward strand.
GGATGCAAATAAACATAACTTTAAATACACTTTCATCTGTATTTTAAATAAATGTACATCCTTGCACAGCAGAGGGGAGAGAGAGGTCAGGAGTACAAGAGAGAGAAAAAACAAAAAGAAGGTCTGACAGGAATGAGATGAACAACAAAGATCAAAAGAGTGATTGAAAATGAAAATTTCCTTTATATTACACAGGAGGATGAGGAGAGAGAGAGGGTGGAGCAGAAGAGAGATAGGAAGAAAGGAAAATGAGAGACTTCACAGGATGTGTGAGATGAAAATAGGGAGAAAATGAAAAAAAAAACACAAAGGTTGAAACTGTGGAAGGCAAAGAAAGAAGCACAAAGGCAGAATCCCTTAAAATATGTATTTGCTTAGCAAAGTTTAATGACAGCAGGAACAAGTAAGCAATAGGAAACACGATCCATGAAAGTCGAAATAAGCTTAGAGAAGGAACAGTTAAAAGCTGGCTTCCAACTGCCCCTCAGGATATGAAGCACTGGAGCCAGCTCAGCTGGTGAGTGGGGAACTGGCACAAGAGAGATCCAATTGTACATACCCTCTTTATACCACCTTGTAACACATTATAACACATTACTTAAACCACAGAACGACTGCAAACAGTGGGCACTCAACTCCACTGTATTAATTGGCAAAAAGACTAATGTGAGCTTCTCCTGATTTATGCTGTTAACTGGTCAGACGCTCTGTTTTCAAACTTGGGATCCAGACCGTAAGGAGCCAACAAATCTTTTGCCACAAACTTCAGCAAGACTTTGTTTTCTAGAATTAGACTCACCATCAAGTAATCAGCACAGTATGACTGCAAGTGGTCTTGGTAAGGATTTACACTTTCCCCAAGGACACTTTTCCACTGTTAATTTGCTATTGAGATGCCAAGCCTTTTAAATCAATGCGATGGCTGACCACTTTTCTGACGTTACAGCCACTAACCTGAATAATATTCAGGTAACCATACAGTTGAGTGTTTTTCTCTCCAGATGCAGACTAGTGAAAAATAGAATAATCTTCTGCTTAGAATTTCAGAACGTTTATTCTCTGGTAAATATTCTGTTGCTCCTGTGAGACCAATACATCTTTTCAAGAACAGTTGGAATGTTATACTGAGACTCAAGTAAAATATGTTTCAATTACAATGTTAACCCATTTTATACCTGCTATGCTCTGTGCTACTAACACACCTTTGCTGCCCAGTTACACCGCCCAGACCAAATAATTTTAGATTATCTCATTTCTCTTCTAATAATCAGATGCTGCTTTGAAAGGGCCAGCCCCAAAAACCAGGAGTGATTCCACCAGCTGTTCTGAAGCTTGCACCAAGACCACTCACCTGACTGTTCAGCTCCTATCTAACTAGTCTAACTTTCAAAGATTTCCTCAAAGCAATGTTAAAAAGCTGACTACTAATTCCTCATCATGCACTGAGTGTCTCAGATACACCAAGTGTCTCAGATGTAAATTACCTGAACTGCGAGAGTTCAGCTGTTCTGAAAATCAGGTTCAGCTTGTTATTAGTTGAGGAGTAACAGACTCCTTTATCCAGTATTAAGCTGTCAGAGCCAGGCTTTGCTGTCCTCAGTAAAATCAGAAGCAGATAATGAACAAAATTACCTTCTAGGATACAATCTAATTGCATTGTGCTGGCTATCAAGCTATCAACCCCACCTGCCCTCACTGGTATAACTGCAAGTGGCACAACAGCTGGGCACAGACATTAAGACTTAATGCGTAAAACTGGTGAGAGGGTAGCATGTTCAGTGTATTGATTTGCTGAACTGGAAAACAGATTTAAAAAAAAAAAAAAGAACTGCTTTCTACATTAATAACAAAAAGACTGAAAAGTCTCTCTCAAAGGACGTACAGGAAACTGTGGGCTAAGCTTCTTTACAAAGAACTACAATTATCTTGACAAAGCCCAACAGAATTTCTCTTTGAAGACACATGAACACAAGAAATTTCTGTGGGGAAAAAAAAATGTATAATAAAGAATAGAATGAATTGTTATTTTCCACACCAATTCTAGATCCCACATTAGCAATTCAAGTTTCAAAGAGCAGCATCTCAGAAATACTTGACACATTTTCATCTAAAGCAGTCTTCAGTAGAAAATGAAACATTGGTTGGTAAGCAGTGTATTTACCAAGCTGCATGAAAAATGAACTGAAAAGCAACATTATGTATTTTTGAACTGTATGAACTCAGCAAAACAGCACCCATTTTCCACTGCCACTGGTAAATAGGTGATGCAGGTAAACACGGAGAGCTTGTGGTCATCAGAATAAAACAGCCAAATGGAGAGAGTGAATTTATCTTCAAAACATCCAAAGAAACACTCTTTCCTGCTGTATCAGAAGGTATACACTTCATTGGGTGCTGAAACACCTTGAAGAATCATGTTTCACTGTTCATATTGCTAAATGGACACTTAATTATTCACGTTATCTCCAGGGATATAATTGCAAAAAAATAAAATAAAATCTGTGCAACACTTACATCAGAAACACACACACACACAAAAATTAAAAAACTCAGTTTGATAAAGACATGGACTACTGATAATAGGTGATCATTACAGAGGAATGGACAATGCCTTTGGTTAACTATAATTATCAGTTCCCTGTTCCCAAGGTGACAGAGGAACATAACTATTACTTCTTCCTCTTACAATCTCCCTGCAGTTGTTAACTTGACATTTGTTCATTAGAAGATAATTACATGTGAGTGGGTATAATAATGCCCTATGATCATGAAGATAGAGTTCAGGACTCAGTATTTTAACTAAAAATTAGTAATAGGCACACAGCTATTGCACAACACTGTTCATTGTTCAGGCTTACTGAGGCTCTGCCTGTGAAACTGTTGGATTTGCCTGTGTGACTGGATTTATTTCTGACAACACACCACAAATGGCTGCAGATGAAATCAAAGCCTTACAGCAGAGACAAAACACTGGTGCTGGAAAGTGGAATGTGCTTGGAGAGAATGACAAGTAGTTACAATTGCAGAGAAGTGTCAAGTTGCTGATGGGTTGTGATAGTAAAAGTTAACTTATTAAACAAGCCAAGCAGAATATAAGAGTTCAAACAAGCAGGAAAGCAATAGCTGGCAATTCAGGTACTAGGTATGGATATTCAAGTCTGAATTTTCCCTCAGCACAGTACTGAAACAGCAACGTAAAAGAAAAATAAATCAATAAATATTTTTTAAAAGTCCTTCTCCAAGGGAGCCCATAATACAGTTAATATGAATAATACAATTAAAATGAAAGAAAAAAAAAGTCCATGACTGTTTCCAGCACTAACATCTAGGGTGTGTCCTTTTAATACACATTTTTGTATCAATAAGAAATAACTGCTTTCCATGTGCTGAAATACAGAACAAGTGCAGCTAATAAACTTCCAACTCCGTACCCCTTTCTTATTCTTCAGAAGACTGGCCAAGAATGGGTCTTAAAAGCTTGATTTATGTCCCCATTTTCCAAGAGGATTACTATCCATCAGGATTAACAAGCTTTTTACAAACTTATAACTGAATCATCTTCTTTTACATCTTGTATTCAGTTGCTGATGTAATACTATTACCAATAGAACTGTTCTCATTTTGCCTGTAAAACAGAGCTGGAAAATAAAGTATTTCTTATTTTGTAGAATTGCAGGTCACACGTGAAAGTTGTTACAGTCTCAGCACACAGGTTTTCCTATGCATATCATTACTTAAAACTCTACATACTCCATTCCTGTCCCCTCTTGAACAAAGGGAGTACTGACGGATAAAAAGTTTACAAAACATCATCCAAAAATAACAGTAAGGGATAATGCAATGCCCAGTTTCATTACAAAGCCAGAAGTGAGTGCCTAAAGCTCAAAACTGTTTTCTACATAAAATAAGAAGAATAGAGATAAAATGACAGGACTCCATTTTAATACAGCTCCATTTATCCTTCTTATGGCTACTCCTGGTTTTACAGAGCTGGCCAGCTGAGGTTGAATGTGATGAACAGTAGCACACAGAAAATAAGAATATGAGCAACGCCAATGAAGTCATCTCCCACAGACTCATGAAGCGATACGATATTCCCCAAAATACAGCAATTATTAATTTAAGTCTATACACAGCGTTAGGCTGGGACCGATCTAGGGTACAAAAAATATATTTGCAAATGGATTAAGTACAGCTTTCTGAAAGCGCAGATTTTGTATTTGGAATCTGCATCTCTAGAAAGACACTCTGAAGGGGGCCCTGTTTTTATAACATGCATTGAGTGCATTGAGAATCAGCTATTTTAAAGGAGAGATTTTTCCCTCCCATCAAACCTTCTCCTTTCCTTTCAGATTAATATGACTAACCCGATACTGTGAAAAATTGATTAACTACATCATCCGAAGAAAGCACTCCCATAAAACAGGAGAGTTCTGATTTCACAGAGATACTAACAGGAACAGTTACTGCACTGCCTTCATTTCTGGCATCTCTTTAGCTCTCCAGACAGCTCTCTCCATCTTAGGCTCTGAAAAACCCGTCTCTCAAAGCAGATCATATGACACAGACTCAGTCCAGACTCTGCACTGTATGCACACTGCTTCTGCATCGCCATGGGTTCATGATTCATGTTCCTAGGTCTGGGTTGTGTCCTAACTCTCCCTTCTGTTCCCATTAGGGAAGGAGCAGTGATCTTCAGTGACACTGAAGTAACTGAGATCAGCAAACTACTTCTAATAGCTTTTCATACTATTTGGTTCTTTAGAGAAACCAACAGATGCTTTAAATAATTGTAATCCAGGTTAGAAAGAAGCTGCTTGAAATCTGTTACTTTTCAGCAGTGGATTTGTATGTTCTTGAGAAGTTATTTTGTGACAAAATGCAAATGCACTCATGCTCTTCTATGACTTTGGAACCCTTTAGCTCTCATTAACTTACAGAAGTCAGTATGATTTTTTATTTCTGGATATTGGAAAAGCCATGAATTGATATGTGGTAATGAGTTATTTTTTCTCAAAATGTTTCTTCACCAATTCAAAAGAAAAATTCCTCATCTTAGGATATTTGGATTCAACCTATATTCATGTTCAACCAACACTCCTTTGTTGCAGAAGTATTATTTTGATACAACATAGATCCAAGAATATCATATTTGAGAGTGAGACACTTCAGTCAAGTATCCCTGTTCATTTTCAATATCACAGCTTAAATTCACAAGGTCAAACAGCATTCTAATAACATGTCAGCTCTCATCACAGCAGTCTCTCTAAATCTTGGCTCTTTATGTGACTGAAGCACCTTCAGCCTAGAACTAATTGCATGTATTTTCAGAGACCTAACTTCCGGCTTTTCCCTCATAACACCCAATGTCTAATTTTATTTTCCAAGAAAAATCCTTTGTGAGCTTTCCAGTTCTCCCCTTCTTTAGAAGGCTTAGTCACTCAAAAGAACTGCAAGTGAATTTTTGTAATAAGTTAGCATGCTTTCCCAGGTAACAAACTGCAAAGAAAGAAATGACAGAGTTGACTGGAACTGGTGAAAGCACAAAGTCCCCTGATTTTTGACACCTTGTACACCCAAATGGCTTCATTACATTTATAGAGAACAAAAGGTACCTTCATAGAAGAAGCAGCATCTCAAACACCATTCCCATCTGATCCAGACCTTAGCTTATCACCTATTTAAATTTCATGGGCTTCTCCTATAGGAAGACAATCCATTTCATTTGCTCTAGTTTGGCAGTCTACAGCAGACACTTATGCTTGACACACCTATAAACCAAATATTGTAGAAATTAACTTTCCAACATACAGCAACATTGCCCTTTTTTTTTTTGTGATTGTTCGGGCTCTATAACATAAACTGTTCTAAGTACTGGTTGGAATTTCTAAATACCAACCGTAAAACAACACAGTAGTTCAAATACTCGTAACACTGATTACTGTATTTTCATTGCAGACCTATTCTGACCATTTTTGTGTATAAAGAATAATCAATGGTCATAACACTGCAGTAACAAGACAGAAGTGTTCACAGTATGGGCAATCCGGCCTAAGAGAGTTACAGTTAAGGTGAGATATAGTTAAGAACAATCCTGAACCTGAACTCTTCTTAAAACATAATACACAGGCAAAGCCCACACAGAAGTACCCAGCGAGTTTGTGCATATGGTGGCACTACAGCAGTGTCTATGCCCTCCATGCACAATGCAGGGAGAGCCTGAGAGTTGCCACATAACAGGAAAGCTGCAATAGTAGAATAGCAGTCTGGCTTATGAATGGGGCAGCATCAGCCCCAAGCAAGAGTTTCATTAGCCAAGCTTCACCATGTACTGCAGATCAGTTCAAACTCCTTGCTAAGAAGACATGGGATATTAAACTGTATGCAGTATAAATGGAATAGGTTATTGCCAATGACATGATAAAAGCCGTGTGAAGCATTTTATGAAATATTCAAATTTACTCTGTAATGTCTCTACTGCAGTTTTGCAAACAAACAGCGTTACTGAAGGAAAAGAGGTCACCACAACTGAGAATGCCAGTCATTCAACAGCTTCATTCACACTCTGAGGTATTACAATTATCTCCACAGATCTCCTGGTGTCTCTTCAGTTCGTGTTATTCATACACTCAAGAGTTAAAATAAATGAACAAATACTATTCACTGGCAGTAGGCAAGTCTGACAGAGATAAACAACAGATTCCTCTGCAAAATTTTCAAATTAAAATACAGCATTGCATTTATGAAAAATAAAATGAGATGGTTTTGTATTGCTAAATTGAGATATTTCCTCTAACCTAGTATAGGACACATGATAACACAGTGAGGCAATTTTCAAAGGCATTAAAATAATTAAAAGTGAAAATTAATTTTGCAGCTAGTTGTTTGTATTTATCTTGCTTTGTAAGTCCTTCACAACAGTATGTTTTGCTTACTTCTATTAAACTATTTTTTGAGTAAAAGTTTCAGTCTAAACACAACGATTGACATGATCCAATTGCTTATTTATTAATTCACGTTAGTGTATTTAAAAAGGATTCAAATTCATCCACATAAGGACTTATTTCTTGATTGGTTTTGGGTTTGTCTCTGAGACAATACAATATTTGTATTGTCAGTACACCCTTAAAGTATGGACAGCAGAAGAGCAGAAAAATTAATTAGATGAAATAGCAAATTTAACTGAGATGCAAAATGCAAAATAAGATTTAGAAGAGTCTGATGAAAACTTGAAAACTCTAAGTAATTTATCAGGATTGATGGGAAAAGCTTTCTGGGACAAGTTAATACAATTATATCATATAATAACTTTGATATCATATAATAACTTTGAAGAAGAAATCTCATCCCTCACTTTCCGAAACATAGAGTACTACAGGCCTACTATTACAGAAATCAGAGAGAGCAGAGGGCGTTGAATTATGAACATAATATCAGAAAGACTGATGGAACAATCAAGTATTAAAAAGCTCCTATCATTTTTAACAAACAACAAACACGACTTCTTAAAATACTCAACTGAAACACGCAGGAAAAAGAATGATAAAAAGAGCTCCTGTCTACTGTTGATAAAAATGCTTCATTTTTCAATTTACTTTCACTTCATTTAAGTATTTTGTTTGCCAGGCAGATTCTTTGCTGTATTTTTCCTTTGAATTTGACTGACATGTACACAATCCAAGTTAAAGACATGTTAATTAAGTGATAGAACACTATGATTGAACAGTGTTAAATAGGAAAATAAAATTCAATCAGGACTAAACGTGTTTATACAAGGCAACTTCATTTCAAAAGCATGGGATTATTCTAATCAGAAATTGATTTGGATGTACAAGTCTACAATTATTAAAATAATCCTAGAAGTAACTCATCTCCAAGTAAAATGCCATTTTCTAAACCAACAGAGCATGTAATAGTTTATCATTACAAGCAAAGTTTAACTTAAACAAAAGTTAACTGCAACTCCCTGCAAGCCTTATTTTGGAAGGAATGGATCGTAATTCCTCGTTATGCAACACAAGGATATGACACTGCAGAGGAACGATATTGAATGTTACTGCAGAGGAAGAGAAACTACTTTTTATTTCCATGAGACTTTCCTCGTTTTTGTTTACTGCAAATACTGAACTGAAGACTCTTGTCCACTTAGAAGTCACCCCAAAAGCCTAAAATGTACCTCAGTATAGTGTTGACAACACACAGCTGCTTCAAATTATATCTACAGAATTCACTTACCTCATAAGAGTCCTCACAAACTTCATTTCATTAACACAGTAGGGAGAAATACATTGAATGGCAGTATTATATAAAAGCCCTAGCACAGTGGCTATTCTGTATTATTTAAAAAGCTATTGGTAATTGAAAGCATGTTTGAAGTGAAATCCATCTTGATATTCATGAACGAGTATTTGTATTTGTTAAAATCACTGTGGAGACCCTCCTGAACAGAATAATATACACATTTCCTAACACCAACTCATGTAAAACTTTTTTCTGGCATTCCATATGCAATTAGAATCTTAAAGAGACCAACTGTACTTCCTATTAACACTAAAATTAACTAGCTTTTCCAATGGAATATATTGATGCCACCTTCTTCACTGAACCACTATTTTGAAATAAACTTTCAATGAACTTTGCAGTTCATCGTATCCCTGAAAGTGTGCTGAGGATAACATTACAGAATACAGCATATAGCATCAGATATGCAATTTCAGCATGAAAATAATATCATTTCCAATCCAATTCTGTAAGTTTTATACTTGGATGAAAATTTCCTGAGTTTTTCTAGTATTTAGCCAGTCACCGCTTCTATAAATAGTTGATTTTTATGTCTTTACATACCTGTTCTTCAAGAGCAGTTTTCTTTTCCTCCAGAGTTCATACAGGAATTGTGGGCTTCATCCAGGAGATTAATATTTTTAGTTGGGTACCTCCATGAGAATAAGCTAAAAAAAAAAAGGTATTTAAGAAGAAAAAAGTTACCTACAGTCAGCATATTCAGACATACCTTCAGTGCTTGTCTCTCCAGTACTGGACTCTTCTCACTGACTTTAGCTGCCTGTAATTCAGGATATATTCAAAGATATTCACCTCGGCTAACTCTACATGTAAGAGCACTTTTAGATAATGACCAGTCTGTAACTAAAACTGGGTTATATCAGTATCTGTGGATGTGGTACCCAACATCCTCCACCACTGAGTACAGATAACTAGCTTAAAACTCTCAAAAATTTTGAATTTTAATTACAAGCTGTAACAACAATCAGTAAATGCTTTAGATCAGTTTCTATCAATTCCAATAAATTATTGTCTTATGAATATAATTATCAAATGAAATACTTAAAGTCAAAATGAAATTTTGTTAAATTTGTCAAAGCTCCTTAAACTCACATGTATTCTTTCCAATTTAGTCCAAGCTACAAGCACAAACAGCTACTCTAGTTCAGAAGTGTGGCAACTTTTCAGATGAAAGTAATTATAATTACCCTCTGCTACCTCACCTGTGCCTGAAACTGCATGGCTAAGGCTAGATGAAGTTCAGGTGCCTTCTACAGTAACTCCATGATAGGCTATTCATGTCCTGACTTGTGAGATATTTCATATTCCAATCCTTTTGGTAAGGATTTCTTTTCTTCTTATCAGTACTTCGCTGCTGCTATGTCACCATGGCACTAACCAGTATGTGTTCAAGTTTCCTAGTGACAGTTACAGTTTACATGTTGTCATTTGAATCTATTGAGTGTAATGGAGCTAAGCATGCACCTTCCATCTGGGACTTGGGAAAGCCAAGCTTGCTGCTGCCAAAGTCCTGAGCACAAGAATGCTAAATATTTTAATACAAAATCTGTTATTTGGGAGAGACTCAAAGTGCTCTTTAGTGGAAAAGATCACAGTTAGAACAAGTTAAGAAGAAAGAGAAAGGAGTATGATGGCATTGATGGGGTATTGAAAGGTATAAACGTTATCAGAAAAAGAATGGAGACAAATCCTACAAGTTAATGCAGATCCAGGATAACTACAGAAAAAGTTTGGGCAAATGAGAGCCAGGGAAGACTGGCAAATTAGTTACAATAGCCTATGGCTGCCCCAGCCAGCTCAGTGAACATTGAAAAACGTACCATTAATCTGCTTACAAAAGCCACCTTTTTTGTTCTATCTTCAGCATAACATTTTCACTGAATTAGTAACTGCCTTTCATTTCGGCATAGTACTGAACAAATACGATGATAGAGATTGACTTACATGCAATGGTTTCATCTTTTTATGTGCCCCCATTTATCATACGCTGAATTATAAACCATAGATTTTTAGCACCTATAACATGTTATTTTTTTTATTTTTAAAATATACAACTGAATATAAATCAAGACAGTAATTTATTGGCCAGATAATTAACTCCTAGTCATGCACAAGATATATATTATCCAGCAATTTTCTAACCAATGCCATTGATTCATAAATCAGCCACATGATTTATAAAGTATAAAATCAAGTCTGTAACAGCACATTTTGGAAAGCGAGTCAGACAGTTGCTATTCAGGGACCTTGCTTTTATTTCCACCTCTTGTAGCTAATAGAGTGAAAAAATGCTCTTATTTCTCACATGCTACAGCAACAGCAAAACATGGAAATGAACACAACCACTTCACCAACACTTCACACAAATGAAGTACTTATAAAAAAAAAATATAAGAGCTACCTTACCATGTAGAAAACAGAAGTCTTCCTCTTCCAGGCACTTCTAGATCATTAAAGCTATCATCAGTTTTCTTCCACTCATCACAATCACCTTTTTTTTTTTTTTTTTGGAAGAAAATTAAATTGATATTCTAAACAGCTATACCATAACATGCACCCCAAAAAAGACATTTTGTTATACTATGTTGACTCTCTCCCCACCTACACTTTCTAAGCAGCTGCCTGTTTTGAAGTGCCTTTCCTCTGACCTTCTTCTGGGGGTGCTGCTCTCTGCTGCCAGGTGTGCCTATGCCACAGGTGCTCCTCATTGGGCAGCACTAATTGCTGTGCCCTAACTGCCTGGGGAGGGGCAAACCTTGCATGGGGACCTCAGCTTTAAGCATAAAGAAATATTGCAATGCATTCTTGTTCCAGTTCAAAGTTAAGCATCTGGATGCATAATTAAAAGAGATTATTTCATTTGTCTCAAAAAAGAAAAAAAGAAAAGCAAAACTTCAGCAACTAAGCAAGTTAAAAGCTACAATTAAAAAAAATGCAGAGTAAGAAGTTTCTAGAACTGCTTGTTGGAACAGATATGGGGCTTTTAACAGCCAGAGATAAGCAAAAGCTGCACAACAAAGACCAGTGAACGCTTACTCGAACTGTATTTGCGGTGATCTCTTAAGTAAAATAATCAAAGCACTTGTCTCTCTGCTTCTAAAGAAGACAGCTGAAGGATAAGCCTGTTCATTATCAGTGTATTTAATAAGAAAAGCAAAAAGAAAATAAGCATATCACAGCACCTGCTGGAGCAGTGCTAAAAGCTGGTCATCAGTGTTGGCGCTGTGTGCTTGTGTTAAATCCTGGAGCTAAAGTTTGTGTCACACTACCCAGGACAGACATACTGCATCAGTCTTACTGCAAATACTTTGTAATGGACAAAAGAAGCCACGTAAACAGGTCCAGAGCCATTAAATTCAACAAGCTTTTGCCAAACTGCCACAAGCAGAGAATTTGCTTTGCTACAGTTTTTTATGAACAGCTTCTGGTAGTTAGTGAGGTTCAAGAGTGCACACTACTCAATTTTGAACTGAAAATAATTATTTGAAAGGCTGTTTATGTTGCTTAGTTTTTCTTTGTGTTCCGATCATACTGAATTTATTTCTGTTCTTATATTCAGAAAGGAATCTTGTTAGAAACATGAGTTTAAATACTTCTCAATAATACTATAATCTCATTGTCATGATTCTTTTCACCCTTGTTTTTATGTTCCTAAAGCTCCTATTTTTAAGGTCTAAATCTTTTTGTCATCTTGAAGAACTCATTGTTTAACCAGAAAGATCTAAACTAATTATCTGCAGAACTAAATATTGTCACTCTGATAGAATCCATGTCACGAACAAAGTGGAACAGGTCAGCAGTGTGAAGGTTGCACAGCTGCACACACAGAATTATTAAAAGACAGGAAAAGTGAGACATTTACATGCTTGGACACCTTTTGAAGACTTCTGTGTTCACATTAGCAAATGTCTCCAAAGGCATTTAAATATTCATGAGAATACTAAAGAAGTAATACTTAATTGAAAGGAAAAAATGTTGAAACAAGAAATGAAAAGTAATCCTGAAAGTCACAATATGCAGAATCATCTTTTAAATATAGATTTTAAAACAGAAGACGTGAAAATAGATGTGTGTTGCAAAAGGAAAAGAGTATATTATTAATGAAGGAAGAAGCATTTTTGTTCACAGAACACAGTGGTTTGGGCTGGAATAGAGATAATTTTATTCACAGTTTTATGGTGCTGTATTTTGGATTTGTGACCAAAATAGTGCTGATAACACAGCAGTGTTTAAGCCATTGCTGAGCAGCAGTTACAGAGTCAGGCTCTGAACTAAAAATTAAACCCTACGTTCTGAAATGTACTTAATAAACCTCAAGGATGGAAAACAATGTTACAGAAATTAGTACTGGAATAAATTTATTTTTTTTAAATGTTTAGGATACCTAACACGGCCACCATAATTCAACAGAAGGAGGAAGTGTGCCTCAAATAACTTCTAACACCTCTTGAAAGCTTATCTGAGCAATGGGAGTGCAGTCTGCAGTTTGGGAACAGTGCCAGGGCTGAGCAACACGGGCAAGTTTAAAAAAGGACCACCAACTTCTCTGTAAAGGTTGGAGGCTGCAGTAAATTAAAGCTAGAAGTGCTAGTCCCAGCAGTTGTATTTCAAAGAGTGCATGACTCTAAAGTAATTCAAAGTAGGCAGTAATCCATAATTTCTGAAGAGAAACAAGGAGTCATAAACAACAGATTACCTTTCAAAGTGACTTTAATAACATTCTTCTGATCAAAGAAGACATCTAGTTTTTAAAAAGCTGTCCCTAGCCCCACGTGGCCATATTGATGTCCTAGAGCTTTAGAAATGTTGCATTATGAAAGTGCTTTTACTTTGGTACTTTTAGGTATGATGGCAGGGTAAGCAGCCCACCCTGTCCTCGTGTACAAAGTATAACAATCAGAGGAAGGGGAATCATTTTCTCAGTTAATTTATGTAAGAGATTCATGGACTTCTTTTTCACAGCGAAAGCGCTCAGAACAAACCAGGATTATTTAGAGCAGGTGGGTGTCAAGTATTGCAAGCAGTTACACAACAACCATCATCTGTTTACTTCTTAATAACAAGACAGAGCAGGAAGCTTGCTACAAAGGAAATTGAAACCACCAAAGAAAATGGAAATTGATTAATTATTTTTCCTTGGCTCAGGTAACTAAGCTCCACACTGAGACATTAAGGAACTGAGAAGAATCATCACAAAGGCTGCACATTTAATAAGACTATTGATCAACAGTCCACTTTTATATCTGTCCAATTTCAAAGCCTTTGTGCCACCAAACACTTGCATGTATGTCCAGTAATGTGGACTGAATCAATGTCTCCATTCTCACCTGTGCTTCACAACAAATAATCCAAGAAGGACAATTTAAAATTGTATAACAATCTGAAAAAGATTATTTCCAGTGTGTATAATCAACCAAAATAAATCCGTGATGATAAGCAAACATAGGCCAGGTGTCTGACGTCTAGATGCCCGATTGTATATATTCAAATCTATTTTTGAGAATCTAAAGGTATGGCTTTTGTTAAAAAAATTGAAGTGTATCAACAGTTCCTACTGACTTGGAGAGAACTGAATTCAACAGCATGTGCAATGCTTGATGTTAAATATGTTAATTGCCTTAATGAAACAAGTGGAAAAGATTGTAATTATTTCACACTATTCGTTTAGCTACCTAAGTTTGGACCCAAAAAAACGCTGACTGTATGCTTTTTTACTAAAAGCATTGATGTAATAATCGTGGTACTGCATAATGAGTTTTCTTTACAATTAGTAACTCCTTCAGAATTTATGAGCTGCATGTCAACCACGAGAGTTTCCACTTTTTAGCGTTTCTGATATCACTGGTCATGCAGTTCAAAAAACTCAAGACTGTGAGACATAGAATAAAATAACAGTATACTGTTACTAAAAATGATTTATCACCTGGCCTTCACTTAAAGAAAATTAAACTACTGGACTATTTCATCAGACTCTTCTTTTTTTGCCCTGCGGGGAAAAAAAAAAAACAAAAACAAAAAAACACTCTCTTTTCCTACATTTTTTTTTCTTTCTAATCAAAATGAAAACAGGATCTTCAGTCAGACAGGAGAAAAGGCACAGAGGCTTCTTCAGATGTGATAACACAATAAATAGTGAAATTCTGCTGAAGACAAGGGAAAAAATGACAAAACTATGTTGACTGTAGTGTTACTGGCTAGAAGTAAAACTATAAAGTTGACTATGTGTAGTTTGAAGAACTAAGAGGAAGTGAAGAACCCAGAAAGAAAAGAGGGAACAATTTCTGTGAAATCCATCAACAAAATCAAGGGAATGTAAGCTATGCTGCCATAAATGAATAAAATCTCCATTCTTTCAGAATCCCTTATTGGATATCTTAACCCAAGCACTTCTAAATTATTCACTTTATGATAAAATAAATAAATAAATAAACAAATAAGAGCTACTCTAGTTAGCATCTGAGCAGCTGAAATCTACTTAGTGCAGCTGCTGATGTTGTTACAGCTACTGCAGCATCAGTTCAAGAGAAGGTTACAAAACTCATTAAGTCTCAGGAAATAATTGACTGGTTCTCAAGTATTTTTAAGTCTTTGTTAATATGAATTTATTAACAGATAGACTAGCATCTAGAAAGTTATTCATAAAAGATATTATTTTATTAAACACTTCACTACTTGCCCTTCAAATCTCCACAAGGTTCTTACATGTTTAACTCCAAGCAGTATTTTCAGTGTGTGGATTTGCCTGCGTTTGTGGCTGAGTGACCTCTTTGCAATGCATGTCTGCACTTAGAGGTATCAAACAGCAGACAACAGCAGAAGGCACTGTGGACAGGCTAACAGCTGCCAACTCCAGACTTTATAATTGCTTACCATCTGGGAAATATATATTTTTTAAAAGCTACAGGTCAGTAATTTTACACTGTGAATTTTTAAGAGACACAGGAGCAGGTAATTGAAAACAAAACAAAGATATACAGAGAAATAAATCAAAACAGAATAATACCATGAAATATGAAATTAAATGTTTTTAGTGAATAAGTGATCAAAATATTAGTTAAATCACTTGAGAGTGGAGCTATGGGAATTAACATGAAAGGATCTCTGCAAAGACAAGAAGAGTGATTATCATAAAATATTGCTGTGTCTGGCAAAGATAATTAAACCTACAAAGTGTAACTCTAAATAAGAATAAATTGAAAATGAGAAGTAAAACCCTAAACCAAAGAGATAAAGAACAAATGGAACAGAAAAAGAAATTGCAAAAGAAGCTGTGCAAATGAAGAAAGTAATAATGATAAATGGCATGGCAAAAAGACAGAACACTCCCTGAGAAAATGGCTCAAGGGAACAAACTGTTCAGCTATAAAGAAAGCCAAAAGTAATCTTGCAGAAGTTGGGGTTTTTTTCTGCTGCTGTTTACTTGTTCTTTTTTTTTGCTTGTTTTGTTTTTTAAAAGAGAAGGTGAAAGTGACTCAGCTGTTCTGTAGAGCATTTTCCATACCTCTTCTTCTTTGTTAGCTTAGAGGAAAAAAGGTGAATCGCATTACATCATGTTAAGGATGTAGTATGATTAGACAGTATGAAACCACCAGATTAAGCCTTTAAAAACAGATAAATCAAGGAAAAGTATATACTGCCTACCAGAGCCAGTGGAACCAAACACGATGCTTGGTGCAATCTGTTGTGATCTTTATCTGATACCTGAATACAAGGTATTGCCAGCACGTTTACCAAACACATTCTTCTCATTTAGAAGCTACAAACTGCATTTAAAACAAAAGGTGTATAAGGAGTTGGTGGATACCAAACTAAGCTTATTGCAAGAAAATAAACTGAATTGGCAGACCTATGTACACACAGGTACAATGCCAGCTGAAGTTAAGGGCTTCAGATACAGCCAAGCAAAGGATAGGCTTCTTTTAAACAAAATTGTTTGGATATGTTTACTTTTGAAGATATTCCTTTTCCTTCAACTCTTGTTGGGAATCAGCATCATCAGAGGAGGTGTTAACAGTATATGTAACTGAGTGGGAAATTTTTCATTGATGTCCTGAAGTGACACTGCCTGTGTAATCACTGCCATTTGGCACTGGGGCCTTTCCTTCTCTTGTATAATCATTCAGAATAGTTTTGTCCTTCAAATTTTTAACTTGCATTTTGATTACCTTAACAGAACCAGCAGCCTACAAACTCAATCTTTATCTTTTTTTATCCGTTGCCTGCTAGGCCTGAATTAATTACGTACAGTGAATACTCTTCTCTATTAACCTGCTTTACAGAACTCTTATCATATAATGACCAAATACAAAATATTATCTGTATGATTCTAATAATCCTTAGTCACACAGATAAGCAGACACCATGAACATCCACAACAAAGATTTCACAAAGAGAAGCACCTTGTCTAATCTACATAAACCCTGTTAATACACACATGCATTAAAATTGTTCTTCTATGCCTTTTATCACTAACTAGACTTCAAAGCTGACCCTGCTCAGACAGAGGTTGGACCAAATGGCCTTAAGACATCCCTCCCATCTAAAATTATTCTAATAATATTTTGCCCAAATGTTAAGACAAATTAAGGGCAGAAATATCCAAGACCTCTTTTGGTCTTGGATATTTCTCCAAGGATCTCCAATCACCAATCCAATACCCAGTTGCAATTCTTCTTCCCTAACAAAATGTAAGCTCCCACTGAAGTATTCTCAAAGCTGATGCATGAATACATGTCGAAATATGAATACTTAGTATTGTTTCTGTAGGTTTTGTTTTGAAAGGATATACTCATGCTATTGCTTTTCTTGAACTTACAGAATTGTTTATTATGTCTGGCAATTCAACTGCACCTGTGGCATCTGTAAAAATTAGTTTTGAGGCTTTTACCTTTTCTAACTGAAACTGCCCATTGGGTTGAAAACATCTTGAAGGGGACAAACCATATTATTCTTGAGAAAAGTAATATTTTAACAGTATAAAGCAGGGAAGGCATTTGGACTACGAATGAAGATAAATATTCAAAGCATCAGGTTTGTGAGGAATATGAAATCATACAGTACTGCTTATTGGCTCTCAGAGCATGCAGATAAATGTGGTCAGTATCCTTTGTTGCTTCAAACAACCCTGGAAAATAAATTTGAGTAGTCTATAGAAAAGCAGTCAATATTCCATTTGGTTTCCATTCACCTTTGTCCAAAACATGAAGAAAGAAATGTATTTGTAAAAACAATTAATGGTTCCCATATGTACATGTTAGTTCAGGAGTCTATGTCATAAAGAATCCTCATATCTGACTAAACTGTCAAATTCCTGCTGTCCATATCTGAAACAAACTAACAGTCAAACAAACAAAACCACATAAATACATAAGTGAAGACTGGATTTTTATTTTATAGAAAGAAATAATTTGACTTTTCAGAAAGTACTGATATTGTTAATTTTCTTTTTTTTTCTTTTTTTTTTTTTTTTACCTGAGATCTGAAATCAATTTTCTGTCTTGGGCTTTGCAGTTAATGCTAATGAGCAACACCATCAATCTGAGCAATATTATTTCAAGCTCTTTGCTATCATGAGAGAACCACCCCTTACGGAGCTTTTGCAGTCTCAAGAATTACTTCTTCTTTCCCACCTGTGAACCAAAGTCAAGCACACATTTCCACAGCAAAATAACATGACGAAAATGTTCCCCACACCCTTAGTCCTTTCATGGACCTTCAGCAGGCTGTTGCTGAAAAGAGGCAGCCCTGTAATAGCAAGCCAGCTGTTCACCAATTGCATAGGAAGAGGCTGTGTACTACTGATACTTCACAGCCTTTGCAAAGCTCAGTCATACAGACGGAAATTAAATTGTGTGGGTTTTTTTATCAAAAAGATGACATACTCTCAAGATTAGCTACATTTGGTCCAAGCAGTTAACAAATGTTTATGACTTCTCACAGTATGGGTGATATTGCACATTTCATTGCGAACATAACACTTTGTGCAAACAAATCAATATACAAATGCAATACCAATAAACACGATAAAGCCCTTCTAGATAGCCCATTTTATATACAGCTAATGAAAAACATTCCTAGGCAATATAAAAATTATTGAAACTACACTGGATTGGCCCTACTATAATTGAAATAACAATCTAGCCTGATTTGTATGAAAGATAAAACTGGCAGAACAAGCTGAACACAGATCTGAAACAACTTCAAGTTGGTACAACATACCAGTGGACAGTATGGAAAGAAAACTGAGAATAATGCTGAAAAGCTACACAAACATCATGTAAATATGATACGTAGAGGTCAAGCAATGCATCTCTTGTAAGCAAAGTGAAAATTCCTGAAAGTGGGAAAGTTGAACCAGATGTTGTTACAAAAGATTTCAGAACTGCCGTAACATACTTCAGCTTTTCAAGCAAGTAGTAACAACAGCAGCAGCATTCTGCATTAATGGAAATATTTTCACTGATGCATCTGGCAGATTAGATAGCAGAAGAGTAAATGGTAAAATCTACATTGGGATATACCATTCTGAAGAAGATAACTAGATGTACAGTCTTGCTGCTGAGGACCACGTTCCAGAGGGAGTGAAATAAAACATCCTCGCTACTCCATGTCTCAGAGAAGCACATCTACTGACAGCTCAGGATAAACAATACTATACTGTCAAGCATTGTTACTGCCATGTCTCCACTGAAACAGAATTATACAATCTGTATTGCAAAGACTAAAAATTTGCCAGAAGGGTTACCACGAGCATCA
This sequence comes from Phasianus colchicus, assembly GCF_987193195.1. NCBI lineage: Eukaryota > Metazoa > Chordata > Aves > Galliformes > Phasianidae > Phasianus > Phasianus colchicus. The sequence goes on from NC_143445.1 coordinate 7,301,194, forward strand.
TTCAGAAAAGGTTTTAAGGAGAAGAAAAGGTGGCCATACTTTCCAGTTTTTCCCTTCTAAAATAGAAAACTATTGGACCCAAATCACAGGGGGGCTGCATGGTTCATTGGCAGGTGATCGATGATATCTAGTTATTAAGGCAGATATAAGGCTAGGTGTAGAGTTTATTGAATACCAGTCATGAAAATAAATTATTCAGTGAAGAACAGCAAAATTCATCTATCATTTATATGATTAATATTTTTGTAGGTCTCCAGCCAGCTTTACTGGATATGGTATTGTTCAGCTGTAGGTCAGTACTGTGAACCAGGCTGCCACTGTAAAAAATGATTAATGATTGATAGCTAGATGAAAGCCTTTCTCTAGTTCCGATAAGAATGGAACCAAAAAGGTTGAAGCTGTATGCTTGAGTATAAAAGTGTAGTAGAGAATTTAAGAACCAGGAAATTCTAACCAGCTCTAATGACTGCCACACACACAGACATGTAAACGTTCTCTGCCACAGGTCAGAAACACTATGCAGTTTAAAAGTGAGACTGGGATCTTAACAACACACTATTGTACACACTGAAGAGTCTAGAATCCAGAATGTCTCAGTGCCTACTCCAACTTGTGGCAGTAAGAAAGCTCTGGCCATTTTCAATCTGGTAACAAATTTGTCACTGATTTCCACAAAGCAAGAACTTCAACCTAATCTCTTAGAATGAATTTTCTGTTTTCACTTCAGAAAGGGCTCTCAGCCTTTGGAATGGACCAAATCCCCTGTGATGTACTTTTATGAGAGTTCACTTTTACTTTCAGGTCAGCATCTTCCTCCCCCCAAAAAACTCAAGGTCCTGACTGTAATAACATGACTCCATAATGCTTAGATTTTTCCTCCCTCCTGTCACCTGAGTTCAGTAAATTCTGTCTTTCATTAATCGCATTTACTATAGTTCAACTCTGAAAAAAAATTCTCACAATCTCCTAAATGCAGAAGAGCCCTTAAACTGCTGTTGCTTGTGACTGTGATTACTTTGCATATCAATATTGCTTATCCTCCCTTCCAAACAGGTCTTTCCATTTAGATATTCCCAAGTGACTGCTTTTGAAACAAATGCCTTCAGGTATTTTCCTTCTTAAACACCCACTAAGAGCAGTTTTCACAGTCTTAAGTAAACAAGGTAAATTAACATCAACGTTGCATTTCTCATTTGGATGGTGATTTTAATTGTGATAAAAGTTTAATAGCACATCAGGTGATCTGAAAGATGTTGTACACAATCAAATTACTCTATGGATCTTGTTTACCTTAACACTTATTCTAAAAAAATCTGTACCTATCAAGGTTTAAAAGAAAAAAGAAAAGAAAAAATACATCTTTCCATTTCATCTTTCCCTTGTTTGCCTAATTTCAAAAATTTCTTAAGTGGTTTTGAGGGCACTCAGCACAAAGTGTACTGGGATTAGTCACCACTATAGAAACACAAGACTGCAGGAATGGCAGAATTTGAGTTACCTGGAATTGCACTGAAGATGCTTTCCCTCACCTAAAGATGGAAGAAAAAACGTGTCTCAGAGGAGCTTCTGCTTTAATGAGTAACACTCCTTACCACAGGACGTTTCTTGGAGCCAAAAAACAGCCTTTACAGAGAGAAGGGGGAAAAATACTGAGGGAGAAAAATCACCAGCACTAAGGGAAAGAGGTTGTGGAAGTAAAATTAGCAGCATCAGACTGTCTTTGCTGAGTCCACTCCTGGAAAGTGCTCCTCACCAACCAGAGCTACACATTTACAAAGCAGCCTTATTTTGGAGCACAGGGGCATAAATGAATACCAAGCTTATTCTGAAACAGGTCTTTGAAGCTAGAACATACGTAGAAAATCTCTCCACATGTAGTAAATGCTGCCTTCCTGCAAACCAATTCCTACCAGGTCAATTTGGGAAATTATTTAATACAAATTATCTAAATAAATAATGCAGGAATAAACCTATTGAAAAATTAAACTTTCTACACATCAGTTAAAGTCTAAACTAATTAAAATCTCACTGACAAGTAGCAGCATTACACAATTGTTTATGATCAGCCTGGTTAAAAGAATAAACTTGTAAATAAATATGATTTAAATCACATTAACTATGACTTACTAAAGTAATAGGTTTGCCCTTCCAGTATCACACATAATATGGAAGACTGTTAAACCAGTCGTAATTTTTCACACTATTCATGAGCCTGCTAATCAACTGCAATTGATAATATGAAATATTTAACTGTGTAATGTTTTATTAAACTGCGTTCATGAAATGTTAATTGGGAAGTTTTGCTAATATGATAAAAGGCTCTTACAAAATATGGGAGCTTTGGTTCTTGATGGATTTTAATGTTGTATATTTTGCAACGGTCACAGAATATCACAAGCAAAAAGGTAATACCATGAGAACGTAGTGTGTAATTAGCAGCAGTAATTACGCATCACATCAACAACATTGCAATTGATGGTCACAAGAGCAGATAAAGGAGCCTAAGCTGCCTCATGGCTCCCCAGAGATCTGCAGAAGGCCAAGATGATTAACTTTCTGCAGCAAACTGCCCAGAATTTACTCCAGTTAAAGACATAAGAAGATAAGACACAACACATAATTTTCAAGGTATATACATGGCTGATCTGCTGGCTGGTTGCAACTGCAATTAACACAGCAATACTGAGCCTGTGTGGAGGATGCCTGTGAATTACAATGCAAAATCAACAAAATTAGCAATGTGTAGCAGAAGAAAACCTCAGAGCTTCTATTTAAAGGGGCCTTACAAGACAACTGTGTTCCTCAACGCTATGCTTTCTCCTTCCCCTTCACATTCTCACTTTTTTTTCTCTAAAAGCAAACTGGTTTTGCTTTCCTTCCTTTCTTCCAGGTCATCCCTTCTAGTATACTTCAGCTACCAGCCTGGCCTAGAGAACTCCAGTACTCACTTAAAAATGAAACCACGAGAAGTGATCATTCTGAAGAGGTCTTTACGACAGCAATTCCCCACCACTGCTGTTCTACCTCACATCTGTGTTCAGGGCAATGGCTCTAATCCACTGCAGAGATTTCTCACAGTATTAATCCTCTGGTAAGATATTGCCCATCTCCAATTATTATCTATCTTTTGAGAATATCCAACAACTCCAGTTATCCAGAGGGAACAGCCTGAAGGGTCAGACAGAATCCAGAGGAAAAAATTTAATCAAAATAGATGACATGGGATTAGTTTCTAAGAAAAAAAAAGGTAGACTTGTCCAAAACAACACTTACCTATAGAAGCTCACTCAATTTTCTGGAGTCTCAAAAAAGATATTTTGCATAATTCTAGTTTTCCCAGACAGAAATATGCTTCATACTGCTCATCAGCAGAGAGTTCAGGCACTTGGAGGAGTGTTGCTTTTTATACATGTAAAAATCTCAACAATTTTAGCAAGCACCAGATTGATCACAAGGCTGAGACCAACTTGGCAATATGTGCTCAGTAACTTTTACCACAACTTTTACCTAAAAGTCTAAGTCAGATACAGTCTTCAGAATTCACTCCAAACTGCTGAAACATTAACAGAAACACAAAGGTCTTGATTCTGTTTTTTAAACTAGCCTGTTTTCAGTTGTTTAGATTGAAATGTCTTTGAGATCATGAAAATAAATATAAAATTATGATAGATAGAAGGAAGGGTAAATACAGATTTGAAGTAAAAATCGTGGAAAGGTAACACCAGCAGTCTGCAATGTGAAGTTAAGGTCAAGCACTTCAGCCTCCTGAACTACCCTTAGAAATGAACTGCCTATGTTACCATCCTGACTTTTTTCAGTTCAAGGGAAAGTCCCAACACTCCAGGTAATTAGCTAGTACTGCCTGGATGAGCATGAGCCCAGGGGCTGTAGCCAGTTAATACTCCTTACCCTGCAAAAAGACTTACTTCATTAAAAAAAAAAACAAAAAAGCTTATAAAGTTCTGACAACTTGTTATAAGTTAGGGAGTTTTTTCAGCTTTGGTGAGAACCACTCCCAGCAGATTTACTAGTAAGTCATATACTTGATACACTTGATATACTATTAAACTTACACTTGACATTATGTCTATGCAGTGCCAGCTTCCTTGCAAAGTGTGCAGACAAGTGCTACAGACATCAACATTCAGGACTGGGCTTAAAGTCAGTGAGGCTGACTTTAATGCCAGACCATGGTCTTAAAGAGAGGTTCCAGTGAGGTACAAATGCAAAAGATGAGGGCAATGTGTGAAAACAAGTCTTTGTGGCATTTATGAGAAGGAAAGGCCACAAAATAAGGGAATTGTCACATGACAGTTATTAGACAAAGCTCAGACTACAAGACTGGTTTCTTACAAGACTTCAGCTGAAACATGCCAGAGTATTTCTTCATCCCCTTCAAGATAAAGCATTCCCACTAGCACCATTACACCTAAAATGTAAGGAAAAAAGTAGCGAGAACATTAAGCTCACCTTCAGAAATCATTTACAGTACTGCAGTCATTAAAGAGAAATACTTCTAAAAATAAATCCCAATAATAAAGTTCCAGCTCATGCTACATCTCTTCCTCCCTACGAACATTCCTCTCACACAATCACTGTGTTCAAATCCCATGGAAGACTGTAGCTGACACAGTTACAGTATTGCCACCATACTCTCTACATTATAGGGAGTGAACGCCATATAAAAATGTTGCTAGATGTAAAGAAACTGGAAGACAAAAAATAAAGCTCCACAGGAGTTGCACTGATAGCATCCTCACTCCCAAACAGCTCCAGACTGCACAGATGAGCAGATGCATATCCCCCACTGACTTCAAAGGGACAAAGTTTGACAGTGGTCTAACTTACCCATGCACATAAGAATTCTTCTGGATGGAACAGGATGCAAACAAGCAGCTGAAAGTGATATTGCTTAGTTCACTGGAGACTTTTGGCTTCACAGCAAATTGTAAATTTATTGTAACAACTGCCATGCTCTATACCATACTGTAATATTGCTTTGATGGGTGTTCTTAAACATTCATTAAGAATGTATGCATGTCAGCGTTTCTATGTGCTGTGGAATACTAGTTTCACAAATAACTCATCCTATAAGAACAAGACTGACAGGATGATCTGAAGATGTCACATCTATTCTTGGTAATTATATATATCTTATTAAATGTATCTGGCTTCAAACAAACATGTTCACTACCCTCACACAGCAATATTCCTCTCCTTTAAAAGTGGGATATGTAAGCATGAAGAGGCCGTACAAAACTGACAGTTCAACAAAGCTGATAACTAGTCTCCAGTTTCCCTAAAATTCCATAAAATCATTCCTTATTGTCCTTATTAGAAACACAAGCATACATATCAATTATTAGCAGAACCATTTCATCTTTACATGGTAATTTAAAAAACAACTATATTTCCATTCTTTCTTCCTTAGTATTTCCTGCAATGCACTCTTTCCCCACTTGAATTTTGTCAGTTCTGGATTTTTGGACATATTTGGTCTGTATTTTCCCTAGACAATAACGGAATTCTGCATTCTACCAAATGGCCCACCACATTTCTTGTAGCAAACCACCACTGCGACTAATGGTATTGAAGACAAAGATAATTAAAATCATCGCATGCTTAAAACAGTATAGTGTATACAATAAATCTCATTGCATTACATTATTGTTCCTAAAATAAAAAGTTAAAATGGAATTTAAAGGAAATGTTGATCTCCCTATTCAATACCTAAACAAACCAATGTTCCAAACGTCACTGTCTCAAAAGCAAATGTTCAATAAAGGCTGATATAATTGATAACTGCTTGGTTGCCCTTAGGCTTTATGAGAAGCTTATAGAAAGAATTTTGCTTACCCTGTACTGTCCTGTGAACATGCAGTCCAGGAAACAGAAAGTTCAGGACAAAAAAGTATTTTATATGCTGAGTCAGAGGATTTTGTTTGCACTGCAGCCTCACTTCATATTGATAGGCAACATGTCTATGATTTATAATGCATTATTCTTCCTAGAAAGCGGGACCCAACTGATCTTCAAACCTCAGAGCAGGCACTGAACAAGCTCGGCCCTTCCACTGCCCTCCAGGCACAGGCCGACACTTCCAAGGCTCCTCCTGCAAGCGAGGGAAAATTCCACAGGGCAACACCTCGGCTCTGCTATGGCAGCCGCTGCTGTAAGGAGCTGACTGGCCCTCCAGTGGTCTTCTGAGGGGACAAGGTCTATTTTCAGCCTGGCTGGGACATTTTGCACAACAGCCACAGGTGCAGGAAGGCATCCCATAGGAGGTAAAAGAGTTTGGTTTCCAAAAATCCTGTCAGGATGATGTTGTGCAACACACCGCACCTCTGCGCTGCAGTCTGACATCCCGGTGGTCGATGGCACAATGCTGAGCAGCCCCTGCGAGTCACCAGCGGGCAGAGCAGTGCTGTGAGGTGCTGCAGGAACCCCGCTATTATCCTCCACCCCTACACTGCATGAGCTGACTCTGAGAAGCCGTTTCTGTGCTTTTGTTCTGGGCATCCACGCGCAGGTGCTGGCTGCAGGGGCTGTGAGGAGAGGAACAGGTGGCCGCAGCCAGTTCCAGAAGGTTCTGCCACAGGGCACGGCTCAACCAATAAGAGGCTGGGATCAGTGCAGCTGGACAAAGAGGTTGGCACAGGGAAAATGCCACCTGTTTGTGAGGAAAAGAGTGAGAAGCGGCAGTGTGAGCAGGGAGCACCGTGCTCTTAAGCAGGATATTCCCTGAGGGAACTGTGTGAGGGAGCAGTGGCAGAAAGTAATGCAGCCTGGGAAATAAGCAGGAAGAGTTGGAAGCCACAACACAATTAGCAAACTGTGACCTAACTGCAGCTAGAGAAACGCGGTGGGATGATTCGTGTGACTGAAGGATGACTATCAAGGGGTACAAGAAGAGATGGGCAGGGCAACTGTCCTCTATGTTAAGAGGTGGATAGAGTGCAAAGAGCTGCCTTTGAGAAGGAGGTTGAGTGCTTCTGGGTGAAAGTCAGGGACCGGACCAATAAAGGACATCTGGTGACTGGGGTTCTACACGCTGCCTGAGGAAGGGGAGCCTGTGGATGAGGCCTTCCTGCTTCAGAAATCAGTTGGAGCACACCATCTCCCAAAGTGAGAGGGAAACAGATGTCAAACACAAGCATGGAAAGGAGGAGGTGGTCCTGGATTTCACCTTTCCTAACAAACTATGTCAATGGACAAATATTGCTACCAAAAACACGAACAGTCTTGTTCATATTGTTCTAATACCTTATTGCTTAACATTTCTGGTCACTAATCTTATTCTTTGATCAAGTGTTGTAAAATCCTATGAGTGTCTTCTTGGCTTTCTCGCATACTTTCTGAATAATTCTTTTTCAATCTCTAGTTGTGAAAAACAATCTTATAAAAAGCAGGCTGCAGATGGAAGCCTAGTCTTCACTAAAGAGAACCGAGCACCGAGCTTGTTAGAGCAGCTTTTAGAATCCCAGATGCTAACTATATTTTTAAAGAACTTTTAGAAAGATTGAGGACTAAAAAAAAAAGTTGGAATCTGTAGTTTCTCCTCATTGTACAAGGGAACTTGATTGCTTTGGTCATGGGTGCGTCACATACAGTCCACTGCAAGCCATCTTAAGACTGAGAATTCCCACAGGTTTTCAAAGTTATGTCAGTCTCGTGGCTGCCTTGTAGTTCTAGTGACAAAACTTGGGGGACTGGCACTTTTCTGTATGTAGATGTCTACACTGACTTCTGTGAAATAATTTAAGGATTTTCTGAGGTAACAAGAAAAAAAAAACTTCAAGTTTGTTTTTTTTTTTTTTTAATGCACGAGTTCAGATCAGAAATATAAAAGGGAACCCTTAGAGCATGGAGTTTCTAATGATACTGCTGAAACACTATCCCTACCAACAGGAACACGCCAGTAGGTTAAGGGGCCCACTCAGATTGCCATAAGGATCTCACAAGTGGCACTCATTTAGCTTTCCACGATTAGTAAGAGTTTTTCTGAGAGAAATTACCTGAATTTCTTTAGGTATCTGATTGGGGAGGTATAAAAGTATGATATATTCCATCTTTCCTGTAAAAAGTCCAGCTCACTTCTGACTTGTGTCTAGCCTCCTTTGTACCAGTGCCTGGGAATCAGGAATTTAGATGGCAGTTACTTATCCCTTTGTGTATTCCTACTTTCTATCATGTCTTTGGAAGATTTCTGCTTTTGAACAATCCCTTTGCTTGCAAGGTCTTGCAATGGAAGCTGTAGCTGCTGCTTTCAAAATTCAGAGAAGCAATTTGTACTCTAACTCACACAATGTGTTTGCTGCATCTGTGCACCAGCACGCATGGATCCAGCTGCTACGTGCTCTGCACCTGCACTTACAGCTACTACAGCTGCAGACTCCGTATTGAGATAAATCTCTGGGCATTTTGTTTGTAGTAGTCTACCTCTCAGAGACATCTGTGTTTAAATTTTCACACACTAAAACTGCTTTGGCTACAGCTGCAAAGGTAGTGAAGCTTCCAGTGTGAGGAAACATGCTGTTATTTCTTTATCAAAATTTGAACACACAATTGTCAGCAATGCAGTCCTAGCATAATTTCCCTGTCCTAACACCTTTTTTTCCTCATAAATGGCTTCAGATCCTGCAGCATTAATCAAAGACTAACACAAAAAATGTAAATAACATAATGATGCCCAGATTAGATGAGAGTCCATAACCTCGGGCAGCTCAGTTTTGTGCTGCCTGGGGAAAATGAGAGTCCTGCTGGCATTCACACTGAATGGGATCAGCCAGGGTGTCACAAACAGGAGTGTTTTACTTTATAAATTATACATCTTACAAATAATTACACAGCCCAACAAACCATTTGATTCAATCAAGATAGATTTAACCGCAAGCAACTTTGATTAATTACACTAAAGCCAGGAGTGAGCAGAAAATATACTTGTTTCAGTGGGGAATTACCTGATAAAAGGATGTATCAGATCAAATGGACTGAGCGATAACCCAGGATAGGTGCACTGTGCATTAACTCAACAAGTGACTCTCTTATCAGCCACAACACCAACAGTGTAAAATGCATTATACAACGAACTCCTTTCAGAGTGCCATGTTCTTTGTGCCAAGTTTGTTTTGTTAAAAGTGCCAAACTGGCAATATTAGAATCCAAGCTCCTCTTTTATTAGAAGAACAGCAAAGAGGAACAGCAATTCCTGTGTACTGCTGTGCTTCAGTTCAGCCCCAGAGTGGCTGCTTCCAGAGCCAGGAATAGCTTCTCACTCACAATACTAATTCATAACTAATTAAATATGATGGTCTCATTACTACCTTGTTACATACTAACTTATTAGAATAACCTTATTTCTGCTACAGTGGTTACAGCTAACAACAAATATGGACCGAGATTTAGATACTTAGCAGCAGAAACCATTTTATTCATACTGCAGAGACTGAGCAGCAACGTGAAACAGCAACGTGAAACAGCAATGTGAAACAGCTTCAGCTATGTCTATGGGATGAATTCAGCTGTGTAATCTGTGTGGAAGCATTTAGTATCCTGTTATCAGTATCTAAGGATGTCTAGTCCCAGAACATAGTAACAATTCCCTGAAAATAATTATGTGAATTATTATAATTGCACAATTAGAACAGATACTTCTTACCTGTATGCCTTGATTTAGCTGTTCAAGAGACAAAGTATTATTCCTCTCAAAGAGCTGATAGCTTATCGGTCACATAGTTAGGTTACTGCAATACTTATTCTTTGAGAATTCACTGGAGCAGTTTAAGACAGAAGGCTCACAAATGTCTTTGACCTCACATGAGGAGATGACTCAACAAATCAAAATACACAGAAGATATACAGAGGATGGGAAAACTAGAGAGTGTCAGGCATAAAAGATGCAAGGAGAAACATTCTATTTAAAAGGTGCCAATCATAGAAGTTTTTCATTCCTATTCTTATAAGTGGTGAGAATTTTAATAAGGGCTTCTTGAAAGAAATGAAGATTAAACGGGACATTGTACAGCTAGAATTCATGAGGCCATATTAATGGAGAAATCTGTCATAGCCTCAGCTTCATATATTTAAATTCAGTAACAAGAGCTTCCAAGGCTCTTGACTCTTCACAAAAATATGATCTCAGTGGGCTCCTCTGTACATATGCCAGTGCACAGGCCAGGTTACCCAAAACCCCAACCAGCCCGGCCCTGAGCATCTCTGGGGATAGGGCTTCCCTGGGCAGCCTGTGCCAGCCCTCACCATCCTTATTGTAAAGAATTTCTTCACTGTATCTAATCTAAATCAACTCTTTTCAGATTAAAAAGAAGAAGAAAAGTAGACTACAAAACAACAATACAAAACATAAGTATTTGTTTCTTATAATTTTCTTCTAAAAACAATTACTGTGTGACCAGCATTTCAGTTACAGCAATGAATTTTAAGCGCTCTGTTTCACTTGCACTCCACTGTGCTACAACAGAACCATGGAGTCAGTGGAAAAGCACAGGTGTAACCAAGGGAAACATTCACTCATTAGCAGTTAAGGTCACAGTCATAAGTGATTTTAAGTCCTCTGGCATGCCACAAACCATAATCATATCAAGCTGCTCATCGCATCTTCTCCATTTTAATTTCCAAGAATAAATGAAGCAGTACAATCTCACAGTTTCCAGAGCATCTCTTTGAACATATGCATCTTTTCTAGCATACTTTTCAGGGTATAGCTGCCAGCTTCATCTGCCCATTTATCAGCTTATCATGCATGCATGTCCTCCCCTCTGCCAAGCTCCCACTTATACAGAAAATGACCTATGAACTAACTGATTTTTCACAGGCAATCTACAGATTTCTTCCAGTTACTGTGCCTTAGGGGAAAAAAAAGCAGCCAAAAAAATTAATCTCTGAGGAGTTGAGAGAAAAATTTGTCATCTAGATATAAAAGTGACAGTAAAGATCAGAAGCATCTAGATAAACAGAAAATATTGTCCTTATTAGGTTGTATTTTCTTGTTCTGCATAATGTGACTTCCCTAGCTGTGAGTGTTTGAGGGATTCTGTAAGTCAGATTCTAATATGTAATCAGGTTGTTTTTTCCACTCCATCAATGTAAAGAAACTTGAAGAATATTTACTGCAACTTTAAAACATCAGAGTAAGGAAGCTTTTCTGTAGATGTGAATAAAGCTCTCTGCTTTTTATATAACTGTGATTGATTAAGTGATTTTGTTTGCAAGTGTCACAACACATTAATGACCGTGTTATCCAACAAATGCAATTATAAGGGAAAACAAGAACTTAATCTGGAAAAATATTGCATGCAGAAATCACATCACTTTGATCTGCAGTGCAAATCTCCCCAGATATCAGGTACTCCACAGAACACAGATAAGGAATCTAAAGGCATATGTTTTACCAGCAGTGCCTCATGTAAACAGAAAACATTCACCCTTTTTTCGTCCTTTCTGCTCACCTTTCATATAATAGACCTAAACACCAAGCACTTATTTTCATGACTCTTCTATCTTTTCTCATTTTCCTGGTCCTTTACTTGGAAGGGCAAAATCTCCTGACAAAGAGATAGAATTATATGTTCTTCTTTGACTTCATCTATTAGACACTCTAGAACAACTCACCAGATGCTTCAGATAAGAACAATAGGCTGGGAAGTCAGAGAGATAAGCAAAATGAAGAATAAAACCTCGAATTTTGTACCTCTGCTAGCATTAACATACTTCCAGTTCAACTGTGGATTTCACAAGGAAAAACTTCTGATCCATGGCAGTTTAGGATTTTGAAGTACATGTATTTTCCTTTAACTGATGTAGTTTTTCCTTTGTAATTGAGTAGACTCATGTCTCAAACATGCAAATGATGTTGTTTATGTTAAAAGTTGAACAGTAATACTTTCCTGTATTAGGCTGTCAGATAAATTTTGGCTTCATTTCAGAATTAGTACTTTGGGAATACTTCAGTATAATTGGCTCTGCCAACTTCAAAGACAAAAATGAAGGAAATGTACTGCTTATGTTAGAAAAGTTATTAAATTATTTCAATTTTATATTGTAATAATACGAGACTTTGGAAGAGGGATTCAAACTCTCTATAGAGGTAACACCTTTGTATAAGGTAAATGTTTCTCATTTTTCTTTCAGAAAATTACTTCCATTTTACTAGAACAAATTCTAATTAAAAAAGAAGTCTGAATTCAAACATCCCCAGAAGAACCAGTAAATAAACTCTTGGCCATCTCAGCAAGAATGGGCTGAGCCCATAAATGAACCTGATTGTACAGTGAAAGAGGCTAAAGTACTAATTATTTTTCGTTTTCTTATGAAGTGATAGAAAAGACCTGCAGTCCATATTCCCAGAAACCATGTATCCCCAAGACATACGGTGACATGGCAGAGGAAGGACAAAGAAGCATAGAAAGACAGCATCTAGGATTAGATTGATAACTGTAAGGATGCACTTCTAGTACTCTGAACATGTAGCATCAGATGCAGAAGAACTGGCTGCTCAGCGCTGCAACTGAAAACAAGGGGATCTGTTCCATACAATGTCAAGGAGCTGGTACTTTCAGTTCTGTGTTCTTTTTATTGATATTAAAAATGCATACCTTTGATCTTAATGTCTTCAGACATCAACTTGCCATTTGCATAACTGGGGTATTAATGCAGTCTTTTTGGGGGGGAAAGAAAACTCTTCAGAATTTATGTCAAGTGCAGATTCTAGGATGCCACAAAAAACTGATTTGGACTTTAACATCCTACATTGAAGGAATATGAAGATGATATGTTGAAGACACATTCCACAGGAAAAACAAAAATAGATTCCATATACTCTGAGCAGTAGTCTTGTGCCTCCGGCTCTATTGGACTTTGGGAACTACTTTTAGTCAAAACAGGGCCAGAAGGAAAACCTAAACAGTCTAGGTTAGAAGACAGAAAAGGACATCAGCCTTTGGCAGCCATATTGTGTAAAATATTTTATATATGGCCTAGGTAATGGCCTTTTGGTTCTTAAAAAATCAAACACTGATTTTTCATTGAAATTATGGTTGGTTATCATAGATCATCAAAAGAGCTTTAATATTCATTTCATTCTTAACTTGAAAAGATGGTAAGTATAATAACTGCACAGTTGAAAAACTATGTAAGCTTAAAGAGATTTAGCTCGAGATTTATGACACAATTTGGGACAAAAGCAAAAAAAAAAAAAAAAAAAAGCCACCATTTTTTTTTTTAATTTTCAGTCAGTTGACCTTGTAGAAAATGCATTGGAACGAACTGAAACCCTAGTGGACCTCTTCCTAGGAAACTCGTGTTTGCCTTTGCTTGCTACTTTCTCTTTGAAATCAATGTGCCATCCCAGAAATTGGTAATCTCTCCTGCACTAAGTAATAAGCTGCTGATAAAGAACACTATGTCACCAGGTATTCTGAAGAGGAAAGCTTGAAGTTCTCTTTGTTTGTAAAGAAGGGAGAATATTAGGGGCTGTAAATCTTAAATGAAGTGCAGGTATTTCAGTTATACTGAAAAAGATACCTAGAAATTAGAAAAGCTGTGTTGTTATCATACTGTTGCATTCCCTATTGTCTGGTTTACCTCTTGTCAACATGTTTGTGACTTGGAGACAAAATACTTGAGGAAAACTTCAACAGAATGATAATATGTATCTAGTGATGATAGAGATGTTAATCCTAACCTAACTGAAAGTAAGGTGTGGATGCTTGTTTTAAAATCATCTGTCCTTTATCCAAACATAGCTCTGAAGGTTACCCCAAAGCAAAAGCCATGCAACTGCACCAGACATGTTTCAGCTCTGATCCCTCTCATAATCAAGACATTCCTCTTCATGTACATACACCTTTTCATTCTTTGGAAACTGAGTCTCCCTCCAAATGTGTGCATGAAAACTTGTCCGCCTGTGGCTTATAAATTCATTGACCAGCTTCCCTGAAATTCAACAACTTCATAGAAGGCTTAAAAATATTCCATGCTAGACACCACTCACACAAAATAAAACTCTTAATGTATATCTATAATCTGGTGTAGACTTCAGTCAGGGTTTCTTTAATATGACAGGCAATCAGCGAGAATGTACAAATCCAGATGAAACTAGGCTCCTTCATTCATACCTCAGAAAAATCATCAAAGTCCTCTGCAGCTCTGACAACAGCTTTTATACTTGAAGCATAACCTGCAGTAGGAATTGCCCTATAATTTTGCAGCGCCCTTGATGGCTGCAGCTACTGAAACCTGAGCTGAGACCATCACAAAAAGGGACTATTACTTTCACACACAGTCTAGCCCACCCTCTGAGCTGATGGCACTGCACATGGCCATAGCACCTCAGACTGCGGTTGCAGCCTATTATTTTAAGTATATGAAAAGCTACCCAGTACCTTTAAGGGTTTGAAGATCAAGTAACATCTAATTATGAAATAACTCTGTTTAAAAGAGTTGTCCATTCTAGGAAGAAATTAAAAGTATGGATTCTCAGCAGAGGAAATCTGCATAATTTCAATGCATTCCATAGAATACACCATTTTAGCTTAAACAAATAGCTAGATTCAAAATGCAGCCTGGCAAACACTTCACTCATACTCAATTTATACAAGGTACAAAATCCTTGCTGTTCTGTTGCATTAGCAGAAGCTTTACCCTCTTAATTATTTAAGGTAATACAATGCGATGGTCGATGACCTGGTTAAATAATGAGAGAGACAGTCACACAGCTTTAGAATATACTTCAAGCAAGCTAAATTGTCAGTTTTTCTACAAAGACACCATTCAGTTACCTATTCAACACTGCCATCTGCACCTCTCATATAGGAAATGCATTTCTTTCATAAGAAAACATGAAAAGTTAGAGATCTATGTTAAGCCTAATGTTTGCCTTGAATTTACATCAGAGAGTATTAATGCACAATATTTTACCAACAGCATTAACTTTCAAGTTCAATGTTCTTACTTTCTCCTTCACATTATTGCAGCTTCTGCACATTCAGTGTCTTTGGAAGGATATTCATTAGAAGCAGTGACAATGTTAAACAATTAAACTGTTTGACTCTAAACCGTACTCAGAAGTTAAAAACACTCTTGGAGAAGTCTTTAGGAGTAGTTGCATAGACAGAAAGCAGCTAGCCTTGCATACGAATTCTTTTTTGCCCTTTACTATCTTTTATATAGCAGAGATGATTTTTCTTGAAATTTTGTTTGCAAAAACATAGAAAAAGGGAGTTTCAAAAAGATTTTCACTTTCTACTGCATCTGGAACTCAATCATAACTAGTTAATAGCAGTATAATTTTTTGCTAAGCATGATGATGCTGTGCAGGACACAGAAAAATATGAGTTTATAGTTGCAAAAAAGGCAGTATAACAAAGGCAGTGAATGAATAGTACATTTTCTAAGAATTACAGATTAAAAACAAATAAACACAAACCATTATCTATTCTAATATTTGACTCCCAGTCCTAATACCAGATACAAATTTTAGGGATCAGTTACTGAATTATATGAGAATCAAATCCTAGCCAATTGAATCTTTGCCGTAACCTGAAAGCACAAATATGCCCCTTCATAATCCATGGGTACATGTATCGTTAATATCACTTCTGTAGAGCTAATTGTGCTAAGTGTTTTGATACATCAAATTCTGATTTTTTCCCACAAGTTAAAATTCTAGAATCATTTTTAAAGTTTTACTATGCTTTCCACAACATTATACAACTTTCTGTAAACAATTTATGAAGTGTTTAGTATGTAAACACTAGTTATTAAATGATTTTCATAAGGCTATAGATGTCTATTAAAATATTATGGAAAATGTTATTAAAAATGGGCTTGCTCAGGATAACTGAATTGGAAATATCACTCTTGCCATGTAATTACAACGTTATTCTCTTTTCCATTAAGCTTTGCTTTTAGGAGGTAATCTGTCTTTATCAACCAAATAAGCCCTTAAATCCAAGTCCCAACAAAACTTCAATAGAAGCTGGACAACAAATCATTGTTTCCATTTCTACATTTCTTTGTCAAAAGCAAAGGGGCAACTGGTTTATCCCACTCTGATTATACTGCTTTTATCTGTCTTTCCTAAGCATGTTTTGGATTAATGGCAAAGTGAGAGCAATTCTACAGTAATTACTTCAGCTGGAAACTTGCTGTAAGGAATGTTTAAATTATTACACAAACTGGAACAAGGGAAAGGGCAGAGAAATGGGATTATTTCTAGAACACTGTCTGCATCAGACCTTAGAAACTGTCATGAGAAATGGAAGATCTGCATGTAAATCACCACTTCAAAAGCACAGGCAGGACTGTTCTCATCTGTCTTCCAGATGAGAGATGAGTTACTGTATATGAGGTGGAAATTGTACCACCAATATGAAAAGCCTTTGGATACAGATGTAACTGTTGCTGAATTCTGTCAGGTCTCCGGAGGTATGGACTATGGCAGTGTCATCAATTCATTACACACATATTCAGCAGAATAATATTTATAGGTCCTTCCCAAGCAAAAGCCTCACTGCTGAGAGCTGCCTCCATGGTCAGTCAAGAGCTGAGTAGAGATTTTTGTGAATGCTAGTGACATCTAAATACCGGCAGCTAAAAAAGGATTTACTTCCTATATGTTCCTGCAAATCAACCTTAAACAGATTATTCCCATCCCATGCTTTCAAAAAGAAGAGATTAATTGATCATCAATAACATTCTGAATCTTCCTGGCAAACTCTTGCTGGATATAAAATGCAGCTAATCCGTCAATCCATTTTCTTCCACTGTTGACATGAAATATCATATACCTCCAGGCTTTTTTTGATATTTGGATAGTTTCAGGGAACTGAAGTAACCTCCAGACAGCTGAGTGAAATTGCTGAGGGAAGGGTACAAGTGTCATTTTACAGGCAATTCATCATTACTCTTTGCTCTCTGGAAATTTAGCCTTTCTACAGTCTACCCTTGAATTTTATCTTTTATTCCTTCAGAGAGAAATGAGTCAGAAAGTTTAATAGTTTGGCAGCAAATCTTTGAAAGACACTGACCTTAGAAACAAAACCCAAGGCACTATCAGAGAAAAAAAATGAATAGGCAGTGTTCGGAACATTGCAAAACCACTCTTGAAAACCTGCTAGAAAATGATTTAGAATTATTTCATTTCAAATATAGCCACTCTGTAATTATAATCTTCAGTTTAAATATCCTAAGATCCGTCCTCCTGAAGATACACTGGTATGTCTGCATTACTGCTCCATAACCAGCAGGCTTTACATGCACACACACACATAGATTTAGCTATAATTTTTACTCCTTCCATAGTACCACTTAACCGCCTTCTTGCAGGTTGTAAGCAACAGATCAGAAGGATCCTGTCAAAAATGAATCGAGGCAATAGCTACCTGAAGGTAAGTAAAATATATATTCCATCAAATTTTGTCAAAAATATCTTATGGGAAAGAACAGTCCTCAAATGCTCTCACTGAGATTTAATAATTGGTACAGGTGTTAAACAAATTATTTCCCTGATGTTACACTGCACTGGTATCCCAAGCATACCTGTGTCATTTTTCTAAGAAGAAACTGAAGCACAATACAGATTGCATGGATTGTGTTGTCCATGTTCTTTGTATCAAGAGTGTCCAGTCAGTCTGTGTATTTATACATAGCAAGATCTTGACCAGTTTGTCAGATACAATGTGATCATTGGCTATATTTCTAAATTAAGAAAATTAGTAAACTGGAAGCAGAGATAATATCAACATACATCTAGCATTCAAACCATCTTAAACACACTTCTATTCCCTTAAATTCAATTATTTCCATCTTTCTGAAGAGTATTGCTATAAAAAATGTAGTTAAAAAGTCTAAGTGGACAAAGAGCATTGCCTGCTGCTCCAGTTTTATTTATAGTTTTGTATAGAATGCTTTGAATTTTTAAGTTTTATGAATAAGTCTTTGCAACCACTGATAAACAAGTTAGAGAACATCTCAGAACAAAAATCTGATCGTGCCCTGTGTTTCACCTTTCTTCTCAGATAAAGTTCTTTCCCTGATGTGGATATTCAAGCTTTGCACTTCTTGATAGTGTAGAATTGCCTCAGTAGTAAGCAGAAAATATTTTGCTAAGAATGTTGTCTAGGTACGCTTAATAGGTTAAAAACTCTCCTTCTGTTGCTACAAGTATAGTCTCTTACATCAATGCAGTAGAGCATATAAGGGACTCAGAGTAACAGAGCTTCGAGACTCTCACAGCAGACCTGGTGAAATCTCAGCATTCACTCCTTACCTACCAAGAAAGTGGCAAAGCACAAGCAAGGTGGGAGGCAGGACTGCCGCTTTTGGCCAGCAGTTGCTGAGGCATGATGGTACAGAAGCTATGGATCTGAAAGCACATGCTCAAGGCAAGAAAAGAGCTACAGGGAAGATGTCCGTGGAGCTGTGTTCCATATAGAGGAGTTGGACTGACTGAGATTATACTGGAAGAATGAAGGAAGTCGATTAATTGTATATTTAAAATTTTTGTTTAAATGTTATCAACTAATTGAAACTTATATTAACAGTAGAAGTCAAATGAGGCATGATAATTTCTAATGAACATTTAAATCAGCTAACAGAGTCCCAATAAAGCCTTCCTTAACTTGCATGTAGCACACTTAGACTGAAATCTTTAGTTAGTAGAGGAGAAGAGAGTTTGAGTATCTTCTCAGTTCTTGGGGTGCACAAGGCACATGATTAGAACCAGGGTAATAAATCCTCCTGAGTTGCTTCTGTACTTCAGAAACAGAAATACTACATAAAACAGTTTTTGCTGTTTGATCGTTAGAAATATTTCTGATTTGGACACAGGTCTTGCTCTTTAGAAAATTATGTCACCAGTATTTACATGAACAATAGAGTTAAAATAGAACATTCATGGGATGAGAATAAGGAGCATTTGTAACAGCTGCCAAGGGAACCAGGAATTTCTAGCCACTAATTAAAAATTAAAAAAAAAAAACCCAAAACATAAAAAGGTGTGATTATTCATCAGTGAAGTACATCTTTTACAAGCAGCCACAAAGAGGAACCTGGCCATACTTTTCTGTGCAGCTGTAGCATAAGTGTAGTCAAAGTGATACTAGGCAACTTGATTGCTTTCAGTGAAGAAACCAACAGAAACATGTAGTAAATCCAGCCTGGTGCCTCTAGAAAGGATTTATGCTGAAGTTTGTAAGATGATTAGAATTTTTAAATAAAAAATTCTTAATGATTGATAAAACACCGTTAGGGATGCCCCATTTCAGATTCATATCTTCTTACACAGCTAAGAAACTGAAAAGCATAGCTGTTGATCTATATGCTTTTAATGATGTACAATAAATAAACACTGCTAGTAGATGTACTATTATACACTTAATGAAAGTTATTGCATGTTAATTAACAAACAACTGTCTTTTCAGAAGTATAAAGTTTATCAGTAGCCTCATTTTCACGTTTGCATATTCAAGTACGATATTTATCTTGACTGAAATTTCTCTATTGGGAAATGCTAACATATGTGGCAAAACATTTGTATCTCCCTTAAAATGCCAAAATCAGATACAGCTATTGAAATCAGACATTAATATAGCATAGAATTCAGACTCTAGAAGCACGTCTCTTAGCAAATTTGATCTCAAAGACAATACAGAAAATGCATCAGAATAACTAGATATCATGTATTCATAAGGGGAGTATTTTCCTGCAATGTTGCAAAGTATCTTCCTCCAAGGCGAAGAGGAAATCTTTGCCATTCTTTGCCTTTGAACCACTGGCTCCTCTTCCCAGCCAGGGAACTGTCCATTTTTTACAGTTTGTCCTTGAAGACGGGTTCAAGTAATAAAGCTAAATGGGATCTCATTTTATAAAAAGGCAAATAGCTGGCAGAGAATTAATCTTGCAAAAGGGAAGCAAGTGATAACTCAGATAAGGACCAAGCCTCCTTGTTCTTATTTAGGACTCTCTCAAGCCTCAGCCAGATAAATAGAAATCTATGAATGTGTACTTTACTGAACTGTGATGGACAATATCCAAGAAAAGATTAAGCTGCAAGACAGACATACCGTGATGGATTTATTCCATTAGGCTGAAGAAAAGAGGGACATTAATGTGAAGAAAGTCTAGTTTAAATCAGTGAGCCAATTTTATTTTGGCTGTAACCAAGTTAGATCTCAATACAGCTACAAGCAGAATAAATTTGTCCCCTGGGGTTGATGTTTTGATTGCATGGCTTAAATATTTGATTATTCACCTGCTGTGTTAATTTTACATTACACTACCTTTTTGGTCTAAAGTAAGGCAACTAATTTCCATTCTTGTGGTCACAGCTATTATCTCCAAAGCATTTATTCAGATGTTACATTTCACTTGGAATTTGATTCGAGCTTCAACTGTATTGCTTTCTAATTACATTTCTAGTGGACATTTTACCCTGGTATCTGTATGAGCTGAGTTATTCACAGTTAGAATTTTATTGCATCTAAATTACAAGTTTAGAATGTTCCTTCACATGTGATTAGTTTGAGTAATTGTCAAGAGTCTGCCAAACAGCTCGTGCTCACTGAAACGAGGTCTGTATAAATTAGGCAGGCAGTGGGTCTACTGAGAGAGTTTGTGCAGCAGATAAAGACTGCAATAGCTACTGGTGTTTTCATGTGTAATTAGAAAATGCATTGTTCTCCAATTAAGAAAATTAATTAAAATCAAGCAGATGGCAATCAAGACATATTGCAATACAATTTTCTCTGGCACATGCATTAGTCTTAGGTGCTATCAATATACAGTATTTGTTTTACATTGGAAATTTAGCTCCAGGATACATTAACCTGACTATTCTTAATATACATCTTTTATTCTTTCTATTTCTTTTCATCTGACTGCACAATTAATCTTTTGGTACACACAAAAGTCATTAGCCACAAAATATAGAATTTATTACAGGATTTTTTTTTCTCCTCCATAGTAGTCCTGGTCAAAACAAAAACAAGTAAACAATTATTTAAAAGCAAAACAAATAAACAAAAAGCCTCCACCCTACCCCCCCCAGAAAAACCCCAAACCAACCATCTAACTTAGTAAATATTTCATTAATGAAAACTGCAAATATATTTCACTGTTATGTATGGTGTGATTTCACTGATCATACATAAGAAAATGAGAATGTTCATCTAATTAATAACATCTAACATCTGGCAATGTTATTTAGTTATCAGAAATGTAACACTTTTCATAAAAATTGTTTGACTAAGAATTGAAATAATTTGTTATTTCCTTACAAAATATATATAGTTCCCAAGCTAGATAACAGAACACTAAGCTCCTGGGAAGGCTGAGTTCTCAAAACATGCAAGTCACAATAGCTAGAGTAGACCTTTCAGCTTCAGTCATTCAGAAGTATTTATGTTACTCTAACATAGTAAAGATAAACATGCACACTCCATGTATTTCCATGACAGAGATCATAAACAATTCTAATGTCTTCAGATTTTAATGCAAACATATGCAAAATCATCCCCTCAAGGCATTTTTTATTCATTCCAGTTGATAATGATAGCTGTTTACCTGTCCAGGGCTCTAAATATCATCCATTTTTAACTGAGTTTCACAGAAATGCATAAAGAATCTCAGACTTACTATTGGGAAACCAGCATGTTATGACTAACACCCTGGGGGCGTGACAAATAAGAGCATTAAATGGCAGATATTTAAAGGACTACACTATTGGAACTCCTTGCCATGCTAAGACATGAAAATAGGATAAAGAGAGGAACACAGAACTCCAGAAGGAATATCTGCTATGACTTTTTCCCTCTAGCAGAAAATTCAAAGGTGAGTGTCTGAAACACAGAGCCAACATCAAGCTATGATGTTTCATAGTGATACTTCAGGCACTGCTGAGTATCAAAGAGTACATCTTCATCATTCCCTCCTTGCATGAGAGACACCAGCCCGTACTTTTGAAGGGGGTATCCCTTATAAGGCTCTGTTCCAGGTTTTATCTTATCCACCTTGCCATGAAGTTAATGAATACCTCACGTTCCACTGAAAGGCACCTGCCCACCCATTTCTTGGATTTTCTTGTTAGCACTGTAACCTAAATTCATAACTTTCACCCAAATTCATCATCATCCTTGCCATCAACAGAAAGGCTTTTTTTTTTTTTTTTTCCCACTGATATTCAGAGGCCAATACCTCCACGGCAGGCAAACACTCCTGCCTTGACCTAATTAAGGCTGTCTAAACCACTGGTCAAGGTGGCTGCTTGAAGAAATGTTATATGTCTTAAATTACATGGTTTTGGACCACCATCTATAAAATAGAAGCAGTCTCTATTATTGATGACGAACATGACTGGAGCAGCAAATGCTTACAAAAGTTTTTCAGATCTTCACATTGCCAAAACAATGCCAATGCAGTCTTTTAAATGAAAAGAGGACCTTGCAAATTCAAACGTTAAGGGCAAGAATACTGTTGTTGAGTCTGCTGTGGTCTGGAGCATTTTGGTTAGCTTGCTTTTGTAGATGTGTTAGCTTGTACATGTCTCTATAAGACTATTGACAACAGAGGTCAAAGAAACTCAAAAGCAGACCAAGAGAACACTGATCTGAAGAGACACTGTATGCAAAACTGTTTCATGAAGTTATTATTTTTCCATCTCTGTTTCTTTTCATTAGGTTTTATACTGAATTGTCTCATTTGCTATGACCCCAATGCCCTTTCTTATCATCCAGCAGATCCATGACATTGCCCAGGGCTGTGGACACATTAATGCAGAACTCAGAATAGAAGAATAGAGAATAAAAATAAAGAAGAGGCAGAAAATAACATTTGCTGTTCAGACTACCTATATAGAATGACAATAAGGAAAGATACCAAAAGGCAGAGGTGAGAGTCTTGAATTTGGGAAGCTGTTGAGTAGAATATGGAGAGATTAGCTTTGTGGGTTTTTTTGTTTTTTTGGTTTTTTTTTGTACAAAAGGGAATATTTACCTCCTTATTTTTAGAGTTAAATGAAGTCTCCTAAACAGCTACACAACTTTTCTAGTTGTTCAAGCAGCAGCACTAGCCATAGAATCATCCCATAATTTTCTTTTTTCCATTATTATAGGATCTTTCCATGACTAGTGCTACTGCTCCTCAAATTGAAAACAGCTGATCACATTTAATAAAGATTACCAACAATTTAGAGCATGCATTTCTCTGCCATAGGGATAATAAACCCATCTAATAACAGTGGGTTCAGAAAATATTAAACCTTTAACAATAATCAATCAGCAGACCCAGCTTGGCTTATGCTAGAAAGACTAAAACCAGCGTGATAAATCAAAATGGAAATAGTGTTGAGCAGCAAATCTGGTTTTTCTTCCTCTCCTCATTCAGTCCCTAAAGTGCCTCAGTGTCATTTCCATTACAGCCAAGTAGAAAAAATAAAGAATGGTGAATGGTGAAAGTTTCTGTGCATAACTGTCAAGAAGCACTTGATTTAAAAATAAAAATAAAAATAAAAAAAGATGACAACAAGGAGCTTGCTTCCTCTGGCTCTTATGTACTAAAAGTGACTGTTTAACATGAAAAAGAAATTATCGAAAAGGAATGGCTTACTGGAGATCAGAAGTCAGCTGTTTCTATCCTACAGTTTGAGGTCAGTCCAGAGAAAGAGTTTCCTGGAAAGGAGAGAATGTTGTACATGAACTGTACACCAGTGGCTAAATTCCGAATTGCCCTAGTTACTTGCTGTTGAAAATTGTCTTCTCTGGTAAACCTTAGTGAATATATCATCTCATTTAGCTGCCATCAAATGAGCTTTCAGACCTCTATCAAGGTCTTCCAAATGTAACAAAATGGGTTACTAGGCATTGCAATTCAGGCTTACACACACAGCTTTCTGTCTGCCATCTGTTACGCAAAACAGAGATCTTAAATGCTGCTTTAGAGTCAAGGTAACTTTCTACTGTGTCCATATGTCTCCTTTGAAAAGATGTTGCCAATTATGCATTGCTACTAGTTTCATATGAACACTTTGCAGACCTTTCCACATTTGCTATTAATACATCAGTACTCTGCACATCAAGGTGTATACTAGTACATTTATTTCTATGCATTCAGACATATACCAGTGTATGACTACATCTATCAAAAATATTGTATTAATTCATTGTCATAATAATCTCTTAGATCTTTGGAGTTATCTGATTACTTTTTCAACATTGAATACAATGTTAGGCTAGTTTTTAATCTACAGATTAAAATCTGCAGCCACAATGCATTCTGATGCACAGAAAAACACCACATTTTTTCACTTTTGGATTAAAATCGGAAACTGGGGGAGTGGAGTTGTTTCATCTGTAGCAAAAATTAAATGAGGTTGTCAACCTCTTCTGCGTTTCTTTAACACAAGCAGGGAGTATCTTGCAAGATGAAATGAACAGCAGTGAATGAGAAAATGTTTTTCAACTGGATGTTGAGAATAACTTAGCAAGTATCACTTTGTGTTTTTCAAACTTTCACTGACAGAAAGCATCTTGTTGACTGAAGATGAATCTAATTATTTCAGATAGCTGCTAGAGTTACCAGGTGCCCCCTAGCACAAGACACAACAAATTTCATGCATGCTATGCAGCAGAACCCTGTGAGATGAAGCCAACCTGCAGAATTGTTTTAGTGACATTAGTCCTTGCAGACTAACATGTGCTGCTTCCACAACTGATCAGATGCCATTGTGTGAGGGCTGCTCCAAAAATAACACCTTCTATTTTATTATCTTGGCTCACAACATCTCAGATGGATGCTGGTGAAATTGCAGTAGAGGTTGAATCTTCCCACCAATATTCCATTACATTTTATAACTGTGCAACAGAGCAGCAGTCTGACAAAATGATGGAAGCATGGATGAAACAAAAGAATGGAATTTAATTTCTTCATGTGGAAAAAATTGAATTCACTGACGTTCATGGATGCTTGCTGAACATTTCTGGACACCAAACAGTGGATGTGAGCACAGCGAGGTGGTGGGTGATGCGTTTCAGCAGTAGCAACAGCAGTGCGAAAGACAAACCACATTCTGGATGACCATGCACAGATGTCATACCATAAAATGAACAGTGTCTCCTGATCAGCTCATCTATGCAAACTGGCTGATGGCAGTGACTATTGAAAAAATACTGTTTTGTAGCTGAGAATTTGCTCTATCGAGTAGTGTTACTGTGTTCTTTATATTTGTTTGTAGTTTCAATGGAAATAAATAGGAGGCATTACTTTCAGAGCGACCCACGTACAGCCTGTGTCATTTACTTTGTGCAGCCCAGACAGTGCCAGATCAGGCATCTCTTCACAGTACTCCCATGAACAGGGCAGACATGCTACTGCTGTTTCATTTGTTTCACTGTGGCTAACAAGGGCTGCAGTCTCTCACTAATACTAACACAGCTGCTAATGCATTACAAATTTTGTTTTTGCATCTTCAAGTTTGAACAGACAGCTGAGACAATTTCTAATTCAACACTTCTCAAAATCTACTATCCATGAAATCCTGAGCCTTCCTCAATAGAAGATCATGCCTCACTGGCTGGTATATATAATCCTGTTAATCAACATTTTTAGACAACTGAGACAAAGCAGTTTTATCGGCCTCCGCTTTCCCAGCATACGGAATCAAAAGCAGAATAGCGTACGAATGGAAATGTTTCCAACGTCCTCCTACTGCCACCTGCTGTTCATGTTATGTAACCACAAAAATTTACATTTAAACCAATGGTTTACAACCTGGGCTATCAAGCATCTGTAGGTCCACGGACTCTTTCTATGAGAACTGAAAAATTTAGCTATAAATCATATTCACTGTCATTATTCTTAAATTTTACATTCAGTGTTGAATTTTTCTTGGAAAAAAATTTATAGATAAAGATATCAAGGAACTCTGATAATAATAAATTTATCTAATGATATATGCATCTACTCTGTGTATACATGTAGTAAATCAGTAATAAGTGTGCATGTGTATATATAAAATTCAACTGCAAGAATGGAGCTTCCGGGCAAACAGAAAACATGCTGTAATTTTTCTTCCACTTGCACACATTAAACAATCCCAATATCCCAAGAACATACATACAGCTAAAAAAAATCATGAAATTGTCTTAAACCTGTTTTGGGACAGGTATTCCAAATATCTTCTGAGTTCACGTGTTTGAAGCTCAGATGTTTTAAGGTCTTTTTTTGCTATCTTGGAAACAAGCTAAAAGTTAAAGACATCTATGATTGTGATGCAACCTCTTGATTTATGAAGCTGCTCTGTAATTGGAAGTTCTAGGCTTAACTCACCAAATTTGAAAACATGTTGAACTGTTCAAGTGTAATGTTTCAGGAACTGCTCCAAAAACAGAGGCAGTTAATGAATCTTTCAGCTTAATAAAGTATAGATTAGCAGCAGATGCCCATATCTGGATAAAGAACAAAACTTTACTGGAAAAGAACATTACTCCATTTTCTCCTCTTCCCTAAAAGACAACATTTCACTATAAAACAAATTAAAAAACCAAAATAGAAATATCACATTTTAATGCTATGGTTTCATTTTGTTTTGGTCTAAAACAATAAAAATTGCTTTCATGTGTTTTTTCAACTAGCTCAGTGCATCTGAAGTTTTACACCACTAAACTGTATGATTCAAAAGCAACAAGTTATCACAGTTGTCTTAAAAATAACAAGCAACCCATCACTAGCATCTCCAATAAGTTTGAATTTCACTGTTATCATTAAATCACTCATCAGGCTTTCCTCCATGATTCAGATGCTTTTTACACCTCTCCTGCCTCTGGTTCTCAAACCATTTATTTTTAGTTCTCTTTTGTTTTGTTGGGATTCTACAGAACATTTGTCAATTTACTCCATCTTTTTTCTCTAGAACCAAAATCTTGCCATGTATGAAGAATAACTCTTTGGTTCTCTAAAACTTTAGACTTCATTTCAACTTGAAAAGATATGAATTCTCTGAGGAATTCTTCTAAGGCTTCCCTGGCTACTAGCCAGCACTTTATGCACCTCTGATTTCTTCAGAACATGGTTTACTTTACTTAATCAAACAGATTAATTTTGAACAGGTCCAAATTCTCCGTCAGTTGCTGAAAATGTTTCCTAGACTCCCAGTGAGTTTTATATTAGATTCTTTATCATTACTGTTATATATGTGTTTGGTCCCCACAGCATGAAAATTAAAATTCTGCTATATATTAAACATTATAGATTCAAAACACATCAGGCAAGTCAAATACTGTCCCATCCTTCTTCCAGCTAAACCTCAAACACAGTCCTGTCATTTATTAACAATTCATCATGAGATATTGCATACAGAGCTCCTAGTGAGATAAGAGAGAGGACTGGGTTATTTGCAACTTTGATTCTGTCAGCAGAAAGTTACCTATTTTCCCTACTAGCTAAATCCTGACAAAGAGCCTTTACCCACATCAGAGGCTGTTCTAACCCCCAGGCTAGAGGGGTTACAGGGAACACAATGACAACTCTTTCTCAGTAGTCTCTGCTGAAACTCTCATACTCTGCATGAAATGCTTGAGGGTGATGCGTA
The DNA here is from genome assembly GCF_987193195.1 of Phasianus colchicus. NCBI lineage: Eukaryota > Metazoa > Chordata > Aves > Galliformes > Phasianidae > Phasianus > Phasianus colchicus. The sequence continues at coordinate 7,328,792 of NC_143445.1, forward strand.
TAAAATGCTCACTGAGGCAGGGGAGAGATCCCAGATATCCCATCCTGCACAGTCCTAACCACAGCCACATGAGCTATAAGAAAGGGAATTTCTCATTTCTATAGCAAATCCCAGTGCTCGTTTTCATCTCACCTAAACCTAGGTCACAAAGAAAGATTTCTGCCCATATGGAAAGACTAGACATCAAAAATACAAAATGATGAGACCTGATTAAAAACATTTTGGGACGACCCTAGAGTTGACCTGTTACTTTATACCTATAGCTTTATACAACACCAGTCCCATGAACCAACTGCAACTAGTTCAGTCACTGTCATTATTTTTAAGTCAAATTCTGATTACTAATTTTATTTTCATTTTTCTTTGTATTTTCAGCCAAACTTTGAATAATTAACACTAGATGGTGCTTTTTGTAGAGAAAAGTCTAGGAGAATTTTTCTTTAAAACCATGCTCCTGCTGCAGCACTGTAACAAAATAAAGTGAGTATTGCAATTATGGTAGGCCATGAGGAACCATGCCATCTGATTTCCAATGTTTTCCTTCTGAGAACAGCAACTCATCACACAAATTAAAGTGCAAGCTGCAAAATAAAATTAAATATCTTAATACTTCTTTCTTCATTGTATAAAGCTCCAGTGTTCATATTACACACATCAAAATAGTGATTGTAGTCATACATGGCATGCATATTTTATTTCTACAGATATAGATATCTAAGGTTTTTATTTAACTAAGTATAAATATCCTGTTTCTATATAAAGTACTCAATATCAATAAATAAAAATAACCTTTCTTCACGGGAGTGACAGTAAAATCCAGCACTCCAAGAAAAACAAGAAGGAAAATGCTGTTGTTATACATTAAACAAAGAAATAAGCAGCCTATGGGCAATATTGACATCAAATATTAAAAGTTTTTCTTAGCTATGTTAAAAGAAGTTAGTTGTAGTTTGCCTGGACTAGTAACTCTGAACTGTGGGTATGTTTGATACTTTCATTTGATAAAAAGGAAGTTACACTGTAGTAACGAGTGTGATCAAGGTTAATAGCATGCTTTAGAAGACCTTACTCCTTAACACATTACACATTCCTACTGTAAGCCTCAAATATGTGTCACTTTTAATTAGATTAACAAATTTTCTGCCAATACTAGCTAAGTCTATTCACTTACTATGGAAAATAACTTAGTAGTTAAATAAATATGATGACCAATTATGACTTTAATGAATCAGTGCTGTAAGTTAACACACTGGTGAGCAGGACATAGAATGAACGGGAACTAATCAGATCAAACTGAAGAACAAGCTGAGCTCTATATAATAGCTAGTCCTGCAAGGAGGACAATCACTAACAGTGAAGTGCTATCTTCCAAACCAGCTGATATGCACTTAGGGAAATATAGTTGGTGACCTTCCCATTGAAAGCATTAAATCCTGCTCTCTGCAGGAATTGAGGCACAGCTGAAAGAGTTTTTCTCTCCCACAGAATTCCTCACTGTCTCTATAATTCGAGATTTATTTAACAGCAGCTAACTGGCTGTGACTGGAGTAAACTCACAGCAGCCTGATTCTCTCGCTCCTGAGGCTGAGCCCTCTCTGACACATACAGCCCCACTCCTTCACAGGAGTGCTTGGGTGATATGGCATTATGCCTAAAAAGGAGGTGTAAACAGTGGGCTAGAGAGAAGGAAATCTCACTCCCAAGACTCAAAAAAGATTAATTATACTTGTTAATTAATTATATATTTACTTTACACCACAAATGGGATCACACAGAATAAAGCTTATGAGGCTGGCTTGTACAATGGTATCAGAATATTTATTCTCCCTTCGTTTTGTAATGGTGAATAAATACAACAATACCTTTTCCTTTGTGCAACGGTGGATATGTGTGGTGGGATGAGGTTTGCACTGAGCTTTTCATAAGCATTCCCAGGATGTCTCCACTGTATATTTGGAACACATCACTAGAAAGAAATGGTGTACACAAAATCTGTGTATTCCTTTGAAACTAAATGATACTACTGAATAGCAGCTGCTATTGTGCTCATTTTCACCAAGCTTCTTGCCCGCTAGACCTTATATTGCAAACTGAAGTGTTGCACTTGCCACTTGGAAAATCACAGGTAACTCCTGAGCCGTGAACTCATTTGTGTCACAAAAGGGTAAAAACAAATCGGACAGCAAGCAATTCAGTCTCCTCAAACAACAGCTGTGAGTGTAAGTGGCAGTTGACAGATGAACTCAGCAGAGAAAGTTTAGCCCATTACAAACAAGAACTCTTCACTTTGTTTCACAACAGCTTGAGTCTACAGAACATCAGTATGATCCAGAATGATTTAAATGTGCAGGTTGTTATTTTGACAGCAGCAAAGATTGACATAAGGAAAGAGACAATACTGCTGCTAGAGCTTGACTTCCTAACACTGTCAAACAGCAGCGTTCATAGTCTTTGCTTGCCTGTTTTTATGAATATGAAAAAATATAATGCAGCAAAGGGACAGAAATAACTTTTTAACTAACCTCTTATTTTTGTTAAAACCAGCAAATACATCAAAGATTTCAGGCAAGGTGCTTGACTTTTTATTCTCATGCAAGCTTACTACACTGATGTGATTTAGCTACATGTATTACCTGTCATTCTGGAACAAGGAGCCCAGCCCATAACTGCTTTACTCTCAGGACAAGAGTATGAAATGTAGCTGATGCATAACTGATTCATTTCCAACCTTCACACTTCTCAAATTCCTCCAGAGACTGTCAGAGCTAACTCTGTAACAGAGGAAGAAAAATGAAGCACATTACTATGGAAATTAACAATTTATCAAAACGTCATAAGCTTGACTCTCAGATACCCTCGGATAATTGCAACCACATTAGATGGAAACAGTAATGATAAGCAATTGGAAGGGATAAAGAAACAGAAATTAAAGAGTTTATCAGTATTTTCTATCTTCTCCAGCTCTTGTTGATTTCCCCCTTTTTTTTATTGTAATACTCTGTTCCTTGTCCATAGGACAATTAAAAGGTCTGTAGGAAACAGTTCTTCATCTTGTGTTGCGTGTTTCCCTGCACATTTTTACAAAGGATGGTGCTGATAACTGTTTCCCACGTTAACTGAAACGTTCAACAGCAAAAATTTTGCCCAATTCACCTCAGTATTCACTTCATTACTGATATCAGAAGATATTTATTATCTTGAAAAGTGCCTGCTGTACTGCTACTCTATCCTGCTATGAGTGTATTACTTGTACAGTGTTCTCAAGGGCTCTTGAATTTTTACACTTGGTTTGATTTACAACATTCTTTGAGACAGAATACAGTGCTTGCTTGAGGTAATATTTGGGGCATCATTCAAATTCATTCACAGAATTTAGTCAGGAATGTGGTATGAAAACAAGCATGTCACCTCTCACTCAGTAACAAACACCCAGCCTCCTCCTGACAGCTTTGGCAAAGGACATCATTTTCTTGGATTGCCACTCCTGCAGTGCTTGTATCATCACGTTGAAAAGCAGCGACTGGGAGACTCTCTCACTAAATCCATTGGAGCCGGGCAGATTAATAGGCAAAGTTGGGTTTTGGGGTGTCTTTTCTGGATGCAAAGAATGTGGCATTTTGCTAATGTTGACAACAGCTTGTAGAGCTTGAGACGCTGCCACAGCTGAAGATTGTCCCTAAATTTTTAAATTATGAAGCAAACTGCTCTGCATTACAGGGGACTCATTAGCTACGCACAATGGCCCGGTGAGGGGAATTGTTGGCTGTGTCAAGGGCAGTCCAGAAAGGAATCATAATTTGGCTCTCTTGTAATTCCCCTTACAGTAATTTCTGAGTACTGCAAAACCTTTAATTCATTTATTCTGTACAACTTCGGAACCCTTCTTTGCAATAAATGAGAAAGATGAGGAAGTGAAGTAGAAATATGACTGCTGAAGTAGAAATATGATGATCAGAAGTACCTTTGGACATCTGAAATGTCATATTCCATCCAAGATCACGTTAAAGGCCTTTGGTGAAATGAGAAATAGAAGCTGGATGTTGTGAAACCAGCTTTGTCTTCCAGCAGTCACTCATATCTCTGAAAATAAAACCTGACATAAAGCAAAGATTCCAATAATAGCCCAAGGTACAACAAAAAACAAGACAAAAACCATGGGATCACATAAGATTTCTATCTCAACTCATTGCACCAAATTTTGTTCACAAAAAAAATCTACATGCAACAACCTATATAAAGAAAATACAGCTGGTGCTATCTATATTACATATGTGCTTTGTCATACCAAAGACTTTACAGCAAAAAGCAAAATACATATATTTATTTCTAAGCATTTTTGTTCTAAAATACTTATGTCCAGGTGTCACACAAGACGACAAGAAATTCCTATTAACTTGAATGACAGAGCAGGAATCCTTAACATTGTAAAGGCTCAATCTTAGACTGCATTCAAATATTTAGATACATGATTCAAGGGTAAGTGAAAAGCATACATCTAAACATGGGATCCGAACCTAAAAACTCACAGGAACTATCCTGCAACACATTTTTATCTTGTTACTCACATAACTACAGAGGTATTTTTGAGAACAGAAAAATTAAAACGTGTTACAAAAGCACTGGCAACTCATTCTTCTCCAGCAGACATTTATAGAATCATTGAATGGCTTGTGTTGGAAGGGACCCCAAGGATCATCAAGTTCCAACCCTTCTCCCAAAGGCCATTTAACTCACTTATTCAGAAACTCTCTATTCTATCACTTGAATACTATGGTGAAATGGAATAGATTCTGTTCTTTTATATACATAAACACGCATACCTACTTCATTGTCTAACAACATTTTAACATTTGCATTAACCAGAAAACCAAGTAATCTAGCACTCACACGTTGAGACAGGTATCCAGGGCATGTGAGATAAATCATCATTTGGTCTGTCCTTCTATTTCCTTTGATTAAAGAGGAGTTTAAAGGACTCAAAGGAATAGATGACAGTATTTTAGAGAACAAAAGCATGGCTGTTGATCAGTCATATTGGTGAAGATGTTTTGATTTTCTGTTTTGCTCTTTACAAATATGCAGCACTCCAAAATCAAAAAGACAAAAGGCTTCTACAACCAAACGAAACAAAATCAGGGTTGGTTTGTAAAGAAATTGAATGAAATACAAAGAAATGAATAAAGGTTCCACTAGATACACATATACATTCCACCTATGAAAGTGTTTTAAAAGAACATCAGCGTACTCAGTTCTTCATGAAACGCCTATTATACACAAAGATGTGCACACAGTTTTGCTACAAGTACAGCATGTAAACAGCTTCCTATCAAGAGATTTTCACTGTGGCACTGGCCCAGTGGATATGGCCCTGCGCCCAGCCTCAATATCCCCAACCACTTAACATATACTTGTAGCTACCATTAAAAATTAAGTTCTAGCAAAGAAAAATTACTACATCAGAATGAAAATTAGCATTTGTCTCTCCTTCATATAAATTGAGCTGGTTGAAATATCCTTAGTCCCTACTGGTACCATTCTGGTGGTGAGCTGCAAAGGTATAGTGATGGAAACACTACTCAAAACTCTGGCTACCAAGGGCTTGATGTTGGACAGCAGAACATCACTTTTCATTGAGTGCATATTAGAACGGTATGCTTTGTTCTCATTGATTTAATACACTTCCTTCAGAAGCAAATTTCATGTAGCAGATAAAACATTATCCCTTTTCCAGACATATGAACCATGAGCAGCAAGCAAGCTTATAAACAGCAGTAGCAGGGTTAAAAGATCCTTGTTTAGTTCTTTGCAGCAAGTTTTAATTCACTCTACTGAGCATCTGAGTAATTGCAACAAGAGATTTTAATAATTTATGTGTTCGTGTGTGGTTTCATGCAACCTTGTTTTAGCTCAGTTATATATTCCTAAAACTATTCAGTTGTCTCCTGCTTTCTATTTATCTCCTGCTTATCCCCTGCCATGATTATGTTATTTTTGTCCTAAAAAATTAGTGCTGCCTGCTTTGTGTTGTTGACTTATTTTTAATGAATTCCTTTTAAACTTTGCTCTTCCAGAAATGAGATGAAACTTTGCTCTTTCAGAAATCTGACAAGAGTTTCATACATCTGTATAATGCTTATCTTTTTGTTCTACAGACCCATTATTTGACAGGTGGATCACTCTTATCCAGAGAAATAATCTGAAAATGCAGATGCTGAAAGGCACGAGGTATATTGCAGTTTTTGAATCCTATAATCACTGGGATGGCATGCAGGACATTCAATTATTTGAATGTGATCTCTTGCTGTTCTGGGATTCTGGTTAGAAAAGTCCAGTAAGCTCACTTGAGCAATGCTCACACATTGTTTTCTTATTCATGCATTCTTCTTTTGCCTGAACTTCAAAGTAAGCTGGAAAAGTACATCACATTCAATAATTAAGAATTAAGGATATAGACCAGAATTCTGTATTGCAAAAAAGAATGACATTTGTATTTTGAATATCCTTGAAGTTAATTACAGTACAAAATAACAGACCATATCACCAGCAGCTGATGGGCATGTCTTGTCCTTGTTGGGTCACTTACTGTTCACTCTTACTGCTGCAAAATTCAGTAGAGCAGCCTGCCATCTGGTGACCTCTGTGCTTCTTCAGAAATCTTCTGAAAAAGTTTCCACAAAAAACAGTCCAGACCCATTATCCAAAACACTCCAAGTTCTCATTCTGATCTGTTTTTTCATGGAGTTGTTCCCACAAAAACAGTGGTACATGCAAGATCAGAATCAGAAGGTGCATTCTTATAAGGAAAAAAAGGTAGTTAATTTTCTAGATTTAAAATGGAAATTCTAGCTGATGTTAAAACATCAGGAGGAATCGCTAACTTGCAGAAAAATACTTCGACAAAACAAAGGCTGCTGTTTCACCAAAGTTTTTGCCTCATAGACTTCAGCATTCCTATCAACTAAGGCTGGTACAACTATCACTATGGAAAAAGATAACAAAACTCTCATCCTGGGCTGGATGTGGTAAACTAGCAGGTGATTTGGACCATGACATTTCTCCAAACAGACAATTTATTTGCATCATAAGTCATTTATTTGCTTCCCTTTGCTTAAGCAAACAAAACCAGATGAGATACAAATAAATTACAGCTTCTGTTATTTTTGGCATGTGTATGAACCTGGATATACTCAGTAACCTAGGAGACTGCAGACATCTGTTAAATTCATGCCATCAGTGTAAGGTAAGTTGTGATGACCTCACCCACCCCAGGTGAGGTGACCATGAAACACCATGAAAGCAGCCAGCTGTGGAGGCTTTGAGACACCAACTGCCAAATGAAGAGCAGGACCTGACCCCAACCTAACTGCACCATGGATACTGGACATCCATCAGCAGGCGCTGCTCTGGGGCTGGAATTCAATGAAAGCCCATATCCAAAAAGGTTCCGTTGCAGCTCAAAGATTGCCAAAGGTTTCTGTTAGTTGATTGCTTAGTCAAGACAACAAATTTGTTAAAAATAACTGCTGATTCATTTCAGCATTTAAATAGGAACAGGCTATTTTTCTGAGAGACTATGAAGTGCATGCAAACGTCTGAAAAATTCAGCTTTTACCCTGAGAATGATTAATCCTATGCAGCTGTTCTCCTGGAATACTTTCAAACGTGTTCAATAAACCTTAAAGATTTGTTACAGAGTGGTGACAGAATTATTTTGCATGACTAACTTCACATTTTCATGAACTGTGAAACTTTGAGAGAAGATACCTTGTACTGATTTGAGTGATTAATAAGTAAGAAAGTTTTAAATAGAGAGCACTACTACTCTGTTACTCTGTTAGTTATTCCTGCCTCAAGAAACTTATTTTCCAAGGACAAATGCACAATGCTCACTGTCCTCAGGACCTGTATATTTCTTATATACATATATTTGTCTTTGTTTTAAACAGTCAACCATGATGCATAAGAAAAGGCAAAGAAAAAACCTGAGTTAGCAAACTTCTTCTAGATTTTAAATCAATCCTTTTGAGGTTAAGCTCGTCTTCCCAATTTCCACTCATGTTGCTCCCAGAACAATTTCTAGATGTTCTCGATGAATTCATCCTATCTGCTTCTGCTGTTTTCTCCTGCTAAGCTGGGCTCTAATTCAAGAGAACATTTAATTGTTCTTAAATTTTTAAATTCTGTCCCTAAGCTTTGCAAAAATCAATTTGTCATGGAAGTAACACTTAGTCTTGATTCAGAAATGGACATAAACCCTTAAAGACCATCCTCCCGTGAAATGTGTTTCTGAACTTCCTTATTATGATGTAAGATTTTCAAGAGCACTCATAATTTAGCAGACTACTAAGTGCTGTTCATTTGCAGGTTGGCATTTTTGAAAAACTACACTGTTGCTGAATACAGCAGGATTTGGAGATGCTTTTGAAAAGCTCTTGCTGAATTGCAGCCTCATTCAGCTCATTTATTTCAGTGTAGAAATATGTAGTTCAAGCTTCTTATTTATTTCTGGCTCTCACATTTCTTCTCTCACATTTCTATTGGTAATCACCACAAACCATCTGCTTCCACCTGCTTCACCCCCTCCTTCCAAAATATAAATTTCCAGTTTATTCTCTAACGGAGGATTAAAAAAAGAGAGAAAAAAAAAAGAATTTCTTTTAAAAATTCCTTTAACTTGATGTCTTGGGACTGGGTTTCGTTCTAACTGCTGACCAGCACAGCATGCCACAGATTATTTCCTTCCTGTTGTGAACACAGCCAGTGCTGCATGGCAGCAGCCCAGAGCAGCGCTGACGAGCACACACCACCTCCAAGCACTGCCTTCTCCGTCCTCTATTCTGCATCTCTGCCTGTATAATTCAATGTATCATCTTCTCTTCTTCCTTTTATCATCCTTTCTACTGACAGTTCTGTAAGCAATTCCAATAAGGCCATCTACTTCAAAGAGCTTAAAGCCTGAAGAACGTTCATAGGGAAGTACTAGTGTACACACAGTTATCTGCAGCTCAAGAACAGACCCCAGGAAGGTCCTGCTAATTTCTTCACTCATCTAAAAGAAGTGAAGTACAGTGCCTCACTTGCAACTGTTCCTTTAAAACTGAATTGCTACTCCTGATGTGCAACATCTTGGAAAGTCTCCACTACATATCAAAATGCATATGGAAAACAAAGAGGACCAAAATATTCCATTGATTACTTGACCAAAACCTTTCACCATTTTGCAACATCTTTAATTTTTTTTTAAAAAAGAACAAAAACAACAACAAAAAAATCATGTAAACACTAGAATTGAGATAATTCAATTATCTGTAGAGTAAGATTTTGCATTCAAATGCATTTGATTATTTAAGTGTAATTAGAATAGTTTTGAATTTTAAAATATCACAACTCTATACTGCATTACATTTCTGGATACGAAGAATTTTCCTTTTACTGGAATGACATCAGGCCAGGTTGAGTTGCCCTCTAGATGTTCCCATTCCTTCACTGGCCTTTAGAGCAGATGAATCATCTAATTATCTAATTTAGACAACCTCTCAAGATTCATATGTAACATTAATAAGAATTTAAAAAAGAATCAAAACTTTCTGCTCTTTCATGACTCTCATTTCTCTAAATGGCAATGCAATCTTGTTTCCCTATTGCAGAACAGTAAGTCCTTCTCACAGGATTCAATCACATGGCCTGAAATCTTTGTGGTTAAACAAGCTTTCACCTGACAATGTAGCAAGACTTACTGTGAACACCGAAACTTAGTTCTAGTCTGATCCTATCGTGAAATAAAACCTACTAAAACAAAGTGCTGAACATTCTGGATTTTCTGACTCCTGAAGCTGGAATCTCCAGACACACCACTACTGACCGCTGAGTGGCAGTGTAAGGAAAACAATGCCAAAACCAAAGTGAAAATCCATACTGTCATAGAAACTGCTTGATCATTTACACAGACTTTCCCCATTAGGAAGCGTGTGTTTTCTCAGAGAATACATGCTGATGTACCATATTGTGCCCTGATCACGTTAGTATTTCAAATATGAAGTAAAGATTCTGCATCTGCATCTCAAATGGTGTGGTTAAGAAAAGAAAACCTGCAGGCTTTTTTAAGAAAATTCAGAGAAAGTTTGTGGCAGTCTGTTGGACAATACAGGATGTTGTCCTGAAAGCTGAAGGCCTCTAAATCAGTGCATCAATAAGATGGATATTGTGAAAGCAAAAAAATAAAACAGCATTCAGTACCAAGTGAATATTAAAAATTAAAAAACAATAAAAAAGAAAATAAACCTTCCAGAGGAATGTTCTGGAACTGAGGAACATCGACAACATGTATTATGAACAATATAGCTACAATAAAAATCACTGTCTAAAAATTATTAACTAGCTATATTAAACACACTAAACATACAGCAGACTTCAGGTATAAAAAATTAAAAATTAAGTGAAAAGAAAGCTTCAGTCAAGCTAATAGATTTAAAACAATTTAAATAAGGCTTATTCATAGAGACTAAAAAAAGACACAACAGACTAGCATTCATAATCTAGCAGCAGCTGTTCAGCTACCTTCTACAATCAAGAGAAGCTACAAAGAAAAGGAAAACACAATGAGATGAAATATTACTATTACCAAAAGGATTTTAAGTGCAATCAGTTCTTCAGCCAGCAACTTCCCTCTGCTCACTAAGTACTCTGTTCCACAAAAGAATACTAGATAAAGTAGTATGATAACAAACTTTAAAAAAAAAAAAACTGACACGCAAACTACAAAAATATTTCTCATTTGCAAACAACCAATTTGAAAGGAAAAAAAAAGAGAAATGTGAAAGCAAGGAAGAGAGGTTGCGTTGTATGCAGGAAGGTGGCAACAGATGGCTGAGTGCAGAAGTCCATAGGCTAGAAAGATTAAAGCAAAACAGAAGCCTCTTTCAGGATTCAGTATTTCTGCACAAAAGATTATTTTTTTCCTCCTTTTATGCTGCTTCTTAAGATGTGGTTTCAAGTGAAACTTAAACCCATCTGAACCCACGCTCAAATCTGCCTGCCCCTGCCTTTTTTCATGTCACCACTAGCAATTGCTGGTACATGGCAAGTCAGATCAAGTTGCTGATACAGCTGAAAGTTAATTTGTTTTCTTCCTTCTGCCACCTGCATGGCCACAACTACTGCTAGCAACAACACAAAGAGAGCAGTGCGCAGTCATTCCTGGGGATGAGAGGAAAAGATGAGATTGCCCTTTTCAGCAGCAGCTGCAGGCTCTTTGGATGATTTATAATAGTAAACTTGAGAAAGTAAGATCATAGAATAACCACATTTTTCTAATCTTTCCTATTAATCTGAATTATGAGAAACCTGAAACACCATTAGAGGAACTGCAATCAAATATACCACAAGCTGCTGAGTACCAGAAGGCAGTCTTCCAAGACTAGCAGTTCAGTACATTCACAAATTTTTCTGTGCTAAGTGCTGAATATATGCTGCATGTCTTCTCTTTGGAGTTAATGAAGCAACAGCCGTAATAGGAACGAACCACAATGTAATAGTTTATGTATAGTGTGTTGTAAAACATGAAGCTAAAGTAGAATATGATGCAACTAGGCAAAAATTAATGTAACACAATTATCACAGCAAAGTCTCTTCTGGGAAAGTAGAAAAGGATGCCAGAAGAAAAAGAAGAAAAACCCAAACATTCGTCAGCCTGAAGGAGTTACTCCTGGTTCCTAAAATGGCACCGTGTGCCCACAGCACCTCTCCTGGGGGCAGCACCTGATGAGCTCTGTGGCCTCCTGCCATACTGCCTCAGAGCACCCATCTCCTCAGGTCTCAAACACTGACACGGGTCAACATGAATAAGGTTAGGGTTGCTGAACAGTAACTCACAATCTCACTCAGGACAAAAAGACCAAAGGCGGCCACCAGCTACAGTCTGAGTTGGATCCCATAGATACGACAGAAAAATGCAGCAATTATATGAAGTACCAAAACAGTTGCCCAGTTTCTCACTTATTAATAATGCAATTAAAGCCATGAGGAGCTAATTAGAGTTAACTAATTAGTTAAATACAGCTGTAGGAAAGAACAGATTAAAAACTCTGCCTGGTCTATGCTGAGGGGCTCAGGGCAGCTTTTGAATTTTCCCTCAGGTTTTGATTTTCACCTGGAAAGGGTGTGACCACACAGAGAAGACAAATTATATCCAGAACCTGAAGGTGGCTGACACTGCTCGACCAGCTGCTCCCTCAGTCCTGGCGGCTCAGGGAGAACCTGTGCAGAGAGGACACCACCAACAGCAAACAGGGGTGTCCACGTAGCCCACTGCAGCCTTCTGGGCTGAGAGGCAGCCTCTCCCACCCAGGTCCTCAGGATGAGCCCAGCCAGCTTCCACCTCAGCAGTATCTGTACTGTAAGATTCAGGCCCAAATTCTTTTCCAATCTTCTGGGCTGCCTCCTCCATTTTCAGACACAAATACACCTGAGCAAAATCCCACCCTCTCTTCCTTCTTGCAGTGCAGTGCAAGAATGGCTTTCGCTCCTCTGGCGAGGCCCCAAGCACTGAAGGGCTGCGGAACCCAGCCCACCTTGGTGCTCTGCCTGCACAGGGCCCTGTCAGCCATGCCCTCCCAGCTTACTGAGCTCAGCATAGACTCATTTCTGTATGATTCTCCATGCTGGAATCTCCTATGCTGCCCTTCATCCTAGCTGTGTCACTGTGGGCCAGAGGAATTTAGCTACTTGGAAAAAGCTTGGTATCATCTGAGTGTGGGTGATCTCATTTGTCGTCTCTTCTGCAGGTAGCTGGTGGAAATGGTACAAAGAAGTCCCACAGTTCTTCAAATTCCCTTCCAAAAAATTCATCTACACACTGAACCTATTCAACCTACTTTCACCTGATCACAGTGTTAAACTTAACGGTGATAAGGTTGCTAACACAGAGTTTCCCTCCTGCTAGCAGCTCTAAGGTTGTTTGCTATTTGTTAGGAAGTTTCCAGGCACAGCTTTCCTGAGGCAAGGCCTGGCAGGGACTAGGAGATGGTAGGCACCAGATCATTCCAGCAGGCCATTTTCAATTCCTGTGAATTAGTGACTGCCTATACACACCTCCAAATGCAGAAGTGACAATGGTACAGGGAAGCAGGTACATGGTGTCTGTGGCAGGACATGTTTTTAACAAGCAATTATGTTTTCTGTATGACATGCGTGTGATAACTGCCTTTCAGTTTAGCACAGAGGTTTGAAGAAACCACTTGTCACATGTCACCTCTTTACAAACATCCTTCCAATTTGCAAGACCCTATGCAGATTTGAGAAACAGCATGAAAAAGATGGTAAAAATCAAAGCGTCACCATTAGCTTTCTGGTGTAGCACTGGTAAAAATACTCATGAAATATAACCAAATGGAAGTGAATTGATAATATCTCATTGGTTTATTAAAAAACAAAAACCACAAGAGAAAATACCAACATAATTAAATCAATGCAATAGACAACACTGCAGAGTGCACAGTGACAGAAAGGTTGTCATTAAAATAAAATTTGTGAAAAACTGCTAGAAATCCACAAGATTTAACCCTGCCACTTAGTCACGAAGAACTGTTTGCAGCTTAATATTTTCCAGAGATCACTATAAAGACTCCATTAACTCACTGGGTCACAGTCAGCAGGAGAGTTATCTCTACTTCTGCTAAGTAACAAATCTCTCCTTTTTTTTTCCCCTCTATGACCTTCTCTCTTTTCATTCCCTTCCTCAACTAAACACTTTAGTTTACCCACCTCTCCTATAACTCTCCTCTTTTGCATTTTGTTTTAAGCTGCTAAACGAAGGCAATACATTTTCTTTGGAAAGTAATTTGATCTAGTATGTGATGCCTTATTTTAGCAAATGACAGCATCCTCTGCAATGTGCACATTCAGTGGCTAAGTCCTGGCTGGCTGACAGTCACCAAAGAGGACATCCACAGTCAATCATTACTGAATAATATTTTCAGTCAACTTCAGTACTGTTTGAAGTGTCCTTGGTGATTTGATTACAACTATCACATCATGGTTTATCAAATTTGTAGATTAGGAAAGGTCTGATGGTGTGACAGATAATAAGGGAGAAGCAGGCAGTTGCACAGAAAAATTGACATCACTTGAAGAATTGGACATATTTAAACACAGTGCTGATGTAAAAGCAAAGTTACATATCAAAGAAGATGACATCAAGTTTTAATTATGAGAGGAGAGGCTATTTCAGGAAATAGCAGCTAAAAAAACACAAAGGTCAAAATAGACATACTGCTAAAATATGAATTTTCAAAGCAATGCCACAGCAAATGAAACAAAGAAGGGAAAATAGCAAAGATAATGTGTTCCTTGCACAAATAATGAAGTGTGGAACAGGGCCAGAAAAAGAACTTTTTTTTTTACGTGCCTGCAGATCACTGACTAGCAAAACCAGTTTTAAGAGAAGGTAAAATCTGGCACGTATGCAGGAGATATAATTTTATTAAAAGTTAGAGTTGTTTCCTTCTAATAAAATATTTAACTATGTGTCTAGCTCAGCAAAATACAATCAAGTTGTAGCTTGCTTACAAGCATACATGCAGCAACCTGGAAAGGCTACATTATTCTTTAGTTTCACGGAAAAAAAGTGACAAGAATCAGCAGTGGATAGCAGCTCAAAGCAGGCAGTTTTAGGTATAGATATATAATTAAAAATGGTGAATGAGAAACACATTTATTGTCATCCAACTAAGTATCATAGTCACACAGAAAGGTTTTGACTTGCTCAAGCGAGACTTTATGACCTTTTCTATAAAAACTGTAATGCTAGATGAACTAATAATTTTTTCTAGATTTAACATCTGATTTTGGTTGGTTTTTTTTAGTCCTATGTGAATGCTATGGAAATAAAACCTGTTCTCAAGAAAATCTTCCAACAACATCTTCCTTCCCTTCATCAGCAGCTGCAGGCAGCACAGATTTAACAGCTTGCAAAAAAAGAACCCACATTTTTCTTTGCATTACTTAATGTGTATTGCAGATAACAATGCTCTGGGACCTCCTTGCTCTGCTTGTGTTGCAGAGACAGCAAGCGTCTGGCACAGAGGCCTTGGGAGAGCCACAGGTGGCCAAAAGAAGATTCATTTGCCTAGAATCTCTTGAGTTAGGAACACTGACAGCTGAAAATCTGCTTTGACAGAAGAACTCCAAGATGTGTGCTGGAATTGTGTTTCTCAGCATTGCTTAGCAATTCCCATTAGGAGTGAAATTGGACATTTGATCCAACTTAGCCTTCCAACTCATGTAGGTTTTGTGATTTTAAGTGCCCATATATGTAAATTATAAATTCTGGCTTATTTGCATTTTCCTGGCTTTCTTCCTGCCATTCCTCAACTGTGCTGCTAATGGAAAGAGAAGCACCTCCAGATGAACCTGGAGGCATCAGTTTTGTCCTCCTTTAGTTTAGAAGAGGATTAAAGGAAAAGGGTGTTTCTCAAGAACAAAAGAAAACAAATAATTGAAAAAGTAACTTTTAAATTCCAGGCACTGACAGCATAACTAAGAGGGCATACTTTTGTCCCAGGAGATGCAGTTTCTGACTAAAAGCTAAGATGCTGCCTAAGAGTGAATAAAATTGTACAATTTGAAATAAAAGATGCAGATGTCAAGACACCCCAAACACTCCAGCTTAACCTGAAGAAAAAAAAAAAGAAAAAAAAAAAAACAATGGTTCCTAGCAGGACTGAATTTACAAGCAGAGATAGTATCTTCAATGAGAGTAATGCAATAGCCTAAAAAACATACAAACTTTCAGGGTAGGTAGGCTGAAGCTTTGATCCTCAAATCAAAACACAACTTGAAACTAGTGATACAAGTTTAATTTATGCAAACTAATCAATTACACCATCAAAGAAGTTTGTAGCCTCAACCGTAAAGGATGAAAAACCTGAAAAGCAGAAACTTGCTAAGTCATTAGATACTACTAGAAAGAGGAAAGGTGTGTTTTGTTAGAAAACAGAGGAACTGCTGGAGGTTCAGGAAGATCAAAAGCTATAGCACATACATTATTGAGTCTATAAGTAGACAATAATGTAGTAGAATCATTTCTTTAATCTCCTTGTCTCCTGCTCTGTAACTATTGATACTAGCCATGTTTTAAAATTCATTAATCTGAGTTTAATTTTGAAAATTCTCATTTGTATTTCAGTAGTAAGAAGCATTTCTGAGTCTGAAAATTCGTCTATTCCTTTGCAATTCAAGTTGGTCTCATAAGATATGTTATTTTATCCTACAGATTCAACATATCGGTACAATACAGAAACTCTCAACAAATAAGTGTCTTTAAATTTCTGTAAGTTCCAAAAGGAGAAAGCAGATAACAAATAATGTAGGAGTAACATAGGAAACCAGGATCTTCAAGCCTCTGCTTTCCAGCTCAGATTCAGCAGGAAGCTGGAGGTTGTCTCTTTCACGTACATGAAGAACTTTTTGAGATACAACTACAGATTCATTATTATTTTCACTCAGAGGGTGGTGACACAAGGAGGTTGCGGATGCCCCATCCCTGGTGGCATTCAAGGCCAGGCTGGATGTGGTTCTGGGCAGCACAGCTCTTCTGCCTCAGCTCTACGGACATCACTTCCCTGGACTGTGTCAGGAGAAGCGTTAGAAGCAGCTCAAGATCATTGCTCCATTTCGCTCCGCTCAGCCCCAGTGAGACCCAGTGTCCAGATGTGGGCTCCCCAGTACAACAGAGCCCACCTGGGCACACTGGAAAGAGCCCAGTGAACAGCAACCGAGCTGCTGGGAGAACAGAAGCATCTCTCCTACAAGAAGAAAGCTAGGACTAACTGCTCTTCCCATCAAAGAGAAGGTGTGGGAGAGGAAACCTGGAAGTGTCAGTAAATTATCCTAGAATCACCAAGGTTGGAAAAGACCTACAGGATCACCCAGTCCAACCATCCACCAAACACCAATAACTCTCACTAAACCATGTCCCTCAACACAACGTCCAAACGTTCCTTGAAGACCTCCAGGGTCGGTGACTCCACCACCTTCCTGGGCAGCCCATTCCAGTGCCTGACCTCTCTTTCAGAAAAGTAGTATTTCCTAATGTCCAGCCTGAATCTCCCCTGGCACAGCTTGAAGCCATTCCCTCTAGTTCTATCAATACTTCCGTAAGAGAAGAAGCTGACCCGCAGCTCACTACAACCTCCCTTCAGGTAGTTATAGAAAGCAATAGGGTCTCCCCTGAGCCTCCTCCAGACTGAACAATCCCATCTCCTTCAGCCACTCCTCATAAGACTCGTGCTCACCAGGTTTGTTGCCCTTCTTTGAACACACTCCGGGGCCTCAGTGTCTTTCTTGCAACAAAGGGCCCAAAACTGGATGCAGTACTGGAGGTGCAGCCTTGCCAGTGCTGAGTATAGGATAATTACTTCCCTGTTCCTGCTGGCAACACTGTTTGATGCAAGCAGCCAGGGAAATCCTGAATTTGGTGGTAGAGCCACTCCTTCTATTACCTTTGAAGAGATTAAATACAAACTCAACCTGGGACCTTGATGTAATCAAACTGCAGGGAATGTGGAAAAGCTTGACTTGTCAAACAATTTCTTTTCATCAACTAGATGATTTCCAACCCAAGCCATGCTGTGATTCAATGAAATCAGAGTCTGATTCCCAAATATCAGTGAAAGTCAAAAACCACAATATTATTTTAAAAAAAGAATAAATTAATTTGATTCATGAAAATCTAGTGACAAAAAAAAAAAAAAAAAAAAAAAAAAAAACAAGTATTTGGTATTTTTCAGGACTTACATCAGTCCGTATTACAGACTAGGAGGCAGCTACTGTATTAACTAGCACCTATCTACAACATTTCTACAGGTTAATGCATGTGCTGGTTTCAGAGCTACTGCATTAGACTCGTGAAAACTGAGCTGTGTTAAGTGCAGTGTGTAATTCTTGCAGCCAAAGCCACTTATACTATGGTATATGTTTACTGAAAGAGCCAAACAAAATGCTATCCACAATTCAGTACTGTTAGCAGTGAGTTAGCCAAGACCAGAAATGGACCTCCTCCTATGAACAACTGCTATGAAAAGAAATCCTTCTTCTACAATGTCAGCCACAAATAAATCAACAATTTCACAGCATAACATAGTTGCACTGGTGACTGTGCACTGGAGATGTCCACAATGCATGTCTGCTTCACATCAGCATCTCAGAAGGAATTAGAGCACTACATATATAAGAATGGTCTTTAAGAAAAGGGATGTAAGAATATATGGTGACATGAACTATAAGAAAAAGAAGAAAATTCTCAGTTGTTTTGGATGTTCATAAAAAGAAACAATGAAAAATAAAATCAGCAGATCACTAACATGGCAGTTTCTGGCAGAACCCGGATTTCAACTTCTGTGTTCTGGAAACCAATTTAATCAAAACCTTCTTTTTTTTTTTTGGAGGGCTTATTTATGCAAATAGATCATAGAACTTGGTAAACATTTTAATAGCTGCAGCAGCTGATGCCAGGCTTTGCTTTACCTAGGTAGCTTGGGTTTGTTTCGTTCCATCTCTAAACAAGGCCTGATAGAATACTTAACTCAGCAGGATCCATATCCTTTTAATTCCCATGAATTAGATGCAGTTATAATTTATCTATAAATAAAGCAAAACTCCATGCCTCAAAATAATGTCACAGGTACCTCTGCTGTGTTTGAGGAGTCACTTCCAAAAGTGTACATCAAAATTGTGGCCAAAATTCTGGTCTTAGAACTGTTCACATTTTGTTATAGGAGAGCAGTAAACTTGCCAAATTGACTTTCTCTGTGAAGAGTAAACAGGTAGAAGCATTCAGCAATTAAAAGTACACATTAGTTTCCCAGTATGTACAAACCAGTTACTTGTGTCTCTGTGAATATATATTTTTTTCTACATAATATGAACACTGTGCTCATTATAAGACTGCAATTTCAGGTGAAGCTGCCTTTTACTGTGCATTTATTTGCCTTGCATTTAAATTAGCCTGGGTGTCCACATATGTTTCTGCAGTTATAGCAATAATGACAGAGCAGCTGTGCTCTGTGCCTAGAAGTTAATTCCTTAAGTTCCAATATGTAGAACAAGGTGTAACTTCATATGACAGCAGAGAATCCAGAATCCTTCAGAGTCTTGAGACACGTGCAGTCAGTGCAGGGGTTTTGGGGTGCTATGTCTGTGCAAATAATATCCAGGGAGGAAAAGAACACTTAAACTTTAAACATCAATGGTAAATATCTGGTGGTGACAGAAGCATGAACAGCCTTCCTCGAGTTTTACTTGTACCCCATAGAGAATCTAAAAGAAGAGATGGTAACACAGCACTACTTATTGTTGCATTTGGTAAAATCCAACAGAAATACTGTTCTCAAGAGCTTTGCCCCCTCTGTAGTAGTACACTCCTATTTGCTCTCATTTACCTGCAGTTGGGTGGTGTTTTGCTTTGTGCCAGATGCTTCCAAACAGCTTATTTTAAACACTGCCTGTAAAACACTGCAGTTCTTCTCTGAAGGAACCACTGCAATCTAAATAAAGAAAAGGGGCAGTGAGGCCATTCATTTTGGGCACTGCATGTTGTGTATTTCACATGGCTCTATATCTACAAAGAACACTTCCTAAGGAATAACTTTTTTAAAATTTTTTTTTTGAATTAAGCAAACAAAAGATTTGTACTTCATGATCACCAGACATTCTCTCATGAGATAAAAAGAAATGAATAAAGACCCTAAATTCTTTTAAACATGCAGAATTAAAACCACTGTGAGGTTTATAAATTAACATGTTTTTGGAAATCACCACTGCAGAGCCAAAGTCTAGCTTCCCTTTGAATATCACTCCCAGTTTCAACTAGACACCGTTTTTTCGTTTAACTTTCTCAGAACATTCACCTAACTGCACTTTGCCAGCATGTTTTTCCAAATTAAAAAAACTTCTGCAGAAACCATCTGCTTGACATTGCTTACATATTAAAAAAATATCACTCAATACAATGTATTGGAAATGTTTGGGGGTTTTTACATGGGAACCGAAGTCAGCAGTGCTGACTCAGGCAGATTTCCCACTGATGTCAGTGGGAACTATACCTGAACAAGCACTGCTGGATCTGATACAAATTTTGCTGCATAGCGATTGCTGCTGAGTGACACGAGAACATATGGTTATAGTTTAATAATGCCAACTGTAAAGGAGATGAGGAATTTTTTTTGGCATCTCGGGCCTGCTGCTTTTTTATAACTATCAGAAACACTTAAATGATTCTTGCATATCTACTTCCATAAGAGCTTTTCCCAGCTTCACACGAACACTGAGAAACGACTGTGAAGTCTGAATCTATCTCAACAGAAACAGATTCAGTGAATTTGTTGAGATAAAAACATGGAACACCACAACATTATTAAGTATTGCAGTTGCTCTACAGATTGTATTATATTACCTCTGGATGAGAATGCAGACATTCAGTATATTTTCCTTGCTCCAATCTGAAGAAATAAAGCCTTCATAGTACTGGCTTTGTCAGACCAGCAGGGACATGCATCATCAGCTGCTATTCTAAAGGTGAACAGCTTGTCAAACAGAACTCCAAATTTAGGTGTTAGGAAATTACAGCTTTACTAAGTCTAAAAGTTAAGTCCTACAAATGATCACTGAGGTTACAGCTTCTGTGAATGGCGATCTTGAAAGCAACACCTCTAGGTAGATAAATCCAGCTCCCTCCTCTACAACACCTGCAGAATGATAAAGGGCAACATTTGGAAAATAATGAAGAGAAGCTGACCACGTATCCACAGTCTTAACCACAACTTTAATGTAAGGGTCTTTGTATCTTCAATAATTCCTAGGAAGGGAGCGTATTAAAGATGAAATGGTAGATGAAGTAATTCCTATTCCAATGCACTAATTAGCATTCACCCATCACAAAGGACAAAACTTCGTTACAGCTCCTAGCTACATGCCTTTTTTCTTTAAATTACACAAAAAAGATTCTTGTGTTTTGCTATAGTTTCTATTACTCTTGGCCTTGTCAGCCATAGGAAAACTTCCAGATCATGACTAGAAAAGCTATGCTCTTCTTGCACAGAGGCAAGGACATAAAAGCTGGAAGTCACTGCACCTACTGCCCAAGTTTCTTTGTGTGATGAAAACTGAAATGGTTTTAAATTAAAAATACAGAAATAAGAGAGCTCTTAAAGCAAATGCATTATACAGCATTGTAACAAGCAGTCATCCTCTCTGTTAGATTTATCAGAGGGTGGACTTCTTTAGTGGGTATGATATCTTGCCACACCCAAGCTTAAAGGACAGAAAGACTGAAAAGTTTCAACTGCATTGTAATTTAGCATTTGACCTCTGTTTTGGGAGAAAGCCAATGCATCAGCACCTCATAAATTATTGCTCAAGTCACTCCAGAAACAGACAATTGACAATGTTTACATTCCAGTAACATGAGCCTTGAGAATTGATGTGAGGAGCAGGAATTCAGCAAATCAGAGGGCACACTCTGTTCTGGTACTTCTTTTGAGGAGGAATTCTGATTTAGCCTCACTGCTTGTCTCAATCTTGCTTGTCAGCTATACTGACAGACACTCTGGCTTCCCTACAGCCTTCTTGGAAGAGAATCTGTTTGGAAAGGTAAGTTTAGCACGAATACTGGCAGTTCTCCCTGGCATATCCTCCTCTATAACATTTCTGTGGACTAAGAAAACCAAACCCAGAAGATTTTGAACTTCTCAGAACAGGGCCCTAACCCAGTGTGAGGGGGTGTATCTACCATCCACAGCATCACAAAGAACAGCAGTAAAAGAATCAAGCTAGTACTCTTGGATGACAGTTACACGTTTAGAAAAAAAGTGTCTGGAAATTCAGGTAAGGACATTTGGTACAGAGAAAGAGGTACTATCTGAAATCTCAATCCTATCATAAAATAACTCAGTTAATTAACACACAAAGGCACCATTCATTTTTTCACAGTATCAGTTCCCACATTACTGTACCATTAAAAGGCTGTTATCTTGGGCCAAGCTAAAGAACAGAGGATAAGAATAATTCCACTGTTGCACCACTGTAGTTATTCACAGGAACCTGAAGCCCAGTTACAGACACTAAAATGTTAATTTTAGGAAATGCTTGCCTAAAATGGATTTTAGTGGTGAAAAAATAAGGTATATTGTGACTACTCCAAGGTGTACTGTGAACAGCTGCTTACCGACTTAGGAAAGATCACCTGACACTGTTCTTTCATTTTGGATGAGTTATTATACATTTACATCACCTTCTTCCTTTTTACCTAGTAAGACAAAAAGTTCAAATTATAAGCAAAGCAAATGGGAAAAATATAGACCACAACTGTAATTTCTTCCCCTTTGCAAAGTTAAAAAAGAAATACAGCATGTACTTCTCATCCTAAGTGAAAACAAGCCCAAATGTAAATCAATGCTCATATAGTCATCAACTTGCATAGTTAAGTCCAGAAGAAGCAAATCTTTATTTCACTTTTGACATCGTTACATTATCTTGCTCTTACTACTTCCATACTTGCTCATATTGCTGTATTTTTACGTCAGATTTCTCTTTTCAGATTAAATTTGTAATTGGGGTGACTGAGAGCAGGACAACCATCTCCACGACAGTGCATTTGCCTGTATCACACACACAGTCAATTTATCACACAATCACTGAATCTCAAAGTGCAATTTAACACATAACCGAGGCATTGGTTAGAGGAGCCTGGCTAGAAACACATTAAAAGCATTAAGACTCGAGAACAACCATATTCAAAGCAAGTGACATAAATCAGGAAACAGGACACTATATTGCCTGCAGTATTATCATCTTCACTCACACAGGAACTCAAAGAAACAATTCCAAAACAGTCCTGGACACAAATACTCACAAAGCTGCAGGAGGAGCTGAACTTTAACTCCGTATGCAGTTGAAGTTCATCAAAGAAGACATGAGTTTTATTTTGGACAGTAGACTTTATTAGAAATTTTCTCTTCATTCGTCAGTAAATTCACATTAAAATATGCTGAAGGCAGCTCAGTCTAAACATTTGACATCCTGCCATAGCAACAACTTCCAGTTTAAAAACTAGGTAACTGATGAGGCTGATAATCTGAAACATGTAAGAAATGCAAACAGAAAGCAGCATCTTAAAAATGGGATGAGCCTGAAAAATTAATAACATTTCAGGTGAAGTTGGGAAAAAGAAAAAAAAAAAACAACACAAAATCAGTAACCCCCAAGATGGGAAACAGTTAAATGAGAACACCACAGATTCTAAAGGGATAAATAAACATTATAGCCACACATACACTGAGAAGAGAACCAAGTATTTAGAGTTCATACCACATAAAAATTATAAATTTGTTCAAAAAAGAAGTGACAAGCTGTCTAAAATATTAGCATCCTGAATTCTTGGGGTAGTGAGTACTTCGCTACAGACTGCAGAACTTTGGAGGGACTAGATTTGGTCTTGAAAGCAATGGACTGTATCTCACTTACCATGTCAAAAAACTGACCTTTCAGACACATATATCAGATTTTTCCTTTCATGTTTTAAATCACACATTCTTCTAGACAACGTGCTTGCTTTCTTCCTTTTTTTTTTTTTTTTTTTCCTCCCCTAATGTCAGAGCTTTTAAGTGTTACAGGCTGATTATGCCAGGAACACTCAAAGCTCTTAACAACTCTGGATACCAAAGGTCAGATTTAAGCATTTTTCAAGTTCTCCTTTGCTAACTGATTATAGAGGGGTAGGGTATAGAACAGAGAAAGAAAGAAAGAAAGAAAGAAAGAAAGAAGGAAAGAAAAAAAGAAAAAAAAAACAAAAACCCACATTATTGAAGAATGCTCTGTCCTGCATGACAGGGGATCTTGCAGGTCAGATTTTCTATTGGCATTTACTAGAGGCATCAACAATAAACCAATATATGACAGCTTAGGATAATGGCTTTCAGGACTGTAAACACAACAGGCAACAGATAGCACATGAATCTTGATCAAATCAATGTTTTCACATTCTTTAGTAGTCCCCCACAGTGATCCGCTTTCACTGATTCAGAAAAAAATATATATATTAAAAATTAAATAACGCTTAAGTGTCCATCACGAAAATTTATGTTTTGCTGTAAACAATTTTCTGCTATTTGCATTGATGTAGTCCAATGTGAGGCCGGAGGGTTCCAGACGTCTTATTGATATTGTAAATAATTTTTCAGAGACAGAGGCAAAGGTAGAATTTCTATGTCATGCAGGCGGTCTCTGCCAAGAGCAAAACGAATTGATCTTCGGCACAAGTCCATTAAAGGCAGGGGCTCCGCTGGAGAAAAAAAAAGATAGAGTTAATTCTCAGCATCTCCACTTACAGTCTGTGTTATTAACATAGATTCTGTATTGTGTTAAGCAGTAGTGAAGCTAGTAATGGCACTGCGAAAAACCTGTCAACCATAAGGTAACTGAGAACTTTCACAGAAGCAAAGAGAGAACGCTGCACATTTCAACCATTCCAGCTGACCACAATTTCAGACTGAGCTTCTTCAGCTATGAGGCTTAAAATAACACAGAACCACTTTTCACACTTCCAAAGTTGCAGCATAACAAGTTACTACATTTCCAGAGTTCTAATAAGACAAAGAGCTTCTGCTCTGTAACACAGCATTCCATATGTTGTGTTAACATGAACTAAACTGGCAACTTCTGACCCCTGCATACCAACTCCTTCTGTGCCTTAGGAACTGGAAACAGTACTTAAGGGTAACCAGACTTCTCAGCAAACACTGCTTTTCCTGTGACACTCTTAGCCTTTCTTTCTTAGAAATTCATCAGAAGCAAATAAATAAATAAAGGACCCTAAAAAATCTATAGGGAATTTAACCTTTGCCCCATTAATAAATGAGGAGAGGAGCATTCAGCAGACTGGAAGCCACTGTGTTTGCTCTCATACAGACACAAATAACCTCAAAACACAAAAGCAACTGAAATTCCTGATGAACAGAAGTTAAGACTGGAGACCCAAACAATGATGACAGCATCTCGAACCATCTTAATTCTATCTCCTTCCTATCCTGATGTGCAAGTTACAGGCAACTACAGAAAGGTCATAGCATTTCCTTTCTGTAGTAATGTGAACAACCTCAGTAACTGTGGGATTTGCAATGGAAATTGTTTTGCAGCAGAAATAGGAATAAAGTAAAGATAGGCTTCCATCTTCAAGAACAACTCTAACCAGATGCACTTGGCTGCACACATTGCTCTAAAATAGAATAGAAGAGCTTTAAAGACTACAGGATGCTTTTCATGTTTATGGGATAAAAACAGCATTCTTTACATTAATACTCCCAAAATATAAGCAAAAATCTGTCATGCCTATATAATAGTGAGAGCCTCTTATGAACTTGACACGTTTTCTTACAAGCACTCAGAACTGTTCCGCTCCCAGCAGTTCTGTCAGGAGCTCTTACATGTCCCACATACATCGTTTACACATCTAAAAGGTAATCTATCAATCCTTCAGTTGCTATCATTTTAAAATCTACTTGAAAACAAAATACCAGGCTTAAGGATTGGCTTTATATACTAAAACTGACACACAACTGACTTCATGGATTTTTTGTCACTTATCATAGCACCACACTTGATTTGTAGAGTGCACAGTTCATTACGGTGTTTCCAAAAACTGTCCAGGGAAAAAGCCTACAAAGCATTCTGTGGTGTGCTGAAAGCCTAAAAAGCATATTTAGCTTTAAAACCACTTCTGTGACTCAGATATGAAGTCCATTTCTTCTTACAATCCATTTCCACTTCATGTAGAATTTTGGCTATTGAAAGATTTTTTTCAAGAGAACCCACACATCATAGAAATAAAGTAACACTTTCTATACATTTGTGATCTTAGTTTTAACTTTTAAGTATCAGAATTATGAATATTGATGCTTCAGGAATCAAGTTCTAAAATTCATTAACACGGGTTAGTAAGTCTTATGAGCAAAATAGCTCATGAGTTCCAGGACACAGAGTACAACACATATCACAGGTCTTACACCATAAACAACAATTCTCCGAGTATCTTCCCCAATCCCTGAGGGTCCCATAAAGAAGATATAAAATGAAGACTAACAGTGTTTTAAGCCATTAACTGATCACATGGTCTCTTCTTCTCCTAGACAAAGGAATATGCAAAACGCAGCCATCTGTGCAGCTGGGAACAGTTAATTCTAAACTTTAAAACACAGCTTAAGGAAAGGTTAAAATATTTTTTCAAGTTTGAACTGCTAAGTGAGCCTCTTTTTTCTCACTTCTACAGGGAATTCTGAAATGCTAAAGAAAGTCTCCCCAAGTGTTTGCAACAGCTGCTGAATCAAATATACTGAAGGTGTTTTGCAACTCGAAAATTTAACTACACCATCTTTATTTTCCTTTCTATGAAACAGCAGTTCAAACAAACAAACAAACAAAGAAACCTACAAGTTTGTCCTACACGAATAGATGCGATATTTTCTGGGTTGCTGATTCTGGTAAGAGTTTGCAGAAAATCTGTAGTAACAGAATTTTAAGTAAAAACTTGCAGCTGTGAACAGTCCTAAATGGCCAAAAGTTAAATTCAGGAAAAGAAATCTTATTATGTTTCAAAATAGTATAATTGTAAAGCTGCTTAAAATTAAAGAGTGAAAAGCTTTAGGCAGCCTACCTCAACAGAGCGACAATGAAACATTTGCTATGTGCCTCTGTGCAAATACTCTCCCACGTCGTATTTTTATGAAGTATTTTACAAATGAAGATCAGTTGGAAAAAGGCCTGAGTTTTAGGAAGCATGAGTTAGATCCTGAAAATTGGGCCAATTTCAGGTGGTCGTCTTTGTGTACACCGAGAAGGCGGGAGAGGCTGTGCATAAAGACTGACAATTGCACAACTGCCTTCACTCCAGGCTCCACAGCAGTGGGGAGTGCATCCCGGCCTCAGCAGCTGGGCAGGACCCTCAACAGCACCAAGCCCCAAAGCCACGTGGACAGACTCGGCTGGTGACACTTCCTCAGCACCCAGGGCTGAAAGGGTCCCCGCACAGCCCCTGCCTCAGAAATTGGCAGGGCAAAGGCCAGAGTACAACTGTCCTGCAGCACAGATGTGAGTGGTAATTTCAGAGATGTTTTCAGGTTCATCAGGTGCTGTTTGCTGGTGTCCCAGCTGGGTGCTAAGCCCAGGCTCTGCCATAACTGCACCCTGGTGCTGATAATTCATTAACTGCATCACTTCCTCTGCTGGAGCCTGGTGAGAGGGAGCTGGGCTGACATCAGCACTGCTGGTGGGAAACTGGATGGTGGTGAGGAGGCTGTTCATCGCCAGCTCTAACA
The DNA here is from genome assembly GCF_987193195.1 of Phasianus colchicus. Classification (NCBI taxonomy): domain Eukaryota; kingdom Metazoa; phylum Chordata; class Aves; order Galliformes; family Phasianidae; genus Phasianus; species Phasianus colchicus. Next base: position 7,356,154 of record NC_143445.1, read on the forward strand.
GCAGGACCAACTGCAAACAGCAAAACTGCCTTCTGTTTTCATGGAAGTTCAGTTAGAGATAAAAGCATGGAAAGGAAAAGTTCAACTGTCTCGAGCATACACTGCTGTGCACGTCATGTAAAACACACACAGACCTCATGTATCCAAAATACTCAACAGTGCAAATGACAAGAAAATATTCCAACATGCAAGAGACAGCAAAATGGATATTCTGAAGCCACATGGTAATCTGTAAATGTGGCTACTGAAATATGTTTTTCTACATTTTTATCTTTGAAAAACTTTTAAGTATGAGGATATTAACTATTGGTGTCCCTAGCAAGGGCAGAAAACAATAATTTAAATCAAAGTATTTAGTAAACCATCAGGTTTACTTTTTATCCTAACTCTAAACAAATGTTTTATTTTAGAATACCCCAGAATGGAATGAAATTAGAGCAATTCAGGCTTCCAAAAAGAAGGAATACCCAGCCATTTCAGTGCAGGTATGTGCACTCCAGTAATACACTATCAATTAGAAAAAAGACGAAAGAATTGCTGAGCTGAAATACAAAATTGTAAAGAAAACACAATTCTCAAGAATGGCTCTTTGTACTGAATTCCCAACCAGGCTAAGAAACTGAGTGAGATATTCCAGCACATGGCAGCAAGCTTTGCACAGGAAACTTAGTTTCCTTTCAGACTCCAGCAGAACTTCAAGAAGAAAAATCAGCCCTAAATTAGCTGGTAAGGCTAGGTAAGCCCTAGCTCCAGGTCTGGCTCCCTCCAAACTGCAGTCCCATTTCTGAATGCATCTGCAGGAATCTTCCCATCTACGAGTTAGTATGAAACTTCTTTTCCTAAAGGTAGGTTCTCAGAGATGTAACATCACAGAAAGATACTTCTCAACAGCAAAAAAAAAAAAAAAAAAAAAAAAAAAAATTACTACTCAGCTTAGTTCCCATATCTTCCAGGAGTTCACAACGAGTTCCATTTAAAAGGGGGTATGGGGCACTGCCAGCACTGGCACAGAGCTGCATGCCACCAAGAGGTGCCCTGGGCTGTAGACATCATCACAAGCCATGCCGAGTTGCACATGCATGTGTACATTGTTAGCATGTTTTGTAACTGTGACCAATGAAGTGTTCATGAGCATTTTCCCCTATAAATATGCATCTGCAATAGCAATTCACACATCATTACAGGCTGCAAGTTCATTTAGCGCTGGCAACCTGCGGTTACTTAACAATCTGGCACTCCAACAAGAATGCCTCATCTTTGTAAACAGGCTTTTATCGTCAAGATACTGAAGTCATCTAACATCCAATAACATTAGTGTTATTAACTGCCACATTACATAATGCTTGTACAAAAGAACAGCTTTCAGCACAAGGCAGTTACTTGCCAAATGACAGTAATCATTTTCTGAAATAAATTTTTAAAACTAGAGCAACCCACAACGTTTGCAGTTTTCATTAATCTATAAAGTACATTTTTATCTTACTTTATAAAATGACAATTGTCTGGGGGGAAAAAAGCAATACTAAAGCTGGTTGGAAAATGAGATTTTTGTGAGAACCACTGTCACAAAAACTTAAGAATTTTTAGGACTTTTTTTTTTTTATGCCTACCTGAACCACCAAGTTATCTTATACTTTGGTATTTCTGGCCATAAAAGATCAACAAACATTAACATTGTTCCTGTTCCCAAATGTATACCCCTTCACCAGAGAAATCAGGTGCAGCAACACTGCCTCAAGAACAAAGGAAGGAAAGAACCTCTGCAAAAGCCTGCTGCACAGAGCTGTGGAAACTGAGGAGATGCCTCAGTCTCATGAGCATGATGCCTCTGTCTGGCTCCTAACTTAGGCATAATGGTTTCTGTTTACTACGTACTTGGTGAATACTGACCAACACCCCCTCTTCTGTCCTCTCATCCACCAGGAATTCCATCAATCAGGCCCCAGCTCTGAACCACTCCGTCTCCATCTCAGCCTCTGCAAGCTCCATTACTACCTGATGCCTGCCTGTGCTGCTGGGTGGCCCTCAGCCCGAACAGGGCACCAAGTCCTCTGTGCTTCAGACCACAGCACTCCTTTTTAATCTTTTTCTTAATTTTTTCCTCTAATTCCAGATACTAAAACACCTGTGAAAGGGTAACGTGACCCAAGTATTTCCATTAGGGTGAATTAGGGTATATAGGAATTTGTAATTACCCTTGAAATATCACATACAATAAACATACGGATATAAGTAAGGTAGTAGTTTGCCTTCCAACCATTCTGTCACAGCTTAATTATTGTTTTAATTTTACACAGTACAGGCCAAATTCTTTCTCCGACATAATACGATACATAAATACACCCCCTCTGACATATTTATGACTTCCCTGATGCAACTGATGGAAAATTTGACTTGTGTTCTTTAAATGGCACATTCTAGAGAAAGGAAATTGCAAATAATATTTTAAAGAACACAGGCTATGACTGGTCATAAAAAATGCTAATAAATCTCCTAACAGTAATGAAAATTCAGTGAAAGCATAACAGGATAAAAGAAATTACTTATCTATCTTTGCCATGGATGTCTGTGAACTCTGCAGTCTAACCCAGCAAGCCACACAAACAGAATACCTCAAAACACCACATTTTAGTCACAGCTCTGGAGATCCAGGGGAACAATACTTCCAAGAAGCCTGCAAGGGCACACCAAGCACACGGTCACACTTGCCCCAGACACATCTGCCCAAAGCAGCAGGCTCTTGGGGCAGAACACATCCTGCAGCCCCAACACCATCCCCTTGCTGCCCTGCAGGGCTTTCATGCACAGCTGCAAGCCATCCCTCTCCCTTCTGCAAAAGGTGGCAGATGGGGAGGTTTTGTTATCAGCTGACAGGCAGCATCTCCAACAATTGTCTTCCAGGACAAATAAAACCTTCTGTAGCATTGCATCAGCACCTTGCTTTTAGCAGACTGGACAAAAAAAAGAAAAAAAAAAAAAAGAAAAAAAAGGGAAAACTATAAATATAATGTCAGCACCTCTCCCCCTGTAGCTGAGCTAACACATGTTCCTCCAAAAATCTGGCACTTGAAATTAAATATTTTAAAGAGGAAAGGAAGGTAAAGAAGTTTGAAGAGAGAAACGGCTCCATGTTGAACTTCTGCCCCCATTACTTGCATGTCATGTGCTGGGCCAGGGGAGTCATTTTATGCATACCTTCAGCTTCTAAGTGTAAAACAGTCACACGCTGCTTAAAGCTTCAGTCAGGCAACCTTTTGCAGAATTAACCTCAAAGAGCAGCAACGAACAAGCAGATATTCTGCAGTATCATTTGTTTTCAGCTTATACTCTCCAGCTGTACTTTCTTGAGAGGAGAGGAGAGCAGAACGAAAAATCCCCCCAAATTTCCAAAAGCTAGCAGCCTCTTGTTAGAAGGCTGATAAAGAATGGGTCATTTGACTGTAAGTACATGCTTTCTTGTGATCTCTTCTTCACGTTTCACTGCTTGCAATCTGCTATGAGGAAGACAAGAGAGGACAAGTCATCAGAAAGTACCAGAGCACATGCCCAAATCCAGTGAATTCAATGCAAGCTTTGCAATTATTCCTAAAGGTTTCAATTTAGTAAGCCTAAGCATAGGCCACAAGCACACTGCTTACAGGAGTGTTTTTCCCTAGAAAAGTAATTTGCCTGTTCACAGTTGTAGAAAGGCTATATATAGATAACCATATCCAAATATTTTAACAACCCTCTTTAGAAAGCTCAAACATTCTCCACAAATACTGACGTAGTGTTGGTCCATGCAAGTGGTAGCGGAGACTGATAACACCATATGTTTTACTAATGAAAAGATGCTGATAAACAGTGGGTAAATGCCTCATCCAGAGATTTCCCAGAAAGTCTAAGTCCTGAGGTGAGCCTTATGGAGCTGAGATGGTCTTATAGCGAACCTGTCCATCACCCGCACAGAATTAAATAACTAGCGCTGGTTCTCTCTTTCATTCTCCCCTTTCCTTACCCTAAAAGAAAGAAAAACAAATGTCTTGGCACAGGGGTGTTCTGGGAGGGAGTGAAAAAAACTAGACAACAAACCAAGATGAAGCTGTATACTGTGTGACAACCCAAGAGGTTTCCTACCCAGTCTGTAAATTAAAAAAATGATTGCTCATACAGAACAATGCCCACAGGTCTAGGACAAATCAACACAACAGATCCTGCAGATGTAACAAGAGAGTTGCAAGATGATTTGTCGTTTAACAGCAGTAATTGTCAGAGTTAGTAGCAGTAGCTTCAACACCACAAGGCTACCTCTCAAAAACTCAGCAATCTCACTCACAACTTGATGCAACACCTATAAAGACTGGCAGCATTGGTCTATCCGAGGGCAAACGTTACCTTAAGCTCTTATAGAAGCAGACATTCATGGAGTAAGCTGCTGTATCATCAACTGAATTTTTAATATTAATACAGTGCTTCAAAAGCAAATGTTTAATCATGCCCCAAGGACCCTTTTACCTCATCATCATGACTTCAGCGAGCATCTGTCTGAACAGTATTTCAACACAGTTCTTACCATCCAGGTGGGTTCACGGTCCACCTTAATAAAGGCAATAGGTGAACTGAAGCATACTTACAACACAGGGCAATATAAAGTCTGGCTCACAGCCCAAATCTGGGATACATCTACAAATAAATGCACTGACAACACATGTGGGACCTTTCCAGAACACCTTCATTTTCTGAATTAGGAAAGGTAATTCAAATGCACATGTGCTTTATAATAATTCCATTTACAGTAATAAAAATTACAGGTACGATCCACCTCACAGATTACTAGCACTGCTCTGTTTCTCAGAAGCTGCAAAATGGATCCAGATAATGACAAATTTTACCAGCAAATGAAAGCAGCAAAGCTTGGTAGTACACTGCTTTTGTATGCTCTGAGAGGGAGAGAGGGAAAACCACAGCCACTTCTCTTCTGAAAGAGGAAGCATACGTATGATTTCATTTCCTGTTAGTATCAGGAAAACACAAATAGGAAGGATGGAAAGATTTGCTTTCTGAACTTTGTTTGCTCTTCTCCTACCCTCTAATACTTCCACAAAACAACTCCCCACTTTGTTTTGAACACTGGATGAAGGTAAATTGAGACAGTTATTTCAGTGATGATCCAACTGCTTTGTAGTAGAAAAGACACCAAACATACTGTTTTAAACCACCAAAAACAAACAAACAAACAAAAAGTGCTTGTACAAGAGATAAGCCTAAACTACAAGAATGGATTCCTTATGTCCTCCCAGTTTAGCTTTCTCAAGCTTAACATGTTGGGAATGAGAATCTGGCACAGATTAATGCACACTTTACAGATTCTACTCTCAGCACATTTATCACTATTAAATTCAGTTTGAGCATGCCAGGCCATAAAGATGGAACTTAAAACGTATCAAGGTGTGAGAAGATTAAAGCTTGGATGAGAATTTCACTGAGTTGTTCAGGGAGTTATGGATAGATTTATAGGCAAAGTAGTAACTGAGAAAGTTGAAGGAAAGTTCAGGTTTCAAGGATGAACCACTGCAGACAGCTCCTGTAACAGGTAGTCACGCAGTGCAGACAATATGCAACATGACAACTGAAATATGCTGAATATTTCTTCCAGTTTTTCTCTCCATGAAACATGCTTCACAAACGGGCACGTGCTTCATAAACACATAAAACACCCGTGCACAAGGACCTGCCTACAACAACTTCTATGGTTGTGAACAAGTTTTTATTGTTCTGGGGGAAGAAATTCAGACTGTTTTTACGCAAATCTTTGCCCATCCCTCGATTCACTAGCACATTTCCTGTCCTAACAGTATAACAGCAGATTCGAATATTCTAATGTTCAAAATCCTACATTTTCACTCTTGTTCTTAAGCACTCTTTTTTTTTTGGGTTAATCTCCTGAAGGACACTTTTTGACACAGGGAGCAAAAATGTGTGGATGAGAGAATGGCATACAAAAAGACAAAGCATCACAAATATGTGCTGACCCCATCTGACTGTGACTTCTCTGTCTGCCCTTCTCCCAGTGGCCTACTCTATCTACCTGTTACATTTTTTGTGACCTACTTGTTGTGTGGGACGATGCACTAAGCCGTCATCTTGCACTCTGGAGCCTCACAGGAATTTCTAAATGCTATCACACTAAACCAATACATGTTCATTCAAGATTTCCAAGGCTTATATATTCTCAGCTGGAACCTACCACAGTAGTTCTCTATATGAGTTTTTCATGTTATACTAGATAATAAAGTTACTTACTTTAGCTGGCAATGAAATGGAATTAAAGCATCTTCTGTATCCCACTGTTGCTTTCTTCATAGTTTTGCCATAATTAACAGAAGTGATGACTGGTGACAGAACTGATGACTATCCTGCTTAAATTTATAAAAATTGTGTCGAGCTGTTCAGAGACAGTGAATATTTTACTACACTCCTTGTATCACTGCTACATGACACTTTCTCAATTGCTTCAATTTAACTTACCCAGAGGCTCCAACATATGCAGATTTCCTCAAACCAAGCAAAAAGACTTGTGTAGTGCATCATTTAAATTTTAATGCAATTGTATACACACTAATGAGCTCTGTGGGAGATCTGCAAACAATAGACCTGATTTGGCACTTTGTTACTCTACTTCTCATATTAATAGAGTTACATTGGAATAAATCTGGAGCAATGAAATTGCAAATTAGGCTCAATTCATTAATTTGATCCTGTTATTTCATTACTATTTATATTTACATTTCTTGAAAGGGACTTTTTTTTCCTTAAGTAACATAATCTCTACTGGCACCAAATGGGTACTAGAAATGATCAGAATGATTTTCATACTGAACATATGATTTGTTGTTGTTCCTTTCATGCAAACACAGCTGATGCTCTCTGAAGACATTTCTAAAGCACTCAGATACCCCAAGTTGAACACAGAAGACTGTCTTTACTCACCATTGTTCAGCTCTTCTTATCACAAGCTCCTGTAACCATGTTTCAACCTTGGCAAAGCTCTACCTGAACTTTCACACTGCTGTGCTGCTGCCTACAACTGGCACTCCTGTATTGAAAATGGTCATTTTGTGAGAAAAAAAGCAAGGAAGGCTGATTTCCTTATTATGTATTCCTACAGCTGCTCTAGGTTATGTGTTATCACACTGAGCCTTTAAAGCACCAATGCAGTTTGCTGAAGTAAAAGGGATGTGTAAGGGGGATATCACAGAATCACAAAATACTCCTGAGTTGGAAAGGCCCCACAGGGGGTAGCAGGTCCAACGCCTGGCTCCAGGACCACCCGAAACCAAGTCCTATGTCTGAGAACAGTGTCCAAACGCCCCTTGAACTCCTTGCCCACCATCCTCCAGTGCAGAACCTCTCCCTGACCCCACCTGGCCCTCCCCAGCACATTTCCATGCCGTTCCCTCGGGCCCTGTGCTGTCACACAGGGCAGAGCTCAGCACTGCCTATATGCTCTCGGTGAGAAGCCACAGTTGCCATGAGGGCTTCCCTCAGCTCTTCTGCCCTGGGCCTAACTACCAAGGGAACTCAACCACTCCTCGTACTTCTTGCCATCCAGACCGTTCCCCATCTTTGCGGCCCTCCTTTGGATGTTCTGTTTTATGTCTCTATATCGTGGCACCCAAAATGGCACACAGTACTCGAGGTTGAGCAGATCACCTGGTAAGAATGATTTACTACTCATGTGACTTCTGGTACTCCTGAGCACGTCAAGGGATTCAGCATGAGGACAAATATTAAATCTCAAGAAAAATCTCTTGATTTTCACATGGGATGTGAACCAGATAACCAGAATTTTGCTTGCAGCTTTCCCATACTTGATCCTTCTGCAGCCTCTGAATGAAGAAGCCCTCTCTGAGCTGCCTCCGCCGGCCTAAGTGGCTGAAGAGAAGATGCAGCTGTGGCTGGAAGCTGCTGCTGTTCTACATACATCCATCACTCTATTCCTCACAGCACAAAGCTTAGTGCAATTTGAGAACTAGGCTGGCAGCAGCATACCAGCCACAGCCACTTCTCTGTCTTCTAGGTCATCAGGTCCAGCTAACACAGTTTCTTTGGACCTCTCAGATGGCACATAAGGATTCATCCCCTGAAAGTGCTAGCTTGCTGTTCCAGAGAATGAAGACACACAGAGAAGGAAAGCAAAAAGAGACCAGATCCTTTTGTCTGGGTCCTCTCCTCCATCACACTTCCCAGCTTCATGGTTGATCCTTTTGTCCTCATGCTATCCACCCATGGTTTTATGGCCACCATCTGCACAAGACATAACTGATGTCAAACAAGATGAGGAGAAAACTAGTATGTCTCACATACCAAGCAGTGTGGCTACACTCTGGAAGGAACTATGAAACACTGCAAAGGGTTTGCATGTATTGCTTCTTACTGATTCACTGTCAAACAAGCTTCATCAGTAAATATCCCTTCCAGCCCCTTCCCCATCCTGAGCCACCATCTTGCTGATGGCGCTGCAAAGGCGAATATCGTTTGGCCTGCAGAGAAGCAATTGTGAACAAAGATCTATCTAGATGTTCAGCTCCCAAGTCAATCTGTAAGGCTGGCAATTAAGAAAAGCACTGCACCTGGGGACAAAGTAAAGCTGAACAATTCACTCATCTCTTCACGTACTTGTGTACCTTTCCTTTCTGTAGGAAAGGGAATCCCATCATCCCACTAACACTGCCAATTTCAAACATAAACACAGAAGGGAAGGAATAGAGTATGCACTAAAATTCTTTCAAAATTTTCTACATGTTTACATTTTCAAAGCTTCCTGAAGAAATTTAGGTAGTAACCTGAGGCATTCAGCTTACTACTCTATGTGTGTGGATATATATACATATATATATTTGTATTTATACATATGACACATAAAGGAGGGATGAACACCAGTGAAAAAATCTGAACCACCCTCTCCTTCTTCCAACATAAAAATAAGTATGTAAGTGCTGGAATTAAGCTGGAACTGGGCAAATGCTATCATTAACACACAGCAAAAATATTTCTCATATTCTACAATTTGAGCAGTTGTGTACTAATTTCTTAGTTCAAAAATATCAGCTGAATTCAATGTGATATTAGCTACCAGAGGATATATTTTCTTATCTGGGAAATGGTAAATGTGAAGGCTACAGTTTTCAAGTTGATTTATACTAGCCAATACTTAGATTCTTCAATAAATGACTTGAATCATCACAGTCCTAAGCAGGGAGGAGAGCTTAGTAAAGACAATAATACCATTTCCAGACCAAAAGAAGGGATGGCTTCTTTTTTTGTCATCTTTTTCTTTGCTATTTTATTAACAGTGTGGGATATGAAAATTTCAAAAATAAAAATTAACACAATTTAACAGGAAGATATCATATATGTGTGTGTGTGTTTGTTTTTCATTAGTGAAATGTCAGTTTGCTGCTGAATTACCATTACATTCTAACAGAATATGGACATAGATTCCCTTACTATCAGCCTCACATTCTGAACACTATTTTTTATCAGTTTATGCAAGTTAAAAAAGGCGAGACACGAATGTCAGCCCAATTTTACACTCGTGGTATGTATAAACATATATATGTATTTTTTAATAATAATAACTCTACCATGACTGCTTTCTTTTCAACTACATTTTCAGCCCTAATAAACCATTTAAGTATATCTTATCATCTGTCTTCTCGCCTTCCTTCTGTGCTCTAATTCTCAGAGCAAGCAGTGTTATGCAGCAAACTCAGGTTTAACAACGAAAGACTCTTCTAACCATGGGTGCATAAACATCAACATAGTGGTTTATTTGGCTTTTTTTGTTCTAAAACTTAGGTGAAATGGTCCAGCAGATGAAATGCTAAGCTATCAAAACAAATCCTTCAGCTCAGTATTTAATCCAGAGTACAAAACCCCAAAATATTAAAAACAGATTCAGAATTACACACAGCCCAAAAGAATGCTTCCCACTAAATTCCTTCTCCTTTGTGTCAACTCAGCTTTTTTCACTCCATCAGTATTCTCAGGAAAGCCAGAGGGAATTTTGCCAGGGTAAATACTGCTAAATAGCATCCCTTATCCACGGATATGTGGCCTTTTCTCCCCTTGCCAAGTCTTTTTTAATGTCAATCAGCCTGTAAAATTAAGTGCATATATTTTTTTTCTACCTAATTACTCACAATTTTGAGAAAAACACTAATCCCTCAGGTTAGGAATATGCCTATGTCATTGTGATTTCTCAGATATTTCTACACTAATTAAGTCAATCATGCACACAGTGACTGAGTAAAAATTTGGAAATGTGACATTTCCAGAGTCACTCTTTTCATGGGTGAAAACAGCCACCTAGACCAGACTTCGTAGGAAGCGTTCAATTTAAGATGTTCTCTAAACCCATCTCAGTAGTGAGTTACCTATTTTGGCTGTGCTTTTACTCTCTTTTCTGGGAGCAGAAGTCGAGGCCTTGTGCTTGTTTTCAGGTTTTTTAACTGGACTCAAAACCCACAAGCCCAAAGAAGCCCATAGTCAAACACTAAGGGTAAGAAAATTTAGGAGCTCCGGGTAACATTACCCACTCATGCTCATCTCCGAAACTGTTGATAATTTTTGCATCTCCTTGTCCTTTCCATGTTTATCAGAAAAGCTAATTTAAAAAGCAAAATTAATGAGCAAGGGTAGATGTTTCCTTTTTCAGCTGCAACAATATCAAAGCATAGATGTGAAGATTCCAGCCACTGCAGCAATGAGAAGCAGACTGACTGAATCCTTCCAAAGCATCTTCCAACTCAAGAGTTAACAAGGAGGGCAAGGCACTGACCACTCTGCCTGCTTGCCAGGAACTCAGAAGTTGGCCTGTGCACATGCTGCTCAGTACAACCATGCCACTAGCAATGGAGCAGGCACTTGTCACCTGTACCTCATGGTTTCCTCTGCAGAAATACCCAGGGCTGCAGGCAGGCTGTGCTCATCCCTGCCTGGGAAGACTGGGAGGTCTGGACTGTGGAGGCTGAGCACAATGCTGCTAGTCCACAAAAGACAAAAGCTGCTCAGGGCTGGTAAGCACTGCATCAAAAACCTGAGAAAAATATCAGCAAGGGAAAAAGTAAAAGCTTCTTCCCTCTCCCCATGCTTCATTATCAATGTGAACTACACACATCTTCTCAGCTATTTGTAATTTAAATTCATAAGTTGATACAACGCACGTAATACTTCAAATGAAATATTTTTTTTAAATAACATATGCTTTAATTTTATTTACAGAAACATAATCAGAATTCTGGGTTTGTGTATTCAGGGCCCTGGTACTGACTGAAATATGCACAGTCTCTAAGATAATTTCCCAGCTTAGTAAAATCAGGCAATGCTTTCGTATTATGTCCTGTATTGATGTACTTTCCCAAGACAAAAGCAGACTATACATTATTCATCACCGCTTCACTTGTTTGGTAACATCAATTAAAATTGGGCTTCCAGGGCATTATTGCCTTTAAAAGATCAAAGCCACGTGATAGCTGTTCAGGACTGGGCACCTCTCCTCCCCATACAGCCCTGAACAGAAGCTGCATACGTCAGCAAAAGCAAACTTCATAGACTAAATGTGTATCACTACTTGAAAATCTCAGCACAACCTGAAGACATTCCCCAATAAAAACATTCATCTGGTTGCTTCTTAGATGCATGATATCTTCAAAAAGAGCTGGTTGTGTATAATATTCCTTATTTCATCAAATTCACACTTGGGGTGATCCATGTGGACTTAGCAATTACTACTGACAGTAAAGGTCACACAATTTTGCCTGTTCCAAAACTGTCTGTTCCTCTTCTGTGCTCCGTAGTCACAGCAGGACCAAATCCTTGCTTTCAAATATGTAGAGCTAAATTAATTTTATGTGTATTTTTCCTCGGGGATCTTGTCCAGCTTTGATGAAAGATTCAGTTTAGTCCATTCAAACAAGTGTATCTTACAAAAATCACTTTAGCGTTGAGGCTAAGCACTGAGCATTGAGCATAAGAGTATGAGAATGAAACCTTTTGGGAAGCGCTATATGGCAACACACAGGTTATAGAAAAACATTTTCAAGGAGCTATGCAATGAGAACGTTCCCAAGTAATAATGCATTGGCTAAAGCCCTGTCACAAATATAGGAAGTTCAAAAGGCTGAGCTGTCTGCTAGTCATGAAACACGAACAGAGAACAGTCCAAAGCTGTCTTCACATACAATTGCCATCCTCCGGTGAATACCATATCCTTCTTAAAAACTTGCTCTGAAAATCTGCTTCTGCACACATTTCCTTTCTAAAAACCATCCAACTAATTTTTTATCTTGCTTTAAAACTTGCTTCTCATTAAAACACAGATCAGTGTGTGTCAGGTCTCGTTGTGACACATCCCTTCCCCAAGCTACTATGCCTAAACCACTGCTCTGACCACAGAAATTGTGACTGAGCCTATGGCTCAGGGTCCCTCCTAAAACAAAGGGGGAAGGTGAGGGACAGCACAGTTTATCAGCTGTAACAAAACCTTTACAGAAAAAGGACCTTCGAGTGAGCCTCCCATGCACTTCTATCTTCAGTCAAATCGAAAAGCACAGTGACTTCTGGAGGCAGACAGCTCCCAGCAGACCTGCCCTTCAGTGCTGTTCTTCCAAGCAGCTGCTGCTGCCTTGGTTCCTGAGCAGCCCCTTCACAGTTTAAGTTCTTGTTTTTTACATTAGTTATCCTAGACAAAGTGAAGTTTCAGAGAAAATGAAGGCAAACATCATCACATAGAAAGTCACAAAAGGACAATCTCATATTTATTTTGAGTTGAAAGGGAACCATACCTGCCATGCTTTTCATTTTCCACTTTTTTCTAGGTATCTACGTTGTGCAAAATGGCACATCAGGCACACAGCAGTTGTAATTTAGCCCTTACAACAAGGGCTTCAAACACACTGCTGCTCTACAGCTAGATCTGCTGCCACACAGATCAAACCTGCAATAAATTTATAGCCCACCACTAAAAACTTTAGCACGGATGTGCCAAGTAATTATATTTGTTTGCACACAGTAATGTAGGGACCACAAAGAAGGGAATCTGAAGGAATGGCACAGAACACGAGAAGTAAGCAAACCAGAAGTTCTCAGATTCCTGTGACTCTTTGTGGAACTGCTGGAATACACCCCTTGCTCTGCACAAGTCATGCTGCAGGCACAACGCAGTGCATAGAATTCCTCCAGCAGGGTCTCAGTGAAGCTCTGTCTGCCACAGCATTAAAACAGGTCTGTGGGAAACTCTGCTCAAGAGAAGGTAACACCTATGATGTTGGAAATTCAGTATTTTTGGAAAATTTAACAACTATGATGTCATCTCTGCATCTACTATTTGCTGAAATATAATTATCACTTTGGAAACCAAAAATGCGTCTGGAAAGAGCAAAATAGCACTGTTCATGTAATGCCAAAATACTTTCAATCCTATGCGAGTCTCCCATTTTTGCTTTCAGAAACAAGAAGGTGGTTTCTAGTTCCACCTTTATGACTTCACTCTGTCCAGCAGAAAAAGGCAGTTCATTGCCCTCTGCAGTGCAGGAGCCGTGGTCAGCAGCAGCACCAGCCGCCTTTGTTTGCCGCTGTGGCTCCGTTCCAAACATGGCCAGCCAAGTCCAGCATGTTAAGAGCACATGCCACATTTTTCACAGGGACGTGGTCTGTGATGCAAATGAGGCTGCTCTCTAAGCCTGCCTTCAGAAAGCACTCTCAGGAACCCAGACCGGCCACTTCCTCCTCGAAATCTCTCATTCCCAAAAGGAAAGGGAGCAAAAAAATCCAAACAACTTAGCTTCCCTAGTAAAAAGATTCTGCCAAGAAATTTTAAGTGTTCCCATCCAAACTCTCCTCCTTTTTCTTAAACTCTCCATTATAAATCACTCTAGGGAAATAGCACATGCTCTGAACACTTAAGATATGTTCCTAAGTGGTAAGCCATCAAACTTTACTAGTGTCTTCAAAATAAAATGGTGTCAGTTATCTTCAGAAGCAAACTATATATTGCTTTTTCTGTATTGTTACATGGATTAAAGGCTATTGTAAGAGGAAGCTGAATTAGCTTATCTTTTGGAAAACTGCTGTGTCTGAAACAGAATAAATATCACAAGGAATGAACCAAAACATGGGGAATGGATCAAAATACTGTGAAAGGAACAGTTTAAGTACGGTTGTGAGGCTGCATTGCCAGTGGAAGTTCCTGCAGAGGTTGAGCTCAGACAACGTTCAGTCAGTACAGCAGCCTGGGAGCAGAGTGCACAACCACATGGCTGAGAACCAAAGCCAGCAGCACCAGGCACCATCCAGACATTGCCAGTCAAGTGGCAATTTCAGATATGTATACAGGCTGGGAAAAAAACTCATTGAGAACAATGGCAGGGAGAGGGAGCCTGGAGGCACAGGCACGGCTGGTGGAGGCCCACGAGGAGAGGAAGCGCCCCACGTGCCTCGGCCCGCCGGACAAGCCGACCTGCGTTGTCCCTGCAGGCCCACCTTCTGCGGGAGCTGCAGTGAGTACTGGGCTGCCGACGGGGCCGACTGCCCGAGCTCATCTGCCCGAGCTCATCGGCACGACGCTCATCAGCATGCTCGTGAGCATCCCGCCACGGCCCCCAGCAAACACCACCTCCCACTGGGGGAAGGGAAGGGAAGGGAAGGGAAGGGAAGGGAAGGGAAGGGAAGGGAAGGGAAGGGAAGGGAAGGGAAGGGAAGGGAAGGGAAGGGAAGGGAAGGGAAGGGAAGGGAAGGGAAGGGAAGGGAAGGGAAGGGAAGGGAAGGGAAGGGAAGGGAAGGGAAGGGAAGGGAAGGGAAGGGAAGGGAAGGGAAGGGAAGGGAAGGGAAGGGAAGGGAAGGGAAGGGAAGGGAAGGGAAGGGAAGGGAAGGGAAGGGAAGGGAAGGGAAGGGAAGGGAAGGGAAGGGAAGGGAAGGAGCCCAGCACCACTCCTGCAGCATCACACCACAACGCGCACGGCGCACATGCTTGCGCTGCACTTTAGACCCGACCTGGCCCTCAGCAGACTCTGCTCTGGAATTCCAAGGAGCTTGATATCAGCTTTGCTACATCTTAAGTGTTTCCTAAGAGAACTTTGTAAGGCCTAGAAACTGAAGTGATTTTATTTTGGTTTTCTAAATGCAGGCTTCAGCTGCTGAAGGAGCACAACTCCAGCTCACAAGGCTGAACTAGTTTCAGTGTTTGCCTGGCCACTGTCCATGCTGGAAATAAAGGGAAAGTGCTGGACATGAGATGCAGCAGAACTGGCAGAGCCCTGCCGAAGACAGCAGTATAGCTTTGAATAACTGAGAGAACCCTGTGTGGATGAAAGGCCACAAATACGTATTACCATGATAACCAATACGAAGCAAGTCCAGAGCCTTCTCCTAAATACAGCACCTTCACTGAGGAATGCAAAGAGCTGGGCTGCTCTGCCAGTGGTAACTCACCTGAGGCAGCTCCACCCCAGAAAGAACTGGAATTTATTTGCCTTTGGCAGTGGCAACCTGTCTGGTACAGGAAGGTCAAAGCAAGCCTGCTCCATTCAGAAGGGCTCCGCATGGCTCCTTTTGCTGATAAATTACAACAGTGAAGGATGGAGAGTTGACAGCACAAAAGCTGCACTGATCTCTTATAACCTCCTGTTTGGTTTTGGCGTTAACACAATTTTTACTTCAGAAAGCCATTTTTTAAGGAACGAGATTTTGTACTTTGAATTTCAGGGGGATTTTTGCAGAAAATTCAATAGGAATATATAGTGTAACAGATAATGGGAGTAGAAAGTATAGCCAGGAGCAGATCTTCGCAAGCAACATTTGAAAATGCATCATCATTATCTGTCTTCCTTGCTGGGAAAAATTCATTTCCTTTCCAAAGCACATACACTGAAAGTCCAATATCTGAAGACTTTTGGGTTTTCCTATTGCTGTTACCAAGAAAGGAAAGCAAAAAGCAAGTCATTAAAAGGAGGTGACCTTTCTGCCAGACTGGTTTCCATTACAGCAGCTTTCACACAGTGTGAAAACTCTCTGAAGGTATTAACAGGGTGAGCATTTGCAGAGCCTTCAATGTGAAGTGAAGTTTGTGCAGTTATAAAACAGCACTGGGGAAAGAAAGTCTGAAAGGAAGCCAGTTGTGCCAGTCAGGAGGAGCAGGGAGGGAGGCACTTGGTGCCTTAAGACCGCATGCTTGTTTCTTTCTTTTCACAGATAATAATGAGTGAATGGCTCTTTATTTCTCAAGAATACACAGAGATATGCTACAACATCGAAGCTGGACAAATAACATCTGATTCCCTCTCGAAGAGCTGTGGAGTTAAGGATGAGGCTGCTCCTACAGGCGGCAGACAACACACACTGCTGTGACAGAAGTGAGATGAGTGCAGTGACCGCACTGCCAGACCACCTTGCTCTGTGCCTGATGACTGAGGCACTGGGGGCTCACCCTGCCTGCCCGCTGCCTACAAGCTGGATTCTCGGCAACTTCCTCTTACCCAAAATCAAGTTCCATCTTTATTACGTTCTATCACTGCTCATGAACACTCAGTTAGTATTTTACCTTCCAAGGAGCCAGTGGCAATCACAGTCTAAATTATTTATCAACAACACTCCACTGATCTGTCAGCGTCTCTGTCTTTGAACCACAATCACTAGGAGATTAAAAAAAAAAAAACTTTTCCCAAAGTGGGTAAAAAGGACTCACCTACATGTCCACAGTTGCTGCAAATATGCCCAGAAGTGAGATTACTCACATGCCAGCACCAAGAGCCATCCTGAGTACTGCTGGCAAAATTCATAGTGTTGTTAGTAGCAAAAATGCCTGCCAAATTAATTGTATATGATGAATACTCTTCTTAGTTTCATTTATCATGACAGGTTGGAAAGAACTGCAGTGGCTCTTCATGCAGACAAGAACAGTGTCAGAGCTCCAGCGAGGACGTGCCAGCCTAATTCCACCACTGAACTTCTCACTCTCAAGGAGCAAATCTGGATGTCAGTCACTCCACTTAGTCATACTTAAGTGCCTGACAAAAATCTCTTCCTGCAGCAGCTTTCAGCACATTTGAATAAAACTGACTGTGAAATACACTCAGAAAACAACAGATGGCTTATTCTTAACATGGGCAGCAAAACGTGTCAAGGGGACAGACCGAGATTTGTATCTTTCTGCAACAAATTAATGAGCACGTGTCAAAAGCAAATGCTCTATCACACCTTCTTCTTCTTCAGTTTGTAACAAAAATTAACAAAAATCACCCTTCAATTTCTCAGATTTGGTGTAAAATGAAATCCCTAATTGAGTTTCCTATCACAGAATTTTTTAATTGTAGTATATGGTAAATGAACGGATTACATTTGTGCATTTCTAGTGTTTCTAACATTCTTATGCAGTAATTCAATTTCTAAGCCTGATTTCAGATTGACTGAAATAAGAGATTAGAAGAACTTGCACTTACAGAACTTATTACAATGAAAGCAGCAGTGGGGAGAAAACGGGACAGATCAAAATCAAAGGCTGTAACACCCAGCATATAAAGTAACTGCTTAGGAAACCATACCACTTCAGAATAAAGGTGGCTTTGGAAGAATATCAGAAATGAGCTGAGGAATAACATCTTAAGCCAGAGTATAGAATTCTTGGAAAGGAGGGGGGAGCAGGTACACAGAAGCTGCTTGGAGAAGAGGAAAAAAGACTCAATTGCTGAGTTTAGTATCCTGCTACTGTAAGTAATGCAATATAGCCATTCCATTAATCAACTGGCCTTTTCTTAGAGCAGCTTAAGATTTGTCCCACCTACAGAAAAGACTTACTCTGCATTTCTGGAGTACGCTTCTGTTTGAGTTCTCTTCACACACTTACACCATTTTTGCCTGTTTTCCGAGGTTGCAAAATGATGCTGTCGTGTACCAAACAACACCATCAGCAATGCACAGAAGAGGCTGCATTTACAGACTGCAGCTGGCATAGTGAGAAAATGGCATGGCACTGCCCAGATGGAGGAAGGCCACTATTAGGACTTTTTCTAAATCTTTTGTGCAGCAAAAGAGAAAGATAAGAAAGCCCCTGCCCTTTATAGGCACTCACAAGCACATGTGCAGATGCTCAGAGTCAACAGTAGTGGCTGAAGGAACTGGTAATTACAGTGGTTCAGAAATGATTTGATTTCAAGTTGATGACATGCTTATAACTATTAGCTTCTTCCATTACCAGATGGGATGTATAATGTGAAAAATAAATGACAAAACACTTCCCAGGGTTGCTTATTTGTAGCTGCAGGCATCTAGCAAGTTGTGAATGAACACTGATGTAAAAGAGCATCTCTAGCTGGGACCACAGTAATTAGTCTTTACAAAATTCATTGGAACACAGTCAGGAAGAAGAACAAGAATCATAAGTAATTTATGTAGAAGAATTTTAAACAATTGTTAAAACTATGAAAAATGTAAACCAGACATATAGCATATAGCATGCAGAACTTGTGGATTTAGCTTATATAACAATACCACTTTTCTTGGGGAAAAAAATTAAAAGTCAATTAGAATAGGCATAGGAAACACTGGATAATTTTGTCAGCCTAAATGACTGCTTCTGCCATCACCAAATGTTTTTCTCTAATGCTTTTCCTGCAGTACAAAATAATGTAAGTGGCTTTCCGTCCTGATTTCATCTATGGCAATGCTTTAACAAAGTGAGCCTGATATACAAGAAATAAACTGGCTCTGGACTACTAAATTAGTCGGTGCCATACAATTTATTGCACTTTACATACCTGTAGCACAATAGTGATGATTACTACAAGGTGAGTAAATTACAACCAACCCACAACACCACATTTAGAATCCAACACATGAGGTGAGAACAGTTTTGTCAGCACAGCATCCCCAGTGTCAACTCATTCCACTCAATGCTCTAATAGAAACCAGTGTGTGCTCCTGATGTTATGTGGTCTTTCTGCATGGAATAAAGTCCTTAACTACCTCTCAACTTGAGAGCAAATAGCGAAGAGAATGATTTGATCTGGATATAACTCAAGTGGCAGCAGAAGGGAAGGCAATAGCAATGCAAGTAGAACAATTTATTCACAAGAGAGCTATTAAGACAGACTGGATACAACAGAAAGGTCCTGACTATAATAGTGTGGAATTCTTAGTTTTATTGCCTAAGCTTCTATTGTAACAACGTGATGAAGCCAAAGCTACACTGCTCCATACAAGCAGTGAATCCAGCCCTCCATCTCCTCCCTACCAATAATAGCAATAACAATAAATTGGTGCAACAGACTATATAACGAATAAAAACTACGATCTAGCCCTGAGCTGTTAGCATGTTATGGCAATAAATCTCACCTATTCTCAACTATTTTAGAACTATATGTAAATGTCACTAGATACCACAAAAGAATTTTAATGTTCTCTATTCTCCAGTCCAGCTACAGCTTGTCATGATGAATCAAAAATCATTTTGTTAGGGTTCAGTTATTCTTTATGGGTGTCTGCAAATCAAGTTAACTAGTTGAAAAATTGTTGAGTATCATGCTTTGAAAAAAAGCACAACATGTCATGACCTGGTTCTACCTCCTGCTATCCAGATAGGCTTAGGCTTACTCAGCTATCACCACATACTTCATAGCCTGCCAACCAAAGTATTTCCTTTTAAAATAAACATCTGAATTACAGATTATAAAGAGCAGTCTGTTTTAGCAGGTGCACTGTCAATCCCTGCCATTCTCAAATTTTTGCCTTACCTACTCAAAGTCAAGAGAATATCTTGCTAAAATCAACAGAGCGCACCAAAATTCTCTCCACAGCTGTGCAGGATAAAGTGCAGAAGAACAGATTTAAGCTTTAATTAAAACATTCAAAAGGATATTCCATCAGGATAAACAAAGACGAGACTCTGTTCCCTAGTGATCCTAGGAAGGTACATCTGTGTTTCTGACCCACTCAGAAATGATACTGAAGATACAACACACATTTACTTTGTTTAGCCTCAGAAGGGGCATAGAAAGACACAAAAGGAAAAAGCACTGCAAACGGCAACTCCCTTCCTAAGCTAGGGAATATGGGGTGTGAGGGTGGAAGGCACACAGCAGCCTTTTGTCTAAAGACAAAATTACCTGAATATTAGTGCGCTATCTACGTCTATGGCAAAAGAGAGTCATTTGGTAAGTCTGGGAAGACAAAACATTGATTTGAACAGTCAATCTCCTTTACTCACACAGTGTAATTGTCTCCTAAATTCAACAGTATATGTAGACTTGTGGTTAACTATTTCTCTTCAAACAGCATGGCAGATAAATAATAATAGAAGCAGGAAAAAAAACCCTTTAAATTCAGAAGACATAACTGGTATCTTACTAAAGCTAGCAAGGCCATGCATTATTCATGCACAGAGCATGGGAGTACGCTATCAGCTCACAGCGCTATGGGGAGCTCTGCATCTGAGGCTCTCGTCATTTGTAGCCATTAAAAGTCTGCCTGCACTATTTTATCTGAAAGCAGTGACAGGTTAACTGCTGCATTTCTTACACAGCCACAAGCAGGCAAACGGATGGCTTCCATTCTCACAGGCACTGTGGGAGCTCCTGCTGTATCAGCACACAGTACTGGAGAGTTCTCCCTATGAAGTGTAGAAATATTTAAATCTAATGATGTTCCTGAATGGAAGAAAGAATCCCCGTATTACTGTAAGGTACCTATGGATATTACACTGCGTATTTTCATTGACCCCAATGAAACCTTTACCATTTAATGTTGACTGAAGACACAATCTTTTAAATTAATAAAAACACAGAAAATAGCTACTTTGTCATAAAAGTAGCACCTTTCGATTAAATTATTTACATCTACTAAGAAGGCTAGGCCAATCTGATACTATATATTTGCAACCCTCATTCTAAGAATACGTGTCTTTATAGTATTCTACAGCATAATCATGGAAACCATGACAGCACTACTTCTAGCCCACATGTGTTAAATAAGTGAGCTCATTTTGTAGAAACTTTCACACTCATGCCTGAAATCTGTCTGTTACAGCATAGTATTTACTTTTCACCTGGGTTGTAAACCACAAAGCCAAATCTTGCAGACAAAACTTACATTCACCAAAATCTGAACTGAAAACTGCACAATATTAAGCAATGCTGTTCATAGTGAAGACATTGCTGGTGAAGGAGGGCAGGAGAAGCTAAAAGAATGTTTTCATATTTGTCAACAGGATCTCCTCAAGGGCCTTCCCCTAACATAGGCTTTATGAGCTTTCTACCTTTAATTTCTACTCTCCCATTAATCTTTTACATATATTTATATGTGTTGTTGCAACGTGCACTGGTTAAAAAATGGAACGTGAACAATGACTCCAGCAAAACGTTTTTGTGTTAAGCAACCACATCTCCCAGGCTGTATCTCTAGATCTGATGAACTATTGATCCTTTTTCTCCTTCTTCCACTCTACAAATCTAATGAACTATTGATTCTCTCCTCCTTCACTCATTTTCAGCTTTGGCTACGCATCCCCCTCTCCGCTACTTCCTAAATCTCCTTTTCTCTATAGCCTTAGGCAGGGCACAAGCTCATCCTTTGTCCCCATTTCAGCCATGCCCTTTGTATCTGAACCGCTGCACATCTGTCCCATGGCAGTTTTCAGACAGCAGAACTCTAACTAAAAATACAGGATCAGAAGCTGTGCTGTACTCCATAGGGAGAGAGCACTGCAAAGGATCTGGTTCTCCCTTCCAGCATCCATTGTCCTACTATTTGCTGATGTCACATCCTGCCCTCCCTGAGGCCGGACCCTGCAGCCAGGAGCCCTCTGCATCCATGCAACATGGTTGACCAGAAAAAGACCTTCCCTACTTTCTAAAGAGGTGTGCATAACCCAGTGAAAAACCTGATCCAAGTCCTTGGTTGTTTTGTTAGTCAACATTACTATTTGCTGTGCTCTGCAAGCAAACTCTATTGATTTCTCTCATTCCTTATAATCAAAAGCTATGAACACAATTCTTTTCAAACAGATGGGAAAAAAACCTAATGCTTCTCTGAGACTGTGCAAATCTCTTTGCCAGTTCATTTTTCTACAGCTCCTTCCTTATCACAAAGGCCCACAGGCCATGCATTTCCACCAGCTTCAGCCCCAGCTGCCCGCACAGCATTCCCAAGAAAATGCCATGCAGCCAGTGACCACTGTCAGCTGAGGCATGGCTTTAGCCTCCAGAACCTCCTACCCAAACTACCAAGATGTGTAGTTTCACTGTTCAACAAGAGATCTGTCCGTACTTTCCCTCACCAAAGCCTTTCCTTTTCTGAAGGTACATTTCTGCAGACAGTGCCAGGTCCCCCCACAGCAAAGCAACGAGCATGGGGGAAGCCAGCAACACTAGCAGTGGAGGCAGATCTGATGTAATTAAAGTTTAACTATAATATTAAAGCGTAGAGTTTGTTCTCAGGAACAGTTTTTCTATTATGCTGTAAATGTACAGAAAAGCTGCACTTACTACCTGCCATACATCATTTCAGCTAAATTTCCCCCCACATATCTCCTTTGCTGGCCCTCAGACTGATGAATTACTGCTTCATTTCAGCAGCACAGACCTTCCAGATCCCCTGTTCACTTCTCTGTGCAACCCTTCACAAATTCCTGCCCTCCTCTCTGGAGCATACAGACGTTAAGTCCCACCACAAAACTCTTCTTTAAGCTTATTAGGTAGTGCAAACCTCAGTCCAGCACCATGCTAGCAATATCTTATGTCATATTCACCATATACCATCTGAAGTCAAGCAATTCATTGCATACACATATCATTCTGCAGATCTGAAATAATTTGGAGTAAATCATTTATCTCTCATGTGTTATTTGACTTATGAAAATAAGAGTTTAAATGTGAAACAAAAAAGTTGCTGATGTTGGTAGCACTTACAAAAGCATTATTTTCCTAATTGGATTCTAGTTTTTGAAAAATTACTTGTTCCTTAATACTTGGAGACTAAGGATCAGTTACGAAAGAACATTACTCAACATATTCAACAATATATCTATAATATATCCAACAAGAACATATTCAACAGGAACAAGTGCCAGATCCTGCACTTTGGCCACAACAATCCCATACAATAGTACAGGCTCGGATCACAGCAGCTGGAAGACTGTGCAGATGGAAAGGATCTGGGGGTGCTGGTTGATACAAGGCTGAACATGAGCCAGCAGTGTGCCCAGGTGGCCAAGAAGGCCAATGGCATCCTGGCTTTTATCAGAAATAGCACTGCCAGCAGGATCAGGAAGGTGATCATCCCCCTGTACTCAGCCCTGGTGAGGCTGCACCTTGAGTACTGTGTTCAATTTTGGATCCCTCACTGCAAGAAAGACATTGAGGCCCTGGAGCGTGTCCAGAGGCCAACAAGCTGGTGAGAGCTGGTGAGAGGTCTTATGAGGAGTGAATGAGGGAACCGTGATTTTTCAGTCTGGAGGAGGCTCAGGGGAGACCATACAGCCCTGGACAACTACCTGAGAGGAGGCTGTGGCTGGGTGAGGGGTTGGACTCTTCTCCTGTATATCTAACAATAGGAATGGCTTCAAGCTGCACAATAGAAAGTTCAGGTTGGATAATAAGAACAACTTCTTCACCAAAAGAGTGGTCAGGAACTGGAATGGGCTGCCTAGGGAGGTTGTTGAGTCACTATTCCTGAAGGTGCTCACTTAGAAAGTACTTAGGAAGATGGTTTAGTGGGCAACATGCCTAGTAGGTGGACAGTTGGACTAGATGACCTTAAAAGTCTTTTCCAACCTTAATGATTCTATGATTACTGAGTAATATCTAATGCACAAATACTGGCAACTTACTTTGAAAAATATATCTATTTTTAAAAAGACTGAAAATAGTAACTAGCTTCCCAGCAGCAGCTTTCACCCCCAAAATAATCACAATCATAAAAACAGAAATGTAAACACCAGTCATTTGCTTATTGCAGAATGCTTGTAAAGGGCTTTTAGTTTGTGTTTTGTCTGGGAGTGCATCACTGATTCCATTCTTAATTCAGAGGGCCAATATGGCAGTCCTCCCACAAGTACTGCTGGTAGAAATCCTGGAAGTCAACTTCAGCAGGGAGCATGCTGCCATCACACGATAAATAATGTGTGTTAGCATGGTCTCACAGAGGAGGTTGTAGAGCCAAAGAAGAAGGGAAAATTAGCCGCTGCTGGCATCTTTACCTTAGGATAAAATTTAATATTACATTGTGTATCAGGCAGTACACCCTCATCTTTTCTGTAAGAAATGCAGAAATACAAGCACTTCACCATCTCTTCCTGCTTAAATCTGATTTTTATCTCTTGTCCATTTTCATTCATCTCAACTGATGCAGCATTAAAGGAGTAGAAAAGCAGCAAAGTGCATTCTAAACGAAGTGGCAACGTTCATGACTAGGTTATCTTCCAGTGCTATTTGGGGAAAAGATTTACTAGACCACAATGTTCTTCAATTTATCCACAGAAAAAGAAAAAAATAGCATTTGCGCTATCGAAGTATAAGGTTGTGTGAAAACACAATAAAGTACTCAGCATGTGTCTAAGAAAGAAGTCTATACAAACGAACAAACAAAAGGACAAATCACAGTCCTAAAATAACTCCCAGGAAGCTTAACCATATTAAGATTTCATCCAGGCATTTTTCAGATAAAACCCAACAAAACCTGCTCTGTTAGAAACACCAATTTCAAAACTAAACAGGCAAAATCCTTCCTCAGTTTGCTCGAATAGGTGCTCTCAGCAACTCAGTAAACATTTGGGGAAAAATCTTCCCAAGCCTTTACTCTAAAGCAAGCGCTCCCCAAATACCACAGGAAATCTCAAAGGCTTGTTTTGTCAGAACAGACTAGAACAAGATAAGATCAGATAAAGGAATTTGGTTCATTGATAAAACAGAGCTTACACTAGAAAAGTCTTGTAAAGAACCTTCCTTCCCTTCTGCTAGGCCTGGCAGTGTAGGGTCTTTCTTTCTGGCTTGCTTTGAGCTGATCAACTCAGGCATCCTCAAGGTTGGGACACGTTCCACCCAGCATGCCCATGGAGAAGCTGTTTCTTCCATCCCTTCCATGATAAAGTCCTTGGCCATTGTCAGCTTCCCGCTCCTCCCAACAGCCACCCAAAGCCTCTGACCTCAGGCTCCCTTCTGGCTTTGTGCCTGTCCCTAAAACCCTTCCAGGCACGCAGGGCTGCTTTGTAGGAAGGAAGGCTCACTTCTTTCCTCTCCAGGTCACACATGACAGCAGGGTGCAGCCCCAACCCTAAATCAAACAGTCCTCACACGGGCTGCCCAGTCACTCAAAAAAAAGGGAGCGCCATTCCAACTTCTGTAGAACTTGCTCAGCCTTCATCATAAAAACACTATCTCCTTGTCTTTGTTAAACACACTTAGATGCAGAAATTCCACTGACCTCTAAACCACTTAACTGAAGTACAGAAAGTTTCAACACGCATGCAGAAAAAGAACTGTGTAAGTGAGCACAGGACTAGGGGACTGGGTGAGCAGGTGGGCACAGAACCACTGAGGGAGGATGGGACAGCAGCGTGAGCAGCAGAAGGGCCGTGTGGCAGGCCAAGAACACAGGTCCCACCATCTCCATCAGGACAGCACTTGCTTGTGTACACACCTTCCACTGTGAGACTGGAGGAAACAAAATAAAACAAAAGTCATCTAGCAAAACAAAAAAGCAGGTACCATCAAGCTGTGAGTCCCCCCTGCAATAAACAGGCTGAGGCACAAACACGCACAGGCTTCTAATGGTTTCCTTTTGTGCCTTGTTTACTGATGACTGCAGATGCCCAGCTCTTCTGCCTAAGCAAAATGAATTCATCCAACTGCAAAGCACAGTTATAGGACACATTAATATCACTCATGTATAAATATTAATAACAAGCAATAACCTTGACATTGAGAGGTTGTGTCTCCAGACTAACTCCCCTCTTCCAGTTCTGTGTAAGCTGTAATAGCTCACATTACTATAAATCATCAACTCCACGTATTCTTTCCCACCGAGAATAGCATCTGACTTATTCTTGCAAATTCATGAGTACTTCAGACCTATTACTACTAAATAATTTAATCAGTCAATGTCTCCAAACCTGGCTGTAGGAGCAGCTGGATAACTGAATGCAAAAGCCAGTACCTGAATCAGAAGCTACCAGAGATTAAAAACTGAAAGAGTTTCACTGCATCACCCATATTTCTGTAGCTTGACCACACCCCGACTCCAACTCATGGAGGAGATCTCAATAACACGGGCAGCTCCAGAGAACTGTTTTGTTTTGAAAAAATTGTTCATTTTTTCTTTCCCAGGCAATGTATCACTGCATCAACAGCATCAACCAAAGCTGACAGCAATAGTGATTACCTACTACCCAAAACTAACTTTCACGCAGCCTCCTCCTCTTCCAAAATACTCACTGCAACAAAAGCCTCGTTGTCGTGGCTCCAGCCCAAAGGGAGCAGATGCTCACCAGATGCTGCCAGACTGGGAAGTGAGGCAGAAAACAGTGCCACAGCTGCTAGGAACACACAGGGCTCGATCTGCTGCTATTGAAGTCAGCAGAAGAACTCCAGTGAATTTCATGACAACAGACACTGATAAAGGTTTATCCCTCTGCAGGAACAGACCCAGAATATCCTAAAAAAAAAAAAAAAAAAAAAAGCTGTTTGAAAAGTGGTCTCATATTTCTATTGCTTCTCAGGCTCAGCAGATGCATTCAGCATCTTAACTTGCCCTGTCCAACAAGGAATGTCCTGTTGCACCACACTGAAGGTCAGATGTACTGGGCACTATGAGACGTACAGATCACTCCCAAATGACTTAGTTTAATTTCACAGATGGTTTTCAAAGTCCTATACCTTTGTCTGTATATCAATCCCATAAGCATGTACCAGTTTTGAACAAAACTCAAACAGTTACACAGTCAGTAGAACTGGTTTACTCCCTTATTCTCATTTTAAAAAATAAATAAATTTAGTAAGCTAAAAGCATGCATTAGGTTTCTGCTACTTTCCACAGCATCGCTACTCCTTCAGAAGGGCTTTCACAAATAACCATTTCTTCAGACAAAGAAAATACTTTGTTTTTCTATACAATAAAACAACAGGATCCTTCCTATAGATTCAGACTAGAAGTACCCTACTTTCTGTACTATTAATCTCATTTTCTCCTGATGTAATCTGAGCACTGCCAACCATTATTCATTCAGCCACTTTCCAAAGCTTATTGTTACAATCACTGTTTGGGCCTGATGATACTGTAATAGAACACTTCATCTTGAAAAACTGACAAATAGTACATCCCAGGTAACAGAAACACTGTGGTTCACCAAAATGTCCCAGAGGAGGAGTAATAGAAAACCTCCACATAAGGATTTCCATCCAACTTACATTGAAGAAATCATATATTTATCTCTACTAGTATTTAGATGCCTCCTGCTTATGCTTCAAAGTAATAACTGATGTCAGTTGAAAGAATCCCCATGGGAAACAGTCTTCGCCTCAAGACACATTAGAGGCTGTTTCAGGGCCTGCAGCATTTTGCACTGTTACAGAGCAGCTCATCCTCTGGGCCAGATTTTGGCTCGCATCTCAGAAAAAGAGGAGCTATCTCAGTTGGCTTCAATGACATGTTCCAGTGGGAAAGGAAATCATTCAGTGTGGAAGAGTCACAACATTCATTTTCAAAGCCCAGTCCCACAGCACTCCTGTGCTCTGCTCCAGCTACAGGAAGCAGCCCAAGGACCAACCATGCTGCCTTCACAAACCATATCTTAGTGCCACCTCTACACAAAAAGAATTGAAGAATTCGTATTTTAAAAAGAAAAAAAGCTGGAGTATGGATAAGACCTTGGTCATCTGAAGGGTTAGCTGTGTGTGCAGCCCGTCATCACGTAACAGCACTTGTTTGCCATGTCTTTTCTCCCTCTCAGCTTTCCAAGAAACACTGTGATAAAACTAGATAAGCAAAATGATTTCCAATACATGAGAGGAATACCCTGACTGATTTGAAACAAAAGAAACAAAATATAAACAACAACAAAAACACCCAAACAAATAAACAAAATCCAAAAAGCCAGACAGCCACCCAGAAAAAAACCTTTTAAATAGATCTTGGTTACACACACATCCCAAAACAAACAAGAGAGAAGCAGAGATAGTAGAAAGAGAAGAGGAAGGAAAAAAAGCATTTTTTACCTATTTCATATGGCTACAGCTTTGTGATCTTTAGATACCTAAGAAAGCTACAAACCTCTTCCTAATGACTACTTCCTTGGGAGCTGCACTAGGAATGGGGAGAGCTTCCAAGAATGAAGTATTCTGTGGGCTCCTCCTGGATCAGCCCAACTACTACATCTTCTGAAAGTCCTGATATTGGGAGGTCATGTATAGACATCTATACGCACATACATGCACATTTGAAACACGTGGAATCTTCTTCAACAGGCATACAAAAAAGGTAGTGATCAACTATGAAGAGGCATCCCCTGATTTTTCTGCTTATAAGAAAATAAACATGTGACTATATATGCCATGCATGTCATTTTACACCTCTGCACAGGCAGAAGAATAGAAGACAGAGACCATGTTTCCTGTGGTATAAAGATAGCATCCTATAAGTAAAGCTGTCCAAGTAAAGGTGGCCAAGTGGTGGAGTTAAGGTGGCTCCCAGTGCCAATGACTGATGCTGCCTCTTAATTGCCTCTTAAAGCAGGCAAAGAAAATTCTGCTAAGCTGCAACAAGAAGCCTTCTACAAATGTTTTCAAGTGCTGCTTCAAGCATTTACCTTCATTTTTTAAGGATCAGTGAGCCCACATGCTGGGTCTTCAACACACTGTGCGAACAGCCGGGCCAGAGAGCTGACACCACTGCTCCCAACAAGCACCTGCTCCAGGATTAGCACTTCCATGAAAAGCAACAGATGCTAGTTCATAGAAAAACAGATTTGTCCTCTGAGACTGTCTTCCTGAGGGCCATTATGCATAGATATTTGACCTGGACTGGATTGTTACTCCTCACTCTCTTATTCCTCGGATTTAAATACAAAAAAAACTGATAGAGCAATGGGCTTTCATAATCTTAGATCACGGCTACCTCGGCATAGAGCCAGGCACAAAGAGCAATGCTCCCTGAAGACCAGCACGCCTCGGCTGCACAGACCACACCTGCTTCCTCAGCCAGTTGAAGAAAGACAAGGAACTAGCAGAGAGAGTCTGGCAGACTCTACAAAGATGATTAGCAGCCTGGAGCACCTCACTTATTAGGAAAGGCTGAGAGACCTGTGATGTTCAGTCTGGAGAAGAGAGGACAGAGAGAGTTTCTTATGAATGCTTATAAACATCCAAGTACAGGGGGTCAAGAGAATGGTGTGGACTTTTTTCACTGGTGCCCAGTGACAGAACAAAGGGCAACGGGCACAAACCAGAACACAGTAAGTGCCATCTGAGCTTGAGAAAGAACTTATTTACTGTGAGGGTGACAGAACCCTAGAACAGGCTACCCAAAGAGCTACCCAAAGAGGTGGTGAATTACCCTTTCCTGGAGATATTCAAAACTCATCTGGATGCTTTTATCTACAACCCACCGTAGGGAAACTGCTTTAGCGGGGAGATTGGACTAAATAATCTTTGGAGGTCCCTTCCATCCTCTACATTCCTGTGATTCTGTGATGTGGTGCATTTTACTGTCTCTGTTTCTTCAAAACTTGTTGCAAAAATATCCTGAATCCTGAACAGACTACACTGATGCAATGGGAAAAGATGCATTTTAGTAGAAAAAAAGTAAAATGCAAATTTTGCAAAGAATTTACCACTCTGCATCATATAACTAACTACACAAAAACATTTTGTAGAACATAGATGTATTGTTAAAGCAAACACCATTTTGCAATACTAAAAATCCAAATCTGGTATTGAATAGATATCATTTGCATCATACACACAACTGCACGCTGACATCACAAATTAAACAGCAGGCAATTTAAAGCCGACTGTCTAATCACAATTTTCAAAACCTGCAATTAAGTGCAAATTGTTATCAATGAAAGTGTTACAGTTTTAAACTGGTTTTTAATAAAAGAGAATGAAAGTGGAAAGAAACCTGTTTCTGAAAACTACCTGTAAATTCTTATGCAAGAATTACATCAGTATTAATATTATTAATAGAAATAGAAAAAAAAAAAGACAAATTCTCACATTTGAAGGTAACACAATTCCAAGTCTGTGAACATGTTCCCTGGGCTATGGAAGGACAACAGTTATCCAGTCACAACTACACATCTGGGGAGCTTGAACGTGTGTTCTTCCCTGGTATTTCCATCACAGAGATCTGCAATACATCAACTGAACCCAGAAGGTTCTGGGGTTGGGAGCACTAAGAAAAAGGGCAGCGTGCTCTCAAGAAAAATGCCAGGCCCAGAATTGGTGGAGTAGCAAATGAAAGAAGCATTGGAAGGTGTCCACAGCACTTGCTCCACATCCTGCTGACATCAAGGAGAACAGG
Source organism: Phasianus colchicus (assembly GCF_987193195.1). Taxonomy (NCBI): domain Eukaryota; kingdom Metazoa; phylum Chordata; class Aves; order Galliformes; family Phasianidae; genus Phasianus; species Phasianus colchicus. The sequence continues at coordinate 7,386,697 of NC_143445.1, forward strand.
GTTACCTTCCAAATTAAGCCTCCCTAAAACAAAACCACACATCTTGCTGCATTTCTGACTCATACACAGGTTTCTAAAATAAGACGTAGATGGCAGCACCATACAACAGTCATCTCTGCCCAAAGACAGAAGAATTGAACATTTCAAATATCATATGCTTATTTAAAATAACTTCTTTCATCTTCTCATTCATGCCCAAAGTTTTCCCAGAACCGGAGGGACGCTGACACAAGAACAGTGCCAGCCAACAGCTGTGTGGAGCACAGCAGCCGCAGAGCACCCACAGTGCCCACAGCTCCAGCTGGCACGGGATGAGCGAACACACAGCATCCAGCTCTCGGTCGCCATCCACTCATGACCTTTCCTAGCAGTAACATCTGCCCCATGCTCTGATGAAATTCCCTAATTATAAGCATATGAAATCAACTTTCTGTTGCTACTAGATTCACTGCAGTCTCGCTGGGCTGTTTCAGGCAGGGTGTCGGGCATTTTGCTTGTTTGCCTTTACATGAACAGAGGCGACTGCTCTCTCAAAATTATTCTATGCTGCCTTCACAGCCTCCAGCCCATAAACATTGCCTTAATTCATTCAGGACAGTCACCAAAGACCCAGCTATCCCTGCAGCAGTACGGAGAACACTGTCAGCTTGTTCTGAATCAGCAGAGACACTGGCAGCCTTTCAGGTCATCAGAACAAATTAGGTAGCTGAAGAAAGAATAAACTTTAAAGTGTCAGTCGAGAACTCTCCCTGGGAAATGGCATTCTTTTCTCACACACTAATTCCAACAATTAACTGGTTTACTTATAAAATTTTAAATAAATTGTAAAAAGCAAGTAGCAAAATTCAATACTAAGGTCCTTAAGAAGGCTGCTGTCGCTATGTTGCACCGCACTGAAAAAGTATGTTCATTTCTTTTAATGTACATTTAAGTGCAAAGCATCCTTGAGAGGATGAATCGACAGTTAACCCACATCTTTCAATATGAAACTCATGGAATGTTTTCCTGAGGCCACAGACCATCAGCAACTTCATCTTGTTTTTAAATTTTTAATGTCTGGAAAATTCTGTTACAATCCCAGAGAGAAAACTTTTCATTATCTGCGCTTTATGTCTGCCAGAGGACAGGTGCTCTGGTGGGCTCAAGTCCTGCTCTGAATTAATAGCACTGCTCGTGCAACTCATTCAGCAGGCTGCAGTCACCTGTACTTTGTCCCCAGCATTTACAGCAGGGTCACTCCCAAGCTGCTCCTGCCTCAGAGACTCATCATGCACAGCCCTTCAGCCACACCCCGTCACTGAAATACCGAAAATTACCTTCTACAGTACGAGGTTCAAAACCTTCAGAGGCAAAGAGACTGTATACACAGCAGCACTGATTAACTAAATTATACTCACAGGGCAGAAACCACTTATTTGCATCTCAATAGGCATTTTAAATCCCCAGTTTAGTATCCTCAGCTTCCGTCTTGCCTGGTCTCATGTTCAGTACCTTGGGCCTCTTCAGAGCCCCTTTAAAATGAATTCAGGGGTTTTTAAGGGTTGGAGCCTCATGAGCCACAAACCAGGCAGGACTTTAAGCTGCCCCCTTCAGATCTACTTGTGCAGGCCCTGCGGGGAGTATTAATTTGAAGGGAACAGTTTATACACTTGTTTAGCAGTCATAGACTTCATGGCAATTTGAGAAGTTTTTGACAGAGTAACTACTCTTCAAAAATGGACTATGTATAAGTGGGCTGAAAGGATAAAAAAAAAAGAAAGAAAGAAAAGGAGTTGGTGGTTTTGTTATTTTAATACCTTACATTTCATTCCTGCCTCCTGGAGCAGCACTAGCAGGACTAACAGGGATCTATACGAAATCAACATCTTTGTTTTGCAACCCATCTCCATTTCAGAACAGCAAATCTAGGCATTACTGTTTGATTTATTTCTTAAATCTCATTTCCATATGCCAGGCAGAGGCAATCTGCCTCCACTGTTTCGCCCTGTGCGAGAATTCTGGATAAAGGCATGGAAACAAGGTACACGCTGGAGCTTTTTGCTGCAGTTTGCACAAGGTGTTACAAATCAGCCTTTTCAAATGAATTCTACATCTCTCACCCCGTAAACATATGAAACAGGTTAAGAAATACAAAATATTGGATGAAAAGAAATACATCAAATTTAACTGCTGTTTTGGACCGTTTATTATGGAGAGATCCTAACCACAAAAACAGAGTTAGAAAGAAAGAAGGGAGAAGTCAACACCCAAACTGTTGAAATCCTCTTCTGAAGGAAAACCCCAGCTGCCTCTAGGTATGCAGAGAATGGTCCCATCTTTTCCTCATTCAGCCTAGCTCATGTACTTGTGATCTGCATGGCTGTTGTGCTTTTGCTAAAAAGGCTTTTTGCCTTTGGAGGCAGCTCTGTTGCTTTAATGCCTTTGTAGACTTAAGCACTGCAAATAAACAAGTGCAAGGTCTGCAGGGGAAATTGGTTCACTTCACACACTTCCACTTATTGCAAAGTTCAAATGGAGACATGTAATTCACAAGCCTTTATCAACAGAAATACAAAAGCCATGCTCATGAAAATTAAACACACACCCATTGCAACCACATCCTTCTCAAATATTTCTGCAAGCTAAATTCAAGATTTCATCTCAAGTTATCAACAATTATGGAATGTACTGTGAGAAACCTGTTCCCCACTCCATAAGTTTGTCCCAGGCAGCCTATACCCTCAGGTTCAGATAGTATATTATTTTAGAGTTTTATTTATGAAAGCTGCATTGAACTGGAAGATGCTAACCCAGAGCAATAGTCTACAAGTTAATTGTTCCCACTTTTGCGGAAGGCAATGAATATTACAAGAAAATACACATTCTAAACAATGAATATTACACTTTGCTCTTCAAGCAACATTAATCACTTTCTCTCTCCCACCCCCCCAAGGTTTTTTCAGTGAGAAGGGCTCCAAGTCACACTTAGTCTACGGCTATTTTGTGCTGATTATTGGAACCAAATCTCCAGACAGGTTATATTTACAACTGTCTGCATGGTCTTACAATAAGCTGATGGCTGACTCAACCTTTTTTCCCCTTCAGCTGAAATCACTGAAAGTAACAGGGAGCCATGGTGACAGTTGGAGGGATCAGGGCATCCATCCAGCCTGAGCCTGCTCCCTTCTCCTGTGGCAGAAAGCCACCACAAGGAGAGGTGAGCTCACACAGATCATGCCTGGCGCTTACAATATTTTTGACATTAGTCCTTATCAGTGCATGTGATGGTAAAAAAAATACTAGAAAATTTATCCCTTGAGATTTCAGTGTATGCAAACCTACCAGTAAATAAATATTTATTTCCAAGTAAATTTAGTGCTAGCGTGCTTGCAAAAGCAAATCTTCCAACATCATGAGTGCACTTTTCTCATTGTTGTGCAAGTTAAACAGAACACGAGAAATTCAAAATCAATGATCAGAAGCACATGCGTCTCACAGGAAGATAACGTGTCAGTAGGAACAAAGCTACTATCACAACCAGAGGTTTTACATCAACTCTGGATGCTGCAGATTTGCCAGATAGAATGAGGTATAAAAAAATGATGGGCTGGTAGCACAGACGGGGTGATAGAGTCAGACTGTTAACTCAGCAAGTCTGCAGTGCTCTTTGTGTCAATGGGAAACGATGTGAGTTTTCATTATCACTGACAAATTTAAAAGAGGGTAAGTGTATTCATAGCGTGCCTGCCTTTCATTTCTGCCAGCATCAGCAAAATCATATTTGATGAAAGACTGAAAAGGATCAGCGGTTGGGTTTTTTTGTTTGGATTTTGTTTGTGCTTTTTATTAGATCAAATGACTTGTTTTATAATCACAGTTGATTACTCTAATGTACTATGTACCAACAGAAGAGCAAATCTTTCATAATATTAGTCAGTACTAAAGAATCAGCTGCCTCCATAAGATGTGCACATAGCCCATTTCTGCCACTGGTAAATTGGTCTCTTTCCTATAGATGAGGACTTCCTGGTACCTGGCCCTTGGAACACTGTTTTGCTTTCACCTACGTGCCACTGACTGCAAAGAAACTTATGTACACATTTGAAAATTCTGTAAATGCCAGTTATTTCCACAACTGCCTTCAGTGCTTAACACACAAGCATGGCATCAGCACCTCCAGCTTTTCTCAGTTATCCAAATATGCCTTAGCCGAACTAAACACCATGACTGGTACAGTTGACAGCTGTACTGTACCAGTGCCTGTAAGAACTGGGTGAACAGTGGGTGAATGGCTTCTGGACAAACACTGGAGTCATTTCCCTGTAATCTTGAGCAATATGAGGAAGCGCTGAAGTGGTCTGTAGCATAACATAGAACTAGAATCTACAGGACCGAATAAAAGGAAATACAATACTGCGTATTCTGTAAAAGCACCCAAGGCATTAGTATTGATTGCATTGTTCTGCAGTTGTAAAGTTTGCTTCTTCATGATTGAAGCCTATCTGAAGTTAAAAGAGATGCTACACTGCTCCAACAAAAGATTTAGTCTACCAAAAAAACTTTTGAAATGAATAGCAAATGGGTTTTTTTCAGCACCAAAACTGTTTCCCTCATTTTTAGTTCTTTATTTTCCAGTTCAAGCAATTACTCAGAAACCACTCGAAAACATGTAAGAGAAATCTCTTTTCTTCACCTTGTAAATTAAAAAGCAGAGTATTTAACCCAGAAACGTTGCCTGAAATACACCCTGTATCAACAAAGCAGGGATTTAATCACAAATTTGGCTCTTTTTTGCTTCTTCATATGCTCCACTATGAACTCCTCAATAAAAATGAATGACTAGAATTCTTTTTCCAATAAGTTATTCACTTGGCCCTGTGTTCTGTTGGGCAGAGCTACACTCATCTTTCATGAGCTGTAGGAACCTTGCAATTGATGGGTGCAGATTTGAGAAATGAAAATGACCTTGTCAGTCTGTAAGTATAAAATAAAAGAAGATAACATAAACATTATTTTCCTTACAAGTGTAAGGAACTGAAGCATCAAAAAAAGGGTTAAGTTTGAGTCTAAGAGAAGGAAAATGTATTTCTATTAATATTAATAAATTGAAGAGCTTCTCCTTAGCAGTTTTAGGTGAAGAACCACGTTTAAATCATTATCCTTTATATAACCATGACTATGCAATTTATGCTAGGAATATCAACACTCAGAGCACTCTGTACTGAAACTATGGATTAACAATAACTGCAATGTTGCATCTCAAACAGAAAGCTTCCAGTGCCACATCAATGAGCAAAAGCTCCATTTAAGAATATGTTTCTCATTCAAAACAATAATAATTATTATTATATGTTAATCACCCCAGTTCCTGGCACATCATCTCCTCAAATGCTTGAGCATTTTACATACATTTTACAGCATGCAAAACAAACAACAAAAAAAACCCCCACAACTACAGGGGAAAAAAAAAAAATGTCAATACTGCCACTTCAATACCTCACACCCAGGGTGAACAAAACCAGGCAGATGCATGTTAACTCATGCATACAAAATTCACACTTCTGAAATCCTGAATACTGAATTAAAAGTTTACTGTCAGCCTTCAGTGTTCCCACTGCTTTCTACAGCACTGTGGCACTATCAGACACTTTTTAATATTCTGCTGTCTGGGAACATTTTGCTAAATCATGGTCTTTCCTTGCCATCTGCAGGGATGCAGCTGGGCTGAGCAGGACTCCTCTGTCCAGAGGGCACCTTGGAGGACTCCGCTGGTCCTCAGGAAGGGCACACTTGGCACCAGCAAGCAGAAGTGCTGACTTTCTCTGACTGAAGGAGAACAGATGTGGAAAGAGCACACACAAGAATTAACACTTCTCACAGGCTACCCCATGGGAGAAAACAAACAAACACAGAACAACCTAGTTTTCAGATACAATGAAACATTGATATATAGCTGAGCAACACAGCCACTACCCTCCGAACCACTGATCTGCCTCTGCAGTACAACTTGCTTTGCCCAAGGGAATACTCATTTCATTGTGTGACTATAATTTAGGGACTAACCCAAAGTCATTACAAAATTTTGCTAGTCTCCTTGTCTCCATTTGTGACTTCAAGGTCACAACTAGAACTTACATTAAAACTGAAGCTACTAAAATGAATCTCTTACTTCCAACAGTTACACTATCTTTCCATATCCCTCCCCAAACAAGAAGAATCAATTCTTGACATGGCCCATACTGCATTATTGATGTGGAGATGACATAAAATATCCATAATCCCACTAGGTGCAGTCTAAAAGAAATGCTAGTAACTACGTGATGGAATGACCAAGAGAGAAGAATCCTGCAGTGCTGTTCTCAGAGGTGAAATCAGTTGGAGGAGCCAACCCCTGCTCTTGACAAAGAGCCCATTAAAGCAGCTGCCAGCCTGCCACCATGCATTATTCAAAGACTAAATTCAAAGGCTACACAGACCAGGAAACTGTCACATCTTTGGTGCACTATCCAGCAGACCACGTAAATCACTGAGTATAAAAGGTTACTGTGCAAAACAGGTTCCTGAAAACCTTTAACTTCCAGAACTCACATGAAAGGAACAACTACTGGGTGCTTCACTGTGTCCAGGAGCAAAAGGAGAACTAGCCTGTTCTGATCTGTCTCTCCTGAAATGCAGAACAGTACTTGACAAAGCTGCACGCCTGCTCCAACCAGCAACAGGCTCCATGGCCATGGAATTGCACAGGAGACTAGGGGTGGCACTGCCAAAGGTAATTCTGAAACACCAAAAGCAGAACTGCACTTGACTGCAGTAGAACAAATGTGAGCAAGTGCTTGCTTTGGCTGAGACTGAATGAATTTCAGCTTCTCATATTTAGCCAGGAGACTCAAAGTCATTCAACATGAGCCTCTGCAGTGACAATCATGAAACAGAAAACCCTGCAATCCTACCATCAGATCCAATGAGTGCAATGTGTTTTTATCAATGTGGTCAAAGTCAAATGACAAAAACCTGCAACCAAGGGAGTTTATATATCCTGATGAAACCTTCCAGAGGATTATAAGTAGCCCTCACTATTAAAACTTGTAACTTACCTCCAGTTCATATTTTCCTTTTAACCAGTGGATCCTCCTGGGGCTTGTGCACACTAACTGAAAGAGCTCTTTATCATCAATTTTCTCCTTGAATGCCAACTCCTGAACCGTGGAGTAGTTTCTGGTTGAAGTGGTACTGGGCAAGGAGGAGAGCAAGTTCATGAAAAGAGATCAACACTGCTGCAGCTTCGTCTCTGATGGGCAAAGACGGAAGACGGCTCTTCCAATCCTAGAAACTTGTTGTTTTATTTATATCAAAATAGGTATGTAGATGCACACAGTGGGAAGTCTAATTAGTAACAAAAAAAAATGGTATACCAAGTAATTTTAGAATACCTATAAAATCTTGAAAGCACACATTTAAACTGCAGTAGAAAAATGTTAAGATATACCCACGTATTTCCAAGATTTCCACTCATGGAAAGATATTCACTCATCTCCAAAAACTCTTTGTCAAGGTACATGCAGTTAAATTCTTCCTTTAGAAATCAAAGAACAGAAATATTCTTTCTTCCCAGATGCACTTCATGTATTTGTTCTATATGATAATGGGAGCAATGGGAGCAACTCTCTTTGCAGACAGACTTTCGCCAATGGTATGTATAAATATCACTGCAACCAAGGAACCCAAACAGCTGAAAAGATGCAAATCATAAATGCAGAGAGGTACTGGTGTTTAGTTTGGCCTCATCCCAACACAAGCTTTCCAACTGAAATATGCCAAAATTTTTCCCTTGCCTTGCAGGCCTTTGAGGAACACATGGCCATGCTAACTCTACAGTAATCACAGCTCCCAGAAGTATGACAGATTGCACCATTTTCCCCGCAAAAAGGTCCTTTGTAATAAAGGAGGAAGTCAAACAGTCTAGGAGGAAGTAAAATAATAGGGTATGTATTCCTAATACAGTTGTACTCTAGTACAAAGAAATCTGTAGTAAGATTTAACAGTAAGAAAACATTTGCACTAAGAGCTTAAATAACACACATACTCCAAAAATTAAAAAGTACATGAATGCAGACCAGTGAAAACAGGCATCGGATGGAACAGATTCCTACAGAATCAAGTCTTAAGGCCCCTTTCCATACTTCTTGCAGAACTTTTTAAAATACACTGGTGTTGATTTGATTGTGAGTCAACTGCAATATGAAGATCAAATAATTCCTTCTTAATGAAATCACATCTAATAAACCTATCCATCAAATCATCCTATACCATGAAGTGATCATAATATTAAGCCATCCTCCCGTTTTTTCAGCCCAGGGAAAAATCCGGAACATTACACTAGCTAGATGCTTGAGAACAAGAGCTTTACAAATAAGAGCTATCCTGTGAGATTTCACACGCTCTACTTTGCCAGTGAAGCTTAACTCAATACGCACAGCACCATATCAGAAACAGAACTCAGCTCTACCCCCATCAGTACTGCTGTCACACAGGACAGGAATTGCCATTAGACAATACTGACCCCACAAGTCTCCTCTTATTTTGCCAGTGCAAAGCTTGCTTACTTTCAATACTTGCCTTATCCCAAGGGAAAGCAAATGTTATGCTTGGAAAGGATAAAAAACACAAACTATAGAATAGCAGAAGTACGTCAAACAAATTGAAGGGGAGGCAGGGAGTAGATGGAGAGCAAGTGAGAAGAAGGAAGGCAGCAAGCTCATCACACTGGAGCTCTGCTGTGCTCAGGTGCTCCAGGCTGGTTACAGGCAACTGCTTCAAATTCAACCTTTTTCAGTCCTGGGTCAACCCGGACTACTAACAAAATGACTTCTAAGAAGATGGACATTAAACCCAAAACATCAACACTGAAAAGGAAAACACTGTTTTCTTAGCCAAATCCTTTGGGTGTGGTGTGCAATGTGTTACAAATTATCTTCCTTGATATTTTTGGTATCTTACAGGGACCTTAACGTCAGGAAAGAACATTAAACATTTCAAAGCCAGAACATCATCACAGCACTGTTACACTGCAAGGTTTCAAGAGATCAATATCTCCCAATAAAGCATGGCAGAGGCACACAGAGGGAGGACTGTGCAGACAGCACTGTCAAGTTACATTCCATCTTTAAAAAAACACTTGAAAGAGAAGAACGTTTATGAGAGAAAAAGAAGGTACTGAGTTCAGGTAATTCCTCTAGAAGAACATAGCTCCTACATCGATATTAATACTGAAAGCTAAGATATATGAGTTTAACTAAAGGAATAGAAAAGCCAGAAGAGTGAACCAGACACCAACCATCATTTAACCTTATGTCCTAGCCTGTGTAACACTCTGCAAACCTTAGCAAGTAGGAAAAAGTGATCAGGGCAGACAGACAGCTGGTCAAGCTCCTACTCAGCACACGCGTGTCAGCGCCCCGCACTGATGTGCAGCCACTCAGAGGGCTGCACGCGGCACCTGTACCTCAGAAGCAGAAAAACTCAAAGTGAAAGTGAACAAATACTGAACTTAAAAAAATACAGTGGCAAGCTTCTAGTACAACTTTAAACCGTAGAACAGAAGCTACTACAGTTTTCCCAGCTCCATGAATTAGAAGTCAGTTTGATTTATCTAACAACTTATCACTATATGCCAGTGTCAAACCTGCCCTGGTTCACTTATTCTCTCACACCGAATTAAACATAAAAAATGAATACAAATTTCATGTGTCACTTAAAAGTAATCAATTTTAGAGAACGATTAAATGCCTTACTGCCTTTTTTTAATAGGTCAATTGCTGACCTTCTCCACACTCCAGTGCTCAGAGCCCAATGCTCAACAGTCCCATGAGGTTGCTTGTTGGCCATCTGGTACTACTGAAGGATAAAACAAGGAAGAAACACAGCAGAGCATGGTGGTGCTGTCATTCTGGGCCAGAAGACTTGGGTTTCCTAATATAAGACCTTGCTGAAGTTGGGCAAAGTTGGATCAATGCACATCAAACACATTAAGCTTACTGGCAGATATGTCAGTGTGCAATTGAACTACCCCAAGGTTGTTCAATGATTCAACGCGTCCATAAATAATTTTTTTCTAAAACTATCTTTTCCAATAGAGTCCTCGTGGTTAGAAAGAGGAGAAGTAGAAAACGTATGCCTTTTTCTTCTTATAATCCACCTCTTCAAAAAACAGCAGCGTTGTTAACTGGCAGCTTGTCTGGAAAAAATTTTGGTGATGTATTTGTTAGTGAAGTATGGGGTAAAGAAGATTTGCAGCAGCTCACTGATTGCCCCAAAGGTATCTTGATTCTTTATTCCCTGTCTGTAGCAATTATGAGGGTTACTCTGAAAGTCATGCCTCTTATTATGTTGGCCCATGGCATCAGAGTCATGTTGGTGGGTTGGCAGTAGAGGCTGAACATTATTACCAATATTCCATTACATTTTCTTGCCATGTGACAGATGGCAGCAGAGGGGCAGTCTGACAAAATGGTGTCTGACATGGAAGTATGTATGAAGCAAAGATGTGTCACTGAATTACTGCATGCGGAAAAAAATGACACCCACTGACATTCATGGATGTTTCCTAAACATTTCTGGAGACCAGACAGTGGATGTGAGCACTGTGAAATGATGGGTGGTGCGTTTCAGCAGTGGCAACAGTGACATAAAAGACAAGCCATGATTCAGACACCCAGGCACACCTTCACATCACAAAATGAAGAGCATCTCAATCAGCTCATAAGCACAAATTGGCAGATTACAATCAGGGAACTGTGAGCGGAGCTGAATATTGGCTTCACTGCATTGAAAGCAATGATGGCAGTGTTGGAATATACCAAAGTTTGTGGGTGGGTTTCACAAATGAACACTGTACCCAAGTTTGCCAGGACCTACTGAACAAATACGAGGCTGAAAGTGATAGCTTCCTGGATTGCAGCATTACTAGTGACAAGTCATGGTGTCACCACTACGAGCCAGAGGTAAAAAGAGCAGTACATGGAGTGGAGATACACCAATTCCTCAAAGAAAAGTTCAAGATGCAGCACTTAGCAAGTAAAGTGACACGCACTATCTTATGGGTTAGGAATGGGGTGATTCTTCTGGATTTCCTGGAACCCAGAAAAACCATCAGCTCTAAGCGCTACGGATGCTGACTAAACAAAGGCACATACATCTGGAGTCAGACCAAAAAAGGCAACCTTTCTCCTTGGATACAATAATGCGAGACCCCATACCAGTTTGAAGACCATAGAGCATGTTGCCAATCTTGGGCAGCCTGTACTAACATGCCAACCATATAGTCGAGATGGGGCACCTTTTGACTTGCATCTGTTCAGACCAATGAAAGATGCACTGAGTGGGCAAAATTTTCTAGCAATGCCATCATCATAGCAGCTGTGAAATAGATGGTCACCTCTGCTGGTGTGGATGTTTAGGAGTGCAGCATGCAGGCTCTTGTTCATCCCTGATGAAAACGCACAGCTAATGGTGGTGACTATGTTGAAAAAGAGTATTTTGTAGCTGAGAATTTGCTCTATCAAACAGTATTATTTTGCTCTTTGTATTTGTAGCCTCCATGGAAACAAATAGGATGCATTACTAAGTATATTCCACCACCAATTCCCTGAAACCAGACTTTCACAAATCAATGCTCACCGTAACAATGCATAACAACACAAGCCAAGACAAGGCAAGAGGCAGCTTTTTGCATACGCTGCACCATGCTGAAAGGATGCACTTTAGATCAATCTCCAAATACATGCAAGAACAAGATAAAGCAGGCTAGTATCCGTTACCAAGTGTATAATTTAGGATATATGTCAATATGTGATCATTTAAAGGGACTGATGCATACACAGAGCAGAAGCAAATCAGGAAGGACAAGTCTGACGTGAACTTGGACAAAACATACCTAGAAAGCTACAGGTATAGGCTGGCTTGTTTAGCAACAGGGATTAGTACATTAGTTTAAGAACCAATACATTAGTTTAGCAAAAGGAATATGTAAGCAATCACAGAATCATAGAATCACAGAATCATAGGGGTTGGCAGGGACCTCCAAGGATCATAGAGTCCAACTCCTAATAGTTCTAAAACCATCCATTACAGCTTTAGTGGGTGAATAATCTTGTTTTCCTCAATAACTCTGCACTGAGAACATAACAGAATGCTTTTATATTTTGTCTCAGTGATTTGCCTTGCAAGAAGCATTGGAGTCACAACAGAATACTTCTATCTTTTGCATCAAAACGTGCAAGGCCATTTTCCTCAGGTTCCACATGTTGTTTTTATAAAGTGGCTCACTATGGCCTAATAAGCAATGGAAATCTTCCAAACTGGGGAAAAGTGGATGAAAGTGGATCAAGGGCTTCAGTGATGAAGCTGATGGTGAAAAATATGGAAGAAGTAGGTGAGCACTCAACCACACAAGGCAGCAGTGAGCATCTTCGTAATTTCACAATTTACCCATTTTCAGAATCTAACTTATTTTCAATGCAGTATTAAATAGTTACTTTGATCAACCAGCATATATTTAATAAAGCTGCTTCTAACAAAGCAGTTAGGAGCAGGTATTTGATGATGCACTTGTGACAGATTTAATAGGTGGTTTTTAGGTCAGCTCGGCTCCATTCTACATGGAACACTTTCCTTTTCCTCTGCCTGGGTTGTGTTTGCTTTCTCTTGAAAGACAGAATACAAAAGGTTTGCTGCTTTTCCTCAGAAGGGAAGGTTTGATGTTTATGACATATCTGTGAAGAGCAGTTTTGAATAAACCATAAGTAGCTCTAAGGAAACAATTAATTAATATGTGCAAACTGCACATATTGCTTAATTTTAGGTGTAAAGGTTACCTAAATTTGAATAGATATCCATACTCAGCTCAAGAAGTAAATGGAATTAACTCCACTAAGAAGCAACAGCAGGAACTTTGTCATGGTCTAATCTTTATTGAGGGTATTTTTAAGCTTACCTACAATAATCCATTTGAAGTTATTTCCATTTTAAGTTGCTGAAAGTATTTTATAAACTGACAGAAACTTATTTTGAGTCTCCTGGAACTATTTTAAGCATTTAGATGGTAATGGAAAACACGTGTGAGTAACAAAATATCAAATAATTCTAACAGAACTTCCATACTTTATTCTAATCTTATTTATAGAGGCAAAGTGGAAATGGAATTCACCTTATATGACCAGACAAACCGACCCTGTAATCCCTGCTGGAACTCACATAACAGCTTTATTGCTCTTCAATATTACTTGATATTTTACTAAATACAAGCAAAATACTAAATACAAACTCTCTCCTTATCAATACATGCAGAGCCTCATTTCTGTTATCTTTTGGCATTTAACTCTTAGTAAACATAGCTAAATCATATATTTATTTCGAATTACAAGAAAGCACTCCATGAAATTTCAACTTTGTTATGAGTATCTGATTTTATTATGGTTCACTTATTTTGTTTTCCATTTTCTGATCAGCAGCAGTTTAAAGGTTTCCTGTAGTAAAGAGCACAACTGGATGGATGGCCACGTTCAACAAACATCCATGGTTCTGTAATAAATACATGTAATTCCCTTTTAATCCCATTTATACTTTTGGGTTCCACATAATTTTACTGCAGTAACTCATCTGATGTTCTTTTTCACTGTAAAAAATTTGCTTTTCAAACAAGACACCCAATATTTCACTGGAATACCTCAGTTCTCAATTTTGACAAAAGACTCTCAATAGTCACTTTTTCCCTATACTATTTCAGACCACAGATTTTATTTTTTTTTTTCAAATATATGTATTTCCTGCAGATATTTCTCCTGGAGGCTGAGGAGTTTAGCCAAAACAAACCGACAGAGGTGGTTTGTCACATCACACATACATAAACTGCTACAACATGATCTGGATACGAAAAGCTTACACAGCTCCACAAAAGGAGCCCCCCTATGCTCACCCAGCTCCCGTACTCTCCCTTAGCCAGCTGCTAATTGTAATTGCTGAAGACTGGACACTGACCAGAGGGGACCTTGGGTCAGATCCAACACAGTCACTCTTACATGCTTTATTCTTTCTTAGTGCAGAAGCCATTCTGTCTTCCTTATCCAGCCAGCCTACAAAGATTTAGTATTTATTTAGCTTTGAACTTAATTGTTACTTTTACAGTTGCACAGAGGAGGAAGAGGAACACGGGGATAAATAATAGGAGCAAACTCAAGATGAAGCAGGCTACAATAATACAGCCAGGTTTCCTATTTCATTCCAATTCATACCATCATATTCTTTTCGAGATCACTGTTAATATACTGAGCAGAGTAGACCTCAGCAAAGACCCTACTAACAATCTTCCATCTTAAAATCCAAACATTTAACTCTATCTTTTGTTTCTTGCCTTTCTGAAAATTGTCTAAATAACTAAGCAGCTAAACTTCAATGGTGTACAATTGTTTTTGGAAGGCAGGCTTTTGTAAGGTTTTCAAAACTTAGAGAACTGTCCTTATTCCCACATACGATGCCACCCTCAGACAGCTCTGAAAAGCATGCATTAACTCCCCTCTATGCCGTGATTACAATTATCATCACACATACTCTTCTGTATAATCATTCTATTCTTTATTACAGTTTCTAATAAAAGACCAATTTTTTCCTTAAATTTTTAATTTTCTCTAAATCCAAACACTAAAGCTCCTGATTGATTCAGTGAGAAACAAAAACTGTGCGTTTCCTTCAGTAATGGAATCTGTTGTTCTTAATGCTAACTAGATAACTGAAAATACAACTGTGTTCTCAACTGTAACATCTAGATAAATTGAAAAGCATTGAAAAAGTAGGTCTGAGGCCTCAATGGGAGTTACATGAAAATGCCTGCACTCTGAGCACAAAAATGCCAACAAAAGTGCTGCAGAATCACCATTCCAGTGCTGAAGTTCTAGTTTCATTGATTCATTATTAATAACAGACTCAAATTTGCAATGGCTGAAAAATCTCTTAAAAAAATCCTCTGTACAACTAGCATAAATAATCATCCATCAAGAATACCACCAGCCAGTCATTTTTGTTCAAAACTATCATTTGAGTACAATTTTAGCTGCACATTTGCAATAAAAATAAATCCCTGGTCTCTAAAGAGCCAGAAGGAGGTCAATTTAACACCGCTTTCAGGAGCCACAGTGCACTGCTGCTAATGAAGTCTCTCACTGCAGAGCCTGTTACAGCTCCAAGTTCACACTTACTGCTTGTCTGAGCTCAGAGGCTCAGGCAGGTCGTGTGCAGGCAGCAAGGAGCAGCAGCAGCAAGGTTCTGCAGGGCTACCCAGTTCCAAAGGAGAACAACAGCCAGCATCAGGCCATGCAAATCACCAGAGATGGCCCCTTGGGGCAAGGCTGAGCCAAAAGGAAGGTATGCATATCCTCACAGCCCCCTGAACAGCAAGCCTGGGGATATGAGCAACTGTAAGAGACATCGAGGAAATGCCTACAGGGATACTACACTTAATGATTACACCTTCTAAGGTATTCAGGACACACATCTTTGTCAAGCTAATTAAACCCAGAAATCACTTGCTGTTTGCCTCATTCTGGGAGGAAGGAAACAAGAGACAGACAGCCTCTGTGTGCCCTAGGGGGCACTGAATTCCCTGCTACAATTACCTCACAGAAAAGGTAGGAACATCTTCAGACTGCTGTCTGCAATACACAATTACACGTTTAATGAAGCAGTTGCTTACTTTCTCAGCAAGAGCTGAATGCGTCTTATGAGAATTTCATTATAGGCCCTAAAACAAGTAAGAATTTTATACAGGCAGACAATATGTAATATACATGTATGGATGTATGCATGTATTCATTCATTCCAGATGGCATATATGGCCATTTAGAATAAAAAAATATGGAAAAAAAAGACAAACAGATAAAGATGTGGAAAAGTTATAAATGTAATCCTACCTAATCCAGAATGTTTCACTCTTTGACAGCACCATGCAGCACCAAACATCAGGCCTTATGCAAAATAAATGTGCCATTTGCACAGTGTTTTATTGGACTCTGGATAAAATAGAGGAAAAGCAAGTTATGTAGGCCCTGCCAAACAAAGTCAAAGAGTCTACAGGCAATCTTGTAACCAGCAGTGACTTTGACATGGAAAGAGAAGCAAAGCAGGTATTTAGCCCTTTCTCAGTGCCAGAAGGAGGAAGGTGCAGAAAGGCACTTGCTCAGTGCCTCCAGCATCTATGAGCTGAAAATCCATCTCTCTTTGGCTTCTTAATCTGCAACATTAAGTGAGTGCTTTACAACCAAAATTGTTTTATTGTTATTTTTGACACTAAGCAAAACTAATGACTCCTTCATAGACAGAGAAAACTCTTCTTTACTTTTTTACAAGAAACAAAAATTATAACAGTTATAGCATAGGGGATGAATTCAAAGTCAGACATACTCGAGACATATCTAGACATATTTGCCCAACTGCATTGTTACGACTCATTTAGCTTATCCCAAATTCTCCAGATGTCATCTCCCTCTCTCTAAGTAAGCAAACAA
This sequence comes from Phasianus colchicus, assembly GCF_987193195.1. Lineage (NCBI taxonomy): Eukaryota > Metazoa > Chordata > Aves > Galliformes > Phasianidae > Phasianus > Phasianus colchicus. The sequence goes on from NC_143445.1 coordinate 7,403,229, forward strand.
AAAAACTTCAAAAACCAATTTGAAATGCTGCTTCTGCAAAACAACTGGCAGAATCAGCTGGATAGAGACCATTTTTTAAGCCTGCCGGAACAGAGCATCATTCACAGACTATTTAAAAAATTAAAAAAAAAAAAGCAAAATAAAAAAGCAGAAGATGACATACAACCCTCCACACAAAAAAGGACAACATATTGCTTTTACTTCTCCAGCAAACTCTGTATTTTATAATGCTCACTACAGACAAAACTGGGAAGCAGTATTACCCATACCTGCTTGCTGGCAAGGGTGCTCCTCCAGCACTAGCCAGATCAGCAGAGAAGACTGCACAGGGAGATGCCCTTTACCAGCAGCCCATGGATGTCAGACAAACACACAGCACTACTGAGCTCCACAGAGGATCAGGACATTACTGCCAGATTAGCACTGGGAAGTGGACTTACCATCTGCTTCTTAGGCTTGAAGTCTTAATCCTAAAAGCTTGAAATTTTTGCACACCTAATGGATGTTCTCATATTATTTCTAGAAGTGAAAATGGTTTTCTTCATCATCAGCTGTACTGTTGAGTATTGAATGACTTCCCAAACAAAAGGAATGTTTCATTGCCACTTTCATCTGCTATAAGAGCAGGCTGGTTCCTATAAAACAACCACTTTCATGTATTACTTCAAATACTAACCATGTAGAGCTACCCTAAAGCTCCAGTTTAAAAGTCTTATCTCTCTTGTGTACTGAGGAGAAAACATTAAATGTAATGGGGTTTTGATCTCCAGCTTATCCTATTTATAGGGTGACTACCACAGGGCAAAACTGATAACTGCATTTGTTATTACAAGCAATAATAAGTGACAGAAAAATTGATGTGCATAATGTTAATTCTGCTTCCCCCTGCCCAAATATTGACATGCTTTCTCTTTTTTCATATAATAGCCCAACATGTGAAGGATTTAATCTTTCTGACACAAACAAAATTTGTTTAAATCAGAATGCCACCTATGGACTAGCTAGGATCTCTAAATATGACGTGCATATATGTAAATGCTACTTAATGGTAGAGCACATGCTGAGTTCTCAATACATTTGCAGGTAAGTTTTTCTCTTCACAGTATAGGAAGGAAAACTGACATCTTTACCAGATGCTATTTTGTTACTCACCCCCAGCAAAAACAAAACTTTTCCCTATTAATGCAACTATAACTATGCTTGCTATACTAAGATGACTTATAAATGAGAACCAGTACACTTAATAAGAATTTCCATTAAATAAAAGTAATGGTAATTCAAACCTACAGGCAATAAGTAGCATACTAGGTTAAAAAAGACATTTAGATTTCATGCCCACGCACATTACTTACTTTTTGATACTGACATTTTAAGTAGGTTTCTAACAACAGAGAAACAACCATGATGCCAGTGAGCGGTCTGACAAGCAGTTATAGGAAGCTCCAGCAGTTGATCAGTGAGTACAAGGGATTGCTGTGAGTACAAGTGAATACAAGGGACAAATTCCTCCACCACAGTGTCACAATTTTTCCTACTCTGAAACTAGCACTACATGCAAAATGATGGGCCATAGCTGCATTTCTCTATTTATACACTATAAAAACTCTTATGTCAGCAGCACAACATTGCAGAGGAAGCTTCCCTAAGCTGACAGATCCTTCACACCCTACCATTGAGAAAAAAGAAATAAAAGGAAAAAAAAAGACATTTTTTCATTCTGTTTGTTGGTGTTTTTTTTTTACTTTAGGAACAGGCAACCTCTAGAAATTTCTACTGCAACTTCTCTTAGCCACAAGTTTACAGGCACTAAATACCCCTGTGTGCAGCATCTCAAATACTCTCTTAGAACCAGGTAAGTTCTCAGATCCTGTGTCTCTGCATCAGAGCAGACTTGTTACACTGAGAAAAACAGAGAAACAATAGACGGCTAAGAAGTAAAAGTACACAGCTGCTGCTGCTCCCCAGCCACAGAAGCTGCTAAAGGCACAGCCCCAATTGGTACACAGCCCAAACCGTTGTTTGGATTTGTTTCATCTCCTTCCTGCTTTAAAGCCAAACTTATTCCCATTAACACTTTAAGATAACAGTATATGCATTTCCACATATTATACATGTAAAGCTGCTGGAAAGAAATGAGACAGAGAAAACCTGAGAGTTCCTTTGCTTGAGCAATTTAGAAAAAAAAAATTTGCATTTTCAGGAAATTGTTTGCATGCATGTGCAGTCACTGCTCATACCACTGATCTAGAGGAGTTCAGACATATTGCCAGGGATGATGATAAAATACCCCAGTATTTGATGCAAATCAAGTTATGTGTTGGATTTTGAAAACGTTTTCATTACATATGATGTAGTTCTTGCTTTATTCTCTCAATGGAATTATAGAAAACCTTAAACTTTTTATTGTTCATCAGTCATACACAGTTTGTAGAATTCTTTTTGAGGATACAGGATTTGATTCACAGAAACAATTTTTAGTAACACTTCAGAAAATTAATGAAGATTTTTAGAAATATAAGTTGGTCAAACATTAAGAATATTTCGGGTCAAAAGAATCTGCAGGGTTAATTTGACCTCTCAGACTCAGATATAGTACAGTTCTCTCATTTTTGCTCAAACTGAAAAGTTCAGTTGATAAGACACAAATGACAAAGACTCTGTTAGATGCCAACAACATCTCAGTGATTCCTGAGAAGCCAGTACTGAAAGCCACAGCAAACACTTGCCAAGTTGTTTGACTTCTACAAGCTCTTGGTTCGGCTTACAGAACAAGCAGTTATCAGCAGTCAGCAAAGCTCAGCAAGTTTGTGTTTGACACCAGGAGGACCTGGGTGAATCTTCAGTTCCTCCCGTAAAGCTGGGGTTGCAATATGAGCTCCTGACAGAAAAACTGCTGTAGAAAATGAAGTTAAGTAGGGATATTTGTTGTTCAGGAACTTGGATAGACTTGACCTGACTTTTCTGTGCACTATTTAGCTTACTGCAGCCAGGCTTATTTCTTTCTGTCAAAATATCAGCAGCTTTGCATTTTTCACCCACCCCATACATCCCTGTCTTTCCCTCTTCCATTCAAGCACAGGTGCCTTCTTCACATTGTCTTTCAACTATTTTTTCAGAGAACTTGCTGGCACTTCTCACTTCATCTCTCCTGACACACATTTCTTTTAAGCATGTTCGTCATCTGTCTCTCGTGCTATCATTTTTTGTACACTACAGACCCTTTTCTAACTGCCTGTCTCTCCAATTTTAACATACAAATCTCTAAATGAAAAGTAAAACATGCTAGCATTACCTCTGACACTAGAAAATATCTCAGAAAGGGGGCTTCTTAAGATATCACCCTGCAAGAGCATCACTTGACAAAGTTGCCATCTTTCAAAGAATCTACAGACAGAAAAGTCCCACATCAAACAGAACAGATCTAACTAGATCTCCAATTAAGCTGGTAATAGTGCTATCCAGAAGCCACAGAAGTATCTTCAGAAAAAAAAAAATAGATTTTGCAAGCCCTCTCTCTCATTTACTTATTCATCCAGCTTATTTATTTTACAAGCCTACTCTGCAAACTTTGGCACAAATCCATGGCATTTGGAACTCCAAGACAGAGAAACCAAATGGAAATTTAAAACATGAAATAACTTTTTGACTTATTAGCAGTGTATTTCAGCTTGCTAGTAGGATTACATGATTTCTAAAGTGTAAGAATTTTGATACTGACTTAGCAGTGCAATCTTCTTCACTGTCCCTTAAAGGCACTAGCCAGCACAACATGTTATTAAAGGTAATCAAAGTTCATTACTACATTTTCAGGCAAAAAATGTGGAAGTCAGAACTGCTAAATCTCACTAACAGTGGACTCTTTTTGTTCTTTAAGGAACTATTTCCAATATTCACAAGCACATTCAACAAATGCCAAACCATCACACCCATGTACTGAGTGTCTGAAAAGGACTAAGGAAGAAAGGACTCACCTACCCCTGCAGACTATCAACACCCGAAATGATTCACTGAAGATGAGCACAAAGTTCAGCAGGCAAATAGTTCCAAGCGTTCCACCCAACCTAATTTCTGTCCTACTGATTATCCCCCTCTACAGCTTCAGAGCTATAGAAATCATTAGTGCAAGAAAGAGTTAAACGAAGGGAAACGCAAATTCAGGTGAGGCCTTTAGGCAAATGAAAGTCCCAAGGCTGGGCTTCAGCCTCTATGAGAAGAATGAAAATAGATACTCTGTAGTTCTTGTAGCTACAGAGATACAGTTTTGTATACATACATACTCACATGATTAAGAAGTTCCTTTAAGCAAAAAAGAAGTTCCCTGAAATATCCATGCATCAGATGAAGCTATCCTGCTCTCCCAAATGTGTTATGAACTAATTATTTGGAAGTACAAAAGGACTGGCTGTAACCAAATACTAATGTATGCTTAATGGACTGCAGGTTTTGCAGGATGTTTAAAGTTCCCCCTCTGATCTCTCTGAACTTTGGCTTTCATTTGTTTGTACAGGCAGAGGCCAATAGGTCAGACCACTAAAATCAGCAAATTGTTTACACATATGGCAAGCACACATCAAGTAGAAATGCAGTCAAGAGTACAGCCATACACAGCATATTAAAGCAATTGCTTTAGTTAAAATAACAAACATACAGCAGGTCCACATATGTGATCAGGAGACTTTGCAGTGCAGTGAAAAATCAGTATGAAGTAAGAAACTGACTGGTATTTCTTCAGAGCCAAAACACGTGTTCCAGCCCAGTCTAACCCAACCTATTCACTAACTCTAGCACTGCTCCTTTCCAGAAAAGTGGCAGTCTTTGATAACATCAGTGTCAAATTTTTATCAATCTTTAAGTGCAAGTTCAGCACTGTGACAGTTATTACCACCAAGAATATGAAGGTTTACAACGTGAGGCTGGAGGAGCAGTGCTCACTGAACTTACTCTCCAAGTGTGCTCTGAGCGTGCCGGTCAGCTGCCTTTGTTTGGACAGCACATCCACAGGCAGTGCCCACCGCCGGATGACGCATGTCAGTGCTGGCAACACGGGGCAGTTCCTTGATGTCTAAGCCTTTAAAATTATTCTACTCTCTACAGACAAAGATTTTACAAAAAGCCTATTCAAATACTATGTTTTAGATATTATAAATGATTCAGAATTAAGGCAGTCACAGAAATATTAAGCACTTCAGTTGTAAAAGGGTGAACAACTTACTAAAGTAACTCCACGTTCTTTGTTTTGTACTGGTATTTTTGAGAGCAGTTACATGCTCTTTGCCTAAGAGAAAGCCAAAAAGTAAAATGTAATAACTTCAGAAAATGAAGAAGAGCGTCGGGGTCTGAAAGAAACTTATCCTAGTAAAATACACGTCAGCTGTCAAGTTGGCTGAAACAAGAGGAGAGGAAGAAATTCTTTCAGCTTCAATGTGCTGTACGAAGGCTTTTTAAAAATTCAGTGACATGCAAAAGAGTGATATTTTAAGCATTTACAGCTACTTTTAATTGCAAACCAATTGTCTTATCTTTAAATTTAATGTTCAAGCTGCACATGTAGACATGAATATCCACGTGTACAGGAGATGCAGCATGATGTGGTGTAAAAATGTCCGTTCTGAGAAAATCTAACTGTGAACCTCTTGTTTCAAAGTTGCCTATTCTGTGCTTAATTTTGGATTCTCACAAAGTGCTTTTTCTGGAACAAGATCATTTGTTTTGCCAAACAGTGATACAGGAAAACAAGAAATTGCTCTGTAACACTGATGCAGTTATACCCTGCAAGTTTAAATGCACAGGTTGATGGATGCAAACTGCAAACACTGCAGGACTACTTCAAATAAGTCCTTCTGGACAGAATCAGTGGTTTATTAGAGTCTTCAGTAAAATCTGTTGTATTATGTGCTTAAGGCAGCTGTGCCTACTGGCATACAGTCAGTAAACATCTAATTAAAATCTGTGTAAAACTTACTTCTTTCAACACATAATGAGGATATCATACATACAACATTCCTAGAGACACAGTAAATTTTCATCCGGTAGGACAGATGCAACTGGTTCCAAGAAACTAACATTGGACATCTAACCAACCTGTGCTGATCAGAATAGAAACATGACTATGAAAGATATCCTCCAGCGAGGTGAAGAAATTGACAGAGACAGTTCTAATAAGTCATCTTATTTTTAAAAAAGAGATCGGAAAGATATGCCAGGTCTGGAAGTTCATTACTTCTAGAAACATTCACATAAGACACTGGAATACCCTTGCATTGTTTTACATCCTAAGAGCTTGGCAAATGTATGGAATTTGTCTTTTCTTTGGCATGGCCACCTAAAAAATACAGGTTTGACTAACTGATACAAAGTAACACTGCCTCACTTTATTACTGTTCAGTTAACTCCATTATTTTATCCAATGCAATCAGTGAATAAAGCTTCCATTACAACAGACATCATTGGCACCAGTCCTAAAGATGTGTAAACCAAAACCAGCCATAGAGAATACTGGTCAATATTTAGAATGTCAGATAAGATCTTGGAATAAGCATCATCATTTTATCTTCTGTATTTCAACACCAACTAACATTTAAAAAACATATCTATACAATGGAAAGAACCCCCATGCTTCTTGTAGATGAAGTGTAGTTTTGTCAGTAATTTTTATGTTACACCTCCCCTGCCTGAACTCTGAATTCAGTGCTGACATCCCATTTCACACTTCTGGTATTGGAGTTTTTCAGATAAACTAAAGGTTGTTTTGATCACAGGCCTGAAGATAGACCTGATTAATCAGTCCCACCTCAAAACAGTTCTAAGTGGAAGACTCAAGTAACTTACATTCTCTCCATATATGCTTATCAAATAAGGCGAGAGGGAGCTTTGATCCAGTCCTGTCACCGCTAACAGGACTTTTTGTTATCTTCAAAAGACAGCAGAGGACTGAACCTGAACACAGGGCCTAACTGCTATGGCAAAGCTTCCCCTGGTGGCTCACCCCAGGACACTACAAGGTGCACCAGTGCCTGCAGCCACACAGCACGAGGGAGAGGAAATTCAAGGATGCAATATGGAAGAAAAAAGGAACACAAAATGATGGCTTGCAGCATAGCTTACCACCTTTTATCTGAGTGAAACACTGCCCTGGATAAAAGAAGTCAGGCTGCTATCTGCCTCTCTTCAGCTACCCTGCCTGCAGGAGAAGAAAATTAAAGCCATCTGTACAAGGAGCTCAGGATTAGAGAAGGAAAGAAACTTCCAGAGCTACAGACACACTTAAAAGTAATATCATAAGGAGAAATGTAATTCGTGAGGAAACTTATATGAAATCAGTCAACATGGAGAAAGCACGCACATTTCTGACAACAAAATAAATACACCGGATAATCTATTGCCAAGCATAGCATGGAAGGTTGGATTTATGCTGTGCTGTGCCTGACAGCAATGCAGACAGAGCAAATCTGAAAAGAAATATTGCTTGCAAATCACAGTTTCTAACAAACCTTTGAGAATCACATAGCTGAGTAGTTCCAGCAAATTCAGAAAAGGATTAAGCAAGGCTATGAAATTTTTAATTGCTAATTTAGAGTAAAAAATATTATATTCAAAGTGTATCATTAGATTACAACATTCACTTCAATTTTCAGAACAGAAATAGAGACATGAAGAGAGCACACTGACATGTTTTTCTGTTGTTTCCTTAAAACTAAGATTTGGCAGGAGCCATGGTATCTTTATGAATGACAGAGGGAAGAAAAAACACAGGTATGTCAGGACACAAACAAACCATAACACAGCTGCAGACTGCTGAAGCTTGTTCTTCACCTCAGGAGCTACTGAACTTCGAATTATACCGGCACCTTTCCATGTCATAGGTCAGTGACAACTGGATTCCCTGCTAAATAAATAGACTAGATCAGATTGCAAGGAGAAACCTTGATATCTGCAAAGCTAATGTATGCCTTAAATTGCCTGAGGCGTCTCTATCACTGGAGGTCTTACTAGGTGAAAGCTGTATAAAACAAGACATGGCTAATCTTAAAAGAGTATGAGCCTCAGAAGTTCTGGCTACATATACTAAGGAACTATTTACTGCCAGCCTTGGGTAATCTGGTGATTCTATGTGTTATTACAGTACATTTATACAAGTGAAAAAAAATCTGTAAGTATTCAGTGTTCACCCAAACAGATGATTACAAAGATGATTCACCACTGCAGCTGAAGTCACACACTCAGATCTGATATTTCCATCCTGTGGAAAAGTGATGCTGCACCTGACATTCCACTGTTATTAATTAAAAAAAAACTGCATTACTGGAAGCTAAGAGCAACAACAACAACAAAGGTAAGAGTTAATTTTTAATAGACATGCAATAACAAAAGAAGAGAGAAACTCATCTGGGGAAGGGAAAAAAGAAGCTGGAGGACTGAAGAATACCAGAAGAGCATCTGGGAGAGAGATGGAAGGGGCAGGAGGAGGCTGGGGCAAAAAGCCAATTTACCATGTGGTGTATTTAAGTGAGAAAGCATTGGCATGAAACTTCTGAGAAAAGGCTGCAAATCCGAAAAAATTAGAAAATGTCAACAAATTAGGATTAGAGGACAAGAAATGTGCTTAAACTAGGGGAAGAGGTGAGTATTCCAGTGAAAACAAGAAGCCCCAACAATGAGCTATCGTTCCTAAAGCAGGAACTGAAAATCCTTTTTTCTATTAAATTATCTTGAAAACTAAAGATTGCATCTTCACAGCATTAGCAGCTCAGTTACTACCACTTCATCCTCTGATTGCACATCTGCAGGGAAAATTCTTCTTAAGATCTAACAATGCTGCATCTTCAGAGTACATTATTTCACTGCAACCTCTGGAGTAATACCTTATTTAAACACCATATAAAACAAACAGGTTTATCTAAACAAAGAACACTCATTTAAAAATCGTAAATTGAAAATCACTTGGGGGAAAATCCTGTGTGTTTGATGAGAAACTATACATTACTCCAGGTAGTTGGTAATTCTGCAAGTTTGACTTAGATTTCCTCATAGCAAAAAGGGGCCTGTGGGGAAGAGTCCATATGATAAACATTAATTACAAACATTTTACAGGCAGATTAACGTGAGTTAAAATAGGAAATAGGAAAGCAGTCGTGCTTAATTCCCAGAGCTCCAAAATTATAACAATAATAGCTGAGACACACAGTCCACAAAGCATCCTGAAGAACTGCAACCCAAGGCCTGGAAAATATTCAAGGGTTAAGCCATGGTATTCTGTGAGGCTGGGAGGGTAAGGTTTGAACAGGCCCCACGCCCTAAAGCCTCTGCAACTGTACCCTGAGCCCCTCCTCCCTTGCAGCTCCTGAGACAACACAGGGGCCCGCAAACCCCACGTGCTCCTCCCCAGAGGGTCATGGAGTTGTAAGCAGCCAACCTGCAGAAAGGCAGGAGCCAAAGTGACAAGGACCATTTCCCCACGCAGCCCAGAGGATGAGCATCCAAACCTTGAATTACTGCTCCTGAGCTGCCTCAATACAGTAACTGATACACATCCTGAAACTGAGCCAATGTCCTCCAAACAGCCTCAGTTTTATGTCTGCTGCAGCTCTCTGCAGTCTCAGAGGACAGGCTGTTAGCATGTGAAACAGGACCCAGGATTTCTGTTTAGATGATTGCCTTAATCTATGTTTGTTCACTGTAGGTAAATTTAGAATATAGTAGAATAGTTTTGTTGAAAGGGATCTGCAGATGTGATCAAGTCCAATTGCCTGACCACTTCCAGGCTAACCTGAAGTCACAGCACGATATTGAGGGCATTGCCCAAATGCCTCTTGAATGCTGGACAGATCTGGGGCATCGAGCCCTCTAGGAAGACTGTTCAGTGTTTGACCGCTCTTACGAGAAAGATCTTTCTCTAGTGCCCAGCCTGACTTTCCCTCACTGCATGAGTTAGCCTTCTTGCAACTTCCAAAGACAAAATAGTTCTAGGAGTAAATCATGACTCCACTGGACTACCAAACAGCTGCTGTGCAGCATTAGCCCCACATCTTGTCAAATTCATTCGCTCTTAAAGAAATAGCTTAAGGATTTATAATCAGAAACACTGGCAGTGGGGTGCAAGCTTTTGATTGTCAATTCCTATAGTCCAATCAATGTGTTATAATTAAAAAATCAGGGCTCTTTCATTCTACATGCAATTTCAAGACTTTTACAGCTGATTTGTACATTGATACATCCTTCCTTTATGCAAACACACAACAATGGAGAGTTTAGGCATAGGCATGACACACTGGAAGCTTTCTTTAAAACTGTCTGGATCACACTGAGATGGAGTCTGTAAGGAGGGGATGCATCCCACCACATATCCCAAGCAGCCTTCACCCTGAAGCAGCAGCTGGGATAGCGTGCTATGTAGGATGAAGAAATGTTCAAGTGACACCAGAAGGTGTTCTCAGGCATGCCATAATGTTAGCATTGATGCACACTCCCAGATGCTTCTTCACAGCTATGCTGACACAGGCACAAAGAGCAGCTCCCAGGTTGAGGTCCTGCTAGTCTGCAGCTACAGGGAATGCAGAGCTTCCATTCAGGCACTTCTGTTGCATTGCATGACAGCTGGAAATCCTTTCTGCACTCTCTCTGTATTCTCCAAAAGATACTAAATTCTAAATTTTGTACCTATTAGTTGCACTAATAAATTCCCTATGTGTGTGTGTGGATCACGTATTATTATTACGAATGCAGGCAGTCTGTATTCTGGATGTTCTTCTGTAAAACATTCTGCTGGAATTCCAAACGCTGGCTGTTCTGGCAGGTAGTTTTCAGGAACAAAACAAATCACCGTGTTCAGTTCATTTACTCAAGGAGTAAGTTTCCTACCACAGCACTGTTATGGGGTCCTCCCACCACTTTGTTTAAACACACAAGTACTGGTGTATTTGTGAAGATCTGCAGCTTTTTGCTATTTGTCTGTTCTAGTCTATAAATAGTCTCCAGGATTCCTCATTAGACAACAGACGTAAATAGCCCAGCATTTTTTAAAACACCAAAGTACTCTGATGAAAAAAAAAAAAAGCATCTGAAAACCAACACATCCTGCCCTCACTGTGCATTTGCGCTTTTTTTTTTTTAATTACTGCAATAAACAGTGAGTCAGAAATCTGATGTAAAATTCTGTGCAACTTAGACACTGAGAAAACAACAACATGGCAAATACGGATAGCATTTGATCAAAGAAGTTTGTCCAGGGAAGAAGTGAGCGTGCTTATGAGGAGTGCCCTCCATCCTGTCCACCTCCCTTCTCTCCCCAACTCTGACCAACACCCGCAGCTCTTGGTCTCTCAAGTGTGAGCAGAAGACTCTTGTGGAAGTCACTGCCCATCAAAGGAGCTTCTGAAGCTTCAGGAAAGCTTTACAACAGAACATTCAAAGTTACTTCTTTAAATCACACACATTGCGCAAACTCATGAGTCATTCAAAGTGGTCAGGTGGATTTTCACAAATTATCATTTCATATCAAATGTAAGTCTTGGTTTCAACTTTATCTCTGAAAAAGATTTAAAAAAAAAAAAAGTGAGACTTTATTCTTCACAGCTGGAACCACCACGGAGACGATCCCCAAGCACACATACCACTTACTGCTTCAATTCCATCTCTCTTTTATCCCCCTGCTTTCCTCAACCTTTAGTACTTTACAGCCCCCAGGTCAGCAGCTCAGGTCATTGCCCACCATGCCTTTACCCACTCCGTTTTTGTTCCTCGTCGCTCCCTGGGCATCGCAGCAACTGCTGCCCTAGTCACATCTCACCTTCCTTCTACACCCCAGAACTGCAAGAAAAAGGCACACACTGCAACACTGATCATTTCCAAAACTGCTTTAGGCTCAGACTATTCCTCCCAGACAAGCAAGTCGCCATAGGAAATACATTTCTGTACAGAAATAGGTACACCGCAGACATTCAGACTATAAAAGGCTTCTGCTTGTCCACTCCAGTTTAAAGAAACCCCGACATCCAGCTCTTTAGTTAGGCAGGCTCCTTATGAAAATAGCAGCTCTTACCAACAGACGCAGTATAGACAGTCAAAATAAACAAAAATAATATCTGATACCTATTTAGGTCACCACAGAAGTGATTAAATATAAATACATACATATTTTTCTACTTGTGAACCATATCATCAGAAAGTATTGTTTCTTGCCAGACAAAAAAAAAAAAAAGTCTGCCTCTGAAATTCCCCTGAAAAGTGGGATAAAGTTCAAATTAAAAAATGAAGCTCTTTCAAAGGTTTGGAAACACCTTTACTAATTCTATGGGTAAAAAAAAGAAATCCTGCTCATTTACCAAACAACTTCTCTATTACATTCAATACTTGGAAATAGTTTGAGAGGAAGAGTAGAATTCCTTACCAGCTCTAGTAATCATATGATAACCACTAGGTATGGTACAGAGGACTTCTTACACCTATGCTTCTAAATTAAATAAGCAATTTACAGTCATCAGAAATATTTTGCTTTAGGTAAAGTAATTTTAAAAACTCTCTACTTGTCACAGTCAGCCATAAGAATACACTGCAAATAAATTTTTAAAATTATGCAACAGGCACAAGCCAAAATTTGGTATTCTGAGCTTGCGTAGTCTAAAATACACTCCTCACCTTCAAATTGCAACCTTACTCTGTAATACTTGAACTGCTGAAAATCCCTGCTGCCAAGGTCTCCACTTGCTCTGTAAGACATCACGTAAACAGACACCTAAGCTGCAATGAGCACTGAGCAGTAACAATCAATCAGTAAATGACAAGTTACAAGTCATTTCTGACAGCACTATTTCACGAGCAGCCAAGTTACCACTTCCAGATCTACCAAAAGCTACAGCCAGCAGCATGAGATACCTCCAGGGGGAAAAAAAAAAAAGAGAATTCCTAAGGTTAAAAAGCAAGCAAACAACAAAAAACAGCATACACATACGTATGGCTGGATAGAACAGCTTTTAACAGAGGAGATATTTGTTTTAGAGCACAGCTAGACAAGCTATTTTGGTTTCCTGAATGCTGTTATTGTGCAGGACAGTAAGGGAGCAGTGAACATGTGATAACAAATGACGTGATTCCAGGATGTCAAAGTGCCTCATGGCGAAGTGGCTTTAAGCTTCCTCTTCACATGATCAGGTCAGCATTCATGCTGACATAAAAGCTTAGTTTACAAGTTTACTCTTAGCCATGGGTTCACGCTTAGAAATGACTATTCTGTCTTCCTTTGGGATCATCTAAGGAAGCTATCCCGTCTTTCCAACTGAAATAACCCACAAGGGACCGGATGGGAATTTTTCTGCCTGCTGTCTCACAGTCCACTGCTAAGCTTCCCTACTTATCCCCTCCTATTTTATAATTTCTGCCAAACCCATTCACATCCTCCTCCTTTGTTTTCATCTCTCTAGTGCTCCCTTGAGTGGCCTTGCAAAAGGCACAAAAGGAATGCGGGATGGCTCCTTCTGCAGACGTGGTGGACCAAGCCAAGCTGTACTTTGCTTACCTTGGCAGATATTGCCAGCATTATAGAAATTGCTTTCACACACAAATCTCCAGTTTGCAAAAGCATCTCACCCCCACCAGCTTCTAAAAAAACTCTGTAGCAAGCTGCCACCACAACGTCTGAGTAACTGAGTAACTTCAATAGTCGTTTTCATTTTCATATAGTCCTCCAATAGTCGTTTTCATTTTCATAGATGTATGAAAGCACTCAAGAAGCTATTTAGCATCTGAGTATAATAACCTCAAACATGGCTTCTATGTATAAAGATTCTTCACCCCCCAGTGCCCATAATAGATGCTTATAAAAGGGTAAACTTAATAAGGGTCACATTCTTTAATTATGTTTCTACTTTGTATGTCAAATGCAGTGCTAATGAGCAGAGAATTAATTTGATGGAAAAAACAGACCATTCTATCCTAATTGAAAAGAAGAGCAAATTCCTTTATAAATCAGCAACTGAAAGGCACAGGTGTTGTAGAAAGAGAATAATCTAATAGTAAGCGTACGAGACAAGTTCCATTCAAATCCAAAAATCTAGGAATTTTAGTTTAGTAATCTTTTTTTCCAAATCCATGCATTTATATTCACAGCTCATATTGTGGGTCAGATAATACAGCATTAACAAGAACAAAGGTCCACTTAGTACCTTGTTCAGCCTTCGCTGCATAATTCCCAGCAGCAGATAAGCTGACTGCAATAACTGGGCTACCGTACGCTAAGCTGCAGGTGGATCTGATAGAGCTTGCTCCTTCCCAAGCAGTGAGAAGAGCTGGACCAAACTCAGCCTGCAACACATACACTGGTGCACTACTTTAGGGACACAACAGCAACATGCTGCTCCTGACTACAGAAGTACTTAATTTTATATTATGCCTCCAGATCAAAAACAGTTAAAGCGTAATCCAAGAAACTGCATTTCTGGAGAAGAAAATACCCTGAGAGAGCGCCTTCTGAAATGAAGAGAAGGATTCTTTTTCAGAAAAAAAATGCTGAATGCAGTTTTTGACCAGAGCTTTCAGATTCTCAAGAATCAACTGTTGCTTCTGAGGGTCCAGGAAAGACAACTATGGAAAGAAAGCCTATCAGTCTGAATTCACATGTTTCTACACACTATTCAAGAGTTCCCATTACCACTGTAAACTTTTATAAGATCCTATTTGAAAACTACAGATTTAAAACATATCCTCAAGTAAACAAGAGCTTTACTGTTCAATACATCCAGAAATTGCTCAAGATTTTTTTTTTTCCCTCAGTCTGCTCACTCCCACTGGAGACAGATTTCTTACCGCTGTGCATGTTAAAACAGAAAATTCTTGCAAAAGCAAATATTTTGATGCAATCCATACCATCCTCATAGATACTAGTTGTGAATAAAAACTACGGGATGCAGTTTACTCAGAGAGAACAGCCATCCCCTAGTACACATGGCTCACAATCAGAAGGTAAAAAGATAAAACAAATTAAACAAGAGAAGAGTTGAAAGAGAGTGTAACGAAATATGGTAAGACTTACGGTCAAGTCCATTGATGTATCTCATTGTAATTTCACAGTGTCCCCAAACCGCACTGACTATGGGGTAAAGTTTTTTCCCTTTTAGTCCTCTGAAGGCCACTCCAAGATACTGTCCATCTACCATAAAGCTGAGCGTTCCTTCGTCCATATCCAAAACCACCAGTAAGGAGTCTGGGAGTACAAAAGACTCATCCGGTTCCAAAAAGACAGGATACGTGACCCCAGGCTGGTTTTTACAATTGTGATAAAGTTTGTTGCGTCCCAGATCCCAGCCCCACGACTCACTGTTGCTGCCCACCAGTGACGTGTACCCCACCGAGTGCAGCGGTGCTTCGGCTGTGGAGACTCCCACCACGGCGTGAGTCCCCCGCTGCCTCGTGGGCCAGTGGATTTGCCAGACATGGAGACCTCTTGTGTAGCCGACTTTGCCTCGGATGCAATCTGTGCTTTGGGCCACGGGGTGTCTGTGAAAAGTCAGTTTATCATCTTCCTTTACGAATATATTTAAAGAGCGATCTTCGTTGTTCCAAGCATGTTTGTACTGGATCTCCAGCTTTGCAGGGGGCATATCCAACAACATGTCCAGCCGTGCAGGCTTACAGAAATCCGGGCCTCTCAGCTCTCGCTTCACTGGCCTAAAAGGGGGCTCCCTCACATCCACAGACTTTATGCTCCCTGAGATTTTCTGGCCCATTGCTTGGCTGCAGATTTACCAAGGAGAAAGAAAAGCTGACTTTGGCCCAATGTTACCTCATGAAAGCGCTTGTACACTGAGCCAGTGGCCTGGCAAGCTGACTGAATTTACTTCTCCTGTTTGGAGCTTTTTAGCAGCAATGTTTTCAGAGAAAAAAATGTTCCTGAAAAAAAAAAAAAAAAAAAAACAGAAATTTTCCAGTTAGTTTAAGAAAGTCAATAGGAAACCCACAGCATATTTTTAAAGAACAACTTATTTTCCCTGGTAGTTATTTGAAACACAAAAGCTGACAATTCACCACTTTTCGCTCAGTAATGTACCACATTAACCAGACTGTTGACAGCATATTCTGAGCCCACCAGCACACACAGCACAGACAGTCATTTCCTCCAATTCATAATAGGATACAGACATTCCTCACCTTCTGCCCTTCTACCCATTTTGTCTGACCAGGTTCGCAGCAGTCTTGAAAAAGGACACGGTATTCCCCAGCAACAGCAATAAACTTGGTGTCCAGCTGCAGCTTCACTTTCACTTACTCTTTTGTTTCATACTCTCAGAAATATGCACTATGTCTCCTTCCATTTCTAGCTGTTCTTGTCCCTGGGCCCTTGCAAAACAGGGCTTCAGCTTTGGGCTCCTCTAGAAGAAATGAAGCCAACAGCAAATGGCTGAAGAATTCTAAATGTTTATTTTTAGGGTACCCTGTTTAGCAAATTGTGAAAGCATCTCTGACAGAGAGGAATCTCAGCTCTATCACTTTGAAGAGGGGTACAGGGAAAGTAAACAAATCAATGTCTGTGTTATATGAAAGGGTTGGGTTTATTTTTTTTCCCAAAACAAAGAAGTAAAAAATGATTTTTTAAAAATGATTGTTAAATCCATGCAACAGGTAATTTATTTTCTAGTGGCTTGTAGAAAGTCAATCCCGCACAGGCATATGTAGGCATGTGCATAAAATGTAAAACTTCTTTGTACTTAATTTTAATCAAAACACCTAATTTCAACAGTTTAAAATAAGAACTCAACTTAAGTGCCCAAGTCCCTCATATCGTGCTTGCAGGAAGATTCAGAACATTCCCCAGGAGTTTCTTCTCACTGAAACAGTACAGCAACTTGAAAATTATCCAACATGAGATCAGCTTGAAAGATCTCTTCCTTCTTTCCGCACCATGTAAAGAGAATCTGGAAGCTCGAACAGTAATTAGATTTAACTTGACGCTTGCCACTGCAAACTTGCAGAGGCACTTGCAGACTTCTGCAAAACTGACTCGAAGGTACAGTGATGAATGTGATCTGCTGAAGCAAGATCAGTACTATATTTAACAGTAATTATCCAGAGGGCAACAAAATACTGACAGTAATATGCACACAGAGAAGTGACAAGGAGTAAATACCATCAGATCAGAAGGCTTTAGTAGAAGGACACATGATCAGTAATTGGATGGCTCGTTTCAAAAAGATGCTTGATTATTTGAGCTTGATGGGAGTATATGGGAAGAGAAAATGTCAGCTGTTTAAGAGGAACCCCAGTGATTCCTGGAAGAGATTTATCTCAACATGTCTCTTAAAATTTCATCTTGAAAGCACAAGGTGACTGCCATGTTCCTGTTGGCGTGCTGAGGGGAGACAGCCAGGAAAGTCCTCGGTGCATCCTCACATTTCACTTCCCAATCACATAAGGAACTAACCTTGGCACTGAGATTTAACTGGCAGGTTACCAAAAGATTACGAACAGCAAAGGGACTCACTTGGCAAGACACAGACTCTTCCTAAAGCACCCCAAGTTGTAACAGAATAGGTTACTAATAAACAGACCAGTAATTCAGAGGAGTAAAATATATCATCGTAAGTACCTTGATACAAGCATAATTGTGTCTTTACTCTGGGACATGCTTCATAATTATTTTGGTTTGAAACTGTATCTCATAATGTTTGGTCAAAGATATGAACACCACTGTTCACATATCAGCATTATCAAACAATTTAATCATGCACTGCAACGTTTTGCCAAATGGCTTTGTATGTACATAGGACTGAACAATAATGTAGAATTTTATAGTTCCTGATGCATTAAAGATAAGAGCTCCACAGAGCTTCAAAGCTGCCCTTCATCAAATACTTTCTCCCACCCACTGAAACATACTGTGTGCTCTTCCCATTCTTGTTCTGCAGTCTGACAGTTGTTCTCAGCTTCTGCTATAAGGCCAACTGTAACCACACATGGAGCATTCAGCTGTCAGAGGACTTGGACAAGTAAAAGCAAGAGCAAATTCAATACAATTGTACTGCTACAGCAGCACAGGTGTAACCCCACGCTAGCTGCTATCTCACAGCTCAGATCACGTGCATTTAACTGACATCAAATCTTTATCTGAGGTTGCAGTGAATACCTTCTGCTCCACAGCCCACGCCCCACTAACCTGAGCCCTGTAAGGAGCACCTCACGCAGACAGTGCTCCTGGAAGACCACAACAGTCCCTCCGGCTGCCTGCAGGACCAGCCTGTCTCCAAGCACGTGTCATCTATTCCCTTCCTTTGTCAGCATTCTTCCCATTTAACAGCAAACAGATGGCAGAGACCAGCTCTGAAGCGAGATCACATCTGCAGAGCAATCAGCTCATCCTTCATCCTGCCAGCTGAGTGCAGCTTTCTGGGGTGCAGCCCCAGGAGCACAGCTGGCTGCTCTCTCCCCTTCCTGGGGAACATCACATTGCAGCCCTGGCAGTGCCCTGCTCACCACCACTGCCAGCAGCACCACAGTTCCTCATCACACAGCTACCCCTGTCTGCTCAGCAGAGCTTGGAAGGAAAGCCCAAATGCTCGCAAGGGGAAGAGCAGCTACTTGTTAACAGCTTCCCAGGGAAAGAAATCACAAAATTGGCTTCCAATCTGCAGGAACAAATGGTAGACAACACAGAATTTGGAAAAGTTGAGGGTCAATGGATAGGATGGGATAAATCGCTGCTTTCAGGTTAGGCTCTATTCAATGCACTTACAGAAATATTTGGTCACAAACTTCTCACCATTCCCTGAAATGATGAAAACTTGCTGAAGCATAGCACTGTCATCAACCTCCTGTGACTTTTTGTGACCTCATGTTACTTTACTTGGGGAAATTCAGCTCCTTGCCTGTCTTCTCAAAGTCAAAAATCATTAGGAATGACATATATAAAAGAATCAGAAACAACATATATAGACATATAAACATTCTAAAATTAAAGCAACACGCAATTTCACTGTATAATTTTGCTCCGAATGCAAACTAAATGTCAAATTTGATTTGGAAAATGCTGCTTTCACAGGGTGCTGCTCTCCTCCAGCAATTTCAAACCACCACAGCAGTTAAGAAATATGAAAATGTTCCCATTTGGCATAATACACATGATCTCTCCAGTATATCCATTCAGAAGCTAAAACTGAAACATCAAATGTCATCAGACACTCCTGTGAAAAAATATATTCTGTGGAAAAAGGTAATATTTTCATGGGAAGAGTAAAAGAATCATACCAGTACTGTCCCTAGGCAATTGCAAAGCTCTGGCTGAGAAGACTGCTAGTTGGTGTAGCCTAAAGTGTTTCTGTCTCAGTCTCACACTCCTGCCATGCTTTGTCAGGATCTGACGATTAGATTAAGCATACTGTATGAGAACAAGCCAACTCCTAACAGGAAAAGTGTGTCAGCATCGCTTAGCTGTGTCTTCATGCAGACTGCCAAAATATTTAGGGAAGTTATTCACAATAAAAACACCAATTATACTCAGCAGAGAAAAGCTTGCTGGGATATCATTTCACTGTAATTAAATACAGTGCATTTTTAGCAATTCAGTACGTTGGCATTAGTAGAACAGAACTGCTGATAAAAAAAACATGTTTTCTTGTGAAGTCAGCTTTCAGCATTCATGTTTATGTTTCCCCATCAATTACTATGAACAACATACGCAGAGAACTTGAGAAACACAGATGAGAAATAATAACATAGAAAAAGTGCAAAACTACAGTAAGAACATGCTGTGGCTTACATCAGTTCTATTAATGTGGCACCAAAATAAGTGAAGTGAGGCAAGTTCTAACAAATAAAACTGAAATAATCTCTCCAGGAAGGTGATCCCTCTGCCTACAAGCACGGCAAAATCCTTTGCAGTGGTCCCCACTCTTCTTGCAATTGACTCTGGCTGGCTTTTTGCCTTCATGCACCCAGCTCCTGCAGCACTGTTCCTGCTGCCATAGGCTTTAAGGGCTGCAACAGAAGTCTCCAAACATGAGCCTCTTCTCCCTGGGCACAGCCGTTGTCCTTTTGCCAGGTGTCTGAACAGAGCAAATCCCCTAAGCGTTCCAGCACACTGAATCTGGTCCTAGCCTCTCTCCAGACGAGACAGGAAGAAGAAAAACACAAGCTCTGTTGTGCTGGACAAGCTGATGAAAAGCATTCCACAACTTGAAGAAGAAGGACTTTTAGCTCAGTGCAGAAAATGTGAAGGCATGAGGCCCAGTGTCTATGGCTTATGTTCACAGCATGCAAACAGCTACGAAACCATGACAACGCTGCTCCAAGGGTGACAATGAATTAAGTACATTTTTGGCACCCTAAAATATTGGCCAGCTTGGTTTCAGCTATAGGTCCTGGCATCCAACATTTCTGATTTATTGCATATTTTGAACAACGTTGGCTTCCTTTGTCAAACTGGGAATATACAGTAACAATGCAAGAAGCCAGAAATGCTTGGACACCCTGAGCTATCCTGTGCTACAGATAACATTTTGTGTTGCATACATACTTAGCAAAAGAACATTTCACATGTGGGATGAACACTGCAGCAGTAAGTCATGACTTTTTCAACTCCAAAAGGAATGCACATCGTGAAAATCCCAAGGATGTGCATCCATAAAGGGTAACTTGTTTTGTCATGTTACAAAAATGTAATTGTTTCAAAATTCAAGATAAGCTTGTTGTTAAAATAGATTGTGCATTTAGTTGCTTGGAATTAGAATAATCTGAAATATCACACCATCTGTACCACCACAGTTAGAAGCAGTTTAGTCAGATGATGAAGAATTCAGAAAGAATCCTGAATAGCTATGAATATACTGGAATGTATATTTTTAAATGCTTTAATCTACTGTATTTTGAAACTGAGCTGTTTTGAAGTTTTAGTTTGTTTTTCAGCCCTCTTTCTGCAGGT
Source organism: Phasianus colchicus (assembly GCF_987193195.1). NCBI lineage: Eukaryota > Metazoa > Chordata > Aves > Galliformes > Phasianidae > Phasianus > Phasianus colchicus. Next base: position 7,424,128 of record NC_143445.1, read on the forward strand.
TTCCAGAACTTAACTCTCCAGTACTGAAAGATTGGGTTTAGATAGAAACATTAATTTCCCAAGGAAACATATAAGATGAAAAAAACCTCTTCTATTCTGTTGGTTTGTTGTTTTTGGTTTTTTTGTATAATGACTTCTCAGAATACAGTAATATAATATGAAAAACAATTATAGTAACATAATGCAATGAATTTTATAATTTTTTGCTAAGCAAAACTATTTAAAACATTCCATTGGAAAATTACTGAAAAGAAACACACTTTTGTTTCAGGGTTTTTAACAGGAATACACGTGATTCCATAAATACCATCAGTTTACTCATGTTCAAGCTGCTGCACTTTTCTGCCACCCCTACCCATTCCTTCTTCTGTTTTTATCTTGCAGCCACCTGCATTCAAATGCCCTTGAATTTGCCTTGGGAAACTGAGGTTGGTAAAATCTTGCATTTTATATAGCCAGGTTATTTTCAAGTGTGTGAGCCCTTAATCTGGCACATCAGATAGTCCTGTAAATGCTTGCTCTGTCATAGCATCTAAATTCAAGCCATGAGTTTACATCTTCCTCCCCCTTCAGGCAGGGCATCATGCATCTTTCAGCCTCCAGCCACCCCTCCCCTACGGTCCATGCCTTCCAGAAGTAGACATTTTGAATGTTCAATGTCACACTTACACTAAAAGAGCAAGTTAATACAGGAATAAAGCTTACCACTAAAGGGAGAATTATGTTTTCTGTTTCATTTTGCATTATACAGTATAATTTCCCACTCTACATTTCTACTCAGCCATGCTTCATCAAATAAATAAGTAATATCAGTAGGTGTCAGAACATACGAGATTTAAACTCAAAAAGTAATTAAGCTTTAATATCTCAATTTCTCTCCAGTCATTGTTACTTTTCACCAGCCTTTTTTTTTTTTTTTGCAATTTATTTTACACTCTTAACTCCACACCTTTGTATAGATCAATACTCTCACAGAATCGGTTTCAAAACAGAGAACTCTAACCGGGGATGAGGCTGACTACACTCCATCTGCTTACATTTCTTCTGATGTAACTTCCAGTGGAATCAAATGGCCTTCAAAATGCAAAAAAAGTTACAAAGTCAGAGATTAGAAAAACTCCACTGGAAAGCTGTGGAGCCCCCAGTACAAAAAAAGACAGGGAGCTGTTGGAGAGGGTCCAGAGGAGGGCCACAAAGATGATCAGGGGACTGGAGCACCTCCCCTATGAGGACAGGCTGAAAGAGCTGGGCTTGTTCAGCCTGGAGAAAAGAAGGCTGCGGGGTGACCTCATTGCAGCCTTTCAGTATCTAAAGGGAGCCTACAGAGGGGAGGGGAATCAACTCTTTGAAAGGGTAGATAACTGCAGGATGAGGGGAAGTGGATTTAAGTTGAGGGAGGGGAGATTTAGGTTGGATGTCAGGGGGAAATTCTTTACAGAGAGAGTGGTGAGGTGCTGGAACAGCTGCCCAGAGAGGCTGTGGATGCCCCATTCCTGGAAGTGTTCAAGGCCAGACTGGATGGGGCCTTGGGCAGCCTGGTCTAGCATTAAATGGGGAGGTTGGTGGCCCTGCATGTGGCAGGGGGGTTGGAGATTCATGATCCTTGGAGTCCCTTCCAACCCTGGCCATTCTGTGATTCTGTGAAAGCACCACACTGGCCACGCAGCCAACTTGACATCACAGGGGACATGCCAGAACTGCTCCCTGGGCTGAGGGGAGCTCCAAAGACGGCAGAAGGAGACTATCAGACAAACAAGCACTCCCCTAACTTAATGCAACTGTTCTCCACAACTTTATCTGAACTGCAGATACAGTAATGGTGTAGTCCAGTGAAAAGCTGGCCCCTCAGCTCCACGCTCAGTCACCGCACGACTCAATGTTCCCCATGCCTGGTGAGTCTTTGTGAACCATGAAGAAACCGATGTCTGCAGGTGGCTTTCAAGGGGCACTTCTATAATGAAGATGGGAGTAAGGAAGAACTTTGTTTTAATCACAAGGCTGCTGCAGACTTAGCAGACTCTGCAAGAGGTTTTCCATCTCCACAATGCCTGTCGGCGTGTTTAGCCATCGATGAATAAGCTGAGTGAGTTCTTAGCCTCTGTACCATTTATTAAAACTAATTCACTAAAGGCTTAAAAGTTACAGTGCTGCTGGAACAACCAGACTACGTTCATCTGCTTGTAGCGCTTTGAAGGCTTACACTGTTCAATGCTCATGTGAATTGCAGCAGCAGCTTAGGAACAATACTTGTCAGACGCTCACTGCTGGTGGGCCACTGGCAAACACATCCAACACTGCAGCTGAAGCAGCACATACGAGGCAGCTCCTGATCTGACCTGGACGGCTTTAATATTTCCAGCAGAGCTGCCAAACTCCAGCGACAGAAACATATTGTGTCTCTGGCCAAACACAGCGGCCAGGCATTGGAGATGGGCTCCCTGCAGAGAGCTGCTCAGCCTGGTGCAAGGCGGGCTGGGACAGGCCGAAGGGAAGCCACTGCTGCACACAGGGCGTCATGAGGGGGGGAGGGCAGGGCTGGAGGGCACCCAGCCATTGTACTCTGCAAACATGTTGAGGATGAATGCACGAGAACAAGTTCCATTCTGAACAAAAGCGTATTCTTTTGTTTAATAGGAAAATAGGCTTACACAATCACACCATCTGCATCCCTCCTAACCCTTCCCCCTTAACTACTTCAGCTAGCAGTCACCCCCTGCCAAGTCTGAACAGCAGAGGCTCAGAGTAACTACATTACAACTGAAGGGGCAGCTGGGCAGTGTGCAGGCACCCTGCAAGTGACCACACGGACTGTCAGGTTGGACTGCAAGCCAATGGCTGAGAAGGAGCTCTGAACCCAATGAGCCTGCTTCAAGCTTTAATTGCAGGCAAGGCATCCTGCAGGCTTCAAGTCAAGTCCTGAAGGGAGCAGGAAGAAACGCTTCATTAGTTCTGCCGTTTCTAGAGGGACTTCTTTTAAAGAACAGAGGTAAAGTAAACAGACTTTATACATCTCAAGGAAGCAGCATCAGAAATTCAGACCATGAACTGATTTATGACGGTTTTATATTTCCCAAGTGAGGTTACAAAGTGACACAGAGCTCCTGAGCTCTGACAAAGAGACCAAACAATTTCCTCTTAAATAAACAAATATTTTATGAAGAAAAAAAAATAGCAACAGCAGAGAACTTCATCTGTCTTAAACCTGGCTTTCCTAAAGCCCATCTGTCTGTAGCAAACAAGTGCACACAAATGGGAATGAAGGAGTAATAAAACAGAAACAAACTATCTGAACTCTAACTACAAAATTCTTTCTTTTCATACACTTAAAAGCTTCCTTGTTTTACAGAGCAGTATTTTCCTGTGCTTGCTGTTAATTAAGGAAGGAGAGCATTTAGTAATGCAGAGGAGTCTGGGAAAGGCCACAGGGATTTAAATAGTTAAAGTTCTACAGCCACTGATGTCCCCACAGTAAGCATCTCTGACTCCTGAAGGCACAAGGGTCTCTCCCTCTCCTGGGAGAGACCAGGCACACTGCTATTTCCTTTCCGGATCTTTCTTTTTGCCAGAGCTAGACAAAATAGAAGGGCTGAATTCTCAAATAAATACTATTTTACACAGGAAAAAGCATCCCCATTACCTAGACCTTCCACTGTTAGAACCAGAGAGGGCCTCCAACTAGGAAAAGCCACAGTGAAAGATGTTGTCACACTGAGAAGTGTTTACATCTCCTTACTAGTGACCTAACAGAGCACATCCTAGAAGAATTTCATGCTACAAGCGCCAACAATTCCAGATATTTCTGACCACAGGGAAGTACTTAAAACAAAACAACCCACAAGACTTCCTGATAGAGGTATGGATAGAAATAAATCAGCTTTGTGCCTACCTACAGGAGTCTCACTACAGACTGATCCATAAGCTCCATTGCAAGGGCTGTGTTTCTCAAAATAACTTCCCACTTAAGTCCCTGCCGCTCAGCAGTCTTCTGCAGAGACTTTTGTTTCAAGCAGTATTTCATTACTAATTTTATTTCATTCTTGAATGCACTGGGGGAAAAGAGAGGAAGAAAAAAAGAAAAAGCAAATGATTTGGAAAAAAGCTCTACCAGGACACAATTTCTGATGGTAATAAAAAGATATCAGTACTCAATGTCTACATATACTGCCAGTGAACTAAAACAATTAGCATAATGTTCAGGAAGCCTTGCCAAAGCTATACAGAAATGTGCATGCTCCAATTAAACTTTACATGAAAAAAACAAATTTGATATGATTGTAAAGAACCTTTAAGCCATCATCTAAATTTGCCAGGCACCAGTTCTCTAGTAACTCAGGCAGGCCCCACTTTGCCCTGGAGAGAATACGCTCAGACTAAGTTTGAATCAGCAGCACTATGCACAGAATGAAAGAACTGAACTCCAGCAACAGAGGGGGGGGGAAGCACAGTTTCAGAGTTCTTACGTCTGGAAAAAGCAATGAAACCCTAGACTGCAATGGGATGTACAGACCACCTTGGTTTCCAACATAATAAAGAATTACAGTGACATTTAGAAATGTCTTTACAATTATGAAACTACCTTCAGGAAAAAAAGGTATCTGTTTTCCCAATGAGTTATAAAACCATAACACACTCAATATGGCCTACACTACGAAACAAACATTGGGAAAATGATTCTTTTTCAACTTTATCAGAGCTGGATTTGGTTTCTTTTACCATTTTCAAGAAAAGTACAGACAGGAGGGAACAGAGTCCCTGAGTTTCCTCAGGGAACATGAGGAAAGTAGAGAACAGATATTGCAGTTCCACTGCATGTCTTCTTCTACCCAGACTTACAGCAAAGGGCCTGCCTCTTACAATCCCTGTCTCCCCACAGCCTCCCTCTCCCTTCCATCCTTTCTCTGTGTGCCACACTGTCAGCTGTTGAGTACTGTGAAACCCTTCTCCAGGAAGTCTGGAAGTCACAAACAGCTTGCTTTCTCATGCTCCCTTCCTAGTGGACTTACATATGGCTCTCATGTTAGGACTCAACAATTCACAAAAAAAAAAACAAACTACCCTCAAAGTAATTGCAATTAAACAGGATTGTTTATAAAAGCTAACCAGCTTTCATTAGTCTCTGAGACACAAACTTCTACACCAAACTAATCCCAGCTGCGTAACAGAAGGAAAGACCTCTGTGTGTTACCATCAGGAATTTTCCTTCTTCCTAAGAACTACAGCTTTTCTCCCACCCCACCTCTTCATACAAGCTCTCCTGACCTCCCTTCATACTCATCACCACAGGGAATCTCCAGCAGATGCTGTTTCTATTTTCTCCTCTGGCACTGGCCCACTTCAGTTCCTGAAAGAGCGCTTATTTATTTACAGCTGACTTTGTCATTTGGAAACATTAACCTGACCCATGGGTGGGATTAATATGACAAAATTTAGATTCTGTGATGTACATGAGCTCACCATTAGGACAAAATTAAAGTCTGTAAACATCCAATTTGCAATGAATATAAAAAGCGACTCTTTTCTAAAATTAGAGGAGATAGTGGAATTCATCTCATACAGCACAGAACCAACACACTAACTCACTTAATGTTCTCCTCATAAGCAACATAAAGAATGGGGAAGAAACAGAGCATACACCAAAACCATTCTGACATTGTTCCTGCTGTTTACCACTAGCTTAAGATATTTACATCCAACCCCACAGCACAGGCTTTTAGACTAGTGCAGCCCCCTGGCACTGCTGAAAAGACAGACCACAGAATCACACTCATCTAACAACTCTCATCAGGCAGCACATATTTGGTTCTATCTAAATGCACAGACTCACCATCATTACTAGAACATTATGTCGTTGCTTTTGGGTAGCACAGTATAAACCAGAGGAAGAGATAAGGTTGCAGTAGTGTCAAAGTCTTTTCAAAAATTCTTGTAAGCAAAAGTAAGATAGAAACACAGATCCCAGTTTCCAAATCTACCACATGGCTTTAATGACAATCAGTGTGATACCTAATGATATCACAACATCCAGTACTGCAGAAGTACTTCAATTTATTCCGAAAATCATTCAAAATCATTAGTGGCCACGTACTGGTAGAATTGAGGCATATTTGTGCTGCAGTAGCTGCTAATGCATGGGTTCTCAAGTACCACCAGGGGCTGTGGGACATGCAGAAATTGGTTCCTGCTCAGGTTGCTTTTCTGTGCTCTAAAAAACCAAAAATACTGTAAGATCCTCTAATGTGACCACAACCCTTATTAGAAAGGGAGAAAACTAGAAAGCAGAGAGAGGTAGAACCTCTCTCTGTGCTACCATCTAACTTTCCTATCTAACATCCCTATCCCAATTCCTACCTGATGCTATGAAGGTAAAGACTAAAGAGTAGGAAAGAGGATGTACCTGGTAAGGACACTGGTGATAAAGCCAGGAATCTCAGTACACTCCCAAGTGGTCACTAAGATTCCCTTGTTTGGGAACCGCTGCCTTAAAGCAGTGGCCAGAAGAACACAGGAGCAGTCAGGCAAGGAGAGGAGAAAAAATATTTCCTGAATTGTGCCACAGCTGCAGCCAACACAGACATACAAGAGCAATGAGAAAAGACAGCCTCAAATGCTATAGCTGGAGCACAGTACACGGTATTCTACAGTGTTTTTCAATGAGGAATCTCATGTCTAAAATGCTCCCAGGCAGTGCAATGGCAAGGCTGTACCACAGCACACCAGCTAAAACTAGCTACACACCAGAGGACTGTGTTTGGAGCTCATCTTGCACTGTGAAGCACAGCTCTGAAGCAGAGTAAAAGGCAAAGGAAAAAAACACAGCACGCTCTTCTGCAAGGAAGAATTAATAGCAGTGTAAGCACAGGGAACTTTTAATATTAATAAAATATGGTAGCCGGTCTCCATTCAACTGCACTGTACAGAAATCACTATGATTTATGATTTCTGCCTAGATCCAATTGCAGAGGAGAAAAGGCTGTGTGTGCCTCTCATATTAAGCATATAGCACTTCATGTCTGTGCACGACACAGGAACAACCAAGGCCGCCTGCTTTACACAGACACAACATGAAAGGAATTAATTTCTAAGGCAGTGGGAAATAATACATAAGAGAACTTTCAATCCCCCAGTACTGTCTATTTAAAACTAAGCTGCTTAATCAAGTTAATTGAGAGAATTAAGAAAGCACCAAATTCACCAACTATTCTCTAGCCATTCCCAATCTCATGTTACTCTTCCTGGGCACAAGCTCCCCTGCTGGCACTGTACAATCTATCATCAGCCATTAGGCTGATTACCAGCTATTAGTTTAGCTAAGTACATGTATGAAATTTAAACCTACTTTTGTTATTTACAAGCTATTCATGTACTGCATATGAAGCAGCTGTATAGTGTTCAGTGTTAACAAGAAAAGCATAGCTGAATATGAGTTACAACCAGTAGAAGTAGTAATTTCCTTCTCTTTCCTACTGAATACTTGTTTGATAGGACAAACAGGACAGAAGTTTATCATCTTTAATAGCACATCTGATTCTGTAGGCTGAGGAACAGGTAAGAACCCACCAGAATAACAATTATCAATGTAATAAACATAACATTCAATTAAAATGTCATTCTAGAAAACACAGAACTGGAATTCTTACAAAACAACAATTTTTTCCCCGTTACAAGACAGAGTGATTAAACTAAAAGATACCCCACTTTATTTCAAAAGCTAGTTGTTACATACAGTAAAAATATCTTCTTGCACCATTAGAGACCTAAATGCAAGACCTGAATTCTGCTAAGAGCCTGTCAAACCATACATCCTTGCTGTAATAGTGATTGCTAAACTTCCCCCTACAATTATTTTTATACAACAGACCCTAGCTTTGATTCAAGCACACCACACTTCTTCAGAAACCAAACATACAACAGCTGTGAAATCAAACCCCACCATATGCAAATATTCAGATCAAAAACATGCAAGCAGAATGTCCCTTGTGAAGGCCACTTAAGTGGGAACTCTGTGATGAAAGTTTTATTAAATGTCAGTTATGCCTTGGTGTAAGGATATCCAGAGGAAGCATCCCACACACATTTTTCATAACAGGTGCAAACAGATGCCTGCTCTGCACAGTTTAGATGCTTAAAAGAGTAAGTGTCCGAGTGTCTGTATTGTCAGCAAAGTTCCTGGGGAAATGAGCTACTTGCTATACTCACTACTGTGTTTCCTGCATTCCTAACTCAGGCACCTAAATTTAGATGGCAGATTTAGGCAGCATACTTCCCACTCTAACAATCAAAACAAACAAACGATCAAGTCACTTATCTTCATCCATATGCAGAAGCAGTAGACCTCCATGCACAAGCAGAGCAAACTGTAGTGCGTTGCAGCAGTCTGTCAATCTCAGCAATCTCTAGCTATGGGGCAAGAGAAACAGTCTCCTCTCATCTCCTGACACACATGTTAGTAATTACACGTTAGTCTGTGCTCACTACATTGTGACATTTCTGCCCAACCTTGAGCATAACTCCCATGAGTTAAAAGCTATTTCACCACGATGAAAAAATAAAATTTACAAATTAAGGGAGCATGTTGGCTTGTCTTCATTGAAGCTTCCTCCTCCAGCATCCTCTATTAGCAGAATGTGGACAGAATACAGAAGTAAAGCCAGATCAGTAAGTCTCACATCTCTGGAGTGTCAATACATTTCAGCTTCAATTTCCCTTTAGTGTTTTCTTCCAGTAGTCAAATTGTGACGGCCTGACAGATATAGATTTCTTCTTCTCTTGCACTTTCATTCAACTCTGCTGGAATGAAGTGCATGTAAGTGAATAAACTGCTAATTCTTGTCAGAGTCTAAGAGTAGGAAACTCAAGCCAATTATCAATCTTCAAATGGCTTGCTGGAAAAAATACCATAAAATAAAAGACCACCCTATCCCTCCCTAGACATGAAATCAAGGCAGGAATCTCATTCACTTTCTTCTATTCCCAGCACCACTTAATAGGAGCCACTTCAGCAAGCAAGGGAAGGGACACTGCCATGACAGCACTAACGTCCCACAGCATGGAGTTCAGGCACACATAAGTATCTCACAGAAACTTCTGATTTCATCTGTGCCCCTCACCTATGACAACTGCTTACATTTCACATTTCATTTCTTAAAACTGATGAATTTTTACACTTAGTTGATTCACCTTTTCTCCAGATGCATACACATTTTCACATCTTTGATAGATGATCACTGTACTTACAATACTGAATCTTACTTTATTCAAGTCATCAATGAACTACATGTAAGATTTTTATGATTACTGGAAAGAGTTATGTTAGCACTGACCAAAGTACAGAGGATCTTTATCTGATATTTTAAACATTTTAAGTAACCAGCAGCCTCAACACGCTATTTGCTTTTGAATAGGAAAGATGACAGAAAACACACCCTTTTTATCTTGCAACATCAAAAACGAGGACTATATACATATTTAATGAATGATCAGTACATTGTGAATTGCAAGCATGACAATCACAATTAATATTAGCCAGATGTTAGCAGCCTCAGAGACTGACAATACCGAAATCTAAGGAAACAGCAACAGCAAAGTGCACGTCAACAGTCCTTTTACAACCCTCTACTGAAGACTTGAGACAGAAACGTTTCAGGCTTTTTACTGCATCTAGCTGCTGAGAAAGATTAGCAGATAACACAAAGGAAAAGTTACAGAAGACAGAGCTAGAACAATCCAGATCTTGGTTATGTTTCAGGACACGGACCTACTTCTGCAGGAAAGTATTCTTTCTTCTGCAGGAAAGTATTCTTCATTCTTCTGGCAAGGGAGGATGAAGGTGGGATATCTCTCAAAGTCCGTTTGCAATATGTTCCTTAGGAATTGTTAAAATAAAAATGGACAGCCCAGTCGAAACAGCATGTAAGTGCATTTGAGACTTGGGTAGCCAACAAGAACACTTCAGGAAATTTACAAGAAAGTGAACTCAACTAGAGAGTCTGCTGTATGGCCCTGCAAGAATTAGTCTGCAGTCAGCTCAAAGATGGATTTCACTGCCACGTTTTATGCTGCACACCACAGCTTACTTGTCACTCAGCCTCTGACAAATCCTGAAAGATAAAGTTGCTAAGTCACACACACTGCAGCACAACACAATCCAACTCGGCACCTGACACCCATCACCAACAGGATTAGCCTACAGTGTCCAACCCAAAGATGCACAAAAGGGAAGGAAATATAACTGCTGCTGCTTAGCTTTGGTTTAAGTTCAGCTGACTTTATTATGAACAGATCTAGGTCAAAGCTGAATGCCCATGTTTCTCGCTAAGGAAAAGAATGCATAAGGGATGAACTAACTGCACTGGTCTCTGAGGCAAAGCAAATATCCCTTTAAGAAAAATGGCACAAAGTCTCAAATATACAAACAAATATAAGTGCACTAGAACCTACCATTCCATTTTTGGTCCAGAATTAGGCAAAAAAAGGAAAAAAGTGACTTCTTCCTAATGATCTTGATGTGCAGGCCCAGTCTGTAACAGGAAAGGTGTAGCTGAAATACAGCCATTAGGTTTTAAGCAAATACTGCCAATCAGATTCTGGCAGTTCTTAGCTGAAAGTCCTCCTGAGGCCTCACTGCTCACATCCACTGTTTGGTCTCCAGAAGCACTCAGCAAGCATCCATGAATGTCAATGGGTGCCATTTTTTTCCACACGGAGGAATTCGGTTCCACACCTTTGTTTCATATGCATTTCCATGTCAGATGCCATTTTGCCATGCTGCCATCTGTCACACAGCAACAAAACATAACAGAATATTGGTGGGAAGGTTCAACCTCTACTGCCATACCACCAACATCCGCCTGACGGTGTGAGCTAACATCATAAAATAGGAAGAACTGCTTTCAGAGCAGCGCTCACACATCAACCAGAGCTCTTCCTATCTTAAACTGCATTTTACAAAGACAGCTTTAAGTCCTTGCTGAAAGACATGTATATGTTAATGAGTCTGTGTTGCTCTCGGCAACGTATGCAGTCCCATGAAAAATACGTGTGGGTGAGGTAGCTATCTGGTCTGGCAAGTTTCAGTCCACAGCATATGTTTATTTTCTAACAGTAAGACCAACAACAGTAATTTACAGAATTATCAGCAAATAGTTAGCTATGCATAGCAACCGTACATTGAGCTTTGACTTAAAGCCACTGGTTGAATAACCACATTACCACATTTTTTTAACCATTGGTTTCAGAGCAGCAAATGGGCTTGTACTGGCTTAATAAATACTTTAAGACCCCAGGACAACATGTGTGGCCTACATTTCCATTAGCCTCAAGCTGTGTGCTGTATTAACATAGCCCAGCAAAACGGAACAAAATGAGCTGCATCAGTCTAAGCCGAGTTCCACCAGCACAGAGCCCCATTTCACAGAGCAGCCAGCAGGACCAGGCAACACCAACTCGTGCTCCCCTCTGCCAGCTGCCTTTCTTTGGCCTTCAGCCAGGGCTTATGAAGTCCAGCAACATTTACGTCAAACCTCTACGCTTCCCTCTGTGTATATTACATTAAGAAGAGTACATTTATTGTCACTAGGAGAAGTGGAAATGGAAGTGAATAGCAACACTGCTCCATGTTGTTCTATTCAAGCTGGGATACACAGCACCCAGAAGTGCTCTAGAAGCCTCATGTTTGCACTGAAGTGATGTTGCCAGAGCATGAAAGCACATGAGTAAAGGATGTCAGTGAACAGCAGTGAGCAGCCAAATGAGCTAAAGAGAAAATGCAGACTAAATGCAACTGAGGTACAGAACTTCACTCTGGCAAAGGCATCCCTTCAGCTTCTTTTCACCCTCTTTTTCACTCTCATCTTGGCGAAGAGGAATTAAGGAGACAGGACAGCTGGGTGCCTAACCACTGCTGCTAATCACTTTAATTAAGTATTTTTAACTGTAAATGCATCATAAAACCACGCTCTGCTTTCTTATTCCATTGTTGCTACCGTACCTTAAGTGTGTAGGCACAGGACAGGTCTCCAACTATCTCAATTTAAAAAAAAAAAAAAAAATCCAACTGAAGTAACCCTCAAACAGCACCCTGGAATCCAGCACAGGGTTCCTCTGTGCCAGGTATTCTCCTTCCCCACAGAAAGAGGGCTGTAACCTATCCACAGAAGAAGGGCAAATGGTGATTGCAAAAGAAAATAAGACAAAAAGAGCTTGCTTGATTTTTCTAGATACATGGAAAATCCATTACAGAAGTTCACAGAGCAACAATGAAGCCTGATAAGTTAATGAGCTTCTGCACATGAAGTCATGGGAGAGGTGGCCCACGGCTCAGAAATTCCTGTGTGGCAACAGGACACAAATCATGAGGATGACTAATTTGGTCAGATCAAAAATCATCAGCTCTGATTGCTTCAGGAAGCAAGATATTCAGGCAGTACTTCACTAGAGGGTTGGGGTTTCATTGCTTGTTTTTGTGTTTCTACACATAAAACAATAAAAAAAACCCAATGCAAATAAACAAAACCCTCAACTCTCAAGGGCTACTTGGAAAAAGCCAGAACTTTGATTACATCAAAGCCCCAGTCCTGTTGGACAGGAAGCCTGAGGCTTCTGAATAGGCATGGGTAACATTAACAAAGACAGCCACAGACCCGTAGACTGCATTGGTGCTGGGTCTACAGGACAGAGACCAGCAACACCCATACACCTGTAGGAGGGCTTTGGCAAGGCTGTGGAGCTCTGCCACTCATCCCCGTGATGTGGAAGCTGTCAGCCTGCACCCAGCCTGGCACAGCCAGAAGCAGGACTGTGAGGCATGTCAGCCACTGAGAGAACCACACTAGTACCAATGCCAGTTATAAAACTTTGACTTGTTAAGAGAACGTGTGGTATCTGGCATTGTTCTGTCAGGAGCACAAAATAATGTCACAGCAATTTGATATTCACATTCCTGACAGGCTGCTTTAGTTACAGAAACAACATTAAAAATGCAGCATCCTTCAAAATAGTTGGAGAAGCGGGGCAAGTTCCAGCCCCAAGCACAACAAACGGCTCCATGGGGCTGGCTCCTCCCTGGAGGATGAAGCCTTTCACAGCCAGCAGACACCTCATCAGGGATCGTTTCTGTCACCCACGGCAAAGGCTCTGTGAAAACATCAGTCACAACTTACACACTTCAGCCAGTATCAAACCAGCGACCAGCCATGCCCATACAAAGGACACTTTCCCCGCACAGCGCTCCAAGCGCAACTACTAAACACAAAGGAACAGAAGCGACTCGCCGCCAGCACGGACGCTGCCACATCAACTTCCTCCGCCGCGCTGACACACAGGCGATCCTCGAGAATGAATGGGGCAGAGCGCAGCGCGCACTTCTCCAGCCCTCGGCCGCAGAATCGCTGCACGCCAGCACCGCCAGCAGCACGAGTTTTTAGAAGTAACTAGAGGACGAATTCGGGCAGTACCTTTCTTTGTGGCAAGTCAAGCCTCGCGTCCGAATCGAGTTGCCTCTTCCCCTCACTGAGATGGCTCAATATTTCCAGCCAATCTGAACGGTGAAGCCGAGGTTTTAGTGCCTGAAAAAGCACCAACTAAAAATCGCCGAATACTGGCTTGCGGCAGGCGTTACACAGGAGGGTTTGCTTGCACCAGCGTAAAGTCAGATCAACACAAGTTTATAAGAAACCTAAGTCTTCAGCTAAGCTAACATCTAGGAGTAATTCTCTTTCACAAGTCAAATAAGTAATTTCTTCTTCAAAACGTTACATTATTAAACAGGAAACATTCCAGAAATGTATTTCTGCTAACACCAGCATGGAAAACAGCACTGTGTAAAAAAGCACCTCATCTCCACAGACTTCCCGTGCAACAAAACACAGAACTAGCACAAGCAGACGAACCTATCCGCCCAAACTTACCATAAGAGAACCATCCAAGCAACTCTACGGATCCGCTACGCGACCAGAAGGGCAATCCAGAGGAGAGGACGCGAACCGTAAGTAAACAAACTCAAAGAAGACCAAGAAGGAACTCGCCGCGCCTCGCAGGAGAATCTCCCCACGCGTCGCTCCGCCGGGGGCAGGAAGACCCCGCCGCGCCGGCAGCCGCCCCGGGAGGCGCGCAGACGAGCCGGGCGCTGGCGCGCGGCGCTGCCCGGAGCCGCGGCCCAGCGGCGAGGCGGGCAGGGCGCCCGGGGGTGGGCGGCGGGACCGGGGCGGCGCGCCCCGCTCGGCTGCGCCGCGCTCGGCTGGGCCGGGCCGGGCCGCCCGGGAGCCCCGCCCGGTGCCCGGTGCGGGCGGGAGGCGGCCTGGCGCGGCTACCGGGCTTTGTGCGCGCTGCCTCCCCCGGCGCCGCCCGCCGCCGCCGCCGCATGCGAGATCCGACGCAGCTGGGGAGAGCGGCGGCGGGGACCGCCGTGCCCCCTCGCGAAAGCCGATCCCGCTGATCTCATCGCGGCGGGTCACGAATCCGATGGCCGGGGAATTAACACCAGATGGCGACGCCCCTTCCCCCCGGCCCGGCCCTCCTGTCCGCGGGCGGACCCGCGCCGAAGGGGAGCTCGGCCCCGGGCACCCGGGCTTCGGCTGCACGGAGGGCGCCGCTACCCGCCCGGAGCCGGAACCGACCCGACCCGCTCCGGGCAGGGGGGTTTCTGCAGTGTTTCATCTCTCTAGGCTGTGTACAGGCAGCTGAATTACACTTTGGGATGCCAAAAATAAACGCATGCTTCCAGGTAAGCGCTGAGTCACGGCCAGAGCAGGTTGTCAAACCACTGTAAGCTACACAAGAGTCAAAAGGTGAGCGCTTCCATCGCTGCTCATTAGTATCTCTAAACGGCAACTTGAAACATCAGTGTTTTCTAATCCTAATAACTCTGGCTCTAAGTTACCCATCGCACACCCTGCTCAACTCACAGCTCCACACAGCTCATTTCAGAAGCAGCTTCTCCTTGCACCGCCTATGCACGTTCCTCCTAAAAAACTTACTACAAGGAGGGAACCAATGAAGATTAACCTCTTGTGAGGACACAGCAGCAGTTCTTACGTTGCACTCCTTATGGGTGACATGAAATAGATGTCTCTTGTGAGAAGAGACAGTACTTGCCACTGGTGTTTTTCCTCAAATTCTACTTCTTCAAATGCTATCTATGCTCTCTGCTTCTGGGGTAAAGAGTGCAAGAAATTTTTACACCAATGTTCATGATGATATTTACTTCCACATTACCTTTTATTTTTTTAACTGAAGCCTTCAGACCTTAGCAAGTTCAAAGCACTAACAGGACAAGAAAAATGGCTGCGCTTACACCATAAACAATGGAGAGGAGATTCTCAGATCTTAAAGGTGCAAATATTTCGAGTCTTCAGCCAAGATACCTCAGGATGAGCTGCAATACAGAAGACCGTTTGTTTCACACATTCCCATGGGCAGGACAAATGTAAGATGGTGGCAGTGGGCTTCTGTGGGGATTTGGAGATGCCTGCAGGGCTCCCGCACTCAGAACATCCACCAAACTGATGTAGGAAGCAGGACTAATAATAAATTCCCCCTCCTGGCACTGTGTACACACCTATCTCCCAGCCACCAATGTATTCTATGCATTAAATAGATGAATGGGAGGTCTTCATATGTTCCAAAGTTCTTCAAGCCTAGAAAAGGTTTTCTCCTGCGTCACATTCACTCAGGTGGCTGCTGATTTGTATGCACACAATGGGAAATCTTGGAATGAGCAGTCTTCCATGTTCTTTCCTAGTGGACAAGTTACTGAATTTAAATCCCGTGATTCTCTTGGATTTGAGTACCAGTAGGATCTACCCCTTGGCTTTCATCTGGGAGAGAAGCTTTAGAATGGGCAACGTTTGAACAGTTAAGGAGGAAAAGCCTGTGCCTTGCTTTCTTTTCCTCAGTGTCTAACAGAATCCTTTCCCTTAAGCAGCTTCCCAGTGCAACTGTGTCTCCTAGCACTTTCTCTGGAAGTAGGCAGTATGATTTTCAGCACAAGATGAGATGTGGTTGTTCATGTCTGTGCCAAGCTTGATGCAAAAAGCAAACTTGGAAAGTCCTTCTGCACAGTTTCTAATACCAATTCTACAAATAAAAGATGAAAGAAATCACATTAGAAGCCAACTTTTCTATCTTTCCAGCTAGCTTTAGACACCTTGGTCTGAAAATTGAACAATGCAGAGATCAATGAGGCAGAACAGAGTTTTGGAAAAGCACTTCATGTGCAAGTGCAAAAATACTTGAAGGTGTAGAAAGTGTCATTTTGATTAATGAGGGCTAGAACACACAATCTTATATAGATCAGAATATATATGTGCCTCATATATAGATGAGAATACAAATGTACCTCTCCACACTGATCATTAAAGGAACAGGAAACAGACATCTTATAATACAAATGTGATTTCATAGAATCACGAAGGTTGGAAAAGACCCACAGCATCACTCAGTCCAACCATCCACCGATCACCAGTAGTTCTCACTAACCCACGTCCCTCAACACAATGTCCAGATGTTCCTTGAACACCTTCAGGGTCGGTGACTCCACCACTTCCCTGGGCAGCCCATTCCAGTGCCTGACCACTCTTTCTGAAAAGTAGTATTTCCTAATGTCCAGCCTGAATCTCCCCTGGTGCAGCTTGAAGCCATTCCCTCTAGTCCTATCACTACTTCCATGAGAGAAGAGGCCAACCCCCAGATCACTAAAACCTCCCTTCACTAAAACCTCCCAGCTCACTAAAACTTCCCTGAGCCTCCTCTTCTCCAGACTGAAAGATTTTAAAAGACTTGGAACACAACACAGATATGGCACATTCTTCTGAGCTGATCTATTACTGATACAGTAAGTGGGGAGGAGAGGAAGAGGCACAGGTTTTGTAAGACAGCATTATAAACCTTTCAAAATAAACTCTGGGATGCACAAAGCCTGCAAAATCAACCATGTGGTGC
Source organism: Phasianus colchicus (assembly GCF_987193195.1). Taxonomy (NCBI): domain Eukaryota; kingdom Metazoa; phylum Chordata; class Aves; order Galliformes; family Phasianidae; genus Phasianus; species Phasianus colchicus. Next base: position 7,441,063 of record NC_143445.1, read on the forward strand.
AGTTCCTGGACCTGCATACTGTGAAGGGAAGAATCCAGACTTGTCATAAGTACTATGCATTACTCACATTATCAACATCTTCCACTTGTTTGATAATCCTCACAAAATAAATATCACTCAAAGAAAGAAAAACGTAAGAACAATGTACACTGATTAAAGTTTTAGAATAATATACATGATTTCCCAGTATGACTAGGAAACACCACTGTAAGGTACAAGTGAAAACCTTTTGCCTCTCTCTGCTTGGAATTGCTGGGCAGACTTGTCAGAGAAGAAGCCACCCACTGCCTAGGAATGGGTAAGAAAACGAATGTTGATTTGATTGGAGAAGGCCACATTTTGCTTTCTGCTTAGGTTATGTATGGGAATCATAGTTTGAAGTTATATTTTGGCATTTGAGCTTGGCAAACAGACCAAAAGCAGTGAACTGCCAAACTTGGTTCTTCCCATACATGTTCATCTCCTTGTTAAGTTCTACACTTACAGCATGGCTGAACCTTCATTCACCCTCAACTGCATATAAAAGTGATCAGGAAGTATTTCATTCACACATATGATGAATACTGAGCTTGGACCCTACATTCCCTCTAAATAACAAATCCATTTACTATGATTTTTCTCTCTTGGTTTCTGGGTATATCCAAAAGGCAACATCTGCTCTGGTTCCTGCAGCAGCACAATCAAGAAAGCAAAACCCATCTCTAAATCCACAGGACAACACAAACGTAGAATTGAGATCTATGAATTATAAGTACTATGTTTTCTTGCATCGCATTTTCTATTTAAGGCACTTAAAAAATCTGTATTTTTTTTCTAACAACCCCCTCAGTAGAGCAATACTAGAATCATCATTCTTATAAAGGAACAAAAGTTGAAAATTATGATGAGTTGATCTCTTGTTCTCACAGATTTTAGAAATCCACATGAAAAGCACTGCCTGGTGACATAGCTTCTCTACCATATCTGTTCTTGTAGCAGTGAAATACAAACTTTACCACCTCCTACCTGGACTCTATCAAAGCTATTAACTAGGGAGCTAGGACACTTGCATCTCAGTGAGCTGAGAAATGGCTACAAGACAGAGATCTGCTCTCCCATGTCATTGGGCAGAAGGTAGAATTTATTTCTTCAAGTAAAACCTTGTAGAACACAACAATGAAAGCCCACACAGATTAGGAAATCAGTGCTTACATAAAAGTATAATTAGTTCAAAGATTCTGAACAGAGCATAAAGATTTTGAATGCCTCATTTCAGAAATAAGGATGACATTCAGAAACATTTAACACTGCAGAAGTGGCTTATTTTAAAATGTCAAAAGTCAGTCCATCTTAAAGCAGAGCCACCCGTACTCCCAAACGTACTTCCAAACCTTACTATATACTTCACATCCTCTAACATAGGCAAGTTTCTTTCCCAAACACATCAGATAAGGAAAAAAAAGAACACCACTACTTTCAGACTATGCAAGCACAATACTTACAAGTTAAGATGAATGCTGTTCATATTCTTTTTCTTTTTGTTCATATATTATTTTCAGAGCCCAGAGTCACAAGGACTAAAGTAACTGATTTCTCTATGGAATTGGTGATTGTTTCCTTTATGCAAAATTTAGTTGGACAGAGGTGGCCATAAGTTCCCACCAACAGAGAAGCAAGACAGCCAAAGGTTTTTAGAGTTTTTTCGCTTAAACACAGTAATGACTGCTTGTCTTGTGCCAGCACTAAACAAGGCAGAGACATCTCAGAAGACATAACACAATCAACTGACAAACGATGGCAGCAGTTATTAGAACACTGAGAACAATGAAAAATTCATTCTACTTACTTATCCAGGATTCTGCAAGTCCAAAAGGGCAAATTCTAGTGGTTACATTCTGATGCAGAAGCCTCTGACTGAGAATGACCTCTGAGGAGGCAGTTCCTGTTTGGGAAGTCAGCCTACTTCCACTGCCTGCTGCAACCCAGGACAAGTAGGTGTTCACTAAAACTTGCTTTGAAACCACATTAAACCCCTTGAATTCATTACAGTGTCACAAGCATCATCAGAAACTGACTGGCCTCTAGTTCATACCACAGAACTCTGGTGTTGTACTCTTGGCTTTGAAATGTACTAATGCAGACAATCATGCTTTGTACAACTTCTAATTTTCAAGTGGTATTACTGTATAGCACTTTCCAGACTATATTACAGCAATCATATGCCAATATTAAAAGGCCATTTTCAAAAGAGAAATTAAACACAAAAATCTCAGTAAAGAAGCAATGGATATAGAGTCTGGGATCATGACAGTCACAGGAACATCAAAAACCAAATTAATATACAAGATTGCTGGTGCTGCAGTAGTGTTTTTGGATTTGTTGCTGTTGTTTTCAAAAGGTGCAAGAACTCAGCACTCTTGAAGATTCTTGAAGCATCATGATCATCTTAGCTAGATTTAGACTGAATCATGACTTATCCAGACTCCTTGGATTATAAGGCACTGTGTATCCATTTTGCCACATCAGCTACTACATAGGTGAAGGAAACTCATTTAACTGTTACTGATGATATTTTGCTAATATCAATATTTGTCTACTGAACTGCTCAAGTGAGAAAATAAGACATTATGGTCTCCCATGGGAAAAGTACTGACCTTACAGTTAGCAAGAAGTGACTGTAATGATCTTTCTCTCCCATCTTTTTCTTTTGAAGTAAATAAGACATCTCAGGATAATTACTTGTGGAAAGCCACAAGATACTTTGGATCACAAGGCAACTATGGAATGCAAATCCGTAGCACATTAGCTGTTATATCAAATACTGTCACAAGGAAGTGATGTGGTTAGATGTATCACCTAGATTTTCACATGATGCATTTCTGAAAATCTAAGTGATATGTGTACTTCAGTCAGAAATCATTGTTTTTTAGCTGAAGCAGAATATTTTTTGTTTCAAAACGGCTTTCCGAATCTACTTAGTTTCCACAATGTTTTAGAAGATAGATATCAAACAAAGAGGTAGGTCCAAACCAGATTATTCTCTTAAAAACACAGGACTTACCCTGCATTTGCCTTGATTCTTGAAGAAAAATCCTGCATTTTATGTAACTTTGGGAAACTATGATAACCAAAGGCAGATTTATTCACGTCCTCCCTGTAAATATATACTGTTGCTGTTAACCAAAACATTCCAGACATTCAATTTTGTTATATATTCCTAACATTCCTCAAATATTAGCTATATCTGTGAGTTTTGTTTCACAATCTTACTATGTTGGAAAAAAAATCCAGTGTCAATTTCCACTTCCATAAAAATTACACTTTGGACGTTAGAAAAGCCTCACAACTAAAAAAAATATCAGCATTAATACATTTTTTCCATCACGTTTAAAGAAAACAGAAAAAGTCAACAAATCCCTTTGTTTTCTCAGCCCTGAATAATTACTCAAAAATATCACCTAAGCTTGATTAATATCCATTTGGACTTTTTCTCTACACAGACTGATTACCAGCATCTGAAATTCCAGGAAACTTCATCTGAAACTTTTAGAACATGTCACACATTTCAGTTCCCTGACTTGAAGGGCAGAGGGGAGGGGAGAGAATCTCAAAGGTTTTTAGCTCTCACTATTGCACGTTTCTGGGAATTACTCTTGCAACTGTGAAGTCTTTGTCTTGAAAGCATTTTGTTCCAGTAAAATTAAATGACTAAGTATACCAGGCATAACGTGTGGCCTGTGAGAAGGCAAAACAAACACGAAAGTCTGTGTTAATTGCTTAGGTGCAATAACTTAGACAACAGGATTTAAGAGAGATTCTGCTAATCCACCTTACTTTCTGGGTTTCAATTATTAACTTCAGCACTGCCTGTTTTTGCAGCAAAGCCACTAAGTAGTTGTAATTTATTCAGTTTCCCCTCAACCTCCTTCAAGATTTACAATGATACATATCTTTGGCAATTTTCCTTGGGAGATCTTTTGTTTCTTCAACTTGAAAACATCCATTCACATTAAAAGCGAAGTCAGTACAGTTTATTATCCATTAAACCATTTGAATATGATTCTTCTACTAAAGACTGTGACTGCAGGCAACCATCTGGGGTATGGGCACACAAAAGGCTGTTCTTAAGGGTGCATGCACAAAAGCACCATGGGGATATGGAAGTGTGTACCACACAAAGACACCCAATTGTCTTTGCTTTCATGCTTTTTTGAAGGTGCCATAAGCATCTAATCAGAGAATTAAGCATCAGAGAGGCAGCCCTCAGATGGCAGACGTCAGCTCCAGTGAGGACAGATGGTGAACAAAGGTGAAAATCACACAATGAGCCAGGGCTGTTCTGTACAGGGAGGCAGTTTCACTCTTCAATTACAACAGCCACAGCCTAAAAGTAGAATTTTCTTTCTGGGACTCTCAAAACTACAGGCCAACTTCCCAGTAACTCACAGTACATGTAGACTCATTTCTCTCTCTTTCTGCAAGGTGTTACCAGCACTAACTGGCAGCACCCACAGGTATCTGGAAAGAAAACAACGCATACTGCTGCAGGGATACTCGTTTGGCACAGTCACTTGTCAGGGGACACATCTCACTGTCTGCCTTTCAGAATAGAAACTTGAGGTCTGAGAACATAAAGAAAACTTAATTTAACTCACACAAGATACACCTGAAAAACATTATTCACTTACTTTTAATCATCCAATATGTTACAATTGTTTTAAAAGTAGGTTTAAGAAAGAAACAAGTTCTTCTTGGACAGAGCTTTTCCATACGGTAATGCATACACAGTACATCCCACTGCTAACAAAACTTTGAATGGCTAAGTGTACTTTCAGCTCATCTTGCACTTCTCCAAAGTTTCTGAGAAAAGAGGATAAAATAGCTTTACATCATATTTAAACTGCAAGGAGTCACTACAGTGACTCTCCAGGCAGTAAAGCCCAAATATCTGAATAAAAAGCAAAATGTCTCTCTGAAAAATCAGAGACCACAGGTCAATATATACAGGCACCAGCCTTGTGAAATGGCACAATCCTTGCTGAATTTGTAACACATTTTCACTATTGCAGTTGCTGCTATCTAATAGGAAAGTCCTTCCTTTCTCTTTTCATAATATTTTCTCCTAAAAATATTAGAATGAAACAAAAAAATTGCATAGACATAAAATGCTAGTGTAATCTTCTAATTACAAAAAAAATACTGTGATCTGTCTTCCTATTCCTATGTATATATATAGTGTGTATATATATATATGTATATATATGCACACGCACAAAAATCTATGCATTCTTGAAAGACTTTTCTGGATTTGCAGAACATTGCCCAGGCATGGACATGTTCAGCATCCTTGGGAAGGTTGTCACTTGTTCACTTCAGATTCTGACAACTGATCCATGAACAAATACTGTCTCTTTGAGGATTAGTCCATCTGCCTTCCAGATGGGGGAAAAGGTAATGCAGCAGGAACAGCTGCTCAGGCAAGTACAGCAGGTCACAGAAGAGTAAGGATGAAGAGTAAAATGAGAAGAGCTAATGTTGAGAAAGCACATGGATTTTCATGGAGATTAAGGTAAGCAAATTTAGAAATATTTTGCTGCCACAGTAATGCAGAGAAGACACAATGCACATCTGATGATGTAAAAACATAATCCAACTAAACTACATAAAAGGAAAAGAGAGAAAAGTAGTTCAGGACTAACATACAGTTCCCTTTCCTAAAATAAACAAAGCAATTTTGTTCTAAAAGCCTCTATACCTAGGGACCCACCGTTTCTTTTACACCTATATCACAGAAATCCAACTGTCAAAACTGAAAATGAAAGAGTGTACACAGTAGCAGTGGAAGGTAAGAGCTAGCCTGGATTCCTATTATATCAATCCACTTTTCTTAGGAGTTAATGCTGGTCTATATTTTGTCTCTCGGGTTAGCTCACTTCCTAGATGTTAGCATGCACTTAGCTTGAAACAAATGCTATCATGCTTCAGACACTAACCTGCAAGCTAATTAATAGTTTGTTTCTTTGAGTTCATTGGGAGAGGAAGAGATGTGCTGGACACAAAGCAATGACTTCAGAAACTTTAACTTCTTTTTAAGAAGTTTCTTCTTTTAAACAAGAAAGTTCTTCCTTACTTCCGTCTTCACTGTAGAAGTGCCCCTTGAAAACCACCTACACATCGGCTTCCTTGTGGTTCACAAAGACTCACCAGGCATGGGGAACATTGAGTCGTGCGGTGACTGAGCGTAGAGCTGAGGGGCCAGCTTTTCACTGGACTACACCATTACTGTATCTGCAGTTCAGATAAAGTTGTGGAGAACAGTTGCATTAAGTTAGGGGAGTGCTTGTTTGTCTGATAGTCTCCTTCTGCCGTCTTTGGAGCTCCCCTCAGCCCAGGGAGCAGTTCTGGCATGTCCCCTGTGATGTCAAGTTGGCTGCGTGGCCAGTGTGGTGCTTTCACAGAATCACAGAATGGCCAGGGTTGGAAGGGACTCCAAAGATCATGAATCTCCAACCCCCCTGCCACATGCAGGGCCACCAACCTCCCCATTTAATTCTAGACCAGGCTGCCCAGGGCCCCATCCAGTCTGGCCTTGAACACTTCCAGGAATGGGGCATCCACAACCTCTCTGGGCAGCTGTTCCAGCACCTCACCACTCTCTCTGTAAAGAATTTCACCCTGACATCCAACCCAAATCTCCCCTCCCTCAACTTAAATCCATTTCCCCTCATCCTGCAGTTATCTACTCTTTCAAAGAGTTGATTCCCCTCCCCTCTGTAGGCTCCCTTTAGGTATTGAAATGCTGCAATGAGGTCACCCCACAGCCTTCTTTTCTCCAGGCTGAACAAGCCCAGCTCCTCAGCCTGTCTTCATAGGGGAGGTGCTCCAGTCCCCTGATCATCTTTGTGGCCCTCCTCTGGACCCTCTCCAACAGCTCCCTGTCTTTTTTGTACTGGGGGCTCCACACTTGGATGCAGTATTCCAGATGGGACCTCACAAGAGCAGAGTAGAGGGGAACAATCACCTCCCTGTCCCTGCTGGCCACCCCTCTTTTGATGGAGCCCAGGATCCCATTTGCCTTCTGAGCCGCAAGGGCACGCTGCTGGCTGACATTAAGGTTTTCATCTATCAAGACCCCCAGGTCCTTCTCCACAGGGCTGCTCTCAAGGACCACTCCTTCCAGTCTGTATGGATGCCTGGGATTCCTCTGGCCCAAGTGCAAAACTCTGCACTTTGCACTTTGTGTTGAACCTCATCAGGTTCACCCGGGCCCACCTTTCTAGCCTCTCAAGGTCCTTCTGAATGGCATCCCTTCCTTCAACTGTGTCGACCACACCACTCAGCTTGGTGTCATCAGCGAACTTGCTGAGGGTGCACTCGATTCCTCATCGATGTCATTGATAAAGATGTTAAAGAGGACCAGTCCCAAGACAGACACCTGGGGGATGCCACTCATTACCGGCCTCCACCTGGACATGGAGCCATTGATGACCACCCTCTGTCTAAAGCCTTTCAACCAGTTTCTTATCCATCAAGTGGTCCACCCATCAAATCCACATCCCTCCAGTTTGGAGATAAGGATGTGGTGGGGGACCATGTCAAAGGCCTTGCTCAAGTCCAGGTAAATGACATCGATCGCCTTTCCCTTGTCCACCGATGCCGTCACTCCATCGTAGAAGGCCACCAGATTGGTCAAGCATGGCCTTCCCCTGGTGAAGCTGTGCTGGCTGTCTCAGATCACACACCCTTTCCTCATGTGATCAAGAGTCCCACAGAGGTGGGACTCACCAGCCTGTAGTTCCCGGGGTCCTCCTTGCTCCCTTTCTTGTGAATGGCAGTGACGTGACCCTTCCTCCAGTCATCCGGGACCTCACCTGACAGCCACGACTTTTCAAATATGATGGAGAGCGGCTCGACAGCCACCTCAGCCAGCTCCTACAGAACCCTGGGATGCATGCCATCCGGCCCCATAGACTTGTACACATTCAGTCTCATGAGGCGGTCTCGGACCTGCTCTGTCCTCACAGCAGGGGGGGATTTACCACCCTGGTCCCCACCCAGAGGTGTAGGGATGCAGGGCTCAGGGACGTGAGAAGTACTGGAATCCTGGCTACCAGGGAAGACTGAGGCAAAGAACTCATTCAATACCTCAGCCTTCTCTTTGTCCATTGAAGCAAGTTCTCCTTTTACATTTACCAAAGGAGGCTTCTGGCCAACGTACCTGTAGAAAGTGCATCTCTGGGGCAGTTGCCCACAGCCTCTGAATAAGGGACTTGGACAAGTAGCAGGCTGCTCAAGAAGCTTGGTAATCATGTGGTAGTGAAGCCTGCAAGTCAGCAGCTATATCATTAAACTGCAGTAATATTACTATGATGCAGAAAGCTCAATTGGGAGATGGAGATAAATAGCATGCTGCCAAAATAACTTTCACATTGCTAAGTAAATGAATACAAGTTCAAATTAAACTTCCTTTAATCATACCGCAGTGTTACTATAAGGTATATTAGAAGGTTTTTTTTGTCTTTTGGTTTTTTAATTAAAAAGTTATGTAAATGATAAGACAGCAGGCTTTTAGAAGTTTACATATATTCTGCTAGCTATTTATTATATAGCTCTGATCCGCCATCCGTATAAATTGCTAACGCTTCTAAAAGCTGTTATCTCGAGCTCTTTAGATCAACACAAAGAAGTCAACTTTGACAAGATCCTTTACAATTTTCTTAGGTTAAAAAAAGAGTCCCACATACAAGATGCATTGAGCTGCTTTTTTTTCCACAAACCATATATCATGCTGTCAAAACGTATTCAAAATCTAGAAGATGAAAGGAGGATGCTACTGAGAAACTAAAAACAACAAAAAGCACATTCAGTAAAAGAGGTACTCACCAAAGAATATCTATTTAAAGTGAATACTATAAACTTAACTATTGTTCAACTGGCTTTTGCGTGAGCAAACTCATAAGGCAGTAACTCACTTTCTTACAAACAGTAGGTTTCAGGATTTATTTCATTGTAATAATTATTATTTTCTTTGCTTTCTTTTGTTTTTAAGGAGCAGGCGTCTGTTCTATTGACTGTATCATTGCTTTCTTGCTTTTGAAACACTGGTCATCTTGCTATTCAGACATGGTTCCATTCAAATGCTTTTCTCTCTGGACTGCCAGGCGCTAGGTAGTTTCACCTGACTCTGTACTCTTTTTTTTCCTTCTGATAGTGGATAGACAGAACTTTCTGCCAACAAAATGAAAGATACTTTTTGATTCCTTAGTAAAAGATGATCTTTTTCTGAAGTTATTAAAATGAAGATGAAAATAGCCATCAACATTTGTATTAAATAATAAAAATAAATAAAACAGCCAAATCACACACACAACAAAACCTTAGCCATCATTTAACAAAATCATGCACCAATTTTATTTTCATTCCAGCATAGCAAAATACACTCTCCAGAAAATAACTATCTAGAGGGAAGAGATTGACTGATAGCATTAATTAATGCTGCTGATAAATGAACTGATAATTTGAAGTAGTACTGCTTTCAGAACACAAAAATAAAATATACATATCAAGATTCAGTTCTGGTACCTAAAACAGGTTACAAAGAAAATTACAGCTCGAATGTATTCTTAGGGCTATTTAAGCCATTTCAAATCCAATGCCTGACTTTTCAAATCAAAAAGAACTACATTTGTACTACTTTTCTGTAGAGGTAAAGCTCAGGATTTCAGCTTGTGAAAATGAGTTGATAAGGAAATTCTATTATTGCTCTTTTCTTTTTTTTTTTTTTTGAGAAAAGTAAAGCGGTTGATACCTGCTGATTGTATTAGCAAGCAGCATTAATGCAACAACAGCATCATCTAATCTTCAAGACAATGTACTGAAGTCTTATTCAATGTAAAACTCCAGTAGAAAAAAGGTTGGCAAATACAGAATGACAGTCTTAACAGTTGAGTAGTTCAGGCTTTCATCTTCCTCTCTTCCACTACTGTGTGTCAGCCATCCCAACGACAGCTCTAGCTCCAGCCAAAATACTTCTGCAAAGACAGCAATGGAGTGGAGAAAGGAAGGAGAAATCTTCAAGGAGCGTAAGAAATGCACACAGCCTCTCTGTCTAGAAACCAAGAATTGAGTGAAAATTTAGCTGAGGCTCAATGTTGTTCCTCTACACTTTTAAGGACAAAAGCCTTCTTAAGGACTAGTTCCAAGGGCAACAGACAACAGACATTTCCAGAAGTGTGTTCTCGTTTCTGCTGTGCTTCAAGTGAGCCAGGAAAGTCACTGGCTGATCTTGAGCCAATACAGAAGAATAAGTCCTATAAGGGAAAAACCTTAACAAAAGCAACCCAGAGGAAGCTCTCCCAGTCTCCTTTATATAGTTTATCCAGCCTCATCTACAGCTTCTGAAAAAGTGAAGTTCTGCTTTAAATAAGGAAACTGTTCTGAAAGTAGTTAAGTGCACAATTAGGTGCACAGTTCTTAATGCATTAGTTAACTGCAATTTTTTAACCACATACATTTTTATAGTACAGCAAAAAGGACCAATTTATTTAAATTCTTCACTGCTCTTGAGAACCTAATCTGAAATGGATTAATTTTAGTAATATACAGGAAAACCTTCCCAGATCAGGAGCAGCTATTTTAAGTATTTCTTCTTATTTTTTAAAAATTAGATTACTATGAATTCTCATGCATCTATCAGAGAAACATATATTAAAATGTAATGTTCTACTGATGCCCTAGTCAAGTGTCCCCCCAAAAATTTTCTCAAGTTCTGATACTTTTTCTCATAACAAATGCTGTCTGTAAGGCCAGGTATTTTGAAAAACAGTTTCCTTAATTACCTGTGTCCTTGTTTTACAAGCAGGCTCACTTTGAAGCGAGTGGCAAATTTGCCATGAAAATTGGGAGTATTTGTTTTCACAATTATTTTTAATCCCATATTTATGTCATCTCATATGCTGCACACAAAGGGCAACATTTACAGTATTTACTCTCAATCTTTAACTTCACAAAGCTAAGTTAGGAGTCCCCTCTCCTTGCAACTCCACTCTGAGATACATTTACAATGTCACCTATATGGAAATGGACACAATTCTCAGGAGAACTGAGTTATTTTATAATTATAGTCATGTTAAAAAACTACCTGCTGAGTTATTGTGCCTTACTTTTAGTCATATAAGAATCCTCAGAGCCCAAAGGAGGAGGCTAAAGACAGAAGCTATATACAACAGCACGAATAATGTGTAATTTCTCCTTCAGCCTATGGAACATTCATTTCCCCAAATAAATCAGTCCTCAGAAACTCCCAAAATGCATCAGCTGCTTTGCAGATACTAAAGAACAGAAATGCATAAGACAGAGAACTTACTGCTTTAGCATTCTTTAATGGCTTTCACAGACACTGGCTAAACTAGAGTATTCCAAAATAGAACTATTTCCTGAGGAACTGAAAAGACAGAGGTGTCTACATGAAAGTTTTCAAGTATTTACATAGTCTCCCAAAATATGGTATAATCATCCAGCTACTGTATTACATAACATTACACAACTGAAAAATAAAACCATGCCAAATGGCTGTAATCCATGCTTAACAGTTTGGGAAGTTCTTGTCCGAACTGCTGCCAATTTTAGATTATTTACACATGATCAGGATTTTGGTTTGCTTTTTCCTCTTTCCTGGTTAAAATAAACCCTCCACACTTCTTATTTTCAAACCATCACTATAGCAACCACAGAGCTGTCACCTTGAATTTTTAAATTAACCACTAATAAGAACAGAAACTTGTGAATCAAAAGGTCACTGTGATAATGGCTCATAAAACATCCTGGTATCTTAAAAAAGAAAGTAAAAAGAAAGCAAGCATGCAGCTTTTTAGCAGGTCTTTTTTAAACTTCATTCTTGTAAAAATACACAAACAGATAAAGATATAAACTACCCAAAGATAATATAACTTGATCTATAGCATAACTTGGTGGTAAACTGACATCTGTAATAAATAATCTTAGTTCATTAATATGCTTTCCCAAACTTTCTGCATTTGTTTAACCTCATTTGAACTTCTAGAACCATGCCAAACAAATGGTTTTTTTAGGATAAAAGTGAATGAAACAACTCTGTCCTCCTCCATGTTACCCCACACAGCCTATGATCTTTACCACCTCTTTTATCACCTCACCTGTTAACTTCTAAAGCCACAAATTTGCAATGAGTACAAAATTCACGGTACTGTCAAGTCAATAAATTGCAGTATCAGTCCCTAGATTCATGCACAGATCAGTGTTACTGCCCTTCTGCTGCACAGGTCGGTCTTTAAACAATGAGGTGTGTGGAGACATTATTCTCTACCACTCCAACTTCCTACTGTACTTTGAGGATTACTTCAATAGTTCATTCTGAGGACTGATCTGGACATTTTACCAATGGAAAGCTTTTACTAAGCAAATAAATGCTCTTGTGATGAAATCCTCAGTGAGAAGCAGCAGGCTTATCTCCTGGAACAGCACTCATTCTCCAACATTTGCCCCTAAGCCCAAATACTCAGCAGACACCAGGTATGCTTATCCAAATACTCCACTGTGCATTTCTCAAGTGCAGAGCAACAAACTTTTGTTATGCTGGCAGTACACTGCATCCAGGCTGTGTATGATCAGCATGTGGATTTTTTACTCGTAACTTCTTGACAGGTCAAATGCTACAGCTAAGTGAAATCGAAACCTTTCCCATCACAGTGAGCCCCTCCGGGTCTCTACTTGCTTCCTGCCACCAATGCTTTCACTCTCCAGCACCACCGATGCCTTCTGCATCTGGAGAAAAGCCAAAACTTATAGGAAATAGATTTTTTAAAAGTTAAATTACTGCCAAAAATATGACAAAAAGGTTTTGCTTATCCACTAGCACTCTCACAGACAAGAAAAAAGACCTGTCCTACTGTTCTACAGTCTTTCCAAAAGTTATGCCCTAAGAGGTTCCCAAGATTTCTACCATCTTTTAGAAAGTCAGATGAATACCATCTTGGAAACATGTATATGAATGCCTTACTTAAAGTATATATTTATTGTGTGTCACCTCTGCAGAAGAGCTCAAGATTTGTTGGGTGTCTCATTCATGTGCTGCCACACCACTTATGATGGTGGAAATATCTTTAACTTAGTAAACATGTTCACTATGTTTAGAAAGCCAAGTGCTAATGATAACACTCTACTGACTAAGCTACTAATGCGTGTTCTCGACTACGGTTTCGTCTGAGAGACAAGGTGGGTGAAACTACCAGACTGAGTTTAGAAATTTGTATCTTAAGTCTGCTCAACTAAACACAGCATTTCAAACCTAAGTTTCTTTTTCTTTTTCTTTTACTACAAAAACAGTTTTCAAGCCTATTTATTCTAGGAGGAGCACTCCATTTACCTAGAACAAACATATCTGTATTTTTGTGCTTCTAAAACCAAGTATGAATTACAAAGCATCATTAAAATTTTAAGTGCTGAGAATTACGCTTTGGGTTTAAACTTAATCACGCTTTTATTCCAATAGTCTGATACAAAGACTAGACTGCAAGCTTTCTTTTGAAACTATTGTATAAAGCACCATGGAGATCTTTTCAGGGATGACAAGCAGAGAAAGGAAAGAGGAAGGGATACAAGGACAACAAAACACAATACAAAATATATTAAGATTGGTCTGGAGGGAGTTTCAGTAAATCTAAACATTTATCTTCAATCCATTTCAACTGTACTAATTACACCAATCTGAACATCTAGATTTAAGACTGTGCATTATTATTAGGGGGTAAATCACTATCAAGGTTCATATGCATGATGGAGGCCAAAACTCAACCACTATGAGCATCAGCACATACTAACATGCCCACAAACACCATTGCCATCTCAGGAAAAAAGCGTCAAACAAGGTAATTCTGAAGCAGCCTCCAAATATTCCCAATTTTAGTTGCCTGGAAATGATGCAGTTCTGCCACACTATTTGTAGCACAGCACTGAAGAAATACGGTGTTTCCAAGTTTGACTTTTGTTTTGCCTCCCTCCATCCTGGCTTGTGAAAGACTTTCTATGCCTGAGAAAGCCTCAGCGCCTGAATGCAGACAGTTATGGTGCAGGACAAAGTAAGATCATGTTCATGGCTATCCTTTTTCATTAAATAAATATACATGCTTATATATATCAGAAGGAATTACTGATCTTCACTTTTATAGTTTAATTTTCACTGGAAGAAAAGTCTGAGACAGTATAATTCAATAAGAGGAAATAAATGTGCTACATATTGCCTACTTCTGTTCTTCAGTATATCCCATCTGTAAAGATTTTCCACCTCAGATCCACACAGTTCCAAGTAATGTTTCCCACCGTTCTCCAGTCAATGCTAGAAATCAGTTTTTATGGCAATAAAATGATGTAATCGAAGATCCCCCATACATCCCAGTAATGCTACCTAATGCTACTTTTTACATGCTGTCCCTTCTCCTGCCTTCTCTCTCACCTCAATCTTACTCTTTTGAGGGCTTTGTAAATTGTCTAGTTTACAGCACTGCATAAACAGAAAGTATCCCAGACCTGTAAAGCTGTCAGGTTTTTTGCAGTGAATGAGTACAGCAGTGCAATGTTCTCATCGTGTTCTTTAGACAGAACAGACCTTGGGAAAAAAAATACAAAGTCAGCTGTGCTCAATATCCCCTCTTCTCCCTCATCCCATCCTACAGCTGAAACAAACTTACCAACATGTTCCTAACAAAACCATCACACGCATTAGTGTAGCCCAATACCAACGATCTTACTTTTTCTTTGCAAGTTTGTATTTCAATATGCAAAAATAAGCTGAGAACGGGAAATTTCTCCCACGAACTTCTCTCAAATCAGCAAGACTGAAGGGTCTTTTCTCCTCTTCTCCTTCTGCACGAGGTGGTTCAATGCAAGCCCCACCCTGGCAGCCAGACAATAAGGCTGCAAATAACTTATTCTGATCAAAGCCCCATCTGCTTGGCAGCAGCAATTCAACTGCACTTGTGTTTTTTGTATGGCTGCAGCTTCTGAATTGAATGATCCTTTCATTTAGATGGAAGTTTAAACAAAATATGGTAATTAGCATCAACCACTGTGGCTTTCATGGCTACTGTCTACAAAGACATCTCTAATAAAAGGATTTTCCTGCTTTCCCATCTAATTACACAACATTGTTGAACAATACAATTTAAATTTAAATCAGGCAGTTCTTTCTCTTCTGAGTCAGTTAATAGACTTCCTGCCTCGAACTACATATTAGATGGCAGAGACTACAATTAAAAAGAGGTATTCTACCTGAAAACAATCTCACCGAATTTTGTTTAGTCTTCCTCTGTGGAATGTGGCCGAGGCTGGAAATGTTTAGCACTAACGTTGAGAGTATAAAACTACTTATTTACCATTTGAAAGGAAAACAAGATTTAGCTTTATACCATGTCAGGGTGAAAAAACAAACGTTAGGTAATATTGCAGTTTTATTACTGCATAAATATAGCAACACGCAGTGACAGATGCTTTTAATGAGACATCCGCAACGCTCTGGTCAATAAGGATCCTTATAGGCACAATCCTGAACGATTTATACCAGACAAAATCAGTTTATTTAAACCAATAGCAGTTTATGTTCAGGTAATATGATCCCTCATTACAACAAAAATCAATAGTGGAAAATTCAATTTTACCAAAAGTAAACGTTTTCAGCAAATGATATTTTATATACGCAATATTGGGCTGAACGCACCTGACCTTATAGCTGGGCAGACTTGGGCCGGCCTATCACTGGGATGGAAAGGGAAACCCCTGGGGTGTAACAGCAGGTGCCATAGAAAAAAGCCAGTGGCAAATGCTTAGTAAACATTAGCCCACAGAAACTGACTGAATGGGAAGACTTAATCTGGCTTCATCGTTGCTGATGAGCTGATAGACAGGAATAAAAAGGTTGTAAAGCTCCTGGCTGGGACAGAGGTTCGGCCACTTGAATTTCTTTAGGCTGCTCTGACAACTTCAATCTAAAGATTTATCCTAAAACTTTTCTTACCACCTTCTATCTGCCAAGTGAAACAAATAAGGCAGGCAGACAAAATATATCTCAGTGAGCCAGATATTCTACTTCTATGAATTATAAGTTGGGGAACAGATTTGCTGTGCTTATAATATGTCTGAAATGTTTGTAAAACTTACTTTTAGAAATACAATTGGAAGGGAAAATTCCAGACCAGTAAGTAGCATTCTACTTTAATTCCAAAACAAGAGTAACAAAGATACTGAAAGGACAATTTTTTAATTAACACCTTCTATTGTATGTTCCCCAAACAGCCAGATCGCAAATAGATGGGGAGCTGGAATACGTGCAGACAACACTCCTCACTGATGTTACATAGCATATAGAGGGCATTTCATCTACAATCCACTTAACCTAGCAATTAGAGAGGATGAAATACAAGTATTCTCCCTCTTTCCACTACAGAAATAACATACTGACTATTTGGGAGAGGAATGGAAAAAAAGACAAGGAAACTGAAAATACTGCCTATCAGGAGGGACATTCAGCTGACCCTTCAACAAGGAGAGCTCATAGCAATCAAAGTCTGCAGGAGAAAGAAATTGGAATTCTCACCATATATTGCTGCCCTCACTGTTATTTTGTCTATGTCTTCTTGGTAGTAAATGAAGGTACATTTGGAAACAGTCAATAAGTTTCATGAATAATTAACACATTTTCATATTACATGGTGCAGATGGTTATCCTCACACTGGGGGAAAACTTTTTACCTAATACACAATAGGATGTGTAAAACAACAATAACTTTTCAATTCACTTCAAAACATTTGTGAAAATTCTGTAATTTCTGCGTATCTACTTTCCTCACATATCAGAACTCATTATGTGGTGTCTTTGTGTTTGATAGGAATAAGTGGAAATTTGCATCTGGGTGTATTTTCCACAGCTAACATCACACAGTTACTATATTGTCTGACTTGTGATTCAAACTCTCTTTTGAATTAAAAATAAAAATAAAAAAGAAATCTGCTACTGTTCTATTCCATAGAAGGATTGTTACCACAGGTTGTGCACTTAATTGTTGCAAGCAGAAAACTGCATTACCTTGAAAATACTGTGTCATACACATTATCAAAGAATAACCTTCAGTACACAAGAAACCATTTGCCAGTTCCACAGCTACTGTTAAAATAGAAAACCATAAGGAATTTCATCATGATAGAGCAGTTTGGCTTGTAATCTAGTTCAAACCTTTAGGCAAATAATATTTGTTAAATTAAAACCATCACTTTAAGCAAAACTGAAATTTCCCCAAGAAGAAAAGACAAACAAACAATAATAAAAAAAAAAAAAAAAAGAACCCAACCACCACACTTCCATGCCACACAAGTTCAGAGCTCCCACACAAACAGAGGGGCACACATACATACACTACATCATGGCATCCATGTGCAAGGAGCCCAGTGAATCCAAGTCCAAAACTGACAGGGTGTGACTGGACATCAGGAACCACATGTTCCTAAAAGACTCGAGAATTATCAAGGAGATAAATTACATATAATATTAATAATTAGCAAACCGTGTTGCTTTTTTTGTTTTTCTTTCTGTGAGAACAAATTGTGAAACAAGAAAAAGGGAAAATCCCGAGTTACTCTCAGAAGCAGCAGGCTGCTGCTGGAACCCCTGACAATTACTGCCCAGGCATCTTTGCCAAACTGGCAGTGATGTGGCATTCACAGAGCTATCCACAGCCTTCATCATACTAACAGCACTACAGTTCAACACCTTCAGTTCCAGCTGTGATAATCTTAATAAATGCTATTCAATATTTCTAACATTCAGACTAATAATTTGTATCTCTAACAAAATTTTACACGCTGAAGTCATCAAGTGCGTAATGAATGTCATCATGTTAAAAATAAATATTTGCTTCCATAAAAGCAGAATTTCCTTTTTCCACTCTCAACTGCATTGAAAATAATGAAATAGGAAAACAAAGGTATGAAATGCAGGTCTTCATAGAAAGTGACCTGTAAAAAACAAAATACAGATTGAGCTTGAAAGCTCACATTAACAGGCCTAGGACTGAGAAACAAGCCTTTAAAGATCTGCAGGTAATGATTTGTAATACTAATCCACTTGGAAAAGACTTCTGAAATCAAGGGAGCATGCCAGCTGCTTAGCAACATCTCAGTTATCAGATCTTGGTCTTTGCATCATCAGGAAAAAGAAATTCTCATGCAATCAAGTTTCTGCTGACAAGCAGCCTTGATGGATTGATGCCCACTATAGGTATACACACATATTCCAGGTTCTTTTTGACAGAGAAAGCTTTACTTTACGAACTATTTCTGAAACATTATGCTCCTAGCCAACTTAAGAAAATGCCTCTCTAATACCAGCCTCCTATTAAAACACTAATTACTGTCAGCATTAACACATTCTCATCTACAACAATCTGTGAGGTGACCTAGAATAGAATTTATATGTAACAGCTCTCAAAGGAAAGGATGAATACAGATGCAGCAAAAGGACTGCACAGACGAGATTTGTCTGGGATACTATGTTTACTTGAAATGCACAGCCATTATTATGATTAATTTTTCATTACACGGGTCACTTCTTGAAATAAGTTTAGACCTTACTCCAGTACATATAGGTAATTCTTGCTTTTAAAAGCAAGCACAGAAGTCTTCAAACAGAATGTGAATTTTATCAAATTGTCAGTTATTTATTTATAATGGAATGCAGAAACCTTCCCCTCCCTTTCTCTATCAGTGCAATGGATTTAGCAGTGCACCTGCTAGTCCAGCGCTCCCCCAATAGACTCAAGGAAACTCACCACTACTTGTCAATACACAGATGACTGCATTCACCAGCTTATAGACAGCAACTGGACCTATTAGGACCTGAATGAGTACCGTGCACTTTTTGTATTTATATTAATTGTTCCATCCCTGCTTCCTGTTTGTCTCATTTGTAGTATTTCATCGTAGGATGCTAGGCTGCTCAACCTCCTGAAGTTCCTTCTAGCATAAATTACTCCACAATTTCATAAACTTTTGTACTCAGGTTTTCTTTTTACAGAGACCAAAACATAACCAATTTGATTTCACACTCTATGAAAACAACTCTGGGTATGGCTATGAATATGTAGAATAATTGGTAGAAATGTTAAGAGTTTTATGAATATGTAGATATTCATACACCACACACACAAAGCCATCTGTCATTTTTTATACAGAAAAGCACTCTAAAATTCAGTTTGCTTTCATTTGCATTAACATATACACGATCGCAGCCCACACGTCTCCTGTGCTTGTACTAACTATTGCATTAAAGCTTGACAGGCCAAAATGGATTAGCATGGGTAGCAGAAAAAGGCAGCATTTTAATTTGTTTAAGGTTAATAGATCTGTTTCTAGTAAAATGTTTTTGTAACATCTCATTATCTCCTCTAAAACAAAAACATCACGTTCACAGTGCTACTCAGTTCTAGTTAATGCCAACGTCACACGATCATCTGCAAGACCCATTTGGAAGTACATACAGTGTGTGGTCTTCTCACCTTCAAACTGTCTGCTTAACCCTGGCAGAAGGATTCTGGCAGTGAATTGGAAGGATTACTACAGTGTTTCCACAAGTGAAGTTCCTTGCCTTTGGCCTCACGCCTCTACAACACACCACAGGCATACAATAATCCTTCAGAAAAGCACTGCCTGTCATGTCTTATTATTTAAATATTGAAAGGCAGATAAGTATCCCACTTAAAAGAGACAGGGCTTAATCTGAAAACACTTCAAAGGGATCTCTAATGACTTGGTTTTAACTCATCTTTCCTCAGATTAACTGTAGCTTTGAAGTTCTCCCTAATCTTCATCTAACCCTCAACTCAAGAACATATAATCACACCGGAGTTTTTCGGAACATAACGTGTACAACTGACACATCAAATAAAAGGCACAAGTAGGTTAGACCTGGCAATCTAATTTACTTGAGAAGTTAATGAGGCCTCAATGAGACACACTCACTGCTGACAAATAGTGTTCACACATAGGGCTTATACACTATCAACACAAAAAAGAGGAGAAAACGAAGTTTCACGGTATTCAGCCACACCTGGTGATTATAACAAATATGTGGGCATGGGCAGTAATGCAGACACTATTTGCAAACATTTCACGTTCACCATCATGACTTTGTGAACTTGCCATATGCCAGCATTTGTTTCCTCATGAATTTGTCCACGTTCTACTCAGAGATCTCAAATCAAGAAGCATACACAAATAATGGGCATTTCTAGTGAACTGAAGTTATGGGGGTTTTATTTCAACACAAAGTTAGCTGAAATAGACATAGAAAGATAATTACTTTCAACCCAAGGTAATTTTTATATCTTCATGCTTCTGCAGTGATACGTGGAATGGGGAACTGGTGACTGTTTATTATTCCCCAGAGCAGCTACTTATCACTGCATGTAATAACGTTATTTCTAGACGTACATTAAGCATCAATGCTATAGAAAATGGCATATGTACACTAGAAGTATCAGACTGCTACTAACTACTAAGACCCCGTATAAAAACAAGATGAAATTCTAAAACATTAACATGTTTTATGTTAAGGAGAAAAAAAACTATTTGCAAGCAGCTGTACTTCAGAGATGAAGGATTCGTCAGCTGCATCATTCTCCAAGCAGACGAACCTAAAGGGCAGAACAAAATACAGCAGCAGAGTTCCTGCCTTGCCTTTGATAGTGATGTTCCTGTTAATCATACATGTTATTTAACATCTGCATGAGTGCTGCCAGTCCCGGTTCCTCAAATGTTTAGAAAGTGTAGGACTCTGCAGAGGCACAAACCAATTTCTTTTTTCAGCCACTTAGCCTTGACCAACTTCTTCTGTCCTCAGAAATGTAAACATTTTCATGGTTTGAATGCAAACTGCACTATCAGTTACACCCCAAATAGGAGCATGAAATCTAGAGTGGCAGTGAAAGAGAAGATACTAAGCAAAAGATATCTTACTGCTGGCCACTTCAGAAATGCAAACATGGAATTTAGCTCTATGACAACTCAAGCAATAACACAAATAGCATGCCAGCTCTGCACAGCAGAACCGAAGTACAATTAAAGGCAAGTTACACAGCTGCCTACATACTGTAAAATACTACGAGGGCTGCTTCAGAAGCAATGCTTCCTAATTGTACTACATTGACCCATGACATCAGAGGCAGATGTTGGTGGGATGGCAGTAGAGGCTGAACCTTCCCACCAATATTCTGTTACATTCCACTGTGTGACAGATGGCAGCAGAGGAGCAGTCTGACAGAATGGCATCTGACATGGAAGTGCGTAGGAAGCAAAGGTGTGTCACTGAACATCTTCCATCTGGAAAAAGTGGCACCCATTGACATTCATCAATGATTGCTGCCAGGTTCTGGAGACCAAATAGCAGATGTGAGCACCATGATGTGGTGGGTGGTACATTTCAGCAGTGGTGACAACAACTATGGGTCACCTCCGCTGGTGCACATTTTTATGGGCATGGCATGCAGGCTCTTTTCATTGCTGGCAAAAATGCACAGTTAGTGGTCGTGGCTATGTGCAAAAGCAGTGCTCTGTAGCTAAGAATTTGCTCTATCAAATAGTATTATTGTGCTCTTTTCATCTTGTAGTTTCCACAGAAATAAATAGGAGACATCACTTTTCAAGCAACATACCTATATATTGGTCAGTCTCTGAGTACGGTATGGAAAAGTCTAAAGCTTTAAAGCCCTGAAACATTCAATTGGATGCAAAATTCACTCTTGTAATCCTTTTGTGTTTGTTTGGTTTTTTTAACATATGATGCTTCATGAATAACCAACAAGCTCTACGCAAAGTTCGACTGCAGTGTAACACTGATGCTTTCCTATCATATCCCATGGGAAGATTATAACACTTCTCACTATCTTAGGACACTGTCTAGATACTGAAGAAATGTCACTTTTTTATTCTTCAAGAATTCAGATTTTGATGGGGGGAAGTGCTGGCAGTAAGTTGGCAAAAATCTTGAAAAAGAAAAAAGAACAAAAAGACACTACACTTTAATTACACTTTCTGCAAAGAAGAAAAAAAATTAAGTCATAGTTTTCTATCTATGAAGTTAATGAAAGATACTCCCTCTGCTTCATGCAAATAGATTACAAATCGAAACACAAAATGCAATTTCCTTAAAAAGCTGAAGACCACTGATTGTATATCACACCTATTTTAGAAAAAAATGAGAACAAGAATAAAAAGAATTTGTATAAGTAGGTTACAAAGCATAGATTGCAATGCCTGTTAAGTCTCCATCATTTGCTTTCCTTCCTCATTAAAAATGGAACATTCAGCACTAATGAGGCAACACAGATCATACCTATCAGGCTAGAACACCTTTAGCACCAACTGCCCAGCTCATCACTGACACACCAGTAAAATTTATGCCGCAGTGATGCAAAGTATACCTTTGCAGTTTTTAAGTAGAAGATCATCAGAAAAGAGTTGTGATGACATTTCTACATTTTGATTTGTATAGTTTATTTCTTCAGTTTATAAATAATCTGCAATTCCAGAATGGTTCAAACTATAAGAGAATGAAAATAATACAAAGGAAAATTTATTGTATCATTTTCTTTTCTCTGACTACCTCTGCCTCCAGTTTTGTACAGGCTACATGAAGTACTTCTTTCCAAAAAGTGTGAGTTATATAAGGTTCCTGTAACATTCATCAAAACATTATACCTGCTTTCCGACAGTTTTGAGATGTTAATATTTCTACTCTCACTTTATTATACGACTCCTGAGTTTTCCCATAGCAGCATGAAACTAAACAAGATCCTATACATGTAAAACATTGCAGAACAAAATCTCAAATCATCATAAAATGAGTAACAAATTTTCAAAGCAAGAACTCCAATGACCTGCCATCCAGCAATAGTATGCTGAAATAACATGTAAATAACAAATGAGCAAATGACAAAACATTCCCCATGATCTGTTCAAAAGCAATAAGTAAAATAAAGATGAAAAAGCACAATTCCTTCAACTAATTCACAGTTAGTCATTTGTTTAGAGTTACAATGGCTTTTTAGTCTGAAAAGTGACTACTATCATGGTTCCTATCTCATATGTTTCAAATACAGCTCTCCACGCAGATGGCTGAAGGAGATTAGGTCAAGTTGTTTATTTCTTCCACTTGCTTCATGTAAGCACAAAATTACAACTAGATAAGGGATTTCAGTTGTGCATCTGCAGACTGCAGACTGCTAGTTGCACCTCCTAATAACTGCCCTAATAACAGTGCATGCATTTAGCTAATAAAGTAATTGGCATAAGCCTCAAAGCAAATATTTTATTTGAATTACATATACTCCATATTATGCCTTACCTAGCATTTCTGCAAATTGTGACTTCCTATAACACCTAAGACAGATTTTATATTCCTAACAGAATACACGAGGCAAACTTGGGAACAAATCAGTGCCCTGAATGGTGGTTAATAAGTTGGTGTGAACACAGCCCAAGAGGCAGCAAATCCTGTAAGCTCTCAAACATGGCAAGAGGGCTGGTAGGCTACTCATGCTGGCACTGGTGGAAGCAGCTACTGTCCCTGTGCTGCAGGGATGTGCTGGAGGAGCAGAACTACAGCCAGGCACCAATGGCAATTTGGAAAAGTTCAGGTGCATCTCCTGCTCTTTTGAGACTGGAAGTGGAATTTAGCAAGGCCGGCAGGGCGTGTGCCTTCCCCACCTTTGGGAGGAGCCCCCTCACCAGGAGCTGGGAAATGCTGATGGCACGGAACTAGTCTGACAGATTTAAGCACTGTTAAGGGTGAAGCACCTGCTCAAACAGCATCTTTAAACAGTACAGAGAAATGTACTGTGGAAACAAAGAACATGCAGCTCTGTGAAAATGCTAAAAATAACTCTTCTCTTTTGACATATTAAGAAATCCGGATGAGGACTTTTCGAGGAACTTTGTGTTTGATACCTACAGGGTAAGAAAATGCTTAAACATTTGCTTACTTCCTTGGTCACTCTTTAAACATGATGTTCTCGGGATCTTTCAAATCAGGATGCTGTTGACTACCTAAAAATCCACAAACTCTGGGTGAAAAAAAAACATATATTTCAAGTTACACTTCAAGACTCTGCTTGGGCATTTATAATTCACCTATTTCATATACCCCCAAACATTGCTCTGGATACCAGAATCACCTTGTGCAAATTCTAAAGGTGAAAAAAGCACAAAGGGGAGAAAAACAGTTCTGTCAGCACCAGTGCACAATCAATAGCATCCCAGATTAGATGATCAGTGCCACAGTATATCATTCATAATCTTTTAAGAAAATACATTGAATACTTAAATAATTTAAGGACATTTACTTCATATAAAAAAAAAAGGGGCCATTAAGGAAGTCCTTCAGGAGAGACCCACAACTTTCATCACCTTCAACTGAACTTAGCTAGTAGAGCACAAACTTCCAACATTTGTATAAACAAATTAAAATCCATGACATCCAAGCAAAGATATACAAGATTCTTTTAAAAATATTTTAAAATAAATAACTGATGTAATGTAACTACAACATACCCATAATATTTAAGTTCACTATGCACTGTTTAAATAAAAAGTATTGGCACAATTGCAGACTAGAGTTCAATTGTTTTCCTCTTTCACCGAGTCCTTCACATGCTAACATTACCTGAGTACATCTATGAAAGTGAATTTCCAGGGAGACTCAATTGTACAAATATTTACAGAGTCCTTTCTTTCTGCTAGTGTCAGTTAAAGCTGAGGCTAAAGTGATAAGCTCTTGTCCTGATGCCTCACTAAAAGGCAAGAAAAACATCAGATATGAATTAGAGGACCATCAATCCTCTAATCACAAACATGGATAATTTTGAATTTTTCAGTAGAAATCCCTGGAGATGTGTATGATATCAAAACTTAATAGAAGACAGTAAATTACAGAACAGTAAAGTATGCATTACTTCAAAACTATTCTACAGAATGTAATCGGATTCTGTGGCTTGAATGCATTCCCCTCAGAAAAGTCTGAACCTTATAAGAGAGAACAACATTGTTTCTAAATTCATCAGATGTTCCTGCTAAATCAACCCCATTACAATGCATTCACTCATACAATGTCTACCAAACTTCAGTGCAAGAAACCTTCATAAGAATTAGCCTTCCAGGGCACAAGTCATCACCTGACACACAACCCCTGAAGATAAAAGAATTAAAAATGAACCACTTAAGTACAAACAGTAGAAGTATAAACATTTTAAATGACATACACAGTTGTAGTCTCAGTATTTCAAACATCATTTAATTTTGTGTCATTTCCTCTTCAAACTTACAACGAAAATTCATTGTAGCATCACAGGATTAACATAAAACTTATTCTCAAGTCTTCCCAGAAAGTAGCAAACTAAGAGTTTGCACCAAGTACTCATAATTATACACCTCTTTCACACACATAAAGGGATGCAAGTGGCTGTTACCTTTTTCAGTGTCCATTAAAATACACTTTCAGTCAGTTGGAGATTGCATATCCAACTGCAATTATGCTTTTCCAGCAATTCCAATTTCCCAAGTAATTTAACACCAAGAGTTAAAACACTTTCAAGGAGTATTTGCATTTGGTTTTGATGCTTGCAGAAAAACAAATCTAACCTCAAGATTGCTAGCATTTATTTCTGATTTACTACATGCTTCCTAAGCATAAAAGGCTATTGAGATCAGTCAGAAAAGAAAACCAATGCTTCCTCTGAGTTTTTTCTGCATGGAAAACCTGTAAGCAGCCCAGTGCCAAGTAAACCAGGGAGTGCAGCTGGACACAATATTTATTCTGCTTTAGTAATAGAAAAATTACTGAAGTAATTTAAACCTGTTTACAGATAAACATCTGAACAAAGCAGTCAGTGAGATAATTTGGTAGTCACTATTTACTAATACAGACATTACATTATTTGATGAAGAAAGGCATTATAAATAAGCAAAAAATGATGTGGTGTGTCTTATCTGGCCACTGGCAGTTCAGGAAGAGCTATTGAAAGTACACAGCTACTTACAGCTCAGTTACATACGTACAAAAAAGGACTTCTCCTTTTCTTCCCTGATTTTAAGGATTCCTGCCTTTCCCACACTCATTTCTTTATTTGCTCTCCTTGGTTTATATATGTCATGACTTGAACTGCAACTAACTTTCTGGGAAGGAAGAGAGAACGAAATTCTCCCTACATATCATTAAGGAAAAATTCTGTAACTCTGAAAACATTCCATTAAATGTATTTTTCTGCAGTACATAATGAGTCTGTGGTGAGCATGCAGCCAAACATAGCAGCACACAGACAGTCAGTTTGCTAACTGATCACACTACAGCCATCACTAGCAGCAATCTGCAGGTGTATCATTCTGAAAAGGGGATGAGTAATTAAGACAATTTGCTTTAACTACAGATGGCTAAATTGTTGCATCTCCTACTCTAACACTTTGCAATATTAGAACAATTGAATGAGCATAGTAAATATCAACTAACAAGCTCTGCCTCAGTGTCCGTAAAAATCTTCCTGCTCAAGCTCTCAACCTAAACAGTCCTAGCCTCAGCTTCCTAAATTCCCTTCAGCTCGCCCAATGTATTCTCCAAGTTGTCTCTCCTCTGTGTTTTCTTGGTTTGGGTTTCTTGGCCACCTTTGAAACCTGTCAACAAGGGCGTGGGAGGATTTTGTTGTTTAAGCCTGGCAGGAGGCTGACACCTCTCCCTGTCTCTCAGCTATCTGGATCAGAGTAACAGGGAGGTGTGAATGCCTTCAGCTTGTGTGCTGCCTGGTTGAAGCAAAGTTTCTAAACTCTTTCCTGCCTCATTTGCCATTTCAGATGGTAAACTCTGCACCCTGCCTTAAGACAAAATAAAGCCACTGGGCTGGGCACACCAAAGCAGTTTGGGATCCCTTCTAGAAAAGCATGGAGAAGAGTCCCAGAAGACACCTGCTCATGGGAGTGAGATGCCTACTTGCTGGAGTTGGCCAGTAACCTTCACATGCCTGCTGCAGGCAAAGGCCATAAGATAAGCGTGAATACTTCAACACGAGTAGATTTTGAGTAGAATTGGTTGAAATTGACTAGAACATTCTCTTACCTGAATATTTTCCTTTACATCGATTTTTTAATATTTAATTTTGTGAACACCTGTAAACATTTCAGAGCCCTCAGGAATATCACTTCTGTACTCAGACACAGGACAAAATGACTCTTATCAGAAAATAAAGATATCCACAGGCAAGAGATGCTGCATGGGGGAAGACTGCTTCTAAATCCTTAGAGGGTCTCAAAGGAGAACAATCTATAAGTAGTAATCTGTAGTTTACAGAAACTTAATTGCTTCTCCTGATTCTATCTTAATCCAGAGTTCATACAAATGCTAGCTAATGTGACTTAACCTAAGGTAGACTGAATATTCAGGGTAAAAATCCTGATAGGAAAAATCTCTACTAGTTCACTTTTCCAAAAAAAGCATTTTAAAAATCACAAGTGAAAAAAACTTAGAAGTAGTACACAAAAAACTACACAGAGGGAAAAAAAAACATAAGAACATAAGAAGGTGTAATAACAAACATTTTTGCCTACTCCGTGCCTCTGTATAAATTAATTTTTTCACAATATTTTCCATCAGTAAAGTTACTACTGCTAACATATTTCCTACTAGGCAGGACAGTTCATCATTTGTTGAACCTTTTACTAATCTGAGTATTGCTGGAGGTTGTCTTGTGGTTTTTTGTTTTTTACAGAGTATACTCTAACAATAGATGTTGTAAAGGGAGCGAGAACACTATTCAGAAGCTGAAACAACCTACATTGGTTTTAGCTTTTATTTGGGATCAAAATCTTTTAGAAAAAGTGAGTAACAATACCACTGCCCCAAATCATTTTTGTCAAAACCCACCATGTTCTCGAAAGTTTTCTGACTACTTACTTTAGCACTATAAAAGATTGTCTTAGAATTTAAAAACAGAATGCAAATTAAATAAAGTTTATGAAGGGCTGTTTTTCTTATCTATTTTCTTTTGATTTGCTGGAAGTTGCAGTACTACCAAGCCAAAGTGTTCAAAGATGTCAGGGAAAGTAAGAGAGAAAACTGTCACAATTGTGCCAATACAAGAAAAAAAGCAGAAAGTTTGAACAGAGGGAGTAGTAAGCCTTCCATCTATTATAAACTAGTCTTGAAGTCCCACTCATCATTTAAAAAAACAGGTTTCATGTTTTACATCTCAGTCAGACACACATAGTGCCAGGAATTGAATAATGCTCTCTACTGACTTCCCTAATTTACTCTGGTTAGTTTAACTCCCAGAATGCCATAACAAGGAGCAAAATCAACGGAAATTCTGTCTCTGATTTCAAGTTTCAAAATTGGCTTTTTGGTGTACACTTAAAAACTGAAAATGCTACTATCTCAATTTTTAACAGCGTTATAAATAAAACATTGACTACCCAAACAAACAAAAAACAACACATACACACAAAAAAGCCTCTTGTACAGAATATCTTGAGCTTTCAATATTAATTTTGTTGTAGTGAAATTTTTTATTATTTATTTTAATGGGGATATATTAAAGAATATCTCAATGCGTTGCTCAAAAAGCAATGATTTCTATTAAAATACATTTTTTAAAAAAATGATAAAACAACAGCTTTCATCCATAGATATTTTCTTAAAATGCAGAGAACAACATTAACTACTGCTGCAATGCAGTCTGTCCACTGTCTGTCCCTCGTCTGTCCACTGCAAAACCTGCTCTCACTTTGTTTAAAGCATCAAAATCTAATCTACTTCAGAAGACTCTAGTTACTACCAGTGACAAACTATACCAAGCTGAGAATCCATGTCTTACATGAATCAGCAAATGCTTAGTTGAAATTGTCAGAATGAGATGCCTCGTTTAGCTCAGTAACAAAACTATCCCTTTCAAACGGGACTGAAAACAATCAATTCACCACGGAGCTTTTAGGGAACTCACCGATCTGACCTGGACTCATTAACAGCGGAAGTGGCAAAGGAAGCCATCACTGATGTACCTTATGGTGTCCATTTAAAAAGGATGAAATGAGAGATTATAAGAATGTACCTAAATTCAGCTTGAGAGACAACATTCAGCACTGGTGAATAACAGGAAGAATTTATATCATTTATTGACTGGGTTGGTAACTTCTGATATAATTAGAATGAGGTATAGCTGCAGTGTACCGCTGGCATATGCTGAATTTACTGGTGCCCATTTATTGCTTATTGGATGATCGTCACCACTACACTGATTCTTTTGTTGTTGCTGCTTTGTTTGTTTGTTTCATTTCCTTGATTGTTTTTAAGCAAGACAACAATGCTGAAAAAATGAAAAACCTTTAAAAAACATCACGATTACATAAATATAAAATAGAATTTCTTCCATTAGTGCTCCCTAATTTAGAAGGAGAGGATAAAGAGCAATATAGGCATATTACTAGACTAATTGTGACACTAAACTGCCTGTATAGTAGAATCCATGACAGCTTATTAAGAAGAAAGAGAAAAAACAAAACCATATTACAGGTAATAGCTTCACACTAACGTTATCTCTGAGACTCACTAAAGCAGCTATTCACAGGGTATGACAAAGTATGTACATAAACACTTTAACATCAAGAAAGGAAACAAGTGAATATAGGAGAAAAAAAGTATTCATTAAATGTAACGTGAACTATCACAAAGGGCTTCAGATTCAGGCTAAAACGAGTAGACTTTAAAAATAGTACAAGATGCTTAGTTTATGTCACTAGTTCAATAGTTTTAGTTCCTTTGCTGAAAAAGGAACATTAGGAAGCTAAGACATGCTATGTGTACAGAATTCTAAACAAAACAAAGAACCCACACCACCCAAACCTCAAATATAGCTCTTGACATTTACCCTTAGAGATGCAAATTAGCATTGTCCTTGTTAATAGGTGCTAACTAGCAAGGAACCGTGCTGCTGCCAATGTGTTACTGGCCAGCAGACACCTCATGTATTTCTAGTGATAGCCTTAGGAAAAGTGTCACTGAAAAAAAAAAACAAATATCAAACACTCAGCAAATCTGACCATGAGATTTCAGAATAAAACCAGCAACTGCAACGATAGCATCAGGAAAAGAGGAGATTGCCACTGTGCATAATTTGTATTGCTGTGCCTGTGAATTAGCAAACTTAGTGAGTTATGTACACCACTGAGGATATGCTGTCTTTCACAGGATGAAAACTACTATCTTTGTACAGCACCAGTGACCTGCATGGGCCTAGAGGTGCTCACAATTTGTTCTGTCTTTTTTATAACACTGTGCAGTGCAAGATAGAATCAACAAAAGTGTCTGATGAAACACAGAATTAGGTGTGCAGGTATCAAACTTAGGCAAGTACTGGGAGCACAAGTTCCTTCATTCCTCTATGTTATAAATAACCAACTAGGTTCTGTAATCTGGGTGAACTGAAATTCTACCAGTATTTATGTAAAATAAGTTTTAATTTACAGCCACAGTACCTCTTGCAAAACTTCCAGGAAGGAACAAATTCAAGTGGTAGCCGTATCCTAATTTTACTTGCAACATTTCCTCTCTTGCTTTAATCAAGAAAGCCCCTCTCACAAAATCTGCTCACATTACTGTAAACAATCTCCTTTGGGTGGTGCTTGGCAGATGATCAGATTCATCTGCAGGATACTAAAATAGAAAATATCTGTTTGACCAGGTCAGAAAGATTATGTCTTAAAGCAGATCTTTCTCAATCATTCTGAGAATTTCTGTATGTTTCTTCTTTTATGGGAAGCACTGAGTTCTGGAAATTTGTTATCTACACCTTTGCTCTAGCAGAACTCATAGATACTTAATCATGTGACAGTGAATGAGGCATGGGAAGTGAAGTATTCTTTCCTGCTCATTATTCACAAAGCCCAACATGGTGCTGTTGCTTTCTACTTTCCTTGGCTAGATTCAAGAGGGATAACTAAATCAAGGGAAACATTTTCAACTTAATGGGACAACGATTCAGCTTCTAAATGATCTGAGAACTCTGCAATTTGGGAATTGACATTTTAAAAGGTTATTGATTGTATAATTAGAATAATAGAATCTTTTGAGTTGGAAGATAGCCTAAAAGGTCATGTAGTCCAACTCCCCTGTAATGAACAGAGACATCTACAGCTAGAATAGGGACATATACAGCTAGAATTAACATAGATAATAAAATTTACTTAACATCTATGTAGGCACAAACATTTAAGTAGACTGTGAACATCTGACAAATATTTCCACTAGGAATCTAATGACACATTTGGAGAGAGATGCTTTCCTACAGTCCAAAAATACATAATAATTTTGAAGAAAACCTCTGCCAGACCCATTTAGTAAACTGATCTTTCTGAGAATTGTTCTTACGTGCTACTAAAATCCTTAGACAACACCCAAAGCAAGTACAAAGCCAGCCTCACAGCATGGATTTGTCATTAATCATATTCGTAAGCAACTGTCTTTTCTCTAGAAAGGACAGTTGCCATATTGCCCAGAGCACGCTATCTCACTTTTTAGCAGTATAGCAAAACCAGAAAAAAAAAAAAAAAAAAAACAACAAACAGAAAAGAAAAAAAACTTAGTATGCAAAGGGAGAAGAGAAACTTTTTCTTGGAATGGATCCCTTTTAAAGAAGGTTTTATGGGATAAACTCATTGTGACAGGGCTCTATTTTCCCACCAGAGAAGCTACCAGGTGAGTAGATAGAGACTGCAGGTGTGAATCAAGGAGAAAATACATTCTCTCATTACCAGCTATTTTGCACTATATCATTTCTTAGCTGGCAAGTTGGTTTTTAAGTGCTTCTAAGGTCTGTTTCACCTCTGAGGCAGAAAAGGAAACTTCACATTTTGCAAAAGGGAATCTGGATTTCTAATTAGCTTGTAATTGCATTCTTTCCTTTTGTACCTCACCCAGACTTGAGGCAGACTGTTTTGCAGACCACCCAACTGTGGGACCCCTCAGACCACCAACACCTCTCAGCTTGACTTTCAGCTATTCAGAAATAGCTGAGTTCATGCAGAAAGTTTCAAAGTGCTCACACCCTCTGTTTCCTCTCATATTAAAGAATTTAGCTCTTCCTTGTAATGAATGAGATGAAGAGCAAGCTGAAAGGCAGAAAATGAATTTGGATAAAACAACAACATCCAATCCAGATGCTCTGAGAACACTTAAGAATAAGGTAATCATAAAAATCATTTTTGTATACCTGCATATCTAAATAAACTAAGCAGCAGTAGAAACAGAAAGTGCCACATGAATGATAACAGTGAATTTGTTATGCAACCTTTTTCTTTGAGTATATTCCAAGCCTTTCCAAAGCAAACTAAACAAAGTCTGTTTCGCGTTATTTGTACATCAGTTATTTGAAAAAGGCAATCTCAGCAGAACCAAAATAGCCATGTTGAAGAGCAAGGATGATTGTCAGAGAGAAATAGATGGGTAGAGAGAATACACACTGCCAAGATATCGGGAGAAGGGAGCATTTCTTTTTCTCTCACAGGAGGAAATACTTTCTTTAATAAAGCCAATTTTCAAAGATACAAAACCTACTGTGCCATAACAGAACCATGGGTAAACGTAGATAAAAGCAAAATACAAAGAAAGCACTAAAATTCAGGTAATTACTTCGATAATGTTCTTACTGTTCAAAATTAGTTTGAACAACTATCGTATGTACTAGAGATCTTAATCAAACAAACAAACAAAAAAACACCAAAGCCCAAAACAAATCCAAGAAAACACAAAACTTAGTTTCCACATGAATTATCCATATAAAAGTTATATTCTTCCTCTGGACAAAGCAGTTTCTAAAGGATTACGGCCATCATGGTAGCAAGTTCTCTAATCACAGTGGTTCTGAAGTACCACATTCAACCTCCTGTTTAAAAAGATCTCACCCACATCCTAAAAATGAAATATGACACTGAGATGAATGAAGGCAAGAAGATAACTTGTCGGCAGTGGAGTGATTCTTCACAGTTCCTAATGCTTCATCACTCTTAATGCCAGCTGTGCAGAAGGGACCCACAGGACTCCATAGACAGCTGCCCAACTCACTACAACAGTTTGACAAAAGTTCTCCAAAGCTACTATGAAAATTTCGTTAGCAGGTGCCAACATGGACCACACTCAAGGGGGTGAATGCCTTTTTAACCTAACAACCCAACAAATCCTCTGCTATCAGACACAGATTTCGTCTAAGCACTTTTAGTGAATAATTTGCCTGCTTCCAGAAAAAAAAGGTAATTTTGTGACAGAAAGCAGAATACAGCATCAATGAGCAACAAACAATAATGTAAATATCTGCAACAGAAACATTAAGACTGGTCTGAATGAAGCATGAATGGCAACATCTATGCGTAAAAACACCAGAAGAAATGCTGGGAGTTGGAACAGTGGCAAGTACTGATTATCCAACTGCCAGCAATCAAAATGGCAAGCACCAGAGCATGATGTCTGCATCAGGATGAAGCAACCTGTATCACTTCTCATTCTGCTACACCAGCAAGAAGGCATATTGCAGCCATAATGTGACCACAAACTGAAACAAAGAAAATGGACAACTTGAGATTTAAGCAGGATAAATAAGACAAATCACACACCATAGCTGTTGACATCTCAGGAACATAAAAGACCTGCCAAAACTCAGTTAATTACCACCATCCAAGAGAAACCCAAATGATGCAGTGAAGACTCAATATCTAACAACCATTGCCACATGTAAGGGTCCTGGCCAGACCCCTCGGGCATACATGTTTTTGTGCTGTTCCTCTCTCAATATCTGAAAACAGAACCATTTTCCCATGCATCATGAGAAAGACTGTGTTATTCCTGGAGCCCACAAACCAGCTTTTCTCCAGGTATGTGACATCATAACAGTTGAATTTCCAATGCCAAAGTCTTCGTTGAAAAGCTCTTCCAGAAGCACCAGCAGATCATCACAGAAATTTGATTTCCTGACACGCGTTTACCTCCTGCTAGTTCAAGCCCAGTACTTGATTGCAGTACATAACAGTGAATTATAGGCAGAAAGAGAATGCAGCCTCATTTTTCTGTATCTATACGTCTGCATACTTTGCAATAGATAGGAACAAAGAGTTTTATCTCCTGGCAGTGCAGATCACAAATACAAATTAATGTCAGTCACATACATTATTCTGATATTTCCTCGTCGATTGTTAAATAATAACAAAAAAGATGAAGAAAATACTCTTACCTGTAGAGGGAGAAAATGAAGGAAAATATAAGAATTAATTATTGTATCATAACACAAAAACATCTTAAGATTTAGTTATAAGTTCTGTACTCTCCACACTCAGTGACGCAAAGTTATCATGTCACTCTCACTAAAGAGAGCAAAAAATGCAAGTTATCATCCTGTGTAAGTAAGAAAAGATACAGCATTCACTTATCGGTAGACAAAGCAAAAATATTTCTCTCCTCTTTATTAATACATCTTTTTATGCTATACCATTAAAAACAGTTTGGCGACATTTTTTCTAATTATTCACCCAAAATTATCCTTCATATTTCAGTCAGGATTATTTTGAGAATAATACAGTTTTACCCTTTTCTTCAAAACACACTTGTGCCCCAGGAAATTTAACTGCCACTGTCTAATCCCATGAAAGTCCTTTCTGAATCACTTGGGGATTGACCTCATGAATTTTTCATTGTTATTTCTAGTTGGGACTGTCAATCAGACATGAAAAAGATGAAAACAAAACACAGCAAAGCAGTTTGCTAGAAACGTCACCTCATCCAGTGCTAAAATTACATCAGATAGCATAGAGATGAACCACTTTGAAGAAGCAGCATAGAAGAAAGTTTCCATTTTGCAATTTTTTTCTCTTTTTTTCACAGGATTCATAACTTATTTTCTTTCTGAGTTCTTCAGGCACACTCAGTGCTGCGCTCCATGATTCCGAAAGAACTGTGGACTGTTCAAGGAAATTGACAAGGAAAATGCAGCATCAATTGTGTTTGAATCAAGTTTCATCAAGTTATCCTCATATTTTTTTTCTGCATACTTCTATGCGGTCATGTTCACAGCAGTGACAGAAATATGGAAAGCGTAGCTGAGATCCCACAAGATGTCTGATCACTACTGACAAGTTAAATGTGAACATAAAGAATGTTCTCCCACAAGAGACAAAGCACAAACACTATACATCAATCCACCTGGCAGGCAAAAAAATCCTGGACCTAGTATATCTAGGAGTCCCAGCGATACATAAAGAGGCTCCATAAGAGCTCTGCAAACAGATTAGAAGGGCTGATCTTCTAAGGACCAAAAAGATCTCGTAAAAGAAAGGCAGAGGCGATGCTGATGCAGTGGTCATAAAACTTCTGTACACATTTTCAGTTGGGCTTCACATAACATATTCTCTATCAAATGTGTTCTTTTATATTAAAGATTATGAAAAACATACTTCAGCCAAAGAAATAATAATAATAAAAAAAGAAAAGGAAGAAAGACTGTTACAAAAGTGCTCACCATTGTGAAACAGAGGGAACAGTGTGATTCTCTACCCCAGAAGCTATAATAAAACACAAAGCACAAGATCTGACATATTCAGGTAAACACAGACAACAGCATTAGTGAGAGAAACTAGATCTATTCTTTCCAGACACTAGAAAACAATTCAGCAATAACTGCTTTCCACATTTCTATTAAAACAGCTTTATGTTTTACATGAACACTGTGTACAGACCTTCACATCTTTGCAGTAAAAGAATAGGTCCCATCCAAGCGCAAAGACACTGAGATGTCAAATATGGGTACTTGTAAGTAATAAGTCTCATATTTTTGCATATTTTAAGAAATAAGGGGGTCTGAACTCTATTTCAGCCAACATATACATTCCCTTCCCATACTACTGACATTGCTTTATTTTAATTAATTTACTGTGTGTTATAGTTAATGTTTTCAACAGATCCAATCTCTTGAAATACTTGCTTTCTTCAAAACTGAAGTTCACAGTTCAATTCAGTGAGTCTCACTAGCTCTTTATGTACAGCATTAATACATACTGTATGTATTACACATGCTAGAAACTGCCTATTTCGATACTTTTTCAGCAATAGTGCAAGAGCCCCTCTTTCCCAACAATTCATGTAGACACCCTATTCTGGGAAAACAGAAGCAAATTTTCATTTGGGAATAATCACTCTGCTGTGAGAGCAGATCAATTAGTCCATAATTGAGGGGCAGCATGTGAATGGGCTGAAACAAGTCATGTCACAACAGCCATGTCAGCCTGCTTCCCTGAGAAAAGCTCTGTTGTGTAACTGTGCACATAGCCTTCACATTTCTTTTTGCAGGCTAACAAAGTTTTCTGTAGCGGGTTTGAGCAATGTAACTGACCCTGATCCATATGGGTCTGGGCATGTCAGCAATTAGAGAGTTCAGAATACCTTTATACATACATATGAGAGGAAGGGCAGGATTTTCTCAAAACAATATAAATCAATGTCTTAATTCATATAAAAATAATTAAAGGCATGCATAGCTCACAGAAGAGACTCTACCTGGGGATGCTAACACTGTTTGGAGGGCATTCATGGAGCAACAGAAAACTAGATTTCAGGATTAACTTGGAATTTGAGAGTATCTAAAAGTGTAACACTAACATAAAATTAAAAAAAGATTTCAGAGGCAGATAAAGGGATAGGTTTTCTACAGTATTATTTACTGTGCAGCAAGCATTCACGAAGTCAGAGGCCAAGCATTCACAGAGTCTTCTCATTACCACTGAGGCTGCTTCCGGTCAAAAACCAGCACTAAGAAACACAATTTTTAAATTTTTTGTTAATTGCTAATTTTTTTTATTTGGATACTTAGTTTTGTGTTGGCTGTTGGAAAATTCTTGTTTACAAGTTTTTTTTTCTTCTTCTTTTTTTTTTTTTTGTGGTTACCCTTCCAGGAGAAAAATACATATAATCAGTATATATACATACTTTGTAAATGTATATTTATAGACAGACTCCCACACACACTTA
This sequence comes from Phasianus colchicus, assembly GCF_987193195.1. Classification (NCBI taxonomy): domain Eukaryota; kingdom Metazoa; phylum Chordata; class Aves; order Galliformes; family Phasianidae; genus Phasianus; species Phasianus colchicus. The sequence continues at coordinate 7,478,159 of NC_143445.1, forward strand.
TACATTCATTACTACATTCCTGTACCAGGAGTGAGAGCTGAGAATGCTACAGATTGAGTTTAAACCTGTTTTGATATCATTATCACACTTTTAAAAAGGTGTTAGTGCAAAAATGGGGATCTTCTTCATTTATTTCAATTTCAAAAAGAATGTAAGATTCAATTTGTTTAAAACTGAACAAAACTTGGTTTCATCACAAGATAGAAAATGGTGTGGCTGCACTTTTTTTCTTCCTTAAACTTCTTTCGGTTGAAGTTTAAAGCTCAGAGAAATCTCTCTGTGCTTTTCTTACGTAATTTAAATCATAAGCCAGACTTCAAAAAGAAATAATACAGCAATTACAATAAAAAGTATAATCATCTGGGGAAGAGAAAAACTCAGATTAACAGACAGAAGATTGAATGGAACGCAAGAGGAAGAAAAGAGTCTCCCCATGCAGAGCAGGATTCATTTTCCAAGGAAGACAAGAAGTGCAAATCTTTGAGAATTAAAATTAAACCCTTCTGCAGTAGTGAGACCACATCCTTCCTAGTAAAGAGATGATTTTCCTTCAGTTTCACATTGCTTCCTTTTCTGTTCTGTAATCATCCTCTCACACAATTTCTCATCTTTATCCTTGAGTTCAATAGTTCTTACATTACAGCTGCACATTTCACTAATAGAAGCAAACTGGGTACTGTTTTGTTATCAGTTGGCCTGCATATATACTGACATGCATACAAGTTAAAAAGAACTTAGTGTTGTCTTTGTCTATTTCTATAATGCTAAGGAATTACATGCAGCTATAAAAGTAATATAACATTTTTGCAAGGCACAGTTCCCCTGTCCTTCCAATACTATGTTTTGAAGTCTGCCCAGAGTTGCAGTTAATGGACTGCTCAGAAAGCAATGTCTCCTGTTTTATCATGTTGGCCCATGTCATCAGAGGCTGATGTCGGTGGGATAACAGTAGAGGCTGAACCTTCCCACCAATATTCCATTACATTTTGTTGCTGTGTGACAGATGGCAGCAGAGGAGCAGTCTGACAGAATGGCATCTGACATGGAAACATGTATGAAGCAAAGGTGTGGAAGTAAATTCCTCTGTGCAGAAAAAATTGCAGCCATTGACATTCATGGATGCCTGCTGAATGTTTCTGGAGACCAAACAGTGGATATGAGCACAGTGAGGCAGTGGGTGGTGCGTTTCAGCATTGGCAACAGTGTCACCTCTGCTGGTGCACATTTTTACTGAGTATGGCATGCAGATTCTTGTTAATTGCTTGCAAAAATGCATAGCTAAGGATGCATTTATGTTGAAAAGTAGTGCTTTGTAGCTGAGGACGCACTATATCAAATAGTGCTATTGTGCTCTTTGTATTGGTTCTAGTTTCCATGGAAATAAATAGGAGGCACTACTTTCAGAGTGACTTAGGTCTTACAACTTACACATTTGCAGCCCAAGAGGATACCTCTTTACTCAGTCTGGCCCAGGGAAACCAAAAGGTTGGACACCTATGGTATAGACATTACACAGCAAGTTAAGTGCTCTGCACATACCTAAATCCATTCTCGTTCATCTAGTTTAGCCCTAAAGGAGACTAAAAAAACATTCCTTAAAAATGCATGTAAATTCATGCCTCAATAGGTCCTAAATCAACAAATGTAATAGTAGTGTATCCTGCAAGCAGCTGTCAAATCTCTGCTATTAAAGTTTTGCTGTTGTTTTATTTTTTAAGTCAAACAGGCTTTTACAGAAATTCACAGAACAAAAAGAAAAAAAAAAAACAGCTTCAACAGAAATTTAATTTCTCAGGCATATCCCACAATGCATATTTTAACATGCTCATACAATGAGAAAGGAGCATTAAGTTGCAGTGTGCTGTCAAATACAACCAATTCCAAGAAGGATGCTTCCACATCTGACGAAGAAAGAAGAAAGAAGGTGACAGGCCTTTGGGCAGGAAAAGCAGAAAATCTCCCAGAATTGACCAGCTGCAAAGGGAAGAAAGTGCCTGCTTTTTTATAAATTTTATATATTTTATAAATAGGTACAGTTTTAATTGCCCATTATACTGAAATGTCTCAGGCACACCCTTGTTATCAACAATTTCAAATTTCAGACCAAGTGTTTCATACATAACATGTGTGCACATACCTTACAAATTAAAAAATGTCTGATTTTGCATGTATGTAATGACTTGTTACAGAATGATCAAGCTGGTAGGGGCCTAAGGGAGTTCCTGGTCCAAAGTCCTGCAGGTTGGGTCCTGAAACCCTCAGGGGATGGGGATTGCTTAATCCTTCTTGGCAACCTGTGCCATGGCTTCACTGTCTTCCAGGTTGTAAAAGAAAATAAACAACAAAAATAAAAATACATAAATAAAAACATTGAATCCATTTTGAACCTTCCTTCTATAATTTTACGTTCATTGTTTCTCACCCTTTCACTCTGTACCACTGTTTAGAGCCTGATGCCTCATAGGGAATGACATACTGGTTTCCTTAGGAGTTTGTGACTGGTTAGTAAAATACAGATTTCCAGGAGAGGTCATCAACTGAGAAGAGGAACTATGGATAGAGCCTGCAGCATTTTTTAAAGAATTCTCAAAGAATTTAATGTAAATGACATTTGCCTCTCAGAAGGGCCAATTTCTTGTTACTTCAAGCTAAGTATAAACATTTTAGAAGAGTCAAAAATATTAGTTAGCTAAAAAACAAGAAAAGAGGTTTCAATTTCAACGACAAAACAAAATAAAACATGTTGATTATGGAAATTTCAGGATCAAATTAGACAGCGTAGGTGGTTGGTTGTGACATAAACCACAATTCTCTAATCAGTGCCAAAGGCAAAAATGTCGGAGCTGAACCAAATTGCCTATATTAGGATGTTCAACTTGATATGTTTATTCTAGCAGAAGGCTAAACAAATCTTTCTGGCTTTCTAGAATTTTCTCTGTTTTCTTTTTTTAAAGAAGATGGCAAATTACCTTTTTAGTAATTCTACAATAATAAGAAAAAAAACAATTACGAAATAGAAATACATATACACAAACATATACATACACACAAATATGCAGTCAAATGTCCATAAAATGCAATGATTACATGTATGTGCCTGTATGCCTGTATATTGATACCCACATAAAAACCATCAGATTTTTCACTTTTTGGAATTGCGGGCAAATGACTTCATATTTATATTCGAATACCTTCTACTAGTCACTTTTAATAGTTAAAGACAAATGCATTTTGGATAGGTAGAGGTGAACGTGAATTCTTCATACAGTTTAGCAAAAGCCAAGCCTCTGTGATAAGTATCTGTGAACTTGGTTCACAGCTATTGACACAGTCAGACTAGAAGAGGGATGAACCAAAGAGAGACAAATGGGACTGCAGAAAGCTGAAACCCAACAAATGCTTGGATACAACATCCTTTCAACAAAAGGTTGCACACATCACAGCACTGTACACCCATCCCATTCGAAAGTAAAAAGAGCAAATCCCTGTATAAATGCAGTTAGGCTTTCTTCAGTCCCCATATAGCCAGGTTAGCGCTCCTTTGATCATCTCTGATTTACAGTGCAATACTGACACATCTTAAAAACAGCAAGTATCCTAACCTCACAAGCAGTGCAAGACAAACTGCTTTTTGCCTTCATATATTGCCTAATTTCATTATTAGAAAAAAACTATATATATATATACACACACACACATATATATATACACATATATATCAGGTACTTGGAAGGAAATAACTTTTTTTTTTTTTTTTTAAAAGGTACATACACATTTGTTAAAGAAAAACAAAATTAGTCCTAGGTGTAAAGATATTAGCATCTTCTCTGGTATAGCAACTCCAACACTACTAATGATGATTCTCTCCAAATCAATCAAAAATCATAGAATCACTGGGTTGGAAAAGACCACCAAGATCTTCCAAGTTCAACCATCCATCTATCATCAATATTTCCCACTAAACTGTGTCCCTTAGAACAACATCTAAACGTTTCTTGAACACCTCCAGAGACAGTGATTCCATCACCTTCTTGGGCAGCCTGTTCCAGTGCCTGACCACTCTCTTTGAGAAATTTTTCTCCTAATGTCCAGCCTGAATCTCCCCTGGTGCAGCTTGAGGCCATTCCCTTTAGTCCTATTGCTAGTTATACAGGAGAAGAGGCTGAACCCCACCTTGCCACAACCTCCTTTCAGGTACTTGTAGAGAAAAGTAAGGCCTCCCCTGAGCCTCCTCTCTTCCAGCCTAAATAATCTCAGTTCCCTCATCCACTCCTTAGAAGACTTGTGCTCCAGACCCCTCACCAGCTTCATTGCCCTTCTCTGAAAATGCTTCAGGGCCTCATTGTATTTCTTGCAGTGAGGGGCCCCAAACGGAACACAGTTCAGTCATCAGTGCTGAGTACAAGGGACAATCACTTCCTTCCTCCTGCTGGCAACACTATTTTTGATACAAGACAGGATGCCACTGGCCTTTTTGGCCACCTGGGCACACTGCTGGCTCATTTTCAGCTGAGCATTGACCAACACCTCCAGTTCTGTTTCTTCTGCACAGTCTTCTAGCCACTCTGCCCTAAGCTTGTAGCATTGCCTGGGGTTGCTGTGGCCAAAGTGCAGGATTCACCTCTTGGTCTTGTTGAACTTCATCCCCATTGGCCTCAGCCCAGTAATCCAGCCTGTCCAAGTCCTTCTGTAGGACCTTCCTAACCCCAGGCAGATTGACACTTCCTCCCAGCTTAGTGTCATCTGCAAACTTACTGAGGGTGCACTCAGTGCCCTCATCCAGCTCATCAGTAAAGATATGGAAGAGGACAGGCCCCAATACCAACCTGTGAGGAGTACCTCTGATCACTGATCGCCATTTGGATTTAACTCCATTCACCACCACTCTCTGGGCCCAGGAGACATTGTTGAATGCTTTGCTGAAGTCTACATAGACTACATCAACAGCCTTTCCCTCATCCACTAGGTGGGTCACTAGATCATAGAAGATTGGATTGGTCAAGCAAGGCTTGCCTTTCATGAACCCATGCAGGCTGGACCTGATCTCCCAGTTGTCCCACATATGCCATGTGATCTCCCTCAAGATGATCTGCTCCATAACTTTTCCTGGCACCGAGGTCAGGCTGATAGGCCTGTAGTTCCCCAGATTCTCCTTATGACCCTTCTTGTAGATAGATGAGAGTTACACTGGCAAGCCTCCATTGCTATGACAGCAATCATGGAGTCTCCATAAATGAGACCCATTTTTTTGTAGTTCTCTAGCAATAAGATGTCTCATCCAGAACACAGGAATGCACTACAGTGAGGATGACAGAAGGATTGAATGAGAAGAACTGTCCTCATGTGAGAATGGGCAGAACAATAAGTTATCCCCATCTCCTACATTTCTGATTAATAGAGAGTGACTAGATTCAGGTACTATGTACTCTATCATTTCCTCTATAGCTGAGATACCCTTTAAAAACAGTCAGGTTGCCACTGCTGAGAAAACCATATACCACTGAGTGAAAAAACCCAGCTCAGATGAAGCCCCAGAGAAGTCACATACAGATGCTTTGCTTTAAACAAACAAAAAAACAACCCACAACCACGTCTCCTTGTGCCACTAAGATCTATCATTTGAGGAAATTACATCAGAAATCAGAATTCCACTTTGCTTTCCTGATCTTCTCCCAGACAGATTTATACTGAAAGGGAGAAGCTATTCCCTATGACTTTAGCACAAATATTCTTTACTTGTACCCCATGTTTAGCAAGTAAAGTTCCACAGTAATTAGCTTCTATACTGAACTATATCATTTACATTTAAGAAAGCCAATAAATTCTGTTACTAAATTCCTCTTTCTAGTAACAGTGAAAATAATAACCACTAAATGTCCATTGCTCGATGTCCTAGAGCTGCAAGAGTGAGTGTTTCAAACTAGACTGTAAGTTATGTGGGTTCTATTTTGAGCCTGATGCTGTTTATCCTGTTGTTTCAATTTAATTATATTTAGCCTTCAATCTATGCCCAGCAGCCATAATATTTCACATTTTGTTAGTCTGCCTGGTTTATACTGCCTAGTGACTTAAAATAACTACAATTCAAAACATCACTTCAGAAAATTAACCCTAAAGCAGTATTTACAACCTATCAACACTTCTGCGCAAAAGGAAAAATATCATAAGCACTTCGTTGACAACAGTAGTTGCTGAAAGCAAGGGGGAAAAAAAGTGAAAACTGAGGAAAAAAGCATGTACAGACTTAAGTTCTGAACTGTTTAGCTGTCTAGAAAACAAATATGACAGCAGATATTGTAGATACTTTATTACAACTAAGATTTATGTGTTTAAAAACAGCATTAAAAAAACCCTCAATAGTATTTTCTCTGCCAAATATTAAGTCAAAGACAGTACTTTTACTTTACCTATTTTCCAGCAAAATCTTCAGTAGTGACTTAGCTTTAAACATACTTTTAAGGTATTTTTAAGAAAATGTTTTAGACACATCAATTATCCTCACAAAAGAACCATCGTTCCGCTGACTGGATTTTTAAAAATTATATTGTAGTAATTAAAATGCTAAGTATTTTTTATTAACTTGAATTATAAAATTACATGAATTTTCCTTGGAACAGGGAATAATGCATGAAGTTTATGTATTTTTTGCAGGTAGCTTATGCTGAATTACACATCTATCGTTCCTGTAAAACAGTTTTTTCAAACATTATAGTCCCACAGAATCTACAGTTTTTACAAGAGTTTGCTAACCTAGCTTATTGTCCATGTTAAAAACTTTTCCAATGAATACACATTTCTCTAACCAGTACTGCCTATAAATTTTAATACTAATAATCTATATACAAGAAATTGTCTCATGACTGTGCATCATAGCATTAGAAGGTTCCAGTATGTACAAGCTTTTCACAAATTCCATTTTTGAACGTAAATGGAAAATATAGAGTAACCTTGGCAGTTACTCCAATTTTATACTTCCTGAGATTTTGAACACCTTACCTTCAGTGATGTTTTTGTCTGAGTCCCAGTTGCACTGCATCTCTTCAGACAGGAGCTGTAACATCTGTTAGGAAGAAATCATGCTTCAATGTTTCTTACTGAAACACATATTTAACTAGCAAATGGGAACCTACGTTCCAGGATAAAATATAAACATACACTCTTTCTTGAATTTAAGTGATTAGCCCAAACATAAAATACAAGGTTCAGCATCTCAGCAAGCAGAAATTATCGCTGCTTTGTTTTTCTTCATTGGTAGAGTTTTGTTTGTTTCTTAAAACAGACAAAAGTCTCCTATTTTTCCCAAACCAACCAACAAATATGAGAGAATGCACCTATAAAATATCCACAACTCCATAGTACACTAGTTGAAGTGGCAGTTGTTTTGTTTTTCCCATTCAACATGAAAATCTTGTTCAGTCACTCCTGAAGACGATGCCTACCAGCATTAGGATTGTGGGACAGTAAGTCTCACTATGAGATCTACTATGACATAAGACATCATGCCATATGGGATGTGTGTATATAAAAGTAATCATTTGTGATTTTTTTGAAAGTGATGAAGTTGTCTCTAATATAGAGGAAGATGCTTCCTCAAGAATCACCTTTCACACAAAACTTAGCTTAGCCCAAAGCACTAAGAGAAATTCCTTTGCATTAATAGTTAACTTTTAAATTTAACTGTAGGAAATAGCATCTGATTATGTTCTGTACATAAAAAAAAAGTAGAATTTAAAAAAAAAAAGTAGATAATGAGTGCAGCTGAGATCCAACCTGCTAAATCTTCAAATCCAGATTTACCATTACATCTTAATGCTGAGTTAGAGCTAGGCTCTGCCTCTTGCCCTTGGGGTGTTGAATGACACCCTCAGGGTCCTGCTGGAAAAGAATAAAAGCTTTTCCTCTCAGCTAACTATCAAAGAGCAAGTCAGCTGCACTCCAGGAACACCTATTAAAGCCTAACAGAGGCTCATAAAAACAGTTACTTAAATATTAAAGCCATTTCATTAGAAGTGGCTGGAACATAAGAAAGCAGACATTTCAACTGATTCAAGCCCCTACCGGTTTTAAAAGAAAATTTGTGTCCTGACATTTATAGGCATATGCAAAGAAGCAGTGCAGTAGACAGTCAGTTTATTGTTAACGTCAAAGAAAATTAATCTTTAAACCACTTATTTCTTAAATCCTGCAATTTAAGATAGCATCAGCCCTCTACATCAGGGCTACTGTAAGCAGCCATTTAAAGGACAGATAGTCCAAAACAGATCTTGGTCAGTCAGACTCATTAATATCAACAGTAGGGTCAAAGTTTATGAATTGCCTCAGGGTACAAAAAAACATCAGAAATACCATTTGTGTTTAGACAGATATGAAGGCACAACAGATTATAGACTTACAAGGCTTAACAGAAATAAAGGTGCAAAGGGAAATAAAAGGAAATGAATACAAATAAAAGATCCTAAAATTCTCAGCACTGAATTCAAGATAATATAAAACTAGTCCTAAAATAATCTTGTCCTAATTCCATAGTTACACCAAATATTTAAGATGTTTATTTTCCTTGAAGTGTAATACTAACATTAATCACTAAAATCAAAGTTCATTTTACTTCTTCCTACTCTCTTGTTACACACTTTCCATCCTAAAAACTAGCAGAACACATTGTTTCATTTCAGAGAAATTCTATTGTGAGAGTAGATGAGAGGACAGTGCTTTCTGCATGAAGCAGAAATTTGGGAAGCTCCCAGGTAGAAGTTGCATATGCAATTTGGGTTTGGACTGCCTGTGAGTGTCCTCAATAGCTGCTCTCATTTGAAAAACAGTTAAGTTCTGACTAAATGGGAAAAATCTTGCATATAATTTTAAAAGTTTGCTATGTAAGAAATGATTGAAACTTTCATTTATTCTCCCACTGCAAAACACAAGAGATGAAAGAAACATGAAAACGAAAGCCCAAGAATGTGACAGAAATGTCCATCCATCAAAGGCACAGCACTCATCCTAAACCATTCCCTTTTGCAGGCAAACCATAACTAGCTGGCCAAAGAACAGAACAAAACAAGCTATGACTCAGCACTGAGAAATAGCAGCTTTGCCTACTCAGCATCCTGAATTCTTCAAATAAGGAATCATAAATTAGAACCATCCATCTCCTTTACTCTCTTATACTAAAGTAAGATCAAATGCATTATGCAATTCATCTTACATTTTTCCTCTTAATGATTTTGTACCAAAATAATAATGTAAATTGATATCTTAAAGGGTTTTACTATTGAACAAAGATAGCAGATTATCTTTGCTAAAGAAGCCAAAAGGTCACCTTGGTAACATAATGGGATTGCACTCAGTTTTTGTTCTCATCATTAGTTTATTTTTCTGTTTAAAGGCTGCTCCTTGATAGATTTTTTTCTTTTTTAATTTTTTTTTTTTGAAGAACTGACTTTAAAAAGCATAACAATCCAGAACTCTGAATGAATGCAAACCTACTGCTCTCCCACAAACTGTTTTAGCCTCTGTAATTTTCTAAGAGATACCACATAGAAAAATTATAACTAAAATAAAGCACTATTTTTTGGCTTTGCCATCTCTGTGATAGTCCCTAAATCTTTAAAAAAAAATAAAGTAATATATTATAAAGTAATATATTTCCTAGAAAAGTAAAAAGGAATTCAAACATTAAAATTTGCCTACTGCTTCTTGATGTCATTTACGTTAATTTTGGGAATAGAATTCCCAAGCTCAGTATCTTGAAACACTTCTTTTGCTGGAGGGAAAAAAAAAGAAAAAAAGAGGTAGAGTATAAACAAATCAGTATGAAAGTTCTCTAAGAACATTTCATATTGCATCACTGTGGACTTGCAGTCTGCCTCTTCTCAGCACCATATGTGATACACCATCACAAACACAGCACTTGACCACAATGCCTATTTGCCTGCCCACTTTGCCCAGTTTTGGCTGGGCAGATGACGAGGTTGTTTCTTTCATGAGTTAGATCCTAGAGACTCTGATCCTAGTACTTCACAGAAAAGGAGATGATTCCTTAGCTTGTGGAGAAGTCTGCAAAACTAGAAATTCAAAGCGGCCATTAGTTTCTTCTGCTGTTTCTGAACAGGCATCAAAAAGCAGGAACCAACACAGACAGAAAGCATGCAAGTTCATTTCTTCCCTACCTGGTTAGAAAACGGCATTAGCACAGTGGGTCTCACTATATGCAAACCTTACTACAAGGGGCTTCAGAAATGAAACATTTATATGACAATCCCAGGTTTTAAAGTAGGGTCTCTAGCTCTCATGAGTGCTAAGAAACGTTTTAAAATAGTTTCTTACTAAATAGAGGAAAGTCAAAATAACAAACAGCTTCTAATCTTGTGATTTGTATGTAAACCTCATGTTCTTTGGGTACCTGGTGATTTCAGTATTGATACTGTCAAGTTTAATAGGTTCCAATGTACAGGTCATCTTCCTCTGTATATCCTGCCTTAAAAGGCTTCAAGGAAAATACTCTTTTTTTTTCATTTTTCTTTTTTCTAGCAGTAGGGTACATACAGTATGAAGAATTACTTCAGTACTACTACAAATTTAGAACTTAAAACTTATTTTTCAGTCTTTGCAAAAGAGTTAGAAAAAAAATAGATAAATAAGTTGTCAACTTAAAATATGCATTTCATAGCTCAGCCTGCTAGTTCCTTTCTCCTGAGTCAGCAGTGAAGGAGACAAGACAGCTTCCCCCTAATAGCTTCAAGAGGCTAACAAGCCTAATTTGATATCTTAGCAGTTCACAAGCATACAGAAAGTAGATGGCTGGCAGGATATCAACATTTTCTTTTTTAAATGGTAGAATTTAATGCTTTTCAACCCTCATTTTAGCAAGATGATGGATTTCTTTACTCCCTTTCACTCTGTCAGTGGATCTATCTAGAACAACTCCATTTGACATTGGGATTGAGGTGTTTGTGCTTCAGACAGCCTAAGGAATAGAAAGACAAACACAACAACTTAAGGCAGACCCTGAGGGTAAAAAAAAACAACAAGCCAACAAAAAAGAATAAAAGCATAAAGTATACCTTACTAACAGTGCTTTGCTGCAAAGAGGAATGCAATATCCCGAAAAGGGCTTGCTTTACTTATATTTCTACAGAGAAAAAAGCTAATCATAAGAACAGAAAGTATTTATAAACTATTTAGGATCAACCATGCTGCTCTGATTAGGAACAAAGTTACACGCAAACAGAGCTATTACTAGCATAATCCTAGAAGTGATCTTGGTGCTATAAACAATTTGATACATTTACTAATCATATGGCAACATTACACAGCGACTGCACAAAACATGTTCATACAAATCTTTTTTTAAAATGTAAAAAAAGTAAAAACTGTGAAAACGTTTTTAAAAAGCAAAATAGCATTTTCAAAATGAAATTTAAAAAAATCCTGTTGGAATGATGCTGATGATCCAGAAACAGAGCATCAGAAAGCAGTTAACTACCCAGTTTAGGCTACATTTCATACACTTTTCATTTCTTTAACCATTATTTTGTCATTTATTTCCTAATAGCTTTTCCTTAAATCCACCTTAAGTGACTGGAACTTCCAAAGAGCGAAGAAACAGAAAAGGAGACTGAAGCATTGGATCACAGCCAGAAAAAGCAAAGCTGCTGCCACCATATGTTAAATACACAGGTACGTGTCACTTCACATTTGAATTCAAACTTCCTCAGTGTCTGCAATTTCATTTTAAAAAGTGTGGGATGATATGAGTAGACATTTTAATACCAATTTCAGTACTTTTATAATATTACCTGAACAATGATTTTACAGCAGACAATCAACCACACTCATAAGAGATGTCCATGAATTTATTAATGTTTAAACAAAATTTTCAAAAATCAATAAAGGCTCAAATACATAAGCTCAAAAATAAAAACACCACTGTGTTTTAGGATAAAACATGAGGGCAGGAAAGTGAGGAAAACAAACAAGAGAAAAATAGCATTTAAAAACCACCACAGAAATCAGCCAAACACACAACCAAGTCTTCAGAAGGGAGGCGGGCTGAGGGGGAGCCAGAGAAGTATTTTGTGCCAGAATGTCATGCAGTATTCTAAAAACCTTTGATAGAAGTTTACGTATAGAACTTTCAAGTTAATGACAAAATACTGGGTTATCAACAGGAAACAGGGGTGCAGGAATGAACTGCACTGAAAACTGATTAAAAAGGTCTTTGGCTGGGTTGTTTAAACATATAATCAAATTACTTTCTATCAGAGTGGCCTAGAAGGAAAAAAGCCATTTTGGGGAAAACAAACACATGCTTGCTAGCTACTATGCTCAACTCCAAATAATGCCACTATGTAATCCTTTCACTGAAAGCACATTAAGAAGTTCAGTAGGCATTTGGTTACTTAGGAAGAACAATTCTGATTACAGAAACATTGAACAACGGCTTAGTTCTTTCCAGTTACTGAAAAGTTCAATGAAAAAGTAATACTGAAGATTTAACGAGGGCATAAATTATTGTTTATCTCCTGCTCTGCTGCTACAAATTCTCTACAAAATCTCAAATCATTAATAAATAGGAAAAGCAAATTACAAGAAGTTCGTCCAAAGGTCAGCTTCTGCACCCTGTCAAATATGCAGAGCCAGTAAGAAAGTCCTCAATGGAACCAAATTGTGTAAAAAGAAGCAGGCTTAGTGTAGTCAGAAGTGCTGGTGAAAATGCATCTACCTTAAGAAAAAAAAAAAAAAGAGAGAGAGAGAGAGAAAGTATGTACAGAAACTGAAGAAACCTCCAAGAACATGTATTTCAGCATACCAGGAAAGAAATGTGACAGTGTATAATTTTAATTAACACAGCATTAAATTCGTATTACATTATGATACTGAGGTTATCCAAAGATATTTTGATCAAGGATTTCTTCCCCATCACTGATCTTTCATTCATGAGGAATTTAAAAATGAATCAAGGTGAAACTTAACCAAAAACAAGCAAAATGATGAAGGCTTAAACCTTTTGCAAAACAGCACAGAATACGTGGTGCACTGCAATTGATCTTACAGAATTAAAACTGGCCAAGAAAAGAGGTACGCCACTACTATTACTGTTTGGTTTTGTTGTTGTTGCTTTTTTTGTAGATTTTTTTTTGTGAGGAGTGAGCTTAACGAATATTATAAGTCAGCAGTACATTTCCAAATACTAAGAATGAAATCTGTCTTCCAAACACACACAATCCTTTCGTTCTATGAATGTGTTCCACAACTTAATCACTGTCTTACTGCATTCAAGAGTTAAGATATTCATCAGATAAGCCTTACATGTAGCTACACATCTTATTACAGTGTATCAAATATACTAAAGGTTTTGCATGCTAAGTGATTTTTAATTACCTAATGCAATTATTTCAAAATAAAGGTAACCAAAAGCTTTGATTCCAGTGCACTATTATCTAAATTAGAAGCACAAAGAACATGCAAGCAGGAAGTTCAATTACCATTTAAGTATTAACATCATCCATGTTCACTATGCTGCAACTGCACAAGAGATTATAAAATAACATGAAGATAACTGGTACATTTACAGTGAGTGCAGTTTCCTAACATTTGAAAATAATTAGCGGCCATTTTCAGCAAAGTTGGTATGAGGGAGAAATTGTATAAAACATAGTTTGCTCATTCCTACAGTCCTTACTTTTATTTTTCATTTTGTTACCTAGAAGAACACACTTGATATGTTTGGATAGGAACAGTGATGTGCCATTGAAAATACTTCTGCTTCACATGCTCCGAGAAAAAACATGGAGACTTCCCATGCAGGTTACAAATGAGAAGAAGAACATAGATTTTTCTCCATGGATTTTCTGATAGCTGAAAGCATACAGATTCATCTGCAAGGGAAAGTAAGACAATAAACATTTAATGATGTATGAAATACTCAACCACAAGTTCTATTAATGGTAACCAGCAATTACAATCATACAAGGTAACTCTATGTAGCTCTGGAGCATTGTACATCAAAAATAGCAATATGAATGTCTAGAACATACAGAAAATTCAGTGACTGGGCCATGACTTTTTTGTTCCATATGAAATCCAGAGGGATCACAGACAATTTCTAGCTGGAAGGGAAGGTAGCTGGAGAACCAATGGTAAGCTCCAATCCTAAACCCAACAAAATTATGTGGTTTCCTGCAAGTTCTTGAGACAGTAAATGGCATTGGAGCTGATGGATGTTCTGTGTCAGCCAGCTGCTGAAGTTGTGCAGAGGGAGAGGAGGGACAGATAAATGATCTCAACAGAACGTTGCTGATCAAAACATGCTGTTGGGATATCAGGGTTTGTAGGAACACTCTGTAGGTCATTCCTGTGGAGTCCAGTGAAAGCATTTCCTTTGCAATGCATTTTTAGTGTGTAGATACAGCCAGTTTGTGAACTCAAGTGCCAGGAGTAAGCAGATAAGGCTACTTATGCTTCATGAGCTCTGGCAGTTATGAAAAAAACAACAAACAACTCACAGAAATCCATGAGTTTAGCAAATGCAAGTACGAAAAAAAATAACGTCAAACTCATCATTTAAGATTCCGTGATTTTCAGGCTAGCCTTGCAATGGTTAAAACACTTGGGTATAAAGCTCTTGATGTTGAGAAATCAATAACTTTACATGTAGTAAGTGGTTAAACATCACATATCAGGCTCCTTAACTTTAGAGTTGTATTTCCATTTAATATTATTTCCATGTTGGCATAGCCAAAAAACATGTTGAAAACTGCTCTAAAAAATTCTAAAAAAAATTTTAGTTATCCAAAAATACCCAAATAAAGACTCAGTCTGTATTATAAATCCCTGAAAATGAAAATTAACAACAAAAATGCCAGCAGAAGTTGAATCACTCACCATAAACAGAGTGTAATTATTCTGTGTGGAGGTAGCAGAAACATTTACACCTTTACAGGTCATATACCTCCATTGCTGTTAACAGTTTAGGATGCATATTTCACATCCCACTACCACTTCCTTTGCTGTTGGCCTTCCACTGGTTTCCCCATCTTTACTCCCTACCCCACAAAAGACAAAACCCACATCAAAAGCAACCATCAATACAAAGCAAATAAATTTGGCATAGCACTCAAGCCATAGATCTTCAATGCATTTGCAAGGACGTATTTATCCATAAAAAAGCAGATCCAAACCAGACATTGAATTTATATCACCAACTCAGACATCAGAAAAAAGGAACCACATTCTTTGAAAGCAGGCTCAATCAACTTTAAAAGACTGTACAGTGAGTTTTAATTTAATCAGTATGGACACGGGTCTGGTTGGCTGCGGGCAAAAAGGAGAGCCAATGCTACAAAAGGCTGTTCACAAAAATCAAGTGCTCTCTGAACAAAGCCCCATTTTTCCAGGGCTGGATTTCACAGCTGTGAGACAGCTTCACTGTATTCTGTTACCTAGTTGTTTCTGTCAAAGAAATATCAACTTTTCAGAGAAAGAAATCATTAGAAACACATACTGTGGGCATAAACTAAAACCTGAATACTGTTTCAACTGGGCTGCATGTTGAAATTCAGCAGCACAGCACTTCAGTCTCAGCTACTGGTAGAAGAATTAGAGTCTAGAACTTCTAACCAAGTAATCTATGCTCCTACACATTCCTCTCTCTTGATACTCCACAGACATTCTTTTTTCACTCCAAAAGTAAAAGAATTCTACGACTGGCTATCCTGCATACAGTATTTGACATATTTTACTGCAATAAAAGCTCTAAATGGGAATATAATCACAACACAGAAAACACAATAGCAGACATTTATTTTCTGAAAAATCTACAAGCAATAAAAGTAGTACTGGCTGCACACATTTTTGTATGATCTAGGTTAGTTAAAGCAGATTCTAATCCTCTGCTCACTTATGGTTTTCCCCAAGCAAGGAGGTATAGGCACAGAATTCATTGTGAAAACATTTGAAACACTCTGTCAGGTGAGTATGCCAAGAAAAGTCAAAATCAGCTTCAAAGATAAAAAAAAAATGGGAAAGGTGCTCCTCAGTAATCTTATCATTTTGAATCTTTTAATTATTCCTGGAAGCCTTGCACTAAAAAGAGCCAAAAGTCTTGTTTGTTTTTCAACTGCTTTGGGTTTGGTTTTTACTTATTTTTTTGCCTAACAAAGTGAGAGAATTTGACAGACACAATGCTACTTGTACTAATTCAATAAACTAATACTAGCAACTTTTAGCTAACCCAGTGGTACTACCAACAGGCAAAGTACATGGAAAAGAAAGGTTAGTTATAAACATGGTTTTGAGTATTCATCAAGATCCATATAGATTGATAATCAAAATAACAAGCCCCTGGTTAAAGTATAAATTAAAATTTTATCAAAGAATGTGATAGTAACAACTCTCAGGCTAATAGGTCAGCTTTCAAATCCGCTGTCCTTACCATAATGTTAACTCTTAATTCCCTGTTTCTATTTATATTTTTCTCTCTTCTCTTCAAAACTAGGCTATTACACTGCCAACTGAACAACAATTAATTAGTAGGCATTGATAACAACTTATTTTTAAGTAGCTATCTCTTAAAAACAAACACAGATAATGAAAAATAAGATGTATTTAGTAATACAGATGTCAAGGGTTAAGAGAAAGAAGAAAAACTATGTACAGCAATCAGAACTTCTCCATCAGAAACCAAAATTAACCATTGCATCAGGTGCTGGTGTTACTGTATCAAAACAAACAAAACAACAAGACAACACAGAAAAGGCAAACAAAGCAAAAGGAACCAGAGCAAAATAAATTCCAAGCTTATTCATAGCTTTAATTTGCTCTCTCATCTGCTGGTGGCAATTTGTTCTCCATCACAGAAGAGTAAACTTGTTTCCAAACTCAGGAGAATTCAAATTTCTTCCTTCCAGCAAAGACCTGCTATGTTTTAAAGGAACGTGCTGAATATGAATGAGGGACATAAATTACCTTCTGTAAACACTATTACTAAATCTTTCGGTGTTTTCTGCACAAAAAAAAAAAAAAAAAAAAAAAAAAAAAAAAGACTGATTCTTATTTGACTTGACTTTATTCACATCATTAAATTGCCTCACATGACTCAGAACAAAATCTTCATTGAACAGCATTTAACACAGACAGAAAAACACAGGAAATACAACTGAAGACTAGAAAGTTACATTTAGTTTTCTTTAGGGTTTTTTTTTTTTAAGCCTCAAGGTTAGAGATCCTATTACCAGTATCACCTTTGGACAAGCCGGCATCCATCAAGCTTTGCCACAAGGCATAACAACAGTACTTGACACCTGTGTTATCACCTTTTTTTCTGCCAGCACTCCCTTGTTTGACGCCAGCATCACACCTCTGCCAAGCAAAACTGAGAGTCAGTTCTTGCCTGCTGATTTCTTAGTTGAAAAGCGGTCTGGGCATGTTTCAAGTTTACCTTATGTATCTCTCCTTAATATGTTTACTAGGCTCTGATAAGATGCAGGCAATCACTTCCTTCAATTTCAGCTAAACACGCTAAGTTTTACAGCACTACTTCACCTCAGCAGTTGGGTTCAATCACAAATGGAAACAAACCATTTGTCAGCTCACACAATGATCTCATACCCACTCTGTATGAACAAATATCACCATAAACAGGTCTTCCTAAAAAAGTTAAAACACAGAAGTTACGTTTTGGTCCTTAATAAAGTCACATATTCTAATTAGCTACACTAATAGTAATTATTACAAGTTACAGTAGATTAACTAAGCATCTACAAATATATTTTGCAGCACTATAACACAAAACCCTATAACAATAACTCAAAAGCCAATATCCTGAACTAATCGGACAGAGCAGACTGTTTCTCTAGCAAGAGTCCAAAAAAATCAACAGAAAAAAAAAATGAAGCATCAGAAAATGGGAAAACATCACCATATGCTTCTGAAGGGCTGGCAAATGAAGAATTTGGAAATAGTCAAAATCATTAGCAATACTTAAAGTTATCCAGTTATCTTAGTAAGATTTACTCTAATAACATTGACAATAAATGTGGTTACATAATTGAAGTACTGCGAAATTAAGCTCCTTTGAAGAAAGTCAGATAAGTAAAAACTCTTGTTTTATAAGATTGGTTTTCCTGCTCTAAAGCAAATTCCTTGTAGACACAGCTATATCTGGACATCAAAGAAACATACTTATTCATCTAGTCCCAGTGCTGTTATTCATGAAGGAAAAGCATTTAAGACATTAGCTGTTATCATTATTAAACTTAAAAGTGTTATATTACAAACACCTGAATCAAGGCAGAGAAGAAAAGCACAACTATATACATATGCATGAGATAATTTTTTTTTCCTATTAAAGCATTTCTTCAGCTGCCTGGCTTCTCAAATGCTCACTCCTTCAATACTGGCACGATTTTGGTGGGCTTGATCAAATCACTGAATGTCAAGATCACAAGATAACAGCCCTGGTCTTGAATGGTAACTACTGTCAGCAAATTATGCTTGGTATGGGGAACAGAAGAATGAATTATCAGATAATGCAGAGTATAAAGATTTTATTGGAAACCAGCAAATCAGAGTCTTTTGCCCACCCTTAGAATACTGCGAGCATATCATGTCTTTAAGACTTCTGTTTTTAAAGAAATTAAGGTATGGACAAAGCAGTGATTCATTCCATCTCCTATTTCTGTTGTAAGCTACCGAGATCTTAGGTGTCCTTTAAAATGAATGCATATGGCCATGAAGACAACCACTAAGGCAACTGTGATTTTCAGAGGGTTTTCTATAAATATTATTTCCTTTTTTTTTTTTCTTGATCAGCATCAATGTATTTGTATTATTGCGATCTTCTTAATCAGAAAACACAATACTTAACCCAGTCAGTATTCAGAATTCTCTCCTAGAAGCTTTTCAATGTTCAAGTATTTTGATACTTATAACTTACTGTCCAACTGACTGCAATTAATTAAGTCTTGATGTAATAAAACCATGTGTATGTTACTATTCAAAGCATTCTAGCAGTAAGTTTATACTTAGCCAAGGAATAAAAATTCACTTAGAAATCTCTACAGACCCCACTTATTCAGTTTTAAAATGCCATACAAGCTGCAAATTTACATTGGTACAGACAATGAATTTTCTTGCACAGAAGCCACCACCAGATCATGCTATTGTGACTATTGAGTTGCAGAAGTAACAATGACATTCAAATTCATACTTTCTGTTTAGAAAACACGTTCACATAGATTCCCAAGTGTTAAAAATGTTAGAAACAAAGGCATTAGGCTTATGAATAAGAATAAACTCAACAGGGTGTTAGTTTATCACCCCACATCTTTACAGTTTCACACAGTTCTCTTGTTAGCCCAAACAGCTGCAACCTTCCCTTAGCCAAAAGGTAGGGATATTGACTTGAATTACAGTAAGTGGTTAGGAGAGCACATCTGCTAACCAGAATGAACCATATTCACATCTTCAGCTTAAAATACAGACACGCACTTTCATTCTAACTTGAAGCTGCTGACTAACACAACTGAACATCAATTAGAAACCAGAGATGCATCTAGAGCAAGCAAGAACAACAAAATGCTGAACCAGCTTCTGAAATCCTCGCTCTCCACAGCCCAGAAAAACTTATTATATTATAATTTAGGGACAATACTTAGTTACAAATAGCAGTGACTCAAATTTCTTAAAAATAATTTTCTAAACTGACCGAGACCAGGTTTGTCCAAGAATTGTTTTGCCAGTAGGAGGACAGCTTTTTTGTTTAATTCTGCCAAAGAAATGTTTTGTGTTAGCAACACCATTACCAGAGGAGTGCATACAGTACCCCTCTCTGACAATATAAGCTGTACTGGCAAAAGGCAGAGTTAGGCTACAGTAATTACCATTATAATCAATGCTTCTGCATGTGCAGTCAGGATAGTCAGGGTTGAAAACTCTCCCTCCTTCTCCTTTCTTTTTCTTACTAGCAACTTGTTTTGCCTGCAAAGGTGATAGATACTGGTCTATTTTGTTTAATTTTTACAACTAACTTGGGTATGGTGGAGGGAAATGAACTAAGGATTTCTAGCCCCCACAGGTAACATTTTCATGTTTTATATGTTTTGTGAGACTTTGTTATCCTATTTCCATATTCTAACCCCTGCATGGCTCGACACTGGTGCATAGTTACTTTCAATTTAATGTCTCTTGTAAGTTTTACAAGCATGCTGTTTTCTCCTTCCAGGTAAGTCACAAGACAGTTTATAAATGCAGACCTAACAAAGATTCCCAAGGTACCATTCTTGCCTCTCCACAGTTCAATATTTTTTGTTATCATTACACTTTTTTTCTAATCAAACTACTGGTACAGTCAATCAGTAGCAACACATCCACATTACCCCGAAGGGCATTTTCAAATGGTTCTTAGGGGAAAGCAGACCTCCAAAAAGAGTAATATTGAAAGTCTCAAAGCATTTCTTCTGTCATTGTAGCCCTGATGTTTCACTTTCCTAGCCCAGTTCTGATCTTAGTTTTACATTCACTTCAGAGTAAAACAGGGTAAAGAAATGATGAATTAAGCTCTTGATGAAGTAAGCAGAAAGGAATATGAATACAACAACGAGGCATTTTCACTAGGATGTATTCCACTCATCAGCCTCTGTGGTCAGTTGGGATGTTCCAGTTATGCCAAACACACTCATACAACTCCAAAAATGCTAGTGCAAAGGTTAAGAAGCAGTGCTTATTCTTTGCTGGAAGTATAAGCACAAGCATCATATGCTCCCTAAAAGAGAGGAAGTCTGATTTTAAGGTGACACTGCACACATCTAGAAGGTTAAAAAAAAAAAAGAAAATAAAAAGGTAATTAAATTTTTGGCCATTCGCTCAGATAGCATTTACTCCAGGGAAAAGGAAATTACACCTGGCTACAAAAGCAAAAACATCTGCTGCACTCATAAACTATTGGATTAGTTCTGCCCCATGAAGCCAACCTGGTGTACATACCCTTTACAGACAAGTTTAACTGTGCATTGTAAAATGCAGAAAAGAGAAGTTGTGCTGAATTAGCTCCCCGTTAGAAAGAAGGAGGTGAAAAGGGAAGCATGCTTAAATGCCAAGTGCAGGCTTCTTCCACAAACTACTGCATAGTTTGTATTAGAGACTACACTTGAACTGTAAGCCTAGCTTGCAGATACAGTTCAAGAGTATAGGGAACTCTTCCACTCCATTCCAAAGACAGCTAAGAATTATGTTCTCTCTATTTAGTATCCTTAAGCTATTAAACAGTTTCACAGGACCTTCTTATCTCTCAGGTGAGTCTCTGTTCCCAAAGTAGAGGGAGAAAACTGTGAGTACAGTAAAAACATTTCAGATAGGGAACTCCAAGTCAGTATTTTGTCATGTCATGTAGATAAAATTGACAGAGTATTTTCATTTGAAATACTGCTTCTTTATCAGGTCTAATTCTTCATTAGATCCAAAGATTTCACACACTGCATTTGCTCAGCCTGTACCAAACTAGGAAAAATCATTTCATGTAGCAAACTCAGTTAACTTCCTTGACAGAGCAAGAATTGGATGCTGTCAGCCTTTTCAATCCATCAGGGTTGTTCTGGTTTCCTTCTTTTGTATGTAAGATAGGGAAGAACCCATCTTTAATTTGTTTCGCATATTAATAACATTTAAACACACTGGGGTTTCTACCTAGTTTACTTTGAGGAATGACATTTCCAGACAAAACGTACTAAAAAAAAATTCTACATTCATCAGTAATTACTGAAACTGAAGCTAGGTAAAATTTTAATTGATCTTTTGAAAGCTGAGACAGGAGAAGTCACAGACCAAGCATTCCATACGTATTAACTTCACCACCACCACGTTCCAGGTGAAAGCCGCATTATGTCATAATATAAACAAGCATTGGACTAATTCCAAGATTGGGTTTTTCACAGCTGTGAACAGGCAACACAAAAATGCTCAAAAAGTCCAAAGCAAAGCAGAATTTGAGATTCATCAGCAAAGGCATAAATGGACTGTTACTTGAGGCCAGCCAGTAATAATTACAAAGGAGCTGAAACACACAGAGTGAGATGAATTGTTCCAGCTAGATGCTCATGAACATTGTGTATTTGCAGATAAATCTTCAGAAAGCCAAAACACTGACAAAGTTATCTGTCCTCTACACAGGAAAGTATTGTTACTTTTCTTACACAGTTGGAAATAATGCAGATAAGCAACAGTACAAAGAAATCTTCAGATGTTTATCCTTTCAAAGTATTTTAACTTCCTTCCCCTAATACAGAATGATTTTTTTTTTTTTAATGCACCATTCATAGCCCATCTTAGAGGATTGAAATTTCACTATGAATTCCTCCCTAAGTATAAATGCTATAAAGTAGGATGTAGTACACTAAAAAGGATCACTAAAAAGGATCAGTGTTCAAAAAGAATAGAACACAAGAGATTTGACAGAAAATACTACAAAACTGAACACTCACTTCTATAATGTTTCTTTTAATAAATAACTTGGGCCACTGGGTAAGTGGTCTTTCCACACTAAACCACATACAGAGCATCACATCCTCTCCCAGTTGCCTGAGATAACTCCCAGTTGAATTTTTTACTCAAACTCCCAGTAAAATTTTTAAAATTGACAAAAAATCCCCAGAAGAAAGAAACAAGCCGGACCCCAAAGGAGTTACCAAACATGTCGTAGGAAAGGGAAAGATCATAATCAGCAGCTACTTTTAGATTCTCTGAGTAGGGTCTCCTCAGATGCTATTCTTCAAATTCAACAGACAATAGATTACCAAGAATGATATAACAACAAAGAAGCAGGAGCATACAGAACAGTTTTGGGAAAGCGTGGTTCTTTCTCATGTGTGCTCCAGTTTTGCCCACTGTCCCTTGTCCTGTTGCTGGGCACCACCAAAAAGAGCCCCAACCACTTACCTCCTGCCCTTGATATATTTAAAAGCACTGATAGGATCCCCCCCTTAGTCTTCTCTTCTCCAGATTGAACAGGCTGAATAAAGCAACTTACAAAAAAAGTCACAGGCTGGTAGCCATAACACAACACACTTTGCCAGCACATTCATTTTCTGCCCTAAGACACACATGAAACACCACAATTATTACCGCCTTACTATCACCACATTCACAGCAAAACATTAATAGCACATTTCATTAAAAATAAATTATCAAATACAGAGATTATAAAACTTCATAGTTCTGTGAAAATAGCTGTTATTTTTAATACACACCTTGAGGTAACAGGAAGTCACCATATGCACTGCCTTTCCTTTCTACATGGAACATAAATAGTTACTAAAAGCTTGCTAGATTAACAGCCTTAAACAGAGTTAGTTTTAATTTCAGTGACAGACTGATCTCCAATAAATACACTTCGGTTTTCCTAACGGCATTGTTTTTTTCTGATAAAACAGTACAAGTCTGATACTTATTTTAAAATGAGTAAGTTTTTCAATGCTGAGCCACAGACAGTTCAGAATTATCATGTATTTAATTCCCTTACTTCTACTGAATGAACGTAACTGAACTGCATGAATTTAGCACACTTTTATGCAGCAGCCAGCAGACAGATTATCTTTTGCAGATTAAGAGGAACGAGGATCACCAGCAACCAGAGGAATGCCAAACATATGAGGTTCTGCCAGTTCATTAGGAACGTTCACTTCAAGATATTAATCAGAAAACAAAGATAAGGAAACTTACTAAGGAACAAGAGAACAAGACCAAAAAAGGGCAAAAGCCCAAACCAAAGAAAAATTCCACCCAGACTTCTTTCCTTCTGCTGCAAAAACCTCAGAGGCCACAGAACACCGATAACTTTGAAGGCATCCACAATCCAACCCTACACAGCTCTGAAACAAGAAACACATAAAGATTACAGAAATTACATTGTTCATTTTATACGTTTTTCTAGGAATACACAAATGAATTTAGAGACCACAGTGGGTGAAATTAATTCTGGTGTTACATCTCCATAACAAAGCCCTTGAGGCATCCAGTAGCCTGCATTCCAGTCCCAGGATCTGAAGTTTCCAGAGGTAACCTTGGTACTTTATCTCCCAAATCTCTTTGATTTTCAGAAGCCTTTTAGGGCATTTCTGGAAGCATTTAAAGTGAATCATAAATAATCACTGTTGCAATTACTGCCTCTTCACTTTTGCTTCTTGTTCAGAAGGATACATTGAATTCAGGACTCAGCCCTTAGACTGGCCTGCAAGATCAGTACTGCAAGATGTGAACATATGAATTTGAATGTACATTCATTTACAAATAAGCTGTACTGTAGTTTTGGAGGAGTAAGTGTGTTCTTAGAATATCTGTTGCCATTCTAAATAGTGCGAGAGGAAAAAAAAGATCACTAAACAAACATGCAGGCACATGAAACTGTGGCTGAGCATCTTACCATGCCTGAAGTGACAAAAGACTCTAATGAACACTGAGCTGAATTAATTTTAAAGGAATGGTGATATCTTTGATGTAGATCAACCTCTTTTCTAAAACCAAAAGGTACTGTACAGTAGAGGTCAGAAACTCTGCTGCAGGCAGGTGCTAAGTTAGCTCTGTTCTGCTCCACTGACAAGGGCATATTTCTGGCTCTGACAAGCTGTTACCAAGCTGACAAACAAAGAAAAGAATTCAAGTAAGACTAAGGCCTCTACTTACTAGCACTCTGAAGTAGAACTTGCGTCTGAAATGGGCACTTTTTACAAGCAAAATTAAGACAACTGCATATTCTTAAACATTAAAATTAATCTTATTAGAAATTATTTTAATGGATGGTGGTAACAAGAAAAGTCGAAGTCAGAGTGGGATACTGAAGATATTTGGAATATTTAGACTAGCAACAGTTTTGCATGATGAAAATATCAGTAAATTAAGTGAAACAGAAGTGTACTTTTCTGACTCACCCCAGCAGAAACCCCACAGGATGCCTGTAGGACACCTTCTCACCTTTATGAAGGGATCTTTCCAGTCAAAGCCATTTATACCTGCTATCCCAATGCAATTATCATGTGATTATGTAAAATAATTACCGTCTAATGCTAATCAGCAGACATCAAACTTCAAGAGCTGAAACAAATTTCTTTATTCCACCTCACAAACTATATCCTATCTTTAGAACTATGAATATTTCATGAGCTATGGTTTTCAGAAGTGAATGTTTTACTTTCATTAATTTTTCCTATATTCTGCTTTCCAAAGGTCTTTTTAATCTGAACTCTGAAATATTTTTGGAATAAATAAATACACTATAATTGTCTAAATGTTCCATGAGGTCATTTGTTTGAAATTCAAAAGTTTCACATACTTTGTAAATATTAATTCATAATTCATACATCCCTGGCACTCGATAGACAAGATTTTAGTAGCTTTGCTCACAAATAGTAATAACTTGGGGCAAAAATATCATATTTTGCAGGTAGTTCCCCTGACATAAATAGATGCATGATATTGCCGTTGTCTTAATTACTGCATAATTTATACTTGCTTAATTCCACACCTGTACACTCTTACAACCACTTGTAGATAAAGACACCAGAGCCCCAAGGCCATCCCACCAGCGACAACAGCAAACATAGACTTTCTGAAGAATCTACTTATAAAATAAGGGTACCAGAAGGGTTCAAAAAGTGGCACTTTCACAAAAGCACAGGACTTGCGGATGCATCTTGGAAAAACATACAAGAAATTCTGCTTTGTGGCTGTACACACAAAGACACACTAGTGTCTAAACACAGGAAACATAACTGGATATACTGGTGTTTAAATGTCCATTCAAGGAATACTTTAGTAACATTAGTATAGCATAGTGTAGCATTAAAAAAATAAATTGCAAATTCAAAGTTGCACATACAGCCCACTGACAGCACAAGCAGTTTGCTCCAGGTGAAATTTTCACTTGTTCACATAGTCATAAGTAGCCAGCAGTATATGGAAGGAAAGCACCTGAAACCAGCAAATCCCAGGCAGTTTGTTTCTTCCAGGTATTGTACACACATCTAAACAGAGATACTTAAACCAAGGAATGAATGTTAACCCAACCATTAAGTCAAAGCTGAAATACTCATATCTGGTTTTAAATTCTTATTATCTGGTTTTAACTTATTAAAAGCCACCACCAACAGAACAAAAACAACTTCTGTGCATAAAATGAGTGTGCATAGTGTGCATCACTTCTGCTTTCAGCAGAACTGGATATCAAACCAGCCTCAGCTGCCCACATGAGTTACGCATAAGGAACAGGAAATGATAAAATTATCCATGAAAAGTCAATGGCATATTATTTGAATTTACAGGCAGAAGGAAACATCACTCAAGCTGTAATTGAATCAAAGCAGCATACTGGTGAAACACAATTTGCATAGGATTTGCCGTTGCAAGATCCTCTCTCCCCAGCATTAAAGCCAGTCTACCTTGGCTGTATTTCTGAGCTGCTGGTCAGACTCTGCCAGAACAGACAAGCTAATTCCTTATCTCCTGTCACCCACGTTTTCCGGGAGCAAGTGTACATATACCAAAACATGAAGTTATAACAGAGCTTAAGGGAAGGACAGACATAGGTGTGCTATGCAGAAGCAATTAGCACCGACTAAACTAGCTCAATTAAGAAGCAGATAGACCTGTTAATAGGACTGACTTAAGAGAGTCTGAATAATAAAGTAACAGTAGAAATGGCCAGTGGGATCAGGAGCAATAGGACTGCTGAGTACATAAATACATAAAATGCAAAGTAAGTGGAAGAATATACCTAAAAATCAGAACTACTTGATACCTGTAGCATCTAATTTCTGGCACTAGTAATTACTTATATAAAAACATGATTATGTAGAAAGGACTGCCTTCTTCTTGAAGCTCATTTGTGCACTTAGTGCCCTATGACAGACCTGAGAGACAGTTCTCATAAAGGCATGCTCATGGTTTCTTCCCATCCACCTGAGCTGATGCATCAACCTCTAACGGCCTCTGGTGTATGACCAGGCAATACATTGGCTTGTCCTTCCCAGGACTCCTCAGAATTAAGCTCACTATTAAAATGCAGCTCTGTGAGAGCAGGGCTATCAGAAGTACTGACACGGCTTTTATCTTTTAACAATCTTTTAAGTCCCACCATGTTTGCAACCCAGAGCTAACAAACACTGAATGGTAAAGACATCACAGTAAGTAGCTAATATAAAGAATTCATACCAGTTTCATCTTAGTTTTGTTTTTTAAACAACGAGTTAAGCAGAATTTATACAGAACTTAGATAATCTTTGTTTTGGTGAGGATTAGAGAAATATCTGTGGTAATCTTTTCCTATATTTCATTCTTCCAAGAACAGCAATTACAAATAAGGAAACAACCCATGCCCAATTAACCACTTCTTAAAAATACACTTCCACTTGTCAGGGGGTATTCAACTATTTCTGAAGTGGATATCTGTCTCTTTAAAAAAAAAAAAAAATAAGAAAAGATGAAAAATGAAGAGTATGAGTTGAGCACAACTGTACCTCACCCTGTAACTGGTGGTGTTCCTCAGGAGTTGGAGCTGGGTCCGATCTTGTTCAACATCTTCATCAGTGATCTTGATGAGGGGATAGTGGCCATCCTCAGCAAGTTTGTTGATGATATGAAGTTGGGAGGATTGGCTGACACACCTGAAGGCTGTGCTGCCATTCAGTGAGACCTGGACAGGCTGGAGAGCTGGGCAGTAAGAAACCAGATGAGGTTTAACAAAAGCAAGTGTAGAGTCTTGCATCTGGGGAAGAATAATTGCATGCACCGGTACAGGTTGGGGGATGACCTGCTGGAGTGGAGCTCTGCAGAGAGGGACCTGGGTGTCCTGGTGGACAACACGTTGGCCATGAGCCAGCACTGTGCCCTTGTAGCCAAAAGCACCAATGGCATTCTGGGGTGCATTAAGAAGAGTGTGGCCAGCAGGTCGAGGGAGGTGAGCCTCCCCCTCTACTCTGCCCTGGTAAGGCCTCATCTGGCATACTGTCCAGTTCTGGGCTCCCCAGTACAAAAAAAAAAGACAGGGATCTCTTGGAAAGAGTCCAGTGGAGGGCCAGAAAGATGGTGAAGGGCTTGGAGCATCTCCCCTATGAAGAAAGGCTGAGTGAACTGGGTCTGTTTAGCCTTGAGAAAAGAAGACTGAGAGGAGACAAGACCCAGGTTTATAAATATAGGTGTGGGAGGCAGAGTGGCGAGGCCAGACTGTTTTCAGTGGTGTGTGGACACAGGACAAGGGGAAACGGCCAGAAACTGCAGCATAGGAAGTTCCGCACAAATGTGTGCAAGAACTTCTTCATGGTAAGGGTGATGAAGTACCAGAACAGGCTGCCCAGGGAGGTTGTGGAGTCTCCTCTGGAGAAATTCAAGACCCGCCTGGATACCTACTTGTGTGACCTGGTGTAGGGAACCTGCTTTGACAGGGGAGTTGGACTCGATCTCCGGAGGTCCCTTCCAACCCCTACAATTTTGTGATTCAGATTGCAGGCTATTGTCTTTTCCTTGATCCCTGAGAATGCCTCATAGCTTCTTGATTCCCCAGAGATTACCATTTTAACATCTAATTACCACTGTGAGCAATCATAGCAAACT
Source organism: Phasianus colchicus (assembly GCF_987193195.1). Classification (NCBI taxonomy): domain Eukaryota; kingdom Metazoa; phylum Chordata; class Aves; order Galliformes; family Phasianidae; genus Phasianus; species Phasianus colchicus. The sequence goes on from NC_143445.1 coordinate 7,506,752, forward strand.
TCAACAGAGCTTCCAAAAAGCAATATGCAACAGAGGACAATCTGTTTATATTAAGGTTAACTGGTCTTTCAGGAACTAATAATATTTGCTAAAATAGAAGATAACTGTAGTCCAATAAAAATGATTTTCATTCTTTGTCACCAAGCTGGAAGACTAAAAAGATAGTTTCCTTCAAGGGTAAGGCGGCATTATCTAGGACATATTTGTCCCTAACTGATAAGTTCCATACTTCTTTTGTCCAACAGATGTTTAAGATGCATTTGCAGTCTATAAAGTAGATTATTCAATGGTACCCTCTGACTAGACCATTACTCAGCAGTTTTAAAGAACAGTTTTATAAACAAACAATAGAAGACTCATAAAAAAAAAAATCCACATTGGGGTGTAAGAGGTATATAAGAGAGTGTGCTAAAAAAGTTGAATGATACAACTAAGGACACTGTTACTGGAATGTCCCAGAATTTGTATCAGGAATGACATGGGAAGAGTTTGTTATCTTTGTTTTGTGCTGTAGTTTAATGCAGTTGTCACAATAAGCCTTGAAATAGAAAGGTCAAAGAATAAAACAAAGACTTACAAACTTGTCAGTTTTTATGCTGTTTGAGAAGTGCTTAAAATGGAATAGGCCTAACTTTTCCTATCAGCCAACATAACAGAAGTGTCCGTTCACATGCACTGCTACAGTGGCTCTAAGCTCATCTCTGTCCTCCACAGCACCAATGAGCATAGCGAGTCCAAAATGAACATCGTTCCTCTTCACACTGCTGGATATTATTCCAGCTGTAGCACAGGCTCAGTATACCCAAATAACGTTTAGGAAGAAGAGAATGGATATATTTACTATCATTTTATCAGTGAGATCCTGTATCAGAAGGTGTAACCATGACAGTATCAAAGAAAAAAAATCCAACCACCAAGCAAAGAAAGTCAACTCACCTCCTTTCCAAAGGAAAAGCATAACAGGACTCAGATGCAGGCATTAATAGGTATCACACAGTTATATCTGTGTACATTTCGACAGAGTCTGTCTCACTGAAAAGGGACATTTGATGGAAATACACTCAAGAATTCACTTAAGAGAAGTTCAAAAGTAATTTCGCTGGAGCATGCAATTCATATGATGATTATAAGACAAATATAAAAAAAATAAGAACCATGCTGAAAAACCATGGAACCATTGAAAAATATCCATTGTGTGTGCGTGTGTCCTGGAATGGTTGCACTGAGAACTGAATTATGTCATCTCCATTCCACATAAAATCAACTGTTCTTTATACATAACATTGCTATGTAATTCTGTGTTACAGCTGTTTAACACATGGCCAATGAGCAGGCTTTAAGATGGAAATCCTGAGGAAGATTCCAAAAGCTTTATCATCAGCTTTAACAGGCACCAGGCTTTTCTCCATCAGAATATAAAATATATCTAGGTAGACAAATCTACAATATTTCTGATTAGGTAAATATAATTAATGGTGAGCTTATAAAACGCCTATGTGGTTATTCTCAATTTGAATTAAAGCTGTTTTAAAATTAATACAAATCAGAAGGACCCACTTTCATTTAGACTTATTAACAGTTAATTTGAAGTGATTCAATCAACTCCCTGAACTGACATGTCTCCTTTGGAATTGATCCTGCAGTCCTTCCTAGAGACATTTCTGGAGCAAGAGATGCTTGCTAAAACACAAACGTTTCACTTCTATTGCCACAGAAGAGTAAGTTACAGGTTTTAGTATATTCCTGTTGAAAACAACACTGGAATCCCTTCACAGCGAATGCATACCTGACTCACCTGCTGTCACCACTACCGCGCACACAACAGGCTGCTACCACAGCAATGCAGAAAGGCCAAAACTGAAAGGATTTCTTTCTTTGCAGCCCTGAACCCTTCACCATGAGGAGAGGCACGGTGGTCCTGCAGCCGTGGGGACCCGAGGGCAGCCAGCAGAGGCTGGGAGCTGCACACAGTGGGCTCTGCTTCTGCCAGACCCCTGAGGCCTCACAGGTGTCGCATTTGTGATAAAAGGGAAATGAAAACCAGAGGTATTCATTGGGATGCATCTGCAGCACAGTGTGTTTTCTTTAAAGTCCTTCAGATCCTGCATCTTGAAAGAAAATCCACGATAGTACATCTGAGGTATTTCAGTTTCCTTGTTGAGCACTCAGAGAAACAAGCAAACAAAAAGCCCCAAACACCACAGTTCTAAACCAAATTATGCTTTTCTTGAGTGCACCAAGAAGCACCAGAGCTACGCCTATGACAACGAGCATAAGTACGTGAAAAACGGGTGGCAAAAAGCACCATTTTACCTCAAGGTGTTTCGCTTTTTTTTTTTTTTTTTTTTTTTTTAAACACGACCCCCGAGAGAAGCTGTCGCTGACGCTCACATGAGCAGCCTCGCGCCACCGCCGCTCCGTCGCGCCGAGCACAGCGCGCAGGGACGAGCACGGCGCCTTCCCGCCTTTTTCCGCGGCGCCATTGTCCGCCGCCTGGAGTTAGCCCTGAGGGACTGTGGGTTCCGCTCCCCATCGGCGAGCAGCGCTGCCGGGCCCTCACTCGTCCGCTTCCCGCCGCCTGCAGGCAGGAGGGGTTTCCCTTCCACCGGGATGCGCTGCTTCGGCAGTCGCCGCGGTGAACCTCGAGGCAGGCTCCGTTTCTTCCCAAGCAAACGTCTTCCTCCGTGATCATGCACAGTCTTCCCCGCTTTTCTGTTTCTCCCCTAGCTAAAGTTCCCCTTATACATTAAAAAAAGAAAAAAAAGTTGTTTACAAACCAAAGAGAACTAGAACATTACAGAACAATTTCTTGTGGATGAACACAGGGGCATTCCTGTCACACACAGGAGAACACAGGCGGTGGGATAGGTATGGTTAGCAGGACGGAATGGACCAGAAGCTCGTGGGAATTTTACTCTGTACATCTCAGCATGTGAACATCTGCCCCCTGTTCCTTCAGGTGTGAAAATAATAAAAAAACAGCATCACTGTAAAATGCAAACGGAGCTGAGAGATACAAACCACCACTGAGGAATTGCCATGCACACAATTACTGAAGTGGATGCAGGTTATATACTTACTACGTGCACTATTGTTCATTGGTGTAAATTTTTCCTAATTTTCAGCAGAAAGAAACCCCATGCAAACATGCCCAAAGACACCTGCAAAGAGCAGTGTGCTGTTCAGCAGGATGAGCACAAAGCAAGGAGGCATGCTGTCCCCCACCACCCTGCTGAGGCTGGCAGAAGGCCCTGCAGAGTCGTTCGTGTGGTGTGTCTGCTGCAATAAACCCAGGTCAGTTCGCTGGTACAAATCTTAACATTGCTGTACTGCCAAGTAGAAAAAAGATTTTATTCTAATGATAGCCCCAAATAACTTTTATACGTACAAATATTATGCTTTTAGCTTTGATAATCCTATGATGCTTCACACAAGGACAGTGAGGTAGGGGGAATAGGATTCAATGTTTGAAAAGTGTGACTATATAAACTTTTCAAATGGTGATAAATGATCCTGATTCTGATGAATCATGACATGCCAGAACCTCAGAATTTCACTGATCAAAGGCTGAATATTCCTAACTTGAACCATTCCCATTTGAATAGGAAGCTGCATATTTGGAGTAAAGAAAACAAATCTCATTTTTATTAACATGCAACAGAGGCTTGAAACTTTTCATTAGTTTGGAATGCTAATGATACTGTACTAGAAATGCAAACTGCATTTGGTCCCTTATTAACCTAAGCTTAACAGAAGACAAAACATATTTGTGAGTGGGAAAGAAGAATAACAAAATTTTGCAAAACAAATTTGTTGTACTGAAAATGAATAGAAATAATAGCCCTGAAATAACAGTAACAGTTTGCTTTAGAAAGAGTAATAACCTCTTTAATTTCCCAATTCTGGAAAATGCTTATGTCAACTATAGTTTCTGCACATAAAATAAATACAATTTTACGTTTAATACAATACTCCGTTGTCACATTAAAGATGTTGTCTTGAACCTTGAGAAAGCTTTCTAGTAACAAGCTTTCAAGTACTGATAAGCCTTCTCACAAACCATACCACTTTTTTTTTACTGATTTTGCATAATAAACCCATTACAACTTCCCCAAAATAAATAGAAAAAATATTAGACCAGATCATCCCCAGCAGCACTCACTTTTTGTCCAAATTACTAAATGTTTCAGAGAGCCTTTTGAAGTCAATTCTGATGGCATTATTTAATCATTGCTCATATACAATCACCATTAAAAATCACTTCAATGCATGAAGTAAAAAACTAAAATGTGTTTCCAAAGTTACATTATTAAGTTTGTAACATTTTAATGAACGATCCTTAGAAAAGATAAATACTTCAACACCAGAAACTACTTCCTGCAATGTTTCTTTAAAGCATTCTAAATTCTCTTTAAAACGTTTTTAAAAGTCTTTGGAACAAACAAAAACTAGCAAAGTAACAAAACTGGAATAAAGCCTTCTATAAAATAGTTGTGCAATTTTTTTTTGCTTTGATTATTTTTTTTCCTCACATGTCTGACAGCCAAATTCTTCGTACATTTTAAGTAAGGTAGGAAATAACTCACATTCCTGCAGTTTCTGTCTATGCCTTCTAAGATTGTCATCTGTATATGAAGTCAATAAATCCCAGCGGAGAAAGCCTATGTACAATTTAGCATGTTAATCTTGTTTTATGACTTAAAAACACATTAAGTCATTTCTTCTACTGTCATCTCTATTAATGCTACTACTAAGAGCAAAGCAGGTAGGGCTGCTTTGTGTTAAGACTTGCATTTCAAATGTGCTATCTTTAGTTGAATGTAACACCTTCCATTTTGAAGACAGAGTTGTAAACCCTTATGGAACAAAAAACTAACTCCCAGTAAATCTATAGGAATAACTTTTTAATGTATAGCTACATAGCTTCAACCTTGTACTTAAAGATGAAGGGGTAAATTCTATTTAGTTCCAAGTTACCTGTTGCCAAACAAAGTTGAATTTATAACCATATAACACCGTCTTGTCTTGAGTGGTTAGCACTTCACTACCTCATGATAACATGGATCTTACCTTGTAGATCTTGACTTACACATAATCAACGCATGCTTCTATTTAACACCCAAGAAAAGGCAGTCGTGTTGTTTGCCAAAACCAATAAATCACTGCTGTTAGTACCATACTGGGGAGCATTCACAGTTTGACATTCAAATGGATTATTCTTCCAGCTATCTCAGATGTCCTTAAAATAACAAGGTTTCTATGATGTAAATCCAATGTATTCAATAGGGATATTTTCTCAAAAACATTGCCTTCAGCAGGGGGGTTCATGTCAGACTTTGAAAGTTAACCCACCAGTTTATATTCCTATTATTTTACTTTATTTTGTGCTAATTTCCTGTCCATGCTATTTTTGAAAACAAATACAAATTAAATCTTAATGTCAAAACCATGAATGCAAATAAGAATATGAAGTGTCAGAACCTGTATTTCTATTATGCCTATATGCTAGTGAAGATATGTTTGATGCTGCTGAACACGCAAATATTTTAAAGCAATTTAGAAATGAAGACAACTTGCAATAGTAGATTGCCTATTAAAAGTTCAGTCTCTCTCTGACACTGCTGTATTTTACAGTGGGTAAGAATTATCACTCTCTTTGAAGTCAGCCACTGTACAGCTTTGCCAATTTAGATTGCTATGTGATAAGTACATCCTGCGTTGTCAGTGAATAATCATTGAAAACATGGTGAAATAACTTAAGATGTTTAATAAATATCTAAATGTCAGACACAAAATAACTCATTTTCATTCCCTGGTTTAAGTAAAAGAATAAATTACCTAAAATAGAGGCAAGAGCTAGCCACCTGTAAATTCTCTTAGAAGGGAGCGAGTAGGAGATAAGAGTGCTCTGTTCACTACCTCACTGTAGGACATACTGCCCCACCACATTACCTGCAGCCCAAGCTATTCCCTTAGCTCTGGCGTAAGAGAACCTCTGTGTCTTGGCTGTAAATGGGAAAAAAATAGTTCAGCTCTGTATTCCTTCACAATTTTTGGGTTCAGAGATCTCTCAGGACAGAAGCTGAGGGCACTCTGTTCTGTAGGACGACTCTGGACTCAGCTGCATTTGTAATCGGAACAGATTTCTAAGGAGACTTTGAATGTCCTTCAACCACATCATAGGTAATGATTACCTAACAGTGAATATCTGTAAATCCACGCTAGATCTAACCACACTAGTCAAGCATAAACTACAAACCCATAATACATCTATGAATGCTGGCTGCAGTGAAGTCTGAACAACTATTATCATGGCTATTTTAGGTAATTTTGTTGTACTGTTTCTCTTTTGTTTGTTTTTTGTTTTTGCAATAGCAGCTTCAAATGCTGAAGAAAAGGTGATTTTTGGCTATGAATAAAAAGCAATGAACTAAATTGCAATACCACAGTGTTAACATAGAAAGCAGAAGTTTAACTTGCCACTCACATATTTGTTTTACTCGTTATTTCCATATATCATTGCAGTAAGGCCAGCTTTCAAAGTAAAAGCAAGGCCAGCTGAAACATATTAGCTTTCTTTTGAACAACTAAGATAAACAGAACTAGTAATAAAAAGGAAAACATGCAACTCAGAACCATCTTTTTTTTTTTATCATAATGTTCCTTCATATCATGAAAAACATTGCTTTTCCAGGAAGGAATTTAAGAGAAGAAAAATTCTGAAAAATAGATGGTAAAAAAAAAGACCAACAAACAGTGCAGCAGAACAGGACAGTCTACTGACAAATGTGTAGGCTGGGAAGTACACACCAGAGAAATGCTTGGATCAAGGAGCAGTAATGGCAGCTGGATCTGCACAGCACAACTGCCTGTCCTCAAGAAGTGAGATTAAGAAATGGATTGGCCAAAATGTATAGTTAATAAAATACCTGATACCCCTACTGCAATCATCCTAGTTTGTTTTCCTTCTCAAACATTTATTTTTAGAAAATTAGACTCAAATTGTTAAATTCCATCTGAAGCTTGGGCTGTAAAGACTCATAACTGACACATTTTCTTTTAGAGTTCTAGAAAATGCTGCCTGTGAAAACTGCCATATTTTAAACACAATAGAGAGAATTCATTATAGTCAAAGCTTCCCAAAATTTTTGACTTCCAATATTTCAAAATTCATTTGAAATACCTACATTCACTTCTAAAATGAAAATCATCTGGGATCATTTCCAGTGTAGCTAGCTAAATCCAAAGGAAAGATGAAAACATGAGGACGATTTTAAGAAACTCTTAATTGAACTTATGTTACAACTTAACCAGTTTGTAACAAGTTTTGAAAAAGACAACAGATGATCATACTGGCACCACATTCTAGATACACTGACAAGTATACATCTCACCCTCTTTTCAGACTGAAAGGAATTGTTACATTATTTTTTTCCTCTTTTGAATTAATGAAGAGAATTGAAAAGCTCAAAAAGAATCTTTCCTACTAAGTGCTAAGTTTGGAAGTACATATCATCTTGAGAAGCAGAGGAACATTGCTGAATGATGAAAGAGAACTTTCTTAATAAGGAAGTGAGCACAGAAACTGAGACCCTTCTTCAAAAGTGAATGAAATACTACATTTCATTTTTATTGTATGTTTTTATTGAGGGCAGTCCACAACCAGGTGCTGACTTGAGCTTTTCTAATCTCAGCACAGCAGGAGAAAATGTTGGTAACCTATCCATAATTTCTTTTTCACTCCGCAGTCAGTCAAGGAAAAAAAATCCTGTCACTCACTTTCCTCAGCACAGCTAATAAAGTATAGATCTTTCTTTTCTCAGGAAGTACAGAAGATCAGAACTAGATCAATGATAGGGAAAATGCCCTCAGCAAAATGAGTCTGGAGAAATTCTATTCACTGTTGCTGACAAACTACTCATACAAAAGAACAAATTTGTTACATGAACAATCACATGACAATTACATGAACAATCCACAAGGAATGATAAAAACAATCATGATAATTTTAAAATTTATTAATCTACTAGTTTTCTATTAGAGTTATACACTGTTTGGGGCTTTTTTTTTTTTTTTTTTTTTCTCCGCAGAGTTGATCTTTCCCTTTGCAAGCAACCCAGTGTTACTCTGAATGGCACCTTAATGCGGAAATTGTTTTCCATATTTTACCTACTCTAACAATTCTCCTCATAGAAATCTTATTCTTCAGCTGTGGGGGTAGTCCTGAACTGACCAACAGGTACAGGCTACAAAGCAACTGACTCAATTTATAAAATTAATGGCATCTTGATATGAGGTGTTGTCTGTGTGGAAAAGAAGCAGTTTTCTGTGAAAGCAGGTAACACTACTTACAAATCATTTCCATGGTTCTGCAGCCTGCCATTCACCTGTTGGGATCTGATCATTCAGAAGCAAATTTAAAATGTATTACATTGGATCTTAACAAGCACTTAATATAGGTAATTATTTCTGCTCTGTTTTCTGAAGGTAACTACAGGTTCTGCAGCAGTGCTTTCTCCAGTTATTAACATGATTGTGATAAAGCTGTTTACAGAGACATCTTGGCTTTCTTTTTGAACTCCCGTTTCATCTCTGCTTTGTTAAGTACAACCTTGGATTACATGGAAAAGTAATTATCAGGAATGCCACAGGCATGCTAAAAATAACTTCCCACCACCCAGAATAGGTGGGTAGGTCGGTTAATTTGCCTTTTCAAGATCTCTCCTGCTTTCTTGGGGCTTTTTCATCTTGAGTGTATTGCTACTTAATTTGATATGAATGCTTCCTTCTCTTCCATTCTAGTTATTTTGCCTGAAAAATAGTCATGTTTGCATTTATAATAAAGATAGACAGGAAGATCTGTTCATTTTTAATGAGCTCTCCCTCTAAATTCAGTTAGTTAAAAAGAAGTACAAGGAAAACCTGAACATGTCGCAGTCTAAGTTTGGCTGAAGCCAAAAGCATGAGTGCTTTTAGTGTGACGGAAGTTTCACCCTCAGTGTGTCAACTCAGCTGAGCTGTAAATGCTTCACACATCTGTACCGATTCCTATTCATACTCTGCAGTACTGCCAGATGAAATGCAGCATTTGTTTTACTCTTTTCCAATACAAATACTCACTGCTGACTTCATGGTGCATGACAGAAATTTACCAGCTGGGGGAAGTGACATAAGCCTACCAAATTTCTGCATTGAAACAAATCAACTGATTGAAGTATGTTGGTAAAACTTCAGCTCCATTCTCAAAACTGTCCAATAAAAACAAAGACCCAAAACATCAAGTCTTGAGTTGAATCCAAAAGAATGCCACAGCTGAGCCACTGTCTTCAATATAACTTCTTTCAAAATCCCAGATTGCCAGCATGGTTAGCTGGATGCAATTTTTTTTTTTCTTCTCTGTATGGTTCCTTTAATCTGGTGTGAACCACCTGAAATGCTATAGTCTTTAATTGAAAACCCATGATGTTGAGGTATATATAATAATGATGTGAAGTCCTCTGCAGGAAAGTTTTCAGAATAACTACAAATTTACTTTCATATTTGCAAGTAAAATTACACATCACAAAGCTTATGACGTGACTGACCTCAAACAGTCATATTTTAGTAAATGCATGCCATACTGCCGCATTCAGCTCGATCTCTTATAACATGCTCTGTACATGTAAATCACACAAGTGTGAATGAGGTTGCTAGGTATTTTAGAAATGTCATCCTTAGGTGACTCCCTTAGTGAATATCGTTTAGCTGTCTTTAATATCATTACAACTAGTAACAACTTTCTTGTAGTTACAACTTTCTATGTCTTGAAAGAAAATTCTTTACAGAAGCTAAAGATACATGTTTATCTGAAAGTAGAACAGAAAACAAAGGCTCTGTCTGTGTAGGATCCATTCAACCACTGTACCAGAGATAAAGCAATATTTCAAGGTGCTTCCTGACTGCAGGTTTTGAACATTCAGCTAAATAAAAATCAGTAGTTCAGATATCTATGTATAATCTGGCATTATTTATGAACAGACCAGACTCAGAAAAGCTTACTAGACCTCAACAACAACTCAGTGCCACTAGAAAACACTGCAAGTTATGCAATGGACTCACAGACAGACACAGCTGTGATTTTCTGAATCCATGGCTAAGCCATGCATGAGGTAAGTTGGTGTAACACTCAAATGTGATGCAAAGTAAAGGAATAGCAGTGTGGTGGCAAAGTCTTGGACTGCAGCAAACGAAGATGAGCCCAAATGCAGAAACAAAGAAAAAAAACTGCTCACCTTCAGAAGGCCTCAGTTAAGCAGGGGTCTCCAGCAAGATACCCTTGCTTCCACTGCCAACCCTTCAATGTGGTCTGGAAAGGGGTACATCCTGGCTCCAGCCCCTCCGGTCACTCAGGCACACTGCATGCACCTGAGCTCCCCTGGGTTGGCCCTGCCTTCCACCAGGTTCTCAATCACTGCTTCAAGCCATGACTTAACATTTCCTATACAGTTGGGGTGCATATCTGGTCACTCAGGTTTACTATCAGAAGGCTGTTTGATTGCAAGCAGCTCTTACAGTGAATCAAGCTGCTGCACAATGAACAAATTCATGAATATCAAAATTCTCAAAGCAGTTATTTCCCATTTCCTTTCCTCCCTTCACTACTTACTTTCAAAATTTTAGGGAATAAAATAATAAGTATTAAAGAAGCACATTTACTAAATAAGCATAAATTTTAAAAGAAAGTGTAATCGTAACCGTTGACTTCAGCAGACTCCCTCCTAGGCAACTTGCAGCATTTACTCAGCCACTTACATCGCAGTTTGGCTCTATTTGTAGATCTCATACTTCTCAAGAGATGAGAGACGCATTAAATGCATTTGCTCATAAAATCTTAAGTACCATTTCAAGAAATTGGACAGTGCTCTGAGGATTTCATAAAAGAGAACTCCTAGAGTGAAGTAGCTGTTGCTGAACAGTTTTCAGAACAAGGAAAAGCTGCTGTTTCTGGTTCTTTTATTATTATTATTGCACACTGCTTTAGTTCTTGAATGACAACAAAAGGAAAATCAGAATTATTATATAAAGCCTGCAGAGTGGATATACATGATTACTGGAGCTTTTTCAAGAAACCTTTTTTTTTTTTTTTTTTCCTAAGAAACTGAATTCTGCAACCTGTTATTGCAGAATGCACTGAAACAAAACAGGCAGAAACTGAAGCATGAACAGGAAGGCTGACGAAGGTGACCTTAGGGAAAGCTGGCAAGGGCTGAATTGCTATGCAACGAATCTTCTTATAGTTGCATTACTTTACTCTGTATCTGGCATATTTTCAACACACTACTGACCAAGACCACCACAGAAAATATTGGTAGAGAAACACACAATTACTTGGTAGATAACTACATTTTCTGAGTAACCGCATGCAGGTGGCAATACCATGAACATAGCCAGCTCCTTCCAGCCTGTTACAGCCAATTGGCCTATTTATTTCCTAAAGGGGAAAAAGAAGATGCAAATGCTTCAGTGGTGCAGAGGCAAAGTCACTTTCTAAGACAGTAGAGGAAGAAACAGAGACATGTTTATGTAACAACATTATTTTCTGTTTGTTCTGCTTTTTCATGCTATCATCTGACAGCTCAAGTTGTCTGACAGTATTTGAGCAAAGCAGAATTCCAGAAAATGAAACAAATTCTGAGATGCATCAGATTAGCTTGTCTACAGCTGTTGTGTTGGGTGACAAAGCATCTCCTATATCAACAGTAATGCACACCAACCCAGACTTCATCTCCCAGTTTATTCTGTCACCGACACCGGAAATTTCATAGGAGCAAGAACTCTCATAATTTTCAATTGGTCTCTATTTGGGATTATCATTTGCAATAGGGACAGTTTACAGGGTGGTAAAGACAAAAGGATGAATTAAAGTTGAAAAATACCATTACAACATTTAAAATTTCCCTTTATATTTTATATATACACACACACACATATGTATAAAAGCAAGAATAGCATGAACATTTCCCCCACTGAGGACATTTCTTATATGAGATGGAATTTCTCTTTCTTCCTCTTAAAAAAGTAATTTAAGCAAAAAGCAAGAAGACGATTATAAAAATCAGCAGACGCATCTCTTCAGGAGCCAGCTTTCAGCTTATTCCTTCAGTGACCAACTAAATAGGACCTCAGCCATTGCCACAACACAAATTATAGTGTCTACTGGAAAAGAAAAATAATACTTATTCCCTGGCTTGGGTCCTAGCTGACAAAATATTGTTAGAAGTATCTCTTTCATCAGGACATTCCTGATGTGTTCTTTTTGCATATATTCCCCCTTATATATAGAAGTAGAGTTCTCAGCCCACATCTAGCATGACTGTATATACTTCCTGACCAGGATTTTATAGATGGATGGACTACACTCTTAAAGCATAAATTCAATGGGATTATGAGAATTTATGCATAAGTTACTCGAAAAATCATGCAGACATCAGGAAGCAGACATCAGGAACTTTCTTGCGACAATAATAATCACAACGGAATTGTTCTTACTATTTGCATGTCCATTGTGCACTATTTTTTGCCATTCACATATACCTTTCTGTTGTGTGAAAGGACTAACAAGAGATGAATGCTGAAAATTTGCCAGTTGCTTTGATGAACCCAGACAAAAAGCCCTAACAGCTATTTAGCCATTCGGGTACTATTGAAGAAAGGAAGGCAAATTTGTCTCTTGCTCATGCAGTGAGAAGGGGAATAAAAGTAAAGCCCTTACATTAACTTATGTTCAAGCAGACCCAGGAAAAAACAAGCATGCATTTTTGTAGTACTGTTTCTATATATTCTTTATATCAAGCCTTACCTTGGGATATTATTCTGCCACTGCATAAAGACATGATGCAAACTAATGTATCTGAACTCCTCCTAAATGGTAGCATGGTTGCATTTCAGATTGAAGTATTTTTGATGGAACATTACCATGAGAGAGCCTTACAAAAACAGGTGTAAAATTGCTGAATTTACAGCCCCAAAGAGATCGATGACAGACACAGTTATTCACAGGCATTAGGATTCTTCTTTTCTCCTTGAAAACACATTCAGGGCACTGTTTTCAGATCACGTTTCCATGACTTTGCAAAAGCTTTCTCATTTTAAGCTATGGGAACTGAAGCAAAGAGCTGTACTTATTATTTCAGCCCTTACTCAAGATTAATCACTGCTAAACCAGCTGAACATACTTGGGGAAAAATTCTCCTAGTTGTACACAATGAGGATGGGCAGAAGTCTAAGGGAAAAAAAAAAGACAACAGCAGCTCCTTGATAATCTCAATACACACCTTTTTTACAGGCTCAAAAGGCATTTAAGAAATCAACTAATGTCTTCATGACCATTATAGCCTATAGCCTCCAAACCTGTAGAACATTTCTTGTGGTGAAAGACAGTTATTATCATGTCAATGGCATCATCTTTCATATGTGCTTAATTATGGTAACGTTCAGCTCTATGGAATAGCTGCTGAAGAAGCAAGTTTTGTGGCCTTAAGTAAAGAGACAGCTAAACATACAGTGCTACCTCACCAGAATGCTGAGCAAATTAAGCTTTCCTTACAAGCAGCAGAGCTCATGAAGTTTGCTTTCCTGCACGCTTTTCTCACAACTGGATGCTTTAACCCAAGTCTTGCCCAAGTCCTCATTCCTTGGTGGCAGCTCCAGCACCCAGCTGCAGTGCTCCCCTTCATAAGGGATATTTTCCTTGAACACCATTGATTTTGAAGAAACTTGTTTGATTGTGTCTTTTTACCACTTCCTCTTATAAATTTGATTAAAATTAGCCAACAGGGAGAGAAACAGATTGGAGAGGTAATCTGAGAGACACACACAAACACACTGATGGATAATGGGAATTCATTAGTCTTCTTCCCTACAGAAACTGAGCAAAAACTAGCAGTAAGACAATTCTGCTAGTACAGTGAATAACAGTATCCAACATGCCCTACTTCATTTTCTCTTGATTTGTACTCAGCAAACTACTGTCAGCTTGACTGCATAAGTCAGTTCTTTGACAAAATGAGCACTGACATACAGACGTAAGCCAGCGGCTATGTACAGCAGCATCCCAAACTTTTTAAGATACTACTTGAAATGTTAATTGCTATTAACACACACACTTTTCCAATTATCTGTAAGATTAAAACATTGTCTGCCTCTGTTTAGACAAGAATATTAGTGGTTTTATCATCACTCCCGTGACACAATTGCTATTCAGGCCCATGACATTTATGTTTATGTACTCAGTACTCTGTTACTGAAATCAGTGCCTCCATATGTGCCAAGGTTAAGGAGTTAGTAATTGATACTGCTTATATTTAAATACTCTGGATTTTTGTTGTAGTTGTTAAATCCATCTGCTCAAGTAAGCCTTATGGTTTGATTCCACACACAATTCTCTCTCTACTAGTGAATGAAGGAGACTTACAGAGAGGCATCAGGAACAACAGGGTGTGAGGAAGGATGCCTCTGGCTACCTAATACATCACTGGGCAACTTTTGAAGGCAAAATGATAGAAGTGCTTTGGCGGTTTGATCTTTACTCTGAGATCATGACTTGCTTGTTGTTTGTCAGCTAAAAAAAAGTAAAATCATCCCATGGAGTGAACGTGCAGTTCATGCACTACAGAAAAGTACTGCTATATCACACCACATGTGATGAGGAGCTGAGCCTAGAAGCAATAGGACCAGCTTTCAGAGTTCCTAAATATGCAGTTTACTGTCATCAACAAGTGGAGAGAAATCCCATCCCAGTCTTCAATAAGCATGTGAAATAAAGCAATTTTTTACTCATTGCAGCCTGACATCATCTCTAAATTTAATAGAGAAAGTAATCTACTAAAACTATAGTTCTTAACTATGCTTTAACAGAAAAAAAAAATCTATCCATGACCAAACTCCAGATATAAATATAAGAATAAAAGCAGAACCAGTGGTGGCACCTCCTACTCATCCAGTACACAATACAGCCAGCATGAAGTGCCATATACTTCTATATTGTGGATCTGCAACTAAAACAATACAAAATCAGCTAATGTCACTGGAAAAACTAACTGAAAGCTGTGCATGCATGCTGTTGTGAAACAAGTCTTTAAGATACAGAGTGCAACACAAACTGCAAATTTTCATTCTTTATCTGGCTGCCCATTTGAAGCTTCAGCTATAAGCTTAACCAGGAGACATTTTCGTGACATAATGTACACAGAAATGAAACACTGACATGATCCCTGCAAAAATATCCTGTGTGATGCACTGCCATTCCGAAGAAATTTCTTTCAGAAAGATTTCCATCTGCACAAATATATTTTTCTCTGTTAAGATAACAAACAAGCTTTTTAAATGCAAATAAACATACTTAGCTACAGCTAATGTAGTAAAAATAATTTGAAAATGGTCTCAAAATGATCACTTGAAATACAGAAAATACATGTATTATATTAACTAGATTCTAACAATCCTCTCTCATCACCATTCACTTCAGTACTGTCCAACAAAATGGTTTTAAAGTAATACCTTCTGCACTAACACGAGAGAAAAGGCCATTTGCAAGTTTTCACAGCCCCTACATTCTGCTCCTGACCTTGACATACTGGTCTATGCCACATTCTAAACTTGGTAAATACCAATTTTAGATTATACTTCAAACTGTGTGCCATTAAATAAAGGCTCAAGTGTGTTACTCTTCAGTTTTATGTGACTGTGTTTCAGCACATCAAGATAACCTGTATGAAAGGGTAACACAATGGAAAGCACAGTAATGACAGCAGAGCAGCAAGGTCCTAGGCTGCAGCGAGGACTTGCTCAAATACAACAGTTGTGGGCACAGACATACAAGAAAAAAGCTTCTTACCTTCTTAAGGCCTCAGGTAGGCTTGGATCTCCAGCAAGATACCCTTGCCTCCACTGCCAACCCTTCAATGAGGTCTGGGAAGAGGTGGATCCTGGCTCTTCCTCTTCCAATCACTCATACACTGCACACACCTGAGCTCCCCCCTGGGTTGGCCCTGCCTTCGCACCAGGTGCTCAATCACTGCTTCAGGCCATGACTTAGCATTTCCACTACAAAGGGCATTACAAATTTTCAGAAATTCAGCTAAAACCCAATACCCGATTACCTTCAGATAAAATCCTTGGATCTCTGAACGATTGTATTTTTCAGTTCTACTACTGAAGTACCTTTGCACGCTGGAATCAAAAGCTTCCTCGTCAGACTGTTATTCCTGTGGTAAACAACACTCAGCATCATAAAACAAATAACAGTTCTACCTTAAGGCATAGGCAAAGACAAGCAAAACAGAACAAGAAAGCAGAAAATCATGGATAACAGCTTTCCAACCTTTTACTAGCCTTCCAGTTTCTCCTTTCAAGCTTTCACTAGCTTTGGCAGGAGATTTGCATTCCTAAAGATCTCCAATGAAACACAACAAAGTATAAGGTAAAGACAGGGGAACCTGTATTCCTGGATTTATATATTACTTTATACTGGTAGCTCTTACATTCTGTGCTTATTTAGATATGGTAATACCAGAAATAAATGGGATGCTTCTGGGACATCAGATTCACAGTCATAGTATATCTATTGTTATCACCACCATGCTTTACTTCAACAGATTCCATCTATTACTCTATTTTAATTTAGCTACTGGCCTGCCTGAAGAAAGGACTCATTAGAAACCAAACTGTCCACATGGCTGTCTCCCTAATGAGCAGTAGTTTGTTACAAATCTCTGTATAGGAGAATTAAGCTATACTGTATGTCTTCAAACATGTTAAAAAGACTAAAACTGGAAGACCTGCACTTACACTAACTTGTTAACACAGGAATTTGAGAAGATATTCCCATTTTGAGATCAGATGTCTATAGAGAATGGACAGCCTGTGACACTGGATCGCTTTGTATTTTCCAGCTGTTGTTCCACATGAAGAGGAGCTGAAAAACAGGCAACACATTTCCATGTAAACTACAGAGGAACAAGTTGATTTAGAGGTTTCATCAGGACAGTTTCTTACAATGCAAGCCACACTATTAAAAAATTTGAAATTGCCTATGCTAACATAATCTGAGGTTCTCGTGTTAACTAGTTAAAAATGACACAGACAGCAGACAAATTCACTTAAAAGAATAGCATGCATTGATACCAGAACCTAGACATGGACTGTCATATCAAGCAAATACTTCAGCACAGATGTTAAACAAAAGATGTCAAGGACATGAAGGTTTTGGTCCAAGACTTGTAACTATTTCTGTTTTACACTGTCTTTGAGAGCTGCATCAGAGATACCTGGCAGAAGAGAAAGCAAAGAGATCAGAAGAGATGAGGTGTATGGCTTATAGGGTATTTTGTGAGCTCATGGGAAAATGCCCTCCCTCCCCAAACATTAGCAATAGCTAGTGTGCCTACTAAGACCCTGTTCCCGTCAAATTCTACTGTCATTTGGATTTTTATTTTTAAAGCATATAATCAACATTAGGCTGTATTTTAAAATAAAACAAGCAATCTACAGGATGATATTCTTGTAGTTATCCCTGCAATTATTTCTGAACTTTAAGAGCACATTTTATTTTCTCAATTTTCAAACTGGCTTCTCCCGTACAGATAAGTCTTTGTAAACAAAAAATAGGAGTAGCAGTGAACTCCAAAAGCCTATTTCTAAGCTGGAGAAAACATTCAAGAATTGAATTTATTAAATAACTCAATATTTTTAACTGCTTTTTTGGTTCTCAACTGGGAAGAAACAAGATTTGCAAGTGCCATGAGCATCTGAGATGGAAAATCTATCTGTGCTGTTCATGTCCAAATTTGTTCTTAGCTCTCTAATGGTGCAAATTTCTGTCCTTAAAAATTAGTATGCATAGAAACAATCTACACAGTGTGCTGCCCTGGCAGTTGGGAGGCAGGCAAGCAGATGGGACACAGTTATGTAGTAAAACGAACAGAAGATAGATTGCCATTCTTCATTACAAATTTAAATTCTGTCTGGGGAGCATATTCACAACAGCTTAGTGGGGTACAGTTGTGAATGCAACTTGCACTGATAGGAAATGCCCTATTATATTAATAGCTACTTTTGAATAGTTACTGACCCAGAGGATGTGTTCTAGCACAGAGACAGCATCGCTCAGCCATATGGTGGTACTGCTCAGGATATTATTTCATTAGTCACCATTCAGGAAACAGTACCAGCTCAGAAAAACAGATGCTACATACTGGAACAGTGTTAGGAACACAAAGCCAAGTGACACATAGGTCACCAAAAGTGACACCACCTCATAAGCACATTTCTATATCTGCACCTTGGCTTCTTGACTGGACTCACCCTTATTTCTTCTTAGCACAAGCAGAGAATCTGAGCTGCAGCCGGAGGATCTTGAGACAGCATACATAGCAGCCCTGCCTCAAGAAAGATTTTATTGCAGATCCCCTAAAAAGTATTTTTAGTCTTAATTAAGCCTTTGGAAGCGTGGTTAAATGGGCACTCACCGCTTTGTGCATGGATTGGATAATATCTACTGTACAGAAGCCTTTCAATTTACCAGCCTCCGTTAGATACTGACATGTCCACCACAATGGAAAATTTGTCATAGAGATGGAGAAGATGTCAGAGTTTGTAAATGCCAAATGACCTGAAAGGACCCAAAGTGAATGTCTCATCTTATGCATATACCAGATTGCTGTCCTCTGTTCTCAGTTTGTACTTAGAGTGTTTTCCATCAGAACATCTATGCATCAATGCTGACATCAGTGCAGAGGATACAGTAGCATTGGTGAGTGACTGCTTAATTGTAAAATTAAAAAAAAAAAAGTAAAATTAAGAATAACCCTCCACATCCACAAGTTTCTCTAAGATAAAAACATGCAAAGAACCCATAACACCAGGAACCCAAGTGCAAGCAATGATGAATCCCTCCTGACAAGATGCCCATACTTAGATGCTTGCAGAACCGAGGTAAAAGATGGCAAATAAGAGTTACATAAGCTCAGTCATCTCTGCAAGGAGCTAAACATTTTCACCAATTGGAATATTTTCTATTGTTTTTCAGTATTAAAAAGCCTGTTTTATTTTCAGCTGGAAAAATGGCCCAGGATGTTATATATCCAGAGACCTGAGAACAAGAGATCAAGATCTTAAGTCTGTGCCTTGCTGTCAGGAGACTCTTCTGTAATGGTTTAGTTTTGTAATCAGGCCACCAAACCCAAATTCCCTTCCTGTCTGCTATGACTGTTTTTGTATTGCCCCTAAGGGGTCAAAACTCGACTGGTCTGGGCAAAGGGCATCAGAATTACCATCGCAACACCAGTCATTTGAGGACCAAGAAGGGCACAAAGCAGGTAGTGTGCATAAAGCCTTAAGGGTTGTCCTTAATATATGGTCAAAGTTCCACATAAAAGTTAATTTACCATTTAAATGTCAATAACTCTAGTTTTCTTCAATTTGTGCTGTAACAAATTCCAAAATAGCATCCGTAATGGACTACAAGCACTCTTAGGAAAATGGCTTTACAAATTGTGTGTGAAGTGAAGTCAAATATATTGTGCATGTATATTGTTCAGAAGCCATAAAACAGGGAAATCCAAAGCCCAGTGAAACCAATAGAAAACCTATTCTTTCCTTCACTAGACCAGAGAATATCAGACTGAGCTAAATCCCTGTCATGTTTTAGACTGCCACTGGACCACTGAAATGCATAAAAACAGATGAGATCTGACTGCATCTCCTTGGCTACAAAAATTGTTCTCTCAATTCTTAGTGAAATTCTAGCACTGACAGGACTCTCTCACGTATCCATTTGTTGAAATATTCTACCTAAATCTGTGCTTCCAGTATAGCTTTGCCAGCTTCTGTTTTCATATTTTTTAACAATTTCACTCCCCCCCCCCAAATCTCCTTTAGTTCTCTTTTCCAGAATAGCTTTAAAGCTATTCATTTCAATAGTCTTTCTGCTTCATTAAGTTCAGCCAATAAGGATACAACTATGACAGATTTGAGATTTCCTGGGGTACAACGTTTTAATGCCTCAATTACCTCTCTGACTGACCAGTTCCATTTGCTGAGATTGTCAGGATCACTATGGAGACAGGAGCAAAAGCTCTGCCAAAGATCTGACAGATTGATTATTCATACATTTTTAGAGATGCATTTGTCATGAGACCTGTTTGAAGATCTCAAATTTAGCCCAAAGGGGCCTCCTGCTGGCTTTACATCTCCATAGAACAAATATAAACATTTTGTGTTTGTGGAAACAGCTCTATTTCAATAAATTCTGTTTTGCTTCAGCTGAACTGTGGTACTACTTCAGATGGTAACTGGAAGCTGTCTCTGCACTAAGAGTATGTAAGAGATCAGTATCTGCTCTGTTGAGAACTTAAATTCTCCTGCTGGACAAATTGCCCTTGTTTATAGCTCTGTTGTGCAGAGTGTTGTGCTCTGCTGCCACTGACATATAGCACAAGAGGTACAAAAAAAATTGGTGCCTCACACACATTGTTCTCATCTGTGATCTCCTGAGATCCTGTAAGCTTAACACAGGGGCTTGTCAGCACCTGGATGTAAGACTCATGGGACAAATCCAATTGGCAGTGATAATGAAAGCTGGAAATTTGGTTAGCAGGGGCCTTTTGCAGTCTCTCACAGAGTAGCTTGGCTTGCAAGCTGTACCATGTCTCCTCATGGGCTCCTGTCAGTCACAGACCCTCCAGTCAAGATCCCATCACAAGTGATAGTG